>NW_028113835.1:0-608729 GCF_964289735.1 Phaethon aethereus | reverse complement strand
TAGGCAGGAATTGTCTTGCTGGTACTCATTTGCCCTGGTAGTCATTGCAGATAAACAGGAAGACTGAGGCTCTGCTCTTTCCTAGCCTTCCAAACAGCCAATGCAGTTCGTCTCCCTCGTGAGCGCCAAAATGCTAAAATGAAACGTTGCACTCTCTCTCCTCCAAGGAAGGTGCTAGGCAGGAATTGTCTTGCTGGTCCTCACTTGCCCTGGCAGTCATTGCAGATAAACAGCAAGACTGGGGCTCTGCTCTTTCCTAGCCTTGCAAACAGCCAATGCATTTCGTCTCCCTCGTGAGCGCCAAAATGCTAAAATAAACGTTGCACTCTCTCTCCTCCAAGGAAGGTGCTAGGCAGGAATTGTCTTGCTGGACCTCACTTGCCCTGGCAGCCAGTGCAGATAAACAGCAAGACTGGGGCTCTGCTCTTTCCTAGCCTTGCAAACAGCCACTCTGCTTTTTCTCACTCACGCACTCCAAAAAGCAAAATGAAACGTTGCACTCTCTCTCCTCCAAGGAAGGTGCTAGGCAGGAATTGTCTTGCTGGTCCTCACTTGCCCTGGCAGTCATTGCAGATAAACAGCAAGTCTGGGGCTCTGCTCTTTCCTAGCCTTGCAAACAGCCAATGCAGTTCGTCTCCCTCGTGAGCGCCAAAATGCTAAAATGAAGCGTTGCACTCTCTCTCCTCCAAGGAAGGTGCTAGGCAGGAATTGTCTTGCTGGTCCTCACTTGCCCTGGCAGTCATTGCAGATAAGCAGCAAGACTGGGGCTCTGCTCTTTCCTAGCCTTGCAAACAGCCAATGCAGTTCGTCTCCCTTGTGAGCGCCAAAATGCGAAAATGAAACGTTGCACTCTCTCTCCTCCAAGGAAGGTGCTAGGCAGGAATTGTCTCGCTGCTCCTCACTTGCCCTGGCAGTCATTGCAGATGAACAGCAAGACTGGGGCTCTGCTCTTTCCTAGCCTTGCAAACAGGCACTCTGCTTTTTCTCACTCTCGCACTCCAAAAAGCAAAATGAAACGTTGCACTCTCTCTCCTCCAAGGAAGGTGCTAGGCAGGAATTGTCTTGCTGGTCCTCACTTGCCCTGGCAGTCATTGCAGATAAGCAGCAAGACTGGGGCTCTGCTCTTTCCTAGCCTTGCAAACAGCCAAAGCAGTTCGTCTCCCTCGTGAGCGCCAAAATGCTAAAATGAAACGTTGCACTCTCTCTCCTCCAAGGAAGGTGCTAGGCAGGAATTGTCTTGCTGGTACTCATTTGCCCTGGCAGTCATTGCAGATAAGCAGCAAGACTGGGGCTCTGCTCTTTCCTAGCCTTGCAAACAGCCAAAGAAGTTCGTCTCCCTCGTGAGCGCCAAAATTCTAAAATGAAACGTTGCACTCTCTCTCCTCCAAGGAAGGTGCTAGGCAGGAATTGTCTTGCTGGTACTCATTTGCCCTGGCAGTCATTGCAGATAAGCAGCAAGACTGGGGCTCTGCTCTTTCCTAGCCTTGCAAACAGCCAATGCAGTTCGTCTCCCTCGTGAGCGCCAAAATGCTAAAATGAAACGTTGCACTCTCTCTCCTCCAAGGAAGGTGCTAGGCAGGAATTGTCTTGCTGGTCCTCACTTGCCCTGGCAGTCATTGCAGATAAACAGCAAGTCTGGGGCTCTGCTCTTTCCTAGCCTTGCAAACAGGCACTCTACTTTTCCTCACTCTCGCACTCCAAAAATCAAAATGAAACGTTGCACTCTCTCTCCTCCAAGGGAGGTGCTAGGCAGGAATTGTCTTGCTGGTCCTCACTTGCCCTGGCAGTCATTGCAGATAAGCAGCAAGACTGGGGCTCTGCTCTTTCCTAGCCTTGCAAACAGCCAAAGCAGTTCGTCTCCCTCGTGAGCGCCAAAATGCTAAAATGAAACGTTGCACTCTCTCTCCTCCAAGGAAGGTGCTAGGCAGGAAGTGTCTTGCTGGTCCTCACTTGCCCTGGCAGTCATTGCAGATAAACAGCAAGACTGGGGCTCTGCTCTTTCCTAGCCTTGCAAACAGCCAATGCATTTCGTCTCCCTCGTGAGCGCCAAAATGCTAAAATAAACGTTGCACACTCTCTCCTCCAAGGAAGGTGCTAGGCAGGAATTCTCTTGCTGGTACTCATTTGCCCTGGTAGTCATTGCAGATAAACAGCAAGACTGAGGCTCTGCTCTTTCCTAGCCTTCCAAACAGCCAATGCAGTTCGTGTCCCTCGTGAGCGCCAAAATGCTAAAATGAAACGTTGCACTCTCTCTCCTCCAAGGAAGGTGCTAGGCAGGAATTGTCTTGCTGGTCCTCACTTGCCCTGGCAGTCATTGCAGATAAACAGCAAGACTGGGGCTCTGCTCTTTCCTAGCCTTGCAAACAGCCAAAGCAGTTTGTCTCGCTCGTGAGCGCCAAAATGCTAAAAGGAAACGTTGCACTCTCTCTCCTCCAAGGAAGGTGCTAGGCAGGAATTGTCTTGCTCGTCCTCACTTACCCTGCCAGTCATTGCAGATAAACAGCAAGACTGGGGCTCTGCTCTTTCCTAGCCTTGCAAACAGCCAAAGTAGTTCTTCTCCCTCGTGAGCGCCAAAATGCTAAAATGAAACGTTGCACTCTCTCTCCTCCAAGGAAGGTGCTAGGCAGGAATTGTCTTGCTGGTACTCATTTGCCCTGGCAGTCATTGCAGATAAGCAGCAAGACTGGGGCTCTGCTCTTTCCTAGCCTTGCAAACAGCCAAAGAAGTTCGTCTCCCTCGTGAGCGCCAAAATTCTAAAATGAAACGTTGCACTCTCTCTCCTCCAAGGAAGGTGCTAGGCAGGAAGTGTCTTGCTGGTCCTCACTTGCCCTGGCAGTCATTGCAGATAAACAGCAAGACTGGGGCTCTGCTCTTTCCTAGCCTTGCAAACAGCCAATGCATTTCGTCTCCCTCGTGAGCGCCAAAATGCTAAAATGAAACGTTGCACTCTCTCTCCTCCAAGGGAGGTGCTAGGCAGGAATTGTCTTGCTGGTACTCATTTGCCCTGGCAGTCATTGCAGATAAGCAGCAAGACTGGGGCTCTGCTCTTTCCTAGCCTTGCAAACAGCCAATGCAGTTCGTCTCCCTCGTGAGCGCCAAAATGCTAAAATGAAACGTTTTGCACTCTCTCTCCTCCAAGGAAGGTGTTAGGCAGGAATTGTCAATTGCTGGTCTCACTTGCCCTGGCAGTCATTGCAGATAAACAGCAAGTCTGGGGCTCTGCTCTTTCCTAGCCTTGCAAACAGGCACTCTACTTTTCCTCACTCTCGCACTCCAAAATCAAAATGAAACGTTGCACTCTCTCTCCTCCAAGGGAGGTGCTAGGCAGGAATTGTCTTGCTGGTCCTCACTTGCCCTGGCAGTCATTGCAGATAAGGCAGCAAGACTGGGGCTCTGCTCTTTCCTAGCCTTGCAAACAGCCAAAGCAGTTCGTCTCCCTCGTGAGCGCCAAAATGCTAAAATGAAACGTTGCACTCTCTCTCCTCCAAGGAAGGTGCTAGGCAGGAAGTGTCTTGCTGGTCCTCACTTGCCCTGGCAGTCATTGCAGATAAACAGCAAGACTGGGGCTCTGCTCTTTCCTAGCCTTGCAAACAGCCAATGCATTTCGTCTCCCTCGTGAGCGCCAAAATGCTAAAATGAAACGTTGCACTCTCTCTCCTCAAGGGAGGTGCTAGGCAGAATTGTCTTGCTGGTCCTCACTTGCCTGGCAGTCATTGCAGATAAGCAGCAAGACTGGGGCTCTGCTCTTTCCTAGCCTTGCAAACAGCCAAAGCAGTTCGTCTCCCTCGTGAGCGCCAAAATGCTAAAATGAAACGTTGCACTCTCTCTCCTCCAAGGAAGGTGCTAGGCAGGAATTGTCTTGCTGGACCTCACTTGCCATGGCAGCCAGTGCAGATAAACAGCAAGACTGGGGCTCTGCTCTTTCCTAGCCTTGCAAACAGCCACTCTGCTTTTTCTCACTCACGCACTCCAAAAAGCAAAATGAAACGTTGCACTCTCTCTCCTCCAAGGAAGGTGCTAGGCAGGAATTGTCTTGCTGGTCCTCACTTGCCCTGGCAGTCATTGCAGATAAACAGCAAGTCTGGGGCTCTGCTCTTTCCTAGCCTTGCAAACAGCCAATGCAGTTCGTCTCCCTCGTGAGCGCCAAAATGCTAAAATGAAGTGTTGCACTCTCTCTCCTCCAAGGAAGGTGCTAGGCAGGAATTGTCTTGCTGGTCCTCACTTGCCCTGGCAGTCATTGCAGATAAGCAGCAAGACTGGGGCTCTGCTCTTTCCTAGCCTTGCAAACAGCCAATGCAGTTCGTCTCCCTTGTGAGCGCCAAAATGCGAAAATGAAACGTTGCACTCTCTCTCCTCCAAGGAAGGTGCTAGGCAGGAATTGTCTCGCTGCTCCTCACTTGCCCTGGCAGTCATTGCAGATGAACAGCAAGACTGGGGCTCTGCTCTTTCCTACCTTGCAAACAGGCACTCTGCTTTTTCTCACTCTCGCACTCCAAAAAGCAAAATGAAACGTTGCACTCTCTCTCCTCCAAGGAAGGTGCTAGGCAGGAATTGTCTTGCTGGTCCTCACTTGCCCTGGCAGTCATTGCAGATAAGCAGCAAGACTGGGGCTCTGCTCTTTCCTAGCCTTGCAAACAGCCAAAGCAGTTCGTCTCCCTCGTGAGCGCCAAAATGCTAAAATGAAACGTTGCACTCTCTCTCCTCCAAGGAAGGTGCTAGGCAGGAATTGTCTTGCTGGTCCTCACTTGCCCTGGCAGTCATTGCAGATGAACAGCAAGACTGGGGCTCTGCTCTTTCCTATCCTTGCAAACAGCCAATGCAGTTCGTCTCCCTCGTGAGCGCCAAAATGCTAAAAGGAAACGTTGCACTCTCTCTCCTCCAAGGAAGGTGCTAGGCAGGAATTGTCTTGCTGGTCCTCACTTGCCCTGGCAGTCATTGCAGATAAACAGCAAGACTGGGGCTCTGCTCTTTCCTAGCCTTGCAAACAGCCAAAGAAGTTCGTCTCCCTCGTGAGCGCCAAAATTCTAAAATGAAACGTTGCACTCTCTCTCCTCCAAGGAAGGTGCTAGGCAGGAATTGTCTTGCTGGTACTCATTTGCCCTGGGAGTCATTGCAGATAAGCAGCAAGACTGGGGCTCTGCTCTTTCCTAGCCTTGCAAACAGCCAATGCAGTTCGTCTCCCTCGTGAGCGCCAAAATGCTAAAATGAAACGTTGCACTCTCTCTCCTCCAAGGAAGGTGTTAGGCAGGAATTGTCTTGCTGGTCCTCACTTGCCCTGGCAGTCATTGCAGATAAACAGCAAGTCTGGGGCTCTGCTCTTTCCTAGCCTTGCAAACAGGCACTCTACTTTTCCTCACTCTCGCACTCCAAAAATCAAAATGAAACGTTGCACTCTCTCTCCTCCAAGGGAGGTGCTAGGCAGGAATTGTCTTGCTGGTCCTCACTTGCCCTGGCAGTCATTGCAGATAAGCAGCAAGACTGGGGCTCTGCTCTTTCCTAGCCTTGCAAACAGCCAAAGCAGTTCGTCTCCCTCGTGAGCGCCAAAATGCTAAAATGAAACGTTGCACTCTCTCTCCTCCAAGGAAGGTGCTAGGCAGGAAGTGTCTTGCTGGTCCTCACTTGCCCTGGCAGTCATTGCAGATAAACAGCAAGACTGGGGCTCTGCTCTTTCCTAGCCTTGCAAACAGCCACTCTGCTTTTTCTCACTCACGCACTCCAAAAAGCAAAATGAAACGTTGCACTCTCTCTCCTCCAAGGAAGGTGCTAGGCAGGAATTGTCTTGCTGGTCCTCACTTGCCCTGGCAGTCATTGCAGATAAACAGCAAGTCTGGGGCTCTGCTCTTTCCTAGCCTTGCAAACAGCCAATGCAGTTCGTCTCCCTCGTGAGCGCCAAAATGCTAAAATGAAGTGTTGCACTCTCTCTCCTCCAAGGAAGGTGCTAGGCAGGAATTGTCTTGCTGGTCCTCACTTGCCCTGGCAGTCATTGCAGATAAGCAGCAAGACTGGGGCTCTGCTCTTTCCTAGCCTTGCAAACAGCCAATGCAGTTCGTCTCCCTTGTGAGCGCCAAAATGCGAAAATGAAACGTTGCACTCTCTCTCCTCCAAGGAAGGTGCTAGGCAGGAATTGTCTCGCTGCTCCTCACTTGCCCTGGCAGTCATTGCAGATGAACAGCAAGACTGGGGCTCTGCTCTTTCCTAGCCTTGCAAACAGGCACTCTGCTTTTTCTCACTCTCGCACTCCAAAAAGCAAAATGAAACGTTGCACTCTCTCTCCTCCAAGGAAGGTGCTAGGCAGGAATTGTCTTGCTGGTCCTCACTTGCCCTGGCAGTCATTGCAGATAAGCAGCAAGACTGGGGCTCTGCTCTTTCCTAGCCTTGCAAACAGCCAAAGCAGTTCGTCTCCCTCGTGAGCGCCAAAATGCTAAAATGAAACGTTGCACTCTCTCTCCTCCAAGGAAGGTGCTAGGCAGGAATTGTCTTGCTGGTCCTCACTTGCCCTGGCAGTCATTGCAGATGAACAGCAAGACTGGGGCTCTGCTCTTTCCTAGCCTTGCAAACAGCCAATGCAGTTCGTCTCCCTCGTGAGCGCCAAAATGCTAAAAGGAAACGTTGCACTCTCTCTCCTCCAAGGAAGGTGCTAGGCAGGAATTGTCTTGCTGGTCCTCACTTGCCCTGGCAGTCATTGCAGATAAACAGCAAGACTGGGGCTCTGCTCTTTCCTAGCCTTGCAAACAGCCAAAGAAGTTCGTCTCCCTCGTGAGCGCCAAAATTCTAAAATGAAACGTTGCACTCTCTCTCCTCCAAGGAAGGTGCTAGGCAGGAATTGTCTTGCTGGTACTCATTTGCCCTGGGAGTCATTGCAGATAAGCAGCAAGACTGGGGCTCTGCTCTTTCCTAGCCTTGCAAACAGCCAATGCAGTTTGTCTGCCTCGTGAGCGCCAAAATGCTAAAATGAAACGTTGCACTCTCTCTCCTCCAAGGAAGGTGTTAGGCAGGAATTGTCTTGCTGGTCCTCACTTGCCCTGGCAGTCATTGCAGATAAACAGCAAGTCTGGGGCTCTGCTCTTTCCTAGCCTTGCAAACAGGCACTCTACTTTTCCTCACTCTCGCACTCCAAAAATCAAAATGAAACGTTGCACTCTCTCTCCTCCAAGGGAGGTGCTAGGCAGGAATTGTCTTGCTGGTCCTCACTTGCCCTGGCAGTCATTGCAGATAAGCAGCAAGACTGGGGCTCTGCTCTTTCCTAGCCTTGCAAACAGCCAAAGCAGTTCGTCTCCCTCGTGAGCGCCAAAATGCTAAAATGAAACGTTGCACTCTCTCTCCTCCAAGGAAGGTGCTAGGCAGGAAGTGTCTTGCTGGTCCTCACTTGCCCTGGCAGTCATTGCAGATAAACAGCAAGACTGGGGCTCTGCTCTTTCCTAGCCTTGCAAACAGCCAATGCATTTCGTCTCCCTCGTGAGCGCCAAAATGCTAAAATGAAACGTTGCACTCTCTCTCCTCCAAGGAAGGTGCTAGGCAGGAATTGTCTTGCTGGTCCTCACTTGCCCTGGCAGTCATTGCAGATAAACAGCAAGTCTGGGGCTCTGCTCTTTCCTAGCCTTGCAAACAGCCAATGCATTTCGTCTCCCTCGTGAGCGCCAAAATGCTAAAATAAACGTTGCACTCTCTCTCCTCCAAGGAAGGTGCTAGGCAGGAATTGTCTTGCTGGACCTCACTTGCCCTGGCAGCCAGTGCAGATAAACAGCAAGACTGGGGCTCTGCTCTTTCCTAGCCTTGCAAACAGCCACTCTGCTTTTTCTCACTCACGCACTCCAAAAAGCAAAATGAAACGTTGCACTCTCTCTCCTCCAAGGAAGGTGCTAGGCAGGAATTGTCTTGCTGGTCCTCACTTGCCCTGGCAGTCATTGCAGATAAACAGCAAGTCTGGGGCTCTGCTCTTTCCTAGCCTTGCAAACAGCCAATGCAGTTCGTCTCCCTCGTGAGCGCCAAAATGCTAAAATGAAGCGTTGCACTCTCTCTCCTCCAAGGAAGGTGCTAGGCAGGAATTGTCTTGCTGGTCCTCACTTGCCCTGGCAGTCATTGCAGATAAGCAGCAAGACTGGGGCTCTGCTCTTTCCTAGCCTTGCAAACAGCCAATGCAGTTCGTCTCCCTTGTGAGCGCCAAAATGCGAAAATGAAACGTTGCACTCTCTCTCGTCCAAGGAAGGTGCTAGGCAGGAATTGTCTCGCTGCTCCTCACTTGCCCTGGCAGTCATTGCAGATGAACAGCAAGACTGGGGCTCTGCTCTTTCCTAGCCTTGCAAACAGGCACTCTGCTTTTTCTCACTCTCGCACTCCAAAAAGCAAAATGAAACGTTGCACTCTCTCTCCTCCAAGGAAGGTGCTAGGCAGGAATTTTCTTGCTGGTCCTCACTTGCCCTGGCAGTCATTGCAGATAAGCAGCAAGACTGGGGCTCTGCTCTTTCCTAGCCTTGCAAACAGCCAAAGCAGTTCGTCTCCCTCGTGAGCGCCAAAATGCTAAAATGAAACGTTGCACTCTCTCTCCTCCAAGGAAGGTGCTAGGCAGGAATTGTCTTGCTGGTCCTCACTTGCCCTGGCAGTCATTGCAGATGAACAGCAAGACTGGGGCTCTGCTCTTTCCTAGCCTTGCAAACAGCCAATGCAGTTCGTCTCCCTCGTGAGCGCCAAAATGCTAAAAGGAAACGTTGCACTCTCTCTCCTCCAAGGAAGGTGCTAGGCAGGAATTGTCTTGCTGGTCCTCACTTGCCCTGGCAGTCATTGCAGATAAACAGCAAGACTGGGGCTCTGCTCTTTCCTAGCCTTGCAAACAGCCAAAGAAGTTCGTCTCCCTCGTGAGCGCCAAAATTCTAAAATGAAACGTTGCACTCTCTCTCCTCCAAGGAAGGTGCTAGGCAGGAATTGTCTTGCTGGTACTCATTTGCCCTGGCAGTCATTGCAGATAAGCAGCAAGACTGGGGCTCTGCTCTTTCCTAGCCTTGCAAACAGCCAAAGAAGTTCGTCTCCCTCGTGAGCGCCAAAATTCTAAAAGGAAACGTTGCACTCTCTCTCCTCCAAGGAAGGTGCTAGGCAGGAATTGTCTTGCTGGTACTCATTTGCCGTGGCAGTCATTGCAGATAAGCAGCAAGACTGGGGCTCTGCTCTTTCCTAGCCTTGCAAACAGCCAATGCAGTTCGTCTCCCTCGTGAGCGCCAAAATGCTAAAATGAAACGTTGCACTCTCTCTCCTCCAAGGAAGGTGTTAGGCAGGAATTGTCTTGCTGGTCCTCACTTGCCCTGGCAGTCATTGCAGATAAACAGCAAGTCTGGGGCTCTGCTCTTTCCTAGCCTTGCAAACAGGCACTCTACTTTTCCTCACTCTCGCACTCCAAAAATCAAAATGAAACGTTGCACTCTCTCTCCTCCAAGGAAGGTGCTAGGCAGGAATTCTCTTGCTGGTACTCATTTGCCCTGGTAGTCATTGCAGATAAACAGCAAGACTGGGGCTCTGCTCTTTCCTAGCCTTGCAAACAGCCACTCTGCTTTTTCTCACTCACACACTCCAAAAAGCAAAATGAAACGTTGCACTCTCTCTCCTCCAAGGAAGGTGCTAGGCAGGAATTGTCTTGCTGGTCCTCACTTGCCCTGGCAGTCATTGCAGATAAGCAGCAAGACTGGGGCTCTGCTCTTTCCTAGCCTTGCAAACAGCCAATGCAGTTCGTCTCCCTTGTGAGCGCCAAAATGCGAAAATGAAACGTTGCACTCTCTCTCGTCCAAGGAAGGTGCTAGGCAGGAATTGTCTCGCTGCTCCTCACTTGCCCTGGCAGTCATTGCAGATGAACAGCAAGACTGGGGCTCTGCTCTTTCCTAGCCTTGCAAACAGGCACTCTGCTTTTTCTCACTCTCGCACTCCAAAAAGCAAAATGAAACGTTGCACTCTCTCTCCTCCAAGGAAGGTGCTAGGCAGGAATTGTCTTGCTGGTACTCATTTGCCCTGGCAGTCATTGCAGATAAGCAGCAAGACTGGGGCTCTGCTCTTTCCTAGCCTTGCTAACAGCCAAAGCAGTTCGTCTCCCTCGTGAGCGCCAAAATGCTAAAATGAAACGTTGCACTCTCTCTCCTCCAAGGAAGGTGCTAGGCAGGAATTGTCTTGCTGGTCCTCACTTGCCCTGGCAGTCATTGCAGATGAACAGCAAGACTGGGGCTCTGCTCTTTCCTAGCCTTGCAAACAGCCAATGCAGTTCGTCTCCCTCGTGAGCGCCAAAATGCTAAAAGGAAACGTTGCACTCTCTCTCCTCCAAGGAAGGTGCTAGGCAGGAATTGTCTTGCTGGTCCTCACTTGCCCTGGCAGTCATTGCAGATAAACAGCAAGACTGGGGCTCTGCTCTTTCCTAGCCTTGCAAACAGCCAAAGAAGTTCGTCTCCCTCGTGAGCGCCAAAATTCTAAAATGAAACGTTGCACTCTCTCTCCTCCAAGGAAGGTGCTAGGCAGGAATTGTCTTGCTGGTACTCATTTGCCCTGGCAGTCATTGCAGATAAGCAGCAAGACTGGGGCTCTGCTCTTTCCTAGCCTTGCAAACAGCCAAAGAAGTTCGTCTCCCTCGTGAGCGCCAAAATTCTAAAAGGAAACGTTGCACTCTCTCTCCTCCAAGGAAGGTGCTAGGCAGGAATTGTCTTGCTGGTACTCATTTGCCGTGGCAGTCATTGCAGATAAGCAGCAAGACTGGGGCTCTGCTCTTTCCTAGCCTTGCAAACAGCCAATGCAGTTCGTCTCCCTCGTGAGCGCCAAAATGCTAAAATGAAACGTTGCACTCTCTCTCCTCCAAGGAAGGTGTTAGGCAGGAATTGTCTTGCTGGTCCTCACTTGCCCTGGCAGTCATTGCAGATAAACAGCAAGTCTGGGGCTCTGCTCTTTCCTAGCCTTGCAAACAGGCACTCTACTTTTCCTCACTCTCGCACTCCAAAAATCAAAATGAAACGTTGCACTCTCTCTCCTCCAAGGGAGGTGCTAGGCAGGAATTGTCTTGCTGGTCCTCACTTGCCCTGGCAGTCATTGCAGATAAGCAGCAAGACTGGGTCTCTGCTCTTTCCTAGCCTTGCAAACAGCCAAAGCAGTTCGTCTCCCTCGTGAGCGCCAAAATGCTAAAATGAAACGTTGCACTCTCTCTCCTCCAAGGAAGGTGCTAGGCAGGAAGTGTCTTGCTGGTCCTCACTTGCCCTGGCAGTCATTGCAGATAAACAGCAAGACTGGGGCTCTGCTCTTTCCTAGCCTTGCAAACAGCCAATGCATTTCGTCTCCCTCGTGAGCGCCAAAATGCTAAAATAAACGTTGCACTCTCTCTCCTCCAAGGAAGGTGCTAGGCAGGAATTGTCTTGCTGGTCCTCACTTGCCCTGGCAGTCATTGCAGATAAGCAGCAAGACTGGGGCTCTGCTCTTTCCTAGCCTTGCAAACAGCCAATGCAGTTCGTCTCCCTTGTGAGCGCCAAAATGCGAAAATGAAACGTTGCACTCTCTCTCGTCCAAGGAAGGTGCTAGGCAGGAATTGTCTTGCTGGTCCTCACTTGCCCTGGCAGTCATTGCAGATGAACAGCAAGACTGGGGCTCTGCTCTTTCCTAGCCTTGCAAACAGGCACTCTGCTTTTTCTCACTCTCGCACTCCAAAAAGCAAAATGAAACGTTGCACTCTCTCTCCTCCAAGGAAGGTGCTAGGTAGGAATTGTCTTGCTGGTCCTCACTTGCCCTGGCAGTCATTGCAGATAAGCAGCAAGACTGGGGCTCTGCTCTTTCCTAGCCTTGCAAACAGCCAAAGCAGTTCGTCTCCCTCGTGAGCGCCAAAATGCTAAAATGAAACGTTGCACTCTCTCTCCTCCAAGGAAGGTGCTAGGCAGGAATTGTCTTGCTGGTCCTCACTTGCCCTGGCAGTCATTGCAGATGAACAGCAAGACTGGGGCTCTGCTCTTTCCTAGCCTTGCAAACAGCCAATGCAGTTCGTCTCCCTCGTGAGCGCCAAAATGCTAAAAGGAAACGTTGCACTCTCTCTCCTCCAAGGAAGGTGCTAGGCAGGAATTGTCTTGCTGGTCCTCACTTGCCCTGGCAGTCATTGCAGATAAACAGCAAGACTGGGGCTCTGCTCTTTCCTAGCCTTGCAAACAGCCAAAGAAGTTCGTCTCCCTCGTGAGCGCCAAAATTCTAAAATGAAACGTTGCACTCTCGCTCCTCCAAGGAAGGTGCTAGGCAGGAATTGTCTTGCTGGTACTCATTTGCCCTGGCAGTCATTGCAGATAAGCAGCAAGACTGGGGCTCTGCTCTTTCCTAGCCTTGCAAACAGCCAAAGAAGTTCGTCTCCCTCGTGAGCGCCAAAATTCTAAAAGGAAACGTTGCACTCTCTCTCCTCCAAGGAAGGTGCTAGGCAGGAATTGTCTTGCTGGTACTCATTTGCCCTGGCAGTCATTGCAGATAAGCAGCAAGACTGGGGCTCTGCTCTTTCCTAGCCTTGCAAACAGCCAATGCATTTCGTCTCCCTCGTGAGCGCCAAAATGCTAAAATAAACGTTGCACTCTCTCTCCTCCAAGGAAGGTGCTAGGCAGGAATTGTCTTGCTGGACCTCACTTGCCCTGGCAGCCAGTGCAGATAAACAGCAAGACTGGGGCTCTGCTCTTTCCTAGCCTTGCAAACAGCCACTCTGCTTTTTCTCACTCACGCACTCCAAAAAGCAAAATGAAACGTTGCACTCTCTCTCCTCCAAGGAAGGTGCTAGGCAGGAATTGTCTTGCTGGTCCTCACTTGCCCTGGCAGTCATTGCAGATAAACAGCAAGTCTGGGGCTCTGCTCTTTCCTAGCCTTGCAAACAGCCAATGCAGTTCGTCTCCCTCGTGAGCGCCAAAATGCTAAAATGAAGCGTTGCACTCTCTCTCCTCCAAGGAAGGTGCTAGGCAGGAATTGTCTTGCTGGTCCTCACTTGCCCTGGCAGTCATTGCAGATAAGCAGCAAGACTGGGGCTCTGCTCTTTCCTAGCCTTGCAAACAGCCAATGCAGTTCGTCTCCCTTGTGAGCGCCAAAATGCGAAAATGAAACGTTGCACTCTCTCTCCTCCAAGGAAGGTGCTAGGCAGGAATTGTCTCGCCGCTCCTCACTTGCCCTGGCAGTCATTGCAGATGAACAGCAAGACTGGGGCTCTGCTCTTTCCTAGCCTTGCAAACAGGCACTCTGCTTTTTCTCACTCTCGCACTCCAAAAATCAAAATGAAACGTTGCACTCTTTCTCCTCCAAGTAAGGTGATAGGCAGGAATTGTCTTGCTGGTCCTCACTTACCCTGGCAGTCATTGCAGATAAGCAGCAAGACTGGGGCTCTGCTCTTTCCTAGCCTTGCAAACAGCCAATGCAGTTCGTCTCCCTCGTGAGCGCCAAAATGCTAAAATGAAACGTTGCACTCTCTCTCCTCCAAGGAAGGTGCTAGGCAGGAATTGTCTTGCTGGTCCTCACTTGCCCTGGCAGTCATTGCAGATAAACAGCAAGACTGGGGCTCTGCTCTTTCCTAGCCTTGCAAATAGCCAATGCAGTTCGTCTCCCTCGTGAGCGCCAAAATGCTAAAATGAAACGTTGCACTCTCTCTCCTCCAAGGAAGGTGCTAGGCAGGAATTGTCTTGCTGGTCCTCACTTGCCCTGGCAGTCATTGCAGATAAACAGCAAGACTGGGGCTCTGCTCTTTCCTAGCCTTGCAAACAGGCACTCTGCTTTTTCTCACTCTCGCACTCCAAAAATCAGAATGAAACGTTGCACTCTTTCTCCTCCAAGGAAGGTGCTAGGCAGGAATTGTCTTGCTGGTCCTCACTTGCCCTGGCAGTCATTTCAGATAAACAGCAAGTCTGGGGCTCTGCTCTTTCCTAGCCTTGCAAACAGCCAAAGCAGTTCGTCTCCCTCGTGAGCGCCAAAATGCTAAAAGGAAACGTTGCACTCTCTCTCCTCCAAGGAAGGCGCTAGGCAGGAATTGTGTTGCTGGTCCTCACTTGCCCTGGCAGTCATTGCAGATAAACAGCAAGACTGGGGCTCTGCTCTTTCCTAGCCTTGCAAACAGCCAATGCAGTTTGTCTCCCTCGTGAGCGCCAAAATGCTAAAAGGAAACGTTGCAATCTCTCTCCTCCAAGGAAGGTGCTAGGCAGGAATTCTCTTGCTGGTCCTCACTTGCCCTGGCAGTCATTGCAGATAAACAGTAAGACTGGGGCTCTGCTCTTTCCTAGCCTTGCAAACAGGCACTCTGCTTTTTCTCACTCTTGCACTCCAAAAATCAAAATGAAACGTTGCACTCTCTCTCCTCCAAGGAAGGTGCTAGGCAGGAATTTTCTTGCTGGTCCTCACTTGCCCTGGCAGTCATTGCAGATCAGTAGCAAGACTGGAGCTCTGCTCTTTCCTAGCCTTGCAAACAGCCAATGCAGTTCGTCTCCCTCGTGAGCGCCAAAATGCTAAAATGAAACGTTGCACTCTCTCTCCTCCAAGGAAGGTGTTAGGCAGGAATTGTCTTGCTGGTCCTCACTTGCCCTGGCAGTCATTGCAGATAAACAGCAAGTCTGGGGCTCTGCTCTTTCCTAGCCTTGCAAACAGGCACTCTACTTTTCCTCACTCTCGCACTCCAAAAATCAAAATGAAACGTTGCACTCTCTCTCCTCCAAGGGAGGTGCTAGGCAGGAATTGTCTTGCTGGTCCTCACTTGCCCTGGCAGTCATTGCAGATAAGCAGCAAGACTGGGGCTCTGCTCTTTCCTAGCCTTGCAAACAGCCAAAGCAGTTCGTCTCCCTCGTGAGCGCCAAAATGCTAAAATGAAACGTTGCACTCTCTCTCCTCCAAGGAAGGTGCTAGGCAGGAAGTGTCTTGCTGGTCCTCACTTGCCCTGGCAGTCATTGCAGATAAACAGCAAGACTGGGGCTCTGCTCTTTCCTAGCCTTGCAAACAGCCAATGCATTTCGTCTCCCTCGTGAGCGCCAAAATGCTAAAATAAACGTTGCACACTCTCTCCTCCAAGGAAGGTGCTAGGCAGGAATTCTCTTGCTGGTACTCATTTGCCCTGGTAGTCATTGCAGATAAACAGCAAGACTGAGGCTCTGCTCTTTCCTAGCCTTCCAAACAGCCAATGCAGTTCGTGTCCCTCGTGAGCGCCAAAATGCTAAAATGAAACGTTGCACTCTCTCTCCTCCAAGGAAGGTGCTAGGCAGGAATTGTCTTGCTGGTCCTCACTTGCCCTGGCAGTCATTGCAGATAAACAGCAAGACTGGGGCTCTGCTCTTTCCTAGCCTTGCAAACAGCCAATGCAGTTCGTCTCCCTCGTGAGCGTAAAAATGCTAAAAGGAAACGTTGCACTCTCTCTCCTCCAAGGAAGGTGCTAGGCAGGAATTGTGTTGCTGGACCTCACTTGCCCTGGCAGTCATTGCAGATAAACAGCAAGACTGGGGCTCTGCTCTTTCCTAGCCTTGCAAACAGCCAAAGTAGTTCGTCTCCCTCGTGAGCGCCAAAATGCTAAAATGAAACGTTGCACTCTCTCTCCTCCAAGGAAGGTGCTAGGCAGGAATTGTCTTGCTGGTACTCATTTGCCCTGGCAGTCATTGCAGATAAGCAGCAAGACTGGGGCTCTGCTCTTTCCTAGCCTTGCAAACAGGCACTCTACTTTTCCTCACTCTCGCACTCCAAAAATCAAAATGAAACGTTGCACTCTCTCTCCTCCAAGGGAGGTGCTAGGCAGGAATTGTCTTGCTGGTCCTCACTTGCCCTGGCAGTCATTGCAGATAAGCAGCAAGACTGGGGCTCTGCTCTTTCCTAGCCTTGCAAACAGCCAAAGCAGTTCGTCTCCCTCGTGAGCACCAAAATGCTAAAATGAAACGTTGCACTCTCTCTCCTCCAAGGAATGTGCTAGGCAGGAATTGTCTTGCTGGTCCTCACTTGCCCTGGCAGTCATTGCAGATAAACAGCAAGACTGGGGCTCTGCTCTTTCCTAGCCTTGCAAACAGCCAATGCATTTCGTCTCCCTCGTGAGCGCCAAAATGCTAAAATAAACGTTGCACTCTCTCTCCTCCAAGGAAGGTGCTAGGCAGGAATTGTCTTGCTGGTACTCATTTGCCCTGGTAGTCATTGCAGATAAACAGGAAGACTGAGGCTCTGCTCTTTCCTAGCCTTCCAAACAGCCAATGCAGTTCGTCTCCCTCGTGAGCGCCAAAATGCTAAAATGAAACGTTGCACTCTCTCTCCTCCAAGGAAGGTGCTAGGCAGGAATTGTCTTGCTGGTCCTCACTTGCCCTGGCAGTCATTGCAGATAAACAGCAAGACTGGGGCTCTGCTCTTTCCTAGCCTTGCAAATAGCCAATGCAGTTCGTCTCCCTCGTGAGCGCCAAAATGCTAAAATGAAACGTTGCACTCTCTCTCCTCCAAGGAAGGTGCTAGGCAGGAATTGTCTTGCTGGTCCTCACTTGCCCTGGCAGTCATTGCAGATAAACAGCAAGACTGGGGCTCTGCTCTTTCCTAGCCTTGCAAACAGGCACTCTGCTTTTTCTCACTCTCGCACTCCAAAAATCAGAATGAAACGTTGCACTCTATCTCCTCCAAGGAAGGTGCTAGGCAGGAATTGTCTTGCTGGTCCTCACTTGCCCTGGCAGTCATTTCAGATAAACAGCAAGTCTGGGGCTCTGCTCTTTCCTAGCCTTGCAAACAGCCAAAGCAGTTCGTCTCCCTCGTGAGCGCCAAAATGCTAAAAGGAAACGTTGCACTCTCTCTCCTCCAAGGAAGGCGCTAGGCAGGAATTGTGTTGCTGGTCCTCACTTGCCCTGGCAGTCATTGCAGATAAACAGCAAGACTGGGGCTCTGCTCTTTCCTAGCCTTGCAAACAGCCAATGCAGTTTGTCTCCCTCGTGAGCGCCAAAATGCTAAAAGGAAACGTTGCACTCTCTCTCCTCCAAGGAAGGTGCTAGGCAGGAATTGTCTTGCTGGTCCTCACTTGCCCTGGCAGTCATTGCAGATAAACAGCAAGACTGGGGCTCTGCTCTTTCCTAGCCTTGCAAACAGGCACTCTGCTTTTTCTCACTCTTGCACTCCAAAAATCAAAATGAAACGTTGCACTCTCTCTCCTCCAAGGAAGGTGCTAGGCAGGAATTTTCTTGCTGGTCCTCACTTGCCCTGGCAGTCATTGCAGATAAGCAGCAAGACTGGAGCTCTGCTCTTTCCTAGCCTTGCAAACAGCCAATGCAGTTCGTCTCCCTCGTGAGCGCCAAAATGCTAAAATGAAACGTTGCACTCTCTCTCCTCCAAGGAAGGTGTTAGGCAGGAATTGTCTTGCTGGTCCTCAATTGCCCTGGCAGTCATTGCAGATAAACAGCAAGTCTGGGGCTCTGCTCTTTCCTAGCCTTGCAAACAGTCACTCTACTTTTCCTCACTCTCGCACTCCAAAAATCAAAATGAAACGTTGCACTCTCTCTCCTCCAAGGGAGGTGCTAGGCAGGAATTGTCTTGCTGGTCCTCACTTGCCCTGGCAGTCATTGCAGATAAGCAGCAAGACTGGGGCTCTGCTCTTTCCTAGCCTTGCAAACAGCCAAAGCAGTTCGTCTCCCTCGTGAGCGCCAAAATGCTAAAATGAAACGTTGCACTCTCTCTCCTCCAAGGAAGGTGCTAGGCAGGAAGTGTCTTGCTGGTCCTCACTTGCCCTGGCAGTCATTGCAGATAAACAGCAAGACTGGGGCTCTGCTCTTTCCTAGCCTTGCAAACAGCCAATGCATTTCGTCTCCCTCGTGAGCGCCAAAATGCTAAAATGAAACGTTGCACTCTCTCTCCTCCAAGGAAGGTGCTAGGCAGGAATTGTCTTGCTGGTCCTCACTTGCCCTGGTAGTCATTGCAGATAAACAGCAAGACTGAGGCTCTGCTCTTTCCTAGCCTTCCAAACAGCCAATGCAGTTCGTGTCCCTCGTGAGCGCCAAAATGCTAAAATGAAACGTTGCACTCTCTCTCCTCCAAGGAAGGTGCTAGGCAGGAATTGTCTTGCTGGTCCTCACTTGCCCTGGCAGTCATTGCAGATAAACAGCAAGACTGGGGCTCTGCTCTTTCCTAGCCTTGCAAACAGCCAATGCAGTTCGTCTCCCTCGTGAGCGTAAAAATGCTAAAAGGAAACGTTGCACTCTCTCTCCTCCAAGGAAGGTGCTAGGCAGGAATTGTGTTGCTGGACCTCACTTGCCCTGGCAGTCATTGCAGATAAACAGCAAGACTGGGGCTCTGCTCTTTCCTAGCCTTGCAAACAGCCAAAGTATTTCGTCTCCCTCGTGAGCGCCAAAATGCTAAAATGAAACGTTGCACTCTCTCTCCTCCAAGGAAGGTGCTAGGCAGGAATTGTCTTGCTGGTACTCATTTGCCCTGGCAGTCATTGCAGATAAGCAGCAAGACTGGGGCTCTGCTCTTTCCTAGCCTTGAAACAGGCACTCTACTTTTCCTCACTCTCGCACTCCAAAAATCAAAATGAAACGTTGCACTCTCTCTCCTCCAAGGGAGGTGCTAGGCAGGAATTGTCTTGCTGGTCCTCACTTGCCCTGGCAGTCATTGCAGATAAGCAGCAAGACTGGGGCTCTGCTCTTTCCTAGCCTTGCAAACAGCCAAAGCAGTTCGTCTCCCTCGTGAGCGCCAAAATGCTAAAATGAAACGTTGCACTCTCTCTCCTCCAAGGAATGTGCTAGGCAGGAATTGTCTTGCTGGTCCTCACTTGCCCTGGCAGTCATTGCAGATAAACAGCAAGACTGGGGCTCTGCTCTTTCCTAGCCTTGCAAACAGCCAATGCATTTCGTCTCCCTCGTGAGCGCCAAAATGCTAAAATGAAACGTTGCACTCTCTCTCCTCCAAGGAAGGTGCTAGGCAGGAATTGTCTTGCTGGTCCTCATTTGCCCTGGTAGTCATTGCAGATAAACAGGAAGACTGAGGCTCTGCTCTTTCCTAGCCTTCCAAACAGCCAATGCAGTTCGTCTCCCTCGTGAGCGCCAAAATGCTAAAATGAAACGTTGCACTCTCTCTCCTCCAAGGAAGGTGCTAGGCAGGAATTGTCTTGCTGGTCCTCACTTGCCCTGGCAGTCATTGCAGATAAACAGCAAGACTGGGGCTCTGCTCTTTCCTAGCCTTGCAAACAGCCAATGCATTTCGTCTCCCTCGTGAGCGCCAAAATGCTAAAATAAACGTTGCACTCTCTCTCCTCCAAGGAAGGTGCTAGGCAGGAATTGTCTTGCTGGACCTCACTTGCCCTGGCAGCCAGTGCAGATAAACAGCAAGACTGGGGCTCTGCTCTTTCCTAGCCTTGCAAACAGGCACTCTGCTTTTTCTCACTCACGCACTCCAAAAAGCAAAATGAAACGTTGCACTCTCTCTCCTCCAAGGAAGGTGCTAGGCAGGAATTGTCTTGCTGGTCCTCACTTGCCCTGGCAGTCATTGCAGATAAACAGCAAGTCTGGGGCTCTGCTCTTTCCTAGCCTTGCAAACAGCCAATGCAGTTCGTCTCCCTCGTGAGCGCCAAAATGCTAAAATGAAGCGTTGCACTCTCTCTCCTCCAAGGAAGGTGCTAGGCAGGAATTGTCTTGCTGGTCCTCACTTGCCCTGGCAGTCATTGCAGATAAGCAGCAAGACTGGGGCTCTGCTCTTTCCTAGCCTTGCAAACAGCCAATGCAGTTCGTCTCCTTTGTGAGCGCCAAAATGCGAAAATGAAACGTTGCACTCTCTCTCCTCCAAGGAAGGTGCTAGGCAGGAATTGTCTCGCTGCTCCTCACTTGCCCTGGCAGTCATTGCAGATGAACAGCAAGACTGGGGCTCTGCTCTTTCCTAGCCTTGCAAACAGGCACTCTGCTTTTTCTCACTCTCGCACTCCAAAAATCAAAATGAAACGTTGCACTCTTTCTCCTCCAAGTAAGGTGATAGGCAGGAATTGTCTTACTGGTCCTCACTTATCCTGGCAGTCATTGCAGATAAGCAGCAAGACTGGGGCTCTGCTCTTTCCTAGCCTTGCAAACAGCCAATGCAGTTCGTCTCCCTCGTGAGCGCCAAAATGCTAAAATGAAACGTTGCACTCTCTCTCCTCCAAGGAAGGTGCTAGGCAGGAATTGTCTTGCTGGTCCTCACTTGCCCTGGCAGTCATTGCAGATAAACAGCAAGACTGGGGCTCTGCTCTTTCCTAGCCTTGCAAATAGCCAATGCAGTTCGTCTCCCTCGTGAGCGCCAAAATGCTAAAATGAAACGTTGCACTCTCTCTCCTCCAAGGAAGTTGCTAGGCAGGAATTGTCTTGCTGGTCCTCACTTGCCCTGGCAGTCATTGCAGATAAACAGCAAGACTGGGGCTCTGCTCTTTCCTAGCCTTGCAAACAGGCACTCTGCTTTTTCTCACTCTCGCACTCCAAAAATCAGAATGAAACGTTGCACTCTTTCTCCTCCAAGGAAGGTGCTAGGCAGGAATTGTCTTGCTGGTCCTCACTTGCCCTGGCAGTCATTTCAGATAAACAGCAAGTCAGGGGCTCTGCTCTTTCCTAGCCTTGCAAACAGCCAAAGCAGTTCGTCTCCCTCGTGAGCGCCAAAATGCTAAAAGGAAACGTTGCACTCTCTCTCCTCCAAGGAAGGCGCTAGGCAGGAATTGTGTTGCTGGTCCTCACTTGCCCTGGCAGTCATTGCAGATAAACAGCAAGACTGGGGCTCTGCTCTTTCCTAGCCTTGCAAACAGCCAATGCAGTTTGTCTCCCTCGTGAGCGCCAAAATGCTAAAAGGAAATGTTGCACTCTCTCTCCTCCAAGGAAGGTGCTAGGCAGGAATTCTCTTGCTGGTCCTCACTTGCCCTGGCAGTCATTGCAGATAAACAGCAAGACTGGGGCTCTGCTCTTTCCTAGCCTTGCAAACAGGCACTCTGCTTTTTCTCACTCTTGCACTCCAAAAATCAAAATGAAACGTTGCACTCTCTCTCCTCCAAGGAAGGTGCTAGGCAGGAATTTTGTTGCTGGTCCTCACTTGCCCTGGCAGTCATTGCAGATAAGCGGCAAGACTGGAGCTCTGCTCTTTCCTAGCCTTGCAAACAGCCAATGGAGTTCGTCTCCCTCGTGAGCGCCAAAATGCTAAAATGAAACGTTGCACTCTCTCTCCTCCAAGGAAGGTGCTAGGCAGGAATTGTCTTGCTGATCCTCACTTGCCCTGGCAGTCATTGCAGATGAACAGCAAGACTGGGGCTCTGCTCTTTCCTAGCCTTGCAAACAGCCAAAGCAGTTCGTCTCCCTCGTGAGCGCCAAAATGCTAAAAGGAAACGTTGCACTCTCTCTCCTCCAAGGAAGGTGCTAGGCAGGAATTGTGTTGCTGGTCCTCACTTGCCCTGGCAGTCATTGCAGATAAACAGCAAGACTGGGGCTCTGCTCTTTCCTAGCCTTGCAAACAGACAATGCAGTTCATCTCCGTCGTGAGCGTAAAAATGCTAAAATGAAACGTTGCACTCTCTCTCCTCCAAGGAAGGTGCTAGGCAGGAATTGTCTTGTTGGTCCGCACTTGCCCTGGCAGCCAGTTCAGATAAAAAGCAAGACTGGGGCTCTGCTCTTTCGTAGCCTTGCAAACAGGCACTCTGCTTTTTCTCACTCTCGCACTCCAAAAAGCAAAATGAAACGTTGCACTCTTTCTCCTCCAAGGAAGGTGCTAGGCAGGAATTGTCTTGCTGGCCCTCATTTGCCCTGGCAGTCATTGCAGATAAACAGCAAGACTGGGGCTCTGCTCTTTCCTAGCCTTGCAAACAGCCAAAGCAGTTCGTCTCCCTCGTGAGCGCCAAAATGCTAAAATGAAACGTTGCACTCTCTCTCCTCCAAGGAAGGTGCTAGACAGGAATTGTCTTGCTGGTCCTCACTTGCCCTGGCAGTCATTGCAGATAAACAGCAAGACTGGGGCTCTGCTCTTTCCTAGCCTTGCAAACAGCCAAAGTAGTTCGTCTCCCTTGTGAGCGCCAAAATGCTAAAATGAAACGTTGCACTCTCTCTCCTCCAAGGAAGGTGCTAGGCAGGAATTGTCTTGCTGGTACTCATTTGCCCTGGTAGTCATTGCAGATAAAGACCAAGACTGGGGCTGTGCTCTTTCCTAGCCTTGCAAACAGGCACTCTGCTTTTTCTCACTCACGCACTCCAAAAAGCAAAATGAAACGTTGCACTCTTTCTCCTCCAAGGAAGGTGCTATTCAGGAATTGTCTTGCTGGTCCTCACTTGCCCTGGCAGTCATTGCAGATAAGCAGCAAGACTGGGGCTCTGCTCTTTCCTAGCCTTGCAAACAGCCAATGCAGTTCGTCTCCCTCGTGAGCGCCAAAATGCTAAAATGAAACGTTGCACTCTCTCTCCTCCAAGGAAGGTGCTAGGCAGGAATTGTCTTGCTGGTCCTCACTTGCCCTGGCAGTCATTGCAGATAAACAGCAAGACTGGGGCTCTGCTCTTTCCTAGCCTTGCAAACAGCCAAAGTAGTTCGTCTCCCTCGTGAGCGCCAAAATGCTAAAATGAAACGTTGCACTCTCTCTCCTCCAAGGAAGGTGCTAGGCAGGAATTGTCTCGCTGCTCCTCACTTGCCCTGGCAGTCATTGCAGATAAACAGCAAGACTGGGGCTCTGCTCTTTCCTAGCCTTGCAAACAGGCACTCTGCTTTTTCTCACTCTCGCACTCCAAAATTAAAATGAAACGTTGCACTCTTTCTCCTCCAATGAAGGTGATAGGCAGGAATTGTCTTGCTGGTCCTCACTTGCCCTGGCAGTCATTGCAGATAAACAGCAAGACTGGGGCTCTGCTCTTTCCTAGCCTTGCAAACAGCCAATGCAGTTTGTCTCCCTCGTGAGCGCCAAAATGCTAAAAGGAAACGTTGCACTCTCTCTCCTCCAAGGAAGGTGCTAGGCAGGAATTGTCTTGCTGCTCCTCACTTGCCCTGGCAGTCAGTGCAGATGAACAGCAAGACTGGGGCTCTGCTCTTTCCTAGCCTTGCAAACAGGCACTCTGCTTTTTCTCACTCTTGCACTCCAAAAATCAAAATGAAACGTTGCACTCTCTCTCCTCCAAGGAAGGTGCTAGGCAGGAATTGTCTTGCTGGTCCTCACTTGCCCTGGCAGTCATTGCAGATAAGCAGCAAGACTGGAGCTCTGCTCTTTCCTAGCCTTGCAAACAGCCAATGCAGTTCGTCTCCCTCGTGAGCGCCAAAATGCTAAAAGGAAACGTTGCACTCTCTCTCCTCCAAGGAAGGTGCTAGGCAGGAATTGTCTTGCTGATCCTCACTTGCCCTGGCAGTCATTGCAGATGAACAGCAAGACTGGGGCTCTGCTCTTTCCTAGCCTTGCAAACAGCCAAAGCAGTTCGTCTCCCTCGTGAGCGCCAAAATGCTAAAAGGAAACGTTGCACTCTCTCTCCTCCAAGGAAGGTGCTAGGCAGGAATTGTGTTGCTGGTCCTCACTTGCCCTGGCAGTCATTGCAGATAAACAGCAAGACTGGGGCTCTGCTCTTTCCTAGCCTTGCAAACAGACAATGCAGTTCATCTCCGTCGTGAGCGTAAAAATGCTAAAATGAAACGTTGCACTCTCTCTCCTCCAAGGAAGGTGCTAGGCAGGAATTGTCTTGCTGGTCCTCACTTGCCCTGGCAGTCATTTCAGATGAACAGCAAGTCTGGGGCTCTGCTCTTTCCTAGCCTTGCAAACAGGCACTCTACTTTTCCTCACTCTCGGACTCCAAAAATCAGAATGAAACGTTGCACTCTCTCTCCTCCAATGAAGGTGCTAGGCAGGAATTGTCTCGCTGCTCCTCACTTGCCCTGGCAGTCATTGCAGATAAACAGCAAGTCTGGGGCTCTGCTCTTTCCTAGCCTTGCAAACAGGCACTCTGCTTTTTCTCACTCTCGCACTCCAAAAAGCAAAATGAAACTTTGTACGATCTCTCCTCCAAGGAAGGTGCTAGGCAGGAATTGTCTTGCTGGTCCTCACTTGCCCTGGCAGTCATTGCAGATAAACAGCAAGACTGGGGCTCTGCTCTTTCCTAGCCTTCCAAACAGCCAAAGCAGTTTGTCTCGCTCGTGATCGCCAAAATGCTAAAATGAAACGTTGCACTCTCTCTCCTCCAAGGAAGGTGCTAGGCAGGAATTGTCTTGCTGGTCCTCACTTGCCCTGGCAGTCATTGCAGATAAACAGCAAGACTCGGGCTCTGCTCTTTCCTAGCCTTGCAAACAGCCAAAGAAGTTTGTCTCGCTCGTGAGCTCCAAAATGCTAAAATGAAACGTTGCACTCTCTCTCCTCCAAGGAAGGTGCTAGGCAGGAATTGTCTTGCTGGTCCTCACTTGCCCTGGCAGTCATTGCAGATAAACAGCAAGACTGGGGCTCTGCTCTTTCCTAGCCTTGCAAACAGCCAAAGCAGTTTGACTCCCTCGTGAGCGCCAAAATGCTAAAATGAAACGTTGCACTCTCTCTCCTCCAAGGAAGGTGCTAGGCAGGAATTGTCTTGCTGGTCCTCACTTGCCCTGGCAGTCATTGCAGATAAACAGCAAGACTGGGGCTCTGCTCTTTCCTAGCCTTGCAAACAGGCACTCTGCTTTTTCTCACTCTCGCACTCCAAAAAGCAAAATGAAACGTTGTACTCTCTCTCCTCCAAGGAAGGTGCAAGGCAGGAATTGTCTTGCTGGTCCTCACTTGCCCTGGCAGTCATTGCAGATAAACAGCAAGACTGGGGCTCTGCTCTTTCCTAGCCTTGCAAACAGCCAAAGCAGTTTGTCTCGCTCGTGAGCGCCAAAATGCTAAAATGAAACGTTGCACTCTCTCTCCTCCAAGGAAGGTGCTAGGCAGGAATTGTCTTGCTGGTCCTCACTTGCCCTGGCAGTCATTGCAGATAAACAGCAAGACTGGGGCTCTGCTCTTTGCTAGCCTTGCAAACAGGCACTCTGCTTTTTCTCACTCTCACACTCCAAAAAGTAAAATGAAACGTTGCACTCTCTCTCCTCCAAGGAAGGTGCTAGGCAGGAATTGTCTTGCTGGTCCTCACTTGTCCTGGCAGTCATTTCAGATAAACAGCCAGACTCGGTCTGTGCTCTTTCCTAGCCTTGCAAACAGGCACTCTGCTTTTTCTCACTCTCGCACTCCAAAAAGCAAAATGAAACGTTGCACTCTCTCTCTTCCAAGGAAGGTGCAAGGCAGGAATTGTCTTGCTGGTCCTCACTTGCCCTGGCAGTCATTGCAGATAAAGAGCAAGACTGGAGCTCTGCTCTTTCCTAGCAATACAAACAGCCAAAGCAGTTTGTCTCGCTCGTGAGCGCCAAAATGCTAAAATGAAACGCTGCACTCTCTCTCCTCCAAGGAAGGTGCTAGGCAGGAATTGTCTTGCTGGTCCTCACTTGCCCTGGCAGACATTGCAGATAAGCAGCAAGACTCGGGCTCTTCTCTCTCCTAGCCTTGCAAACAGCCAAAGCAGTTTGTCTGCCTCGTGAGCGCCAAAATGCTAAAATGAAACGTTGCACTCTCTCTCCTCCAAGGAAGGTGCTAAGCAGGAATTGTCTTGCTGGTCCTCACTTGCCCTGGCAGTCATTGCAGATAAACAGCAAGACTGGGGCTCTGCTCTTTCCTAGCCTTGCAAACAGGCACTCTGCTTTTTCTCACTCTCGCACTCCAAAAAGCAAAATGAAACGTTGCACTCTCTCTCCTCCAAGGAAGGTGCTAGGCAGGAATTGTCTTGCTGGACCTCACTTGCCCTCGCAGACATTGCACATGAACAGCAAGACTGGGGCTCTGCTCTTTCCTAGCCTTGCAAACAGCCAAAGCAGTTTCACTCCCTCGTGAGCGCCAAAATGCTAAAATGAAACGTTGCACTCTCTCTCCTCCAAGGAAGGTGCTAGGTAGGAATTGTCTTGCTGGTCCTCACTTCCCCTGGCAGTCATTTCAGATAAACAGCAAGACTCGGTCTGTGCTCTTTCCTAGCCTTGCAAACAGGCACTCTGCTTTTTCTCACTCTCGCACTCCAAAAAGCAAAATGAAACGTTGCACTCTCTCTCCTCCAAGGAAGGTGCAAGGCAGGAATTGTCTTGCTGGTCCTCACTTGCCCTGGCAGTCATTGCAGATAAACAGCAAGACTGGGGCTCTGCTCTTTCCTAGCCTTGCAAAGAGCCAAAGCAGTTTGACTCCCTCGTGAGCGCCAAAATGCTAAAATGAAACCTTGCACTCTCTCTCCTCCAAGGAAGGTGCTAGGCAGGAATTGTCTTGCTGGTCCTCACTTGCCCTGGCAGTCATTGCAGATAAACAGCAAGACTGGGGCTCTGCTCTTTCCTAGCCTTGCAAACAGCCAAAGCAATTTGTCTCGCTCGTGAGCGCCAAAATGCTAAAATGAAACGTTGCACTCTCTCTCCTCCAAGGAAGGTGCTAGGCAGGAATTGTCTTGCTTGCCCTCACTTGCCCTGGCAGTCATTGCAGATAAACAGCAAGACTGGGGCTCTGCTCTTTCCTAGCCTTGCAAACAGGCACTCTGCTTTTTCTCACTCTCGCACTCCAAAAAGCAAAATGAAACGTTGCACTCTCTCTCCTCCAAGGAAGGTGCTAGGCAGGAATTGTCTTGCTGGTCCTCACTTGCCCTGGCAGTCATTGCAGATAAACAGCAAGACTGGGGCTCTGCTCTTTCCTAGCCTTCCAAACAGCCAAAGCAGTTTGTCTCGCTCGTGATCGCCAAAATGCTAAAATGAAACGTTGCACTCTCTCTCCTCCAAGGAAGGTGCTAGGCAGGAATTGTCTTGCTGGTCCTCACTTGCCCTGGCAGTCATTGCAGATAAACAGCAAGACTCGGGCTCTGCTCTTTCCTAGCCTTGCAAACAGGCACTCTGCTTTTTCTCACTCTCGCACTCCAAAAAGCAAAATGAAACGTTGCACTCTCTCTCCTCCAAGGAAGGCGCTAGGCAGGAATTTTCTTGCTGGTCCTCACTTGCCCTGGCAGTCATTGCAGATAAACAGCAAGACTGGGGCTCTGCTCTTTCCTAGCCTTGCAAACAGACAAAGCAGTTTGTCTCGCTCGTGAGCGCCAAAATGCTAAAATGAAACGTTGCACTCTCTCTCCTCCAAGGAAGGTGCTAGGCAGGAATTGTCTTGCTGGTCCTCACTTGCCCTGGCAGTCATTGCAGATAAACAGCAAGACTGGGGCTCTGCTCTTTCCTAGCCTTGCAAACAGCCAAAGCAGTTTGTCTCGCTCGTGAGCGCCAAAATGCTAAAATGAAACGTTGCACTCTCTCTCCTCCAAGGAAGGTGCTAGGCAGGAATTGTCTTGCTGGTCCTCATTTGCCCTGGCAGTCATTGCAGATGAACAGCAAGACTGGGGCTCTGCTCTTTCCTAGCCTTGCAAACAGCCAAAGCAGTTTGTCTCGCTCGTGAGCGCCAAAATGCTAAAATGAAACGTTGCACTCTCTCTCCTCCAAGGAAGGTGCTAGGCAGGAATTGTCTTGCTGGTCCTCACTTGCCCTGGCAGTCATTGCAGATAAACAGCAAGACTGGGGCTCTGCTCTTTCCTAGCCTTGCAAACAGGCACTCTGCTTTTTCTCACTCTCGCACTCCAAAAAGCAAAATGAAACGTTGCACTCTCTCTCCTCCTAGGAAGGTGCTAGGCAGGAATTGTCTTGCTGGTCCTCACTTGCCCTGGCAGTCATTGCAGATGAACAGCAAGACTGGGGCTCTGCTCTTTCCTAGCCTTGCAAACAGCCAAAGCAGTTTGTCTCGCTCGTGATCGCCAAAATGCTAAAATGAAACGTTGCACTCTCTCTCCTCCAAGGAAGGTGCTAGGCAGGAATTGTCTTGCTGGTCCTCACTTGCCCTGGCAGTCATTGCAGATAAACAGCAAGACTCGGGCTCTGCTCTTTCCTAGCCTTGCAAACAGGCACTCTGCTTTTTCTCACTCTCGCACTCCAAAAAGCAAAATGAAACGTTGCACTCTCTCTCCTCCAAGGAAGGCGCTAGGCAGGAATTTTCTTGCTGGTCCTCACTTGCCCTGGCAGTCATTGCAGATAAACAGCAAGACTGGGGCTCTGCTCTTTCCTAGCCTTGCAAACAGACAAAGCAGTTTGTCTCGCTCGTGAGCGCCAAAATGCTAAAATGAAACGTTGCACTCTCTCTCCTCCAAGGAAGGTGCTAGGCAGGAATTGTCTTGCTGGTCCTCACTTGCCCTGGCAGTCATTGCAGATAAACAGCAAGACTGGGGCTCTGCTCTTTCCTAGCCTTGCAAACAGCCAAAGCAGTTTGTCTCGCTCGTGAGTGCCAAAATGCTAAAATGAAACGTTGCACTCTCTCTCCTCCAAGGAAGGTGCTAGGCAGGAATTGTCTTGCTGGTCCTCATTTGCCCTGGCAGTCATTGCTGATGAACAGCAAGACTTGGCTCTGCTCTTTCCTAGCCTTGCAAACAGCCAAAGCAGTTTGTCTCGCTCGTGAGCGCCAAAATGCTAAAATGAAACGTTGCACTCTCTCTCCTCCAAGGAAGGTGCTAGGCAGGAATTGTCTTGCTGGTCCTCACTTGCCCTGGCCGTCATTGCAGATAAACAGCAAGACTGGGGCTCTGCTCTTTCCTAGCCTTGCAAACAGGCACTCTGCTTTTTCTCACTCTCGCACTCCAAAAAGCAAAATGAAACGTTGCACTCTCTCTCCTCCTAGGAAGGTGCTAGGCAGGAATTGTCTTGCTGGTCCTCACTTGCCCTGGCAGTCATTGCAGATGAACAGCAAGACTGGGGCTCTGCTCTTTCCTAGCCTTGCAAACAGCCAAAGCAATTTGTGTCGCTCGTGAGCGCCAAAATGCTAAAATGAAACGTTGCACACTCTCTCCTCCAAGGAAGGTCCTAGGCAGGAATTGTCTTGCTGGTCCTCACTTGCCCTGGCAGTCATTGCAGATAAACAGCAAGACTTGGGCTCTGCTCTTTCCTAGCCTTGTAAACACGCACTCTGCATTTTCTCTCTCTCGCACTCCAAAAAGCAAAATGAAACGTTGCACTCTCTCTCCTCCAAGGAAGGTGCTAGGCAGGAATTGTCTTGCTGGTCCTCACTTGCCCTCGCAGACATTGCACATGAACAGCAAGACTGGGGCTCTGCTCTTTCCTAGCCTTGCAAACAGCCAAAGCAGTTTGACTCCCTCGTGAGCGCCAAAATGCTAAAATGAAACGTTGCACTCTCTCTCCTCCAAGGAAGGTGCTAGGCAGGAATTGTCTTGCTGGTCCTCACTTGTCCTGGCAGTCATTTCAGATAAACAGCAAGACTTGGGCTCTGCTCTTTCCTAGCCTTGCAAACACGCACTCTGCATTTTCTCTCTCTCGCACTCCAAAAAGCAAAATGAAACGTTGCACTCTCTCTCCTCCAAGGAAGGTGCTAGGCAGGAATTGTCTTGCTGGTCCTCACTTGCCCTGGCAGTCATTGCAGATAAACAGCAAGACTGGGGCTCTGCTCTTTCCTAGCCTTGCAAACAGCCAAATCAGTTTGTCTCGCTCGTGAGCGCCAAAATGCTAAAATGAAACGTTGCACTCTCTCTCCTCCAAGGAAGGTGCTAGGCAGGAATTGTCTTGCTGGTCCTCACTTGCCCTGGCAGTCATTGCAGATAAACAGCAAGACTGGGGCTCTGCTCTTTGCTAGCCTTGCGAACAGGCACTCTGCTTTTTCTCACTCTCGCACTCCAAAAAGTAAAATGAAACGTTGCACTCTCTCTCCTCCAAGGAAGGTGCTAGGCAGGAATTGTCTTGCTGGTCCTCACTTGTCCTGGCAGTCATTTCAGATAAACAGCCAGACTCGGTCTGTGCTCTTTCCTAGCCTTGCAAACAGGCACTCTGCTTTTTCTCACTCTCGCACTCCAAAAAGCAAAATGAAACGTTGCACTCTCTCTCCTCCAAGGAAGGTGCAAGGCAGGAATTGTCTTGCTGGTCCTCACTTGCCCTGGCAGTCATTGCAGATAAAGAGCAAGACTGGAGCTCTGCTCTTTCCTAGCAATGCAAACAGCCAAAGCAGTTTGTCTCGCTCGTGAGCGCCAAAATGCTAAAATGAAACGCTGCACTCTCTCTCCTCCAAGGAAGGTGCTAGGCAGGAATTGTCTTGCTGGTCCTCACTTGCCCTGGCAGACATTGCAGATAAGCAGCAAGACTCGGGCTCTGCTCTCTCCTAGCCTTGCAAACAGCCAAAGCAGTTTGTCTGCCTCGTGAGCGCCAAAATGCTAAAATGAAACGTTGCACTCTCTCTCCTCCAAGGAAGGTGCTAAGCAGGAATTGTCTTGCTGGTCCTCACTTGCCCTGGCAGTCATTGCAGATAAACAGCAAGACTGGGGCTCTGCTCTTTCCTAGCCTTGCAAACAGGCACTCTGCTTTTTCTCACTCTCGCACTCCAAAAAGCAAAATGAAACGTTGCACTCTCTCTCCTCCAAGGAAGGTGCTAGGCAGGAATTGTCTTGCTGGACCTCACTTGCCCTCGCAGACATTGCACATGAACAGCAAGACTGGGGCTCTGCTCTTTCCTAGCCTTGCAAACAGCCAAAGCAGTTTGACTCCCTCGTGAGCGCCAAAATGCTAAAATGAAACGTTGCACTCTCTCTCCTCCAAGGAAGGTGCTAGGTAGGAATTGTCTTGCTGGTCCTCACTTGTCCTGGCAGTCATTTCAGATAAACAGCAAGACTCGGTCTGTGCTCTTTCCTAGCCTTGCAAACAGGCACTCTGCTTTTTCTCACTCTCGCACTCCAAAAAGCAAAATGAAACGTTGCACTCTCTCTCCTCCAAGGAAGGTGCAAGGCAGGAATTGTCTTGCTGGTCCTCACTTGCCCTGGCAGTCATTGCAGATAAACAGCAAGACTGGGGCTCTGCTCTTTCCTAGCCTTGCAAACAGCCAAAGCAGTTTGACTCCCTCGTGAGCGCCAAAATGCTAAAATGAAACCTTGCACTCTCTCTCCTCCAAGGAAGGTGCTAGGCAGGAATTGTCTTGCTGGTCCTCACTTGCCCTGGCAGTCGTTGCAGATAAACAGCAAGACTGGGGCTCTGCTCTTTCCTAGCCTTGCAAACAGCCAAAGCAATTTGTCTCGCTCGTGAGCGCCAAAATGCTAAAATGAAACGTTGCACTCTCTCTCCTCCAAGGAAGGTGCTAGGCAGGAATTGTCTTGCTGGTCCTCACTTGCCCTGGCAGTCATTGCAGATAAACAGCAAGACTGGGGCTCTGCTCTTTCCTAGCCTTGCAAACAGGCACTCTGCTTTTTCTCACTCTCGCACTCTAAAAAGCAAAATGAAACGTTGCACTATCTCTCCTCCAAGGAAGGTGCTAGGCAGGAATTGTCTTGCTGGTCCTCACTTGCCCTGGCAGTCATTGCAGATAAACAGCAAGACTGGGGCTCTGCTCTTTCCTAGCCTTCCAAACAGCCAAAGCAGTTTGTCTCGCTCGTGATCGCCAAAATGCTAAAATGAAACGTTGCACTCTCTCTCCTCCAAGGAAGGTGCTAGGCAGGAATTGTCTTGCTGGTCCTCACTTGCCCTGGCAGTCATTGCAGATAAACAGCAAGACTCGGGCTCTGCTCTTTCCTAGCCTTGCAAACAGGCACTCTGCTTTTTCTCACTCTCGCACTCCAAAAAGCAAAATGAAACGTTGCACTCTCTCTCCTCCAAGGAAGGCGCTAGGCAGGAATTTTCTTGCTGGTCCTCACTTGCCCTGGCAGTCATTGCAGATAAACAGCAAGACTGGGGCTCTGCTCTTTCCTAGCCTTGCAAACAGACAAAGCAGTTTGTCTCGCTCGTGAGCGCCAAAATGCTAAAATGAAACGTTGCACTCTCTCTCCTCCAAGGAAGGTGCTAGGCAGGAATTGTCTTGCTGGTCCTCACTTGCCCTGGCAGTCATTGCAGATAAACAGCAAGACTGGGGCTCTGCTCTTTCCTAGCCTTGCAAACAGCCAAAGCAGTTTGTCTCGCTCGTGAGCGCCAAAATGCTAAAATGAAACGTTGCACTCTCTCTCCTCCAAGGAAGGTGCTAGGCAGGAATTGTCTTGCTGGTCCTCACTTGCCCTGGCAGTCATTGCAGATGAACAGCAAGACTGGGGCTCTGCTCTTTCCTAGCCTTGCAAACAGCCAAAGCAGTTTGTCTCGCTCGTGAGCGCCAAAATGCTAAAATGAAACGTTGCACTCTCTCTCCTCCAAGGAAGGTGCTAGGCAGGAATTGTCTTGCTGGTCCTCACTTGCCCTGGCAGTCATTGCAGATAAACAGCAAGACTGGGGCTCTGCTCTTTCCTAGCCTTGCAAACAGGCACTCTGCTTTTTCTCACTCTCGCACTCCAAAAAGCAAAATGAAACGTTGCACTCTCTCTCCTCCTAGGAAGGTGCTAGGCAGGAATTGTCTTGCTGGTCCTCACTTGCCCTGGCAGTCATTGCAGATGAACAGCAAGACTGGGGCTCTGCTCTTTCCTAGCCTTGCAAACAGCCAAAGCAATTTGTGTCGCTCGTGAGCGCCAAAATGCTAAAATGAAACGTTGCACACTCTCTCCTCCAAGGAAGGTCCTAGGCAGGAATTGTCTTGCTGGTCCTCACTTGCCCTGGCAGTCATTGCAGATGAACAGCAAGACTTGGGCTCTGCTCTTTCCTAGCCTTATAAACACGCACTCTGCATTTTCTCTCTCTCGCACTCCAAAAAGCAAAATGAAACGTTGCACTCTCTCTCCTCCAAGGAAGGTGCAAGGCAGGAATTGTCTTGCTGGTCCTCACTTGCCCTGGCAGTCATTGCAGATAAAGAGCAAGACTGGAGCTCTGCTCTTTCCTAGCCTTGCAAACAGCCAAAGCAGTTTGACTCCCTCGTGAGCGCCAAAATGCTAAAATGAAACGTTGCACTCTCTCTCGTCCAAGGAAGGTGCTAGGCAGGAATTGTCTTGCTGGTCCTCACTTGCCCTGGCAGTCATTTCAGATAAACAGCAAGACTCGGTCTGTGCTCTTTCCTAGCCTTGCAAACAGGCACTCTGCTTTTTCTCACTCTCGCACTCCAAAAAGCAAAATGAAACGTTGTACTCTCTCTCCTCCAAGGAAGGTGCTAGGCAGGAATTTTCTTGCTGGTCCTCACTTGCCCTGGCAGTCATTGCAGATAAACAGCAAGACTGGGGCTCTGCTCTTTCCTAGCCTTGCAAACAGCCAAAGCAGTTTGTCTCGCTCGTGAGCGCCAAAATGCTAAAATGAAACGTTGCACTCTCTCTCCTCCAAGGAAGGTGCTAGGCAGGAATTGTCTTGCTGGTCCTCACTTGCCCTGGCAGTCATTGCAGATAAACAGCAAGACTGGGGCTCTGCTCTTTGCTAGCCTTGCAAACAGGCACTCTGCTTTTTCTCACTCTCGCACTCCAAAAAGTAAAATGAAACGTTGCACTCTCTCTCCTCCAAGGAAGGTGCTAGGCAGGAATTGTCTTGCTGGTCCTCACTTGTCCTGGCAGTCATTTCAGATAAACAGCCAGACTCGGTCTGTGCTCTTTCCTAGCCTTGCAAACAGGCACTCTGCTTTTTCTCACTCTCGCACTCCAAAAAGCAAAATGAAACGTTGCACTCTCTCTCCTCCAAGGAAGGTGCAAGGCAGGAATTGTCTTGCTGGTCCTCACTTGCCCTGGCAGTCATTGCAGATAAAGAGCAAGACTGGAGCTCTGCTCTTTCCTAGCAATGCAAACAGCCAAAGCAGTTTGTCTCGCTCGTGAGCGCCAAAATGCTAAAATGAAACGCTGCACTCTCTCTCCTCCAAGGAAGGTGCTAGGCAGGAATTGTCTTGCTGGTCCTCACTTGCCCTGGCAGACATTGCAGATAAGCAGCAAGACTGGGGCTCTGCTCTTTCCTAGCCTTGCAAACAGCCAAAGCAATTTGTCTCGCTCGTGACCGCCAAAATGCTAAAATGAAACGTTGCACTCTCTCTCCTCCAAGGAAGGTGCTAGGCAGGAATTGTCTTGCTGGTCCTCACTTGCCCTGGCAGTCATTGCAGATAAACAGCAAGACTGGGGCTCTGCTCTTTCCTAGCCTTGCAAACAGCCAAAGCAGTTTGTCTCGCTCGTGAGCGCCAAAATGCTAAAATGAAACGTTGCACTCTCTCTCCTCCAAGGAAGGTGCTAGGCAGGAATTGTCTTGCTGGTCCTCACTTGCCCTGGCAGTCATTGCAGATAAACAGCAAGACTGGGGCTCTGCTCTTTCCTAGCCTTGCAAACAGCCAAAGCAGTTTGTCTCGCTCGTGAGCGCCAAAATGCTAAAATGAAACGTTGCACTCTCTCTCCTCCAAGGAAGGTGCTAGGCAGGAATTGTCTTGCTGGTCCTCACTTGCCCTGGCAGTCATTGCAGATGAACAGCAAGACTGGGGCTCTGCTCTTTCCTAGCCTTGCAAACAGCCAAAGCAGTTTGTCTCGCTCGTGAGCGCCAAAATGCTAAAATGAAACGTTGCACTCTCTCTCCTCCAAGGAAGGTGCTAGGCAGGAATTGTCTTGCTGGTCCTCACTTGCCCTGGCAGTCATTGCAGATAAACAGCAAGACTGGGGCTCTGCTCTTTCCTAGCCTTGCAAACAGGCACTCTGCTTTTTCTCACTCTCGCACTCCAAAAAGCAAAATGAAACGTTGCACTCTCTCTCCTCCTAGGAAGGTGCTAGGCAGGAATTGTCTTGCTGGTCCTCACTTGCCCTGGCAGTCATTGCAGATGAACAGCAAGACTGGGGCTCTGCTCTTTCCTAGCCTTGCAAACAGCCAAAGCAATTTGTGTCGCTCGTGAGCGCCAAAATGCTAAAATGAAACGTTGCACACTCTCTCCTCCAAGGAAGGTCCTAGGCAGGAATTGTCTTGCTGGTCCTCACTTGCCCTGGCAGTCATTGCAGATAAACAGCAAGACTTGGGCTCTGCTCTTTCCTAGCCTTATAAACACGCACTCTACATTTTCTCTCTCTCGCACTCCAAAAAGCAAAATGAAACGTTGCACTCTCTCTCCTCCAAGGAAGGTGCAAGGCAGGAATTGTCTTGCTGGTCCTCACTTGCCCTGGCAGTCATTGCAGATAAAGAGCAAGACTGGAGCTCTGCTCTTTCCTAGCCTTGCAAACAGCCAAAGCAGTTTGACTCCCTCGTGAGCGCCAAAATGCTAAAATGAAACGTTGCACTCTCTCTCGTCCAAGGAAGGTGCTAGGCAGGAATTGTCTTGCTGGTCCTCACTTGCCCTGGCAGTCATTTCAGATAAACAGCAAGACTCGGTCTGTGCTCTTTCCTAGCCTTGCAAACAGGCACTCTGCTTTTTCTCACTCTCGCACTCCAAAAAGCAAAATGAAACGTTGTACTCTCTCTCCTCCAAGGAAGGTGCTAGGCAGGAATTTTCTTGCTGGTCCTCACTTGCCCTGGCAGTCATTGCAGATAAACAGCAAGACTGGGGCTCTGCTCTTTCCTAGCCTTGCAAACAGCCAAAGCAGTTTGTCTCGCTCGTGAGCGCCAAAATGCTAAAATGAAACGTTGCACTCTCTCTCCTCCAAGGAAGGTGCTAGGCAGGAATTGTCTTGCTGGTCCTCACTTGCCCTGGCAGTCATTGCAGATAAACAGCAAGACTGGGGCTCTGCTCTTTGCTAGCCTTGCAAACAGGCACTCTGCTTTTTCTCACTCTCGCACTCCAAAAAGTAAAATGAAACGTTGCACTCTCTCTCCTCCAAGGAAGGTGCTAGGCAGGAATTGTCTTGCTGGTCCTCACTTGTCCTGGCAGTCATTTCAGATAAACAGCCAGACTCGGTCTGTGCTCTTTCCTAGCCTTGCAAACAGGCACTCTGCTTTTTCTCACTCTCGCACTCCAAAAAGCAAAATGAAACGTTGCACTCTCTCTCCTCCAAGGAAGGTGCAAGGCAGGAATTGTCTTGCTGGTCCTCACTTGCCCTGGCAGTCATTGCAGATAAAGAGCAAGACTGGAGCTCTGCTCTTTCCTAGCAATGCAAACAGCCAAAGCAGTTTGTCTCGCTCGTGAGCGCCAAAATGCTAAAATGAAACGCTGCACTCTCTCTCCTCCAAGGAAGGTGCTAGGCAGGAATTGTCTTGCTGGTCCTCACTTGCCCTGGCAGACATTGCAGATAAGCAGCAAGACTGGGGCTCTGCTCTTTCCTAGCCTTGCAAACAGCCAAAGCAATTTGTCTCGCTCGTGACCGCCAAAATGCTAAAATGAAACGTTGCACTCTCTCTCCTCCAAGGAAGGTGCTAGGCAGGAATTGTCTTGCTGGTCCTCACTTGCCCTGGCAGTCATTGCAGATAAACAGCAAGACTGGGGCTCTGCTCTTTCCTAGCCTTGCAAACAGCCAAAGCAGTTTGTCTCGCTCGTGAGCGCCAAAATGCTAAAATGAAACGTTGCACTCTCTCTCCTCCAAGGAAGGTGCTAGGCAGGAATTGTCTTGCTGGTCCTCACTTGCCCTGGCAGTCATTGCAGATAAACAGCAAGACTGGGGCTCTGCTCTTTCCTAGCCTTGCAAACAGCCAAAGCAGTTTGTCTCGCTCGTGAGCGCCAAAATGCTAAAATGAAACGTTGCACTCTCTCTCCTCCAAGGAAGGTGCTAGGCAGGAATTGTCTTGCTGGTCCTCACTTGCCCTGGCAGTCATTGCAGATGAACAGCAAGACTGGGGCTCTGCTCTTTCCTAGCCTTGCAAACAGCCAAAGCAGTTTGTCTCGCTCGTGAGCGCCAAAATGCTAAAATGAAACGTTGCACTCTCTCTCCTCCAAGGAAGGTGCTAGGCAGGAATTGTCTTGCTGGTCCTCACTTGCCCTGGCAGTCATTGCAGATAAACAGCAAGACTGGGGCTCTGCTCTTTCCTAGCCTTGCAAACAGGCACTCTGCTTTTTCTCACTCTCGCACTCCAAAAAGCAAAATGAAACGTTGCACTCTCTCTCCTCCTAGGAAGGTGCTAGGCAGGAATTGTCTTGCTGGTCCTCACTTGCCCTGGCAGTCATTGCAGATGAACAGCAAGACTGGGGCTCTGCTCTTTCCTAGCCTTGCAAACAGCCAAAGCAATTTGTGTCGCTCGTGAGCGCCAAAATGCTAAAATGAAACGTTGCACACTCTCTCCTCCAAGGAAGGTCCTAGGCAGGAATTGTCTTGCTGGTCCTCACTTGCCCTGGCAGTCATTGCAGATAAACAGCAAGACTTGGGCTCTGCTCTTTCCTAGCCTTATAAACACGCACTCTGCATTTTCTCTCTCTCGCACTCCAAAAAGCAAAATGAAACGTTGCACTCTCTCTCCTCCAAGGAAGGTGCTAGGCAGGAATTGTCTTGCTGGTCCTCACTTGCCCTGGCAGTCATTGCAGATAAACAGCAAGACTGGGGCTCTGCTCTTTCCTAGCCTTGCAAACAGCCAAATCAGTTTGTCTCGCTCGTGAGCGCCAAAATGCTAAAATGAAACGTTGCACTCTCTCTCCTCCAAGGAAGGTGCTAGGCAGGAATTGTCTTGCTGGTCCTCACTTGCCCTGGCAGTCATTGCAGATAAACAGCAAGACTGGGGCTCTGCTCTTTGCTAGCCTTGCGAACAGGCACTCTGCTTTTTCTCACTCTCGCACTCCAAAAAGTAAAATGAAACGTTGCACTCTCTCTCCTCCAAGGAAGGTGCTAGGCAGGAATTGTCTTGCTGGTCCTCACTTGTCCTGGCAGTCATTTCAGATAAACAGCCAGACTCGGTCTGTGCTCTTTCCTAGCCTTGCAAACAGGCACTCTGCTTTTTCTCACTCTCGCACTCCAAAAAGCAAAATGAAACGTTGCACTCTCTCTCCTCCAAGGAAGGTGCAAGGCAGGAATTGTCTTGCTGGTCCTCACTTGCCCTGGCAGTCATTGCAGATAAAGAGCAAGACTGGAGCTCTGCTCTTTCCTAGCAATGCAAACAGCCAAAGCAGTTTGTCTCGCTCGTGAGCGCCAAAATGCTAAAATGAAACGCTGCACTCTCTCTCCTCCAAGGAAGGTGCTAGGCAGGAATTGTCTTGCTGGTCCTCACTTGCCCTGGCAGACATTGCAGATAAGCAGCAAGACTGGGGCTCTGCTCTTTCCTAGCCTTGCAAACAGCCAAAGCAATTTGTCTCGCTCGTGACCGCCAAAATGCTAAAATGAAACGTTGCACTCTCTCTCCTCCAAGGAAGGTGCTAGGCAGGAATTGTCTTGCTGGTCCTCACTTGCCCTGGCAGTCATTGCAGATAAACAGCAAGACTGGGGCTCTGCTCTTTCCTAGCCTTGCAAACAGGCACTCTGCTTTTTCTCACTCTCGCACTCCAAAAAGCAAAATGAAACGTTGCACTCTCTCTCCTCCAAGGAAGGTGCTAGGCAGGAATTGTCTTGCTGGTCCTCACTTGCCCTGGGAGACATTGCAGATAAACAGCAAGACTGGGTCTCTGCTCTTTCCTAGCCTTGCAAACAGCCAAAGCAGTTTGTCTCCCGCGTGAGCGCCAAAATGCTAAAATGAAACGTTGCACTCTCTCTCCTCCAAGGAAGGTGCTAGGCAGGAATTGTCTTGCTGGTCCTCACTTGCCCTGGCAGTCATTGCAGATAAACAGCAAGACTGGGGCTCTTCTCTTTCCTAGCCTTGCAAACAGGCACTCTGCTTTTTCTCACTCTCGCACTCCAAAAAGCAAAATGAAACGTTGCACTCTCTCTCCTCCAAGGAAGGTGCTAGGCAGGAATTGTCTTGCTGGTCCTCACTTCCCCTGGCAGTCATTGCAGATAAACAGCAAGACTCGGGCTCTGCTCTTTCCTAGCCTTGCAAACAGGCACTCTGTTTTTCTCACTCTCGCACTCCAAAAGGGAATGAAACGTTGCACTCTCTCTCCTCCTAGGAAGGTGCTAGGCAGGAATTGTCTTGCTGGTCCTCACTTGCCCTGGCAGTCATTGCAGATGAACAGCAAGACTGGGGCTCTGCTCTTTCCTAGCCTTGCAAACAGCCAAAGCAATTTGTCTCGCTCGTGAGCGCCAAAATGCTAAAATGAAACGTTGCACTCTCTCTCCTCCAAGGAAGGTGCTAGGCAGGAATTGTCTTGCTGGTCCTCAATTGCCCTGGCAGACATTGCAGATAAACAGCAAGACTCGGGCTCTGCTCTTTCCTAGCCTTGCAAACGGCCAAAGCAGTTTGTCTCGCTCGTGAGTGTCAAAATGCTAAAATGGAACGTTGCACTCTCTCTCCTCCAAGGAAGGTGCTAGGCAGGAATTGTCTTGCTGGTCCTCACTTGCCCTGGCAGTCATTGCAGATGAACAGCAAGACTGGGGCTCTGCTCTTTCCTAGCCTTGCAAACAGCCAAAGCAGTTAGACTCCCTCGTGAGCGCCAAAATGCTAAAATGAAACGTTGCACTCTCTCTCCTCCAAGGAAGGTGCTAGGCAGGAATTGTCTTGCTGGTCCTCACTTACCCTGGCAGTCATTGCAGATAAACAGCAAGACTCGGGCTCTGCTCTTTCCTAGCCTTGAAACAGGCACACTACTTTTTCTCACTCTCGCACTCCAAAAAGCAAAATGAAACGTTGCACTCTCTCTCCTCCAAGGAAGGTGCTAGGCAGGAATTGTCTTGCTGGTCCTCACTTACCCTGGCAGTCATTGCAGATAAACAGCAAGACTGGGGCTCTGCTCTTTCCTAGCCTTGCAATCAGCCAAAGCAGTTTGTCTCCCGCGTGAGCGCCAAAATGCTAAAATGAAACGTTGCACTCTCTCTCCTCCTAGGAAGGTGCTAGGCAGGAATTGTCTTGCTGGTCCTCACTTGCCCTGGCAGACATTGCAGATAAATAGCAAGACTCGGGCTCTGCTCTTTCCTAGTCTTGTAAACAGCCAAAGCAGTTTGTCTCGCTCGTGAGCTCCAAAATGCTAAAATGAAACGTTGCACTCTCTCTCCTCCAAGGAAGGTGCTAGGCAGGAATTGTCTTGCTGGTCCTCACTTGCCCTGGCAGTCATTGCAGATAAACAGCAAGACTGGGGCTCTGCTCTTTCCTAGCCTTGCAAACAGCCAAAGCACTTTGTCTCCCTCGTGAGCGCCAAAATGCTAAAATGAAACGTTGCACTCTCTCTCCTCCAAGGAAGGTGCTAGGCAGGAATTGTCTTGCTGGTCCTCACTTGCCCTGGCAGTCATTGCAGATAAACAGCAAGACTCGGGCTCTGCTCTTTCCTAGCCTTGAAACAGGCACACTACTTTTTCTCACTCTCGCACTCCAAAAAGCAAAATGAAACGTTGCACTCTCTCTCCTCCAAGGAAGGTGCAAGGCAGGAATTGTCTTGCTGGTCCTCACTTGCCCTGGCAGTCATTGCAGATAAACAGCAAGACTGGGGCTCTGCTCTTTCCTAGCAATGCAAACAGCCAAAGCAGTTTGTCTCGCTCGTGAGCGCCAAAATGCTAAAATGAAACGTTGCACTCTCTCTCCTCCAAGGAAGGTGCTAGGCAGGAATTGTCTTGCTGGTCCTCACTTGCCCTGGCAGTCATTGCAGATAAGCAGCAAGACTCGGGCTCTGCTCTCTCCTAGCCTTGCAAACAGCCAAAGCAGTTTGTCTGCCTCGTGAGCGCCAAAATGCTAAAATGAAACGTTGCACTCTCTCTACTCCAAGGAAGGTGCTAGGCAGGAATTGTCTTGCTGGTCCTCACTTGCCCTGGCAGTCATTGCAGATGAACAGCAAGACTGGGGCTCTGCTCTTTCCTAGCCTTGCAAACAGGCACTCTGCTTTTTCTTACTCTCGCGCTCCAAAAAGGAAAATGAAACGTTGCACTCTCTCTCCTCCAAGGAAGGTGCTAGGCAGGAATTGTCTTGCTGGTCCTCACTTCCCCTGGCAGTCATTGCAGATAAACAGCAAGACTGGGGCTCTGCTCTTTCCTAGCCTTGCAAACAGCCAAAGCAATTTGTCTCGCTCGTGAGCGCCAAAATGCTAAAATGAAACGTTGCACTCTCTCTCCTCCAAGGAAGGTGCTAGGCAGGAATTGTCTTGCTGGTCCTCACTTGCCCTGGCAGACATTGCAGATAAACAGCAAGACTCGGGCTCTGCTCTTTCCTAGCCTTGCAAACAGCCAAAGCAGTTTGTCTCGCTCGTGAGTGCCAAAATGCTAAAATGGAACGTTGCACTCTCTCTCCTCCAAGGAAGGTGCTAGGCAGGAATTGTCTTGCTGGTCCTCACTTGCCCTGGCAGTCATTGCAGATGAACAGCAAGACTGGGGCTCTGCTCTTTCCTAGCCTTGCAAACAGCCAAAGCAGTTAGACTCCCTCGTGAGCGCCAAAATGCTAAAATGAAACGTTGCACACTCTCTCCTCCAAGGAAGGTGCTAGGCAGGAATTGTCTTGCTGGTCCTCACTTGCCCTGGCAGTCATTGCAGATAAACAGCAAGACTCGGGCTCTGCTCTTTCCTAGCCTTGAAACAGGCACACTACTTTTTCTCACTCTCGCACTCCAAAAAGCAAAATGAAACGTTGCACTCTCTCTCCTCCAAGGAAGGTGCTAGGCAGGAATTGTCTTGCTGGTCCTCACTTGCCCTGGCAGACATTGCATATAAATAGCAAGACTCGGGCTCTGCTCTTTCCTATTCTTGTAAACAGCCAAAGCAATTTGTCTCCCGCGTGAGCGCCAAAATGCTAAAATGAAACGTTGCACTCTCTCTCCTCCTAGGAAGGTGCTAGGCAGGAATTGTCTTGCTGGTCCTCACTTGCCCTGGCAGACATTGCATATAAATAGCAAGACTCGGGCTCTGCTCTTTCCTATTCTTGTAAACAGCCAAAGCAATTTGTCTCGCTCGTGAGCGCCAAAATGCTAAAATGAAACGTTGCACTCTCTCTCCTCCAAGGAAGGTGCTAGGCAGGAATTGTCTTGCTGGTCCTCACTTGTCCTGGCAGTCATTTCAGATAAACAGCAAGACTCGGTCTGTGCTCTTTCCTAACCTTGCAAACAGGCACTCTGCTTTTTCTCACTCTCGCACTCCAAAAAGCAAAATGAAACGTTGCACTCTCTCTCCTCCAAGGAAGGTGCTAGGCAGGAATTGTCTTGCTGGTCCTCACTTGCCCTGGCAGTCATTGCAGATAAACAGCAAGACTCGGGCTCTGCTCTTTCCTAGCCTTGCAATCAGCCAAAGCAGTTTGTCTCTCGCGTGAGCGCCAAAATGCTAAAATGAAACGTTGCACTCTCTCTCCTCCTAGGAAGGTGCTAGGCAGGAATTGTCTTGCTGGTCCTCACTTGCCCTGGCAGACATTGCAGATAAATAGCAAGACTCGGGCTCTGCTCTTTCCTAGCCTTGCAAACAGCCAAAGCAATTTGTCTCGCTCGTGAGCTCCAAAATGCTAAAATGATACGTTGCACTCTCTCTCCTCCAAGGAAGGTGCTAGGCAGGAATTGTCTTGCTGGTCCTCACTTGCCCTGGCAGTCATTGCAGATAAACAGCAAGACTGGGGCTCTGCTCTTTCCTAGCCTTGCAAACAGCCAAAGCACTTTGTCTCCCTCGTGAGCGCCAAAAAGCTAAAATGAAACGTTGCACTCCCTCTCCTCCAAGGAAGGTGCTAGGCAGGAATTGTTTTGCTGGTCCTCACTTGCCCTGGCAGTCATTGCAGATAAACAGCAAGACTGGGGCTCTGCTCTTTCCTAGCCTTGCAAACAGGCACTCAGCTTTTTCTCACTCTCGCACTCCAAAAAGCAAAATGAAACGTTGCACTCTCTCTCCTCCAAGGAAGGTGCTAGGCAGGAATTGTCTTGCTGGACCTCACTTGCCCTCGCAGACATTGCACATGAACAGCAAGACTGGGGCTCTGCTCTTTCCTAGCCTTGCAAACATCCAAAGCAGTTTGACTCCCTCGTGAGCGCCAAAATGCTAAAATGAAACGTTGCACTCTCTCTCCTCCAAGGAAGGTGCTAGGCAGGAATTGTCTTGCTGGTCCTCACTTGCCCTGGCAGTCATTGCAGATAAACAGCAAGACTCGGGGTCTGCTCTTTCCTAGCCTTGAAACAGGCACACTACTTTTTCTCACTCTCGCACTCCAAAAAGCAAAATGAAACGTTGCACTCTCTCTCCTCCAAGGAAGGTGCTAGGCAGGAATTGTCTTGCTGGTCCTCACTTACCCTGGCAGTCATTGCAGATAAACAGCAAGACTCGGGCTCTGCTCTTTCCTAGCCTTGCAATCAGCCAAAGCAGTTTGTCTCCCGCGTGAGCGCCAAAATGCTAAAATGAAACGTTGCACTCTCTCTCCTCCTAGGAAGGTGCTAGGCAGGAATTGTCTTGCTGGTCCTCACTTGCCCTGGCAGACATTGCATATAAATAGCAAGACTCGGGCTCTGCTCTTTCCTAGTCTTGTAAACAGCCAAAGCAATTTGTCTCGCTCGTGAGCGCCAAAATGCTAAAATGAAACGTTGCACTCTCTCTCCTCCAAGGAAGGTGCTAGGCAGGAATTGTCTTGCTGGTCCTCACTTGTCCTGGCAGTCATTTCAGATAAACAGCAAGACTCGGTCTGTGCTCTTTCCTAACCTTGCAAACAGGCACTCTGCTTTTTCTCACTCTCGCACTCCAAAAAGCAAAATGAAACGTTGCACTCTCTCTCCTCCAAGGAAGGTGCTAGGCAGGAATTGTCTTGCTGGTCCTCACTTGCCCTGGCAGTCATTGCAGATAAACAGCAAGACTCGGGCTCTGCTCTTTCCTAGCCTTGCAAACAGCCATAGCAATTTGTCTCGCTCGTGAGCTCTAAAATGCTAAAATGAAACGTTGCACTCTCTCTCCTCCAAGGAAGGTGCTAGGCAGGAATTGTCTTGCTGGTCCTCACTTGCCCTGGCAGTCATTGCAGATAAACAGCAAGACTGGGGCTCTGCTCTTTACTAGCCTTGCAAACAGCCAAAGCACTTTGTCTCCCTCGTGAGCGCCAAAATGCTAAAATGAAACGTTGCACTCTCTCTCCTCCAAGGAAGGTGCTAGGCAGGAATTGTCTTGCTGGTCCTCACTTGCCCTGGCAGTCATTGCAGATAAACAGCAAGACTGGGGCTCTGCTCTTTCCTAGCCTTGCAAACAGGCACTCTGCTTTTTCTCACTCTCGCACTCCAAAAAGCAAAATGAAACGTTGCACTCTCTCTCCTCCAAGGAAGGTGCTAGGCAGGAATTGTCTTGCTGGACCTCACTTGCCCTCGCAGACATTGCACATGAACAGCAAGACTGGGGCTCTGCTCTTTCCTAGCCTTGCAAACATCCAAAGCAGTTTGACTCCCTCGTGAGCGCCAAAATGCTAAAATGAAACGTTGCACTCTCTCTCCTCCTAGGAAGGTGCTAGGCAGGAATTGTCTTGCTGGTCCTCACTTGCCCTGGCAGACATTGCATATAAATAGCAAGACTCGGGCTCTGCTCTTTCCTAGTCTTGTAAACAGCCAAAGCAATTTGTCTCGCTCGTGAGCGCCAAAATGCTAAAATGAAACGTTGCACTCTCTCTCCTCCAAGGAAGGTGCTAGGCAGGAATGGTCTTGCTGGTCCTCACGTGTCCTGGCAGTCATTTCAGATAAACAGCAAGACTCGGTCTGTGCTCTTTCCTAACCTTGCAAACAGGCACTCTGCTTTTTCTCACTCTCGCACTCCAAAAAGCAAAATGAAACGTTGCACTCTCTCTCCTCCAAGGAAGGTGCTAGGCAGGAATTGTCTTGCTGGTCCTCACTTGCCCTGGCAGTCATTGCAGATAAACAGCAAGACTCGGGCTCTGCTCTTTCCTAGCCTTGCAATCAGCCAAAGCAGTTTGTCTCTCGCGTGAGCGCCAAAATGCTAAAATGAAACGTTGCACTCTCTCTCCTCCTAGGAAGGTGCTAGGCAGGAATTGTCTTGGTGGTCCTCACTTGCCCTGGCAGACATTGCAGATAAATAGCAAGACTCGGGCTCTGCTCTTTCCTAGCCTTGCAAACAGCCAAAGCAATTTGTCTCGCTCGTGAGCTCCAAAATGCTAAAATGAAACGTTGCACTCTCTCTCCTCCAAGGAAGGTGCTAGGCAGGAATTGTCTTGCTGGTCCTCACTTGCCCTGGCAGTCATTGCAGATAAACAGCAAGACTGGGGCTCTGCTCTTTCCTAGCCTTGCAAACAGCCAAAGCACTTTGTCTCCCTCGTGAGCGCCAAAATGCTAAAATGAAACGTTGCACTCCCTCTCCTCCAAGGAAGGTGCTAGGCAGGAATTGTCTTGCTGGTCCTCACTTGCCCTGGCAGTCATTGCAGATAAACAGCAAGACTGGGGCTCTGCTCTTTCCTAGCCTTGCAAACAGGCACTCTGCTTTTTCTCACTCTCGCACTCCAAAAAGCAAAATGAAACGTTGCACTCTCTCTCCTCCAAGGAAGGTGCTAGGCAGGAATTGTCTTGCTGGACCTCACTTGCCCTCGCAGACATTGCACATGAACAGCAAGACTGGGGCTCTGCTCTTTCCTAGCCTTGCAAACATCCAAAGCAGTTTGACTCCCTCGTGAGCGCCAAAATGCTAAAATGAAACGTTGCACTCTCTCTCCTCCAAGGAAGGTGCTAGGCAGGAATTGTCTTGCTGGTCCTCACTTGCCCTGGCAGTCATTGCAGATAAACAGCAAGACTCGGGCTCTGCTCTTTCCTAGCCTTGCAAACAGCCAAAGCACTTTGTCTCCCGCGTGAGCGCCAAAATGCTAAAATGAAACGTTGCACTCTCTCTCCTCCAAGGAAGGTGCTAGGCAGGAATTGTCTTGCTGGTCCTCACTTGCCCTGGCAGTCATTGCAGATAAACAGCAAGACTGGGGCTCTGCTCTTTCCTAGCCTTGCAAACAGGCACTCTGCTTTTTCTCACTCTCGCACTCCAAAAAGCAAAATGAAACGTTGCACTCTCTCTCCTCCAAGGAAGGTGCTAGGCAGGAATTGTCTTGCTGGTCCTCACTTGCCCTGGGAGACATTGCAGATAAACAGCAAGACTGGGTCTCTGCTCTTTCCTAGCCTTGCAAACAGCCAAAGCAGTTTGTCTCCCGCGTGAGCGCCAAAATGCTAAAATGAAACGTTGCACTCTCTCTCCTCCAAGGAAGGTGCTAGGCAGGAATTGTCTTGCTGGTCCTCACTTGCCCTGGCAGTCATTGCAGATAAACAGCAAGACTGGGGCTCTGCTCTTTCCTAGCCTTGCAAACAGGCACTCTGCTTTTTCTCACTCTCGCACTCCAAAAAGCAAAATGAAACGTTGCACTCTCTCTCCTCCAAGGAAGGTGCTAGGCAGGAATTGTCTTGCTGGTCCTCACTTGCCCTCGCAGACATTGCAGATGAACAGCAAGACTGGGGCTCTGCTCTTTCCTAGCCTTGCAAACAGCCAAAGCAGTTCGTCTCCCTCGTGAGCGCCAAAATGCTAAAATGAAACGTTGCACTCTCTCTCCTCCAAGGAAGGTGCTAAGCAGGAATTGTCTTGCTGGTCCTCACTTGCCCTGGCAGTCATTGCAGATAAACAGCAAGACTGGGGCTCTGCTCTTTCCTAGTCTTGTAAACAGCCAAAGCAATTTGTCTCGCTCGTGAGCGCCAAAACGCTAAAATGAAACGTTGCACTCTATCTCCTCCAAGGAAGGTGCTAGGCAGGAATTGTCTTGCTGGTCCTCACTTGCCCTGGCAGTCATTGCAGATAAACAGCAAGACTCGGTCTGTGCTCTTTCCTAACCTTGCAAACAGGCACTCTGCTTTTTCTCACTCTCGCACTCCAAAAAGCAAAATGAAACGTTGCACTCTCTCTCCTCCAAGGAAGGTGCTAGGCAGGAATTGTCTTGCTGGACCTCACTTGCCCTCGCAGACATTGCACATGAACAGCAAGACTGGGGCTCTGCTCTTTCCTAGCCTTGCAAACATCCAAAGCAGTTTGACTCCCTCGTGAGCGCCAAAATGCTAAAATGAAACGTTGCACTCTCTCTCCTCCAAGGAAGGTGCTAGGCAGGAATTGTCTTGCTGGTCCTCACTTGCCCTGGCAGTCATTGCAGATAAACAGCAAGACTGGGGCTCTGCTCTTTCCTAGCCTTGCAAACAGGCACTCTGCTTTTTCTCACTCTCGCACTCCAAAAAGCAAAATGAAACGTTGCACTCTCTCTCCTCCAAGGAAGGTGCTAGGCAGGAATTGTCTTGCTGGACCTCACTTGCCCTCGCAGACATTGCACATGAACAGCAAGACTGGGGCTCTGCTCTTTCCTAGCCTTGCAAACAGCCAAAGCAGTTTGTCTCCCTCGTGAGCGCCAAAATGCTAAAATGAAACGTTGCACTCTCTCTCCTCCAAGGAAGGTGCTAGGCAGGAATTGTCTTGCTGGTCCTCACTTGTCCTGGCAGTCATTTCAGATAAACAGCAAGACTCGGTCTGTGCTCTTTCCTAGCCTTGCAAACAGGCACTCTGCTTTTTCTCACTCTCGCACTCCAAAAAGCAAAATGAAACGTTGCACTCTCTCTCCTCCAAGGAAGGTGCTAGGCAGGAATTGTCTTGCTGGTCCTCACTTGCCCTGGCAGACATTGCAGATAAACAGCAAGACTGGGTCTCTGCTCTTTCCTAGCCTTGCAAACAGCCAAAGCAGTTTGTCTCCCGCGTGAGCGCCAAAATGCTAAAATGAAACGTTGCACTCTCTCTCCTCCAAGGAAGGTGCTAGGCAGGAATTGTCTTGCTGGTCCTCACTTGCCCTGGCAGTCATTGCAGATAAACAGCAAGACTGGGGCTCTGCTCTTTCCTAGCCTTGCAAACAGCCAAAGCAGTTTGTCTCCCTCGTGAGCGCCAAAATGCTAAAATGAAACGTTGCACTCTCTCTCCTCCAAGGAAGGTGCTAGGCAGGAATTGTCTTGCTGGTCCTCACTTGCCCTGGCAGTCATTGCAGATAAACAGCAAGACTGGGGCTCTGCTCTTTCCTAGCCTTGCAAACAGGCACTCTGCTTTTTCTCACTCTCGCACTCCAAAAAGCAAAATGAAACGTTGCACTCTCTCTCCTCCAAGGAAGGTGCTAGGCAGGAATTGTCTTGCTGGTCCTCACTTGCCCTGGCAGTCATTGCAGATAAACAGCAAGACTCGGGCTCTGCTCTTTCCTAGCCTTGCAAACAGCCAAAGCACTTTGTCTCCCGCGTGAGCACCAAAATGCTAAAATGAAACGTTGCACTCTCTCTCCTCCAAGGAAGGTGCTAGGCAGGAATTGTCTTGCTGGTCCTCACTTGCCCTGGCAGTCATTGCAGATAAACAGCAAGACTGGGGCTCTGCTCTTTCCTAGCCTTGCAAACAGGCACTCTGCTTTTTCTCACTCTCGCACTCCAAAAAGCAAAATGAAACGTTGCACTCTCTCTCCTCCAAGGAAGGTGCTAGGCAGGAATTGTCTTGCTGGTCCTCACTTGCCCTGGGAGACATTGCAGATAAACAGCAAGACTGGGTCTCTGCTCTTTCCTAGCCTTGCAAACAGCCAAAGCAGTTTGTCTCCCGCGTGAGCGCCAAAATGCTAAAATGAAACGTTGCACTCTCTCTCCTCCAAGGAAGGTGCTAGGCAGGAATTGTCTTGCTGGTCCTCACTTGCCCTGGCAGTCATTGCAGATAAACAGCAAGACTGGGGCTCTGCTCTTTCCTAGCCTTGCAAACAGGCACTCTGCTTTTTCTCACTCTCGCACTCCAAAAAGCAAAATGAAACGTTGCACTCTCTCTCCTCCAAGGAAGGTGCTAGGCAGGAATTGTCTTGCTGGTCCTCACTTGCCCTCGCAGACATTGCAGATGAACAGCAAGACTGGGGCTCTGCTCTTTCCTAGCCTTGCAAACAGCCAAAGCACTTTGACTCCCTCGTGAGCGCCAAAATGCTAAAATGAAACGTTGCACTCTCTCTCCTCCAAGGAAGGTGCTAAGCAGGAATTGTCTTGCTGGTCCTCACTTGCCCTGGCAGTCATTGCAGATAAACAGCAAGACTGGGGCTCTGCTCTTTCCTAGTCTTGTAAACAGCCAAAGCAATTTGTCTCGCTCGTGAGCGCCAAAACGCTAAAATGAAACGTTGCACTCTCTCTCCTCCAAGGAAGGTGCTAGGCAGGAATTGTCTTGCTGGTCCTCACTTGCCCTGGCAGTCATTGCAGATAAACAGCAAGACTCGGTCTGTGCTCTTTCCTAACCTTGCAAACAGGCACTCTGCTTTTTCTCACTCTCGCACTCCAAAAAGCAAAATGAAACGTTGCACTCTCTCTCCTCCAAGGAAGGTGCTAGGCAGGAATTGTCTTGCTGGTCCTCACTTGCCCTGGCAGTCATTGCAGATAAACAGCAAGACTGGGGCTCTGCTCTTTCCTAGCCTTGCAATCAGCCAAAGCAGTTTGTCTCTCGCGTGAGCGCCAAAATGCTAAAATGAAACGTTGCACTCTCTCTCCTCCTAGGAAGGTGCTAGGCAGGAATTGTCTTGGTGGTCCTCACTTGCCCTGGCAGACATTGCAGATAAATAGCAAGACTCGGGCTCTGCTCTTTCCTAGCCTTGCAAACAGGCACTCTGCTTTTTCTCACTCTCGCACTCCAAAAAGCAAAATGAAACGTTGCACTCTCTCTCCTCCAAGGAAGGTGCTAGGCAGGAATTGTCTTGCTGGACCTCACTTGCCCTCGCAGACATTGCACATGAACAGCAAGACTGGGGCTCTGCTCTTTCCTAGCCTTGCAAACATCCAAAGCAGTTTGACTCCCTCGTGAGCGCCAAAATGCTAAAATGAAACGTTGCACTCTCTCTCCTCCAAGGAAGGTGCTAGGCAGGAATTGTCTTGCTGGTCCTCACTTGCCCTGGCAGTCATTGCAGATAAACAGCAAGACTGGGGCTCTGCTCTTTCCTAGCCTTGCAAACAGCCAAAGCAGTTTGTCTCCCGCGTGAGCGCCAAAATGCTAAAATGAAACGTTGCACTCTCTCTCCTCCAAGGAAGGTGCTAGGCAGGAATTGTCTTGCTGGTCCTCACTTGCCCTGGCAGTCATTGCAGATAAACAGCAAGACTGGGGCTCTGCTCTTTCCTAGCCTTGCAAACAGCCAAAGCAGTTTGTCTCCCTCGTGAGCGCCAAAATGCTAAAATGAAACGTTGCACTCTCTCTCCTCCAAGGAAGGTGCTAGGCAGGAATTGTCTTGCTGGTCCTCACTTGCCCTGGCAGTCATTGCAGATAAACAGCAAGACTGGGGCTCTGCTCTTTCCTAGCCTTGCAAACAGGCACTCTGCTTTTTCTCACTCTCGCACTCCAAAAAGCAAAATGAAACGTTGCACTCTCTCTCCTCCAAGGAAGGTGCTAGGCAGGAATTGTCTTGCTGGTCCTCACTTGCCCTCGCAGACATTGCAGATGAACAGCAAGACTGGGGCTCTGCTCTTTCCTAGCCTTGCAAACAGCCAAAGCAGTTTGACTCCCTCGTGAGCGCCAAAATGCTAAAATGAAACGTTGCACTCTCTCTCCTCCAAGGAAGGTGCTAAGCAGGAATTGTCTTGCTGGTCCTCACTTGCCCTGGCAGTCATTGCAGATAAACAGCAAGACTGGGGCTCTGCTCTTTCCTAGTCTTGTAAACAGCCAAAGCAATTTGTCTCGCTCGTGAGCGCCAAAACGCTAAAATGAAACGTTGCACTCTCTCTCCTCCAAGGAAGGTGCTAGGCAGGAATTGTCTTGCTGGTCCTCACTTGCCCTGGCAGTCATTGCAGATAAACAGCAAGACTCGGTCTGTGCTCTTTCCTAACCTTGCAAACAGGCACTCTGCTTTTTCTCACTCTCGCACTCCAAAAAGCAAAATGAAACGTTGCACTCTCTCTCCTCCAAGGAAGGTGCTAGGCAGGAATTGTCTTGCTGGTCCTCACTTGCCCTGGCAGTCATTGCAGATAAACAGCAAGACTGGGGCTCTGCTCTTTCCTAGCCTTGCAATCAGCCAAAGCAGTTTGTCTCTCGCGTGAGCGCCAAAATGCTAAAATGAAACGTTGCACTCTCTCTCCTCCTAGGAAGGTGCTAGGCAGGAATTGTCTTGGTGGTCCTCACTTGCCCTGGCAGACATTGCAGATAAATAGCAAGACTCGGGCTCTGCTCTTTCCTAGCCTTGCAAACAGCCAAAGCAATTTGTCTCGCTCGTGAGCTCCAAAATGCTAAAATGAAACGTTGCACTCTCTCTCCTCCAAGGAAGGTGCTAGGCAGGAATTGTCTTGCTGGTCCTCACTTGCCCTGGCAGTCATTGCAGATAAACAGCAAGACTGGGGCTCTGCTCTTTCCTAGCCTTGCAAACAGGCACTCTGCTTTTTCTCACTCTCGCACTCCAAAAAGCAAAATGAAACGTTGCACTCTCTCTCCTCCAAGGAAGGTGCTAGGCAGGAATTGTCTTGCTGGACCTCACTTGCCCTCGCAGACATTGCACATGAACAGCAAGACTGGGGCTCTGCTCTTTCCTAGCCTTGCAAACATCCAAAGCAGTTTGACTCCCTCGTGAGCGCCAAAATGCTAAAATGAAACGTTGCACTCTCTCTCCTCCAAGGAAGGTGCTAGGCAGGAATTGTCTTGCTGGTCCTCACTTGCCCTGGCAGTCATTGCAGATAAACAGCAAGACTGGGGCTCTGCTCTTTCCTAGCCTTGCAAACAGCCAAAGCAGTTTGTCTCCCTCGTGAGCGCCAAAATGCTAAAATGAAACGTTGCACTCTCTCTCCTCCAAGGAAGGTGCTAGGCAGGAATTGTCTTGCTGGTCCTCACTTGTCCTGGTAGTCATTTCAGATAAACAGCAAGACTCCGTCTGTGCTCTTTCCTAGCCTTGCAAACAGGCACTCTGCTTTTTCTCACTCTCGCACTCCAAAAAGCAAAATGAAACGTTGCACTCTCTCTCCTCCAAGGAAGGTGCTAGGCAGGAATTGTCTTGCTGGTCCTCACTTGCCCTGGCAGACATTGCAGATAAACAGCAAGACTGGGTCTCTGCTCTTTCCTAGCCTTGCAAACAGCCAAAGCAGTTTGTCTCCCGCGTGAGCGCCAAAATGCTAAAATGAAACGTTGCACTCTCTCTCCTCCAAGGAAGGTGCTAGGCAGGAATTGTCTTGCTGGTCCTCACTTGCCCTGGCAGTCATTGCAGATAAACAGCAAGACTGGGGCTCTGCTCTTTCCTAGCCTTGCAAACAGCCAAAGCAGTTTGTCTCCCTCGTGAGCGCCAAAATGCTAAAATGAAACGTTGCACTCTCTCTCCTCCAAGGAAGGTGCTAGGCAGGAATTGTCTTGCTGGTCCTCACTTGCCCTGGCAGACATTGCAGATAAACAGCAAGACTCGGGCTCTGCTCTTTCCTAGCCTTGCAAACAGGCACTCTGCTTTTTCTCACTCTCGCACTCCAAAAAGCAAAATGAAACGTTGCACTCTCTCTCCTCCAAGGAAGGTGCTAAGCAGGAATTGTCTTGCTGGTCCTCACTTGCCCTGGCAGTCATTGCAGATAAACAGCAAGACTGGGGCTCTGCTCTTTCCTAGTCTTGTAAACAGCCAAAGCAATTTGTCTCGCTCGTGAGCGCCAAAACGCTAAAATGAAACGTTGCACTCTCTCTCCTCCAAGGAAGGTGCTAGGCAGGAATTGTCTTGCTGGTCCTCACTTGCCCTGGCAGTCATTGCAGATAAACAGCAAGACTCGGTCTGTGCTCTTTCCTAACCTTGCAAACAGGCAGTCTGCTTTTTCTCACTCTCGCACTCCAAAAAGCAAAATGAAACGTTGCACTCTCTCTCCTCCAAGGAAGGTGCTAGGCAGGAATTGTCTTGCTGGTCCTCACTTGCCCTGGCAGTAATTGCAGATAAACAGCAAGACTGGGGCTCTGCTCTTTCCTAGCCTTGCAATCAGCCAAAGCAGTTTGTCTCTCGCGTGAGCGCCAAAATGCTAAAATGAAACGTTGCACTCTCTCTCCTCCTAGGAAGGTGCTAGGCAGGAATTGTCTTGGTGGTCCTCACTTGCCCTGGCAGACATTGCAGATAAATAGCAAGACTCGGGCTCTGCTCTTTCCTAGCCTTGCAAACAGCCAAAGCAATTTGTCTCGCTCGTGAGCTCCAAAATGCTAAAATGAAACGTTGCACTCTCTCTCCTCCAAGGAAGGTGCTAGGCAGGAATTGTCTTGCTGGTCCTCACTTGCCCTGGCAGTCATTACAGATAAACAGCAAGACTGGGGCTCTGCTCTTTCCTAGCCTTGCAAACAGCCAAAGCAGTTTGTCTCCCTCGTGAGCGCCAAAATGCTAAAATGAAACGTTGCACTCTCTCTCCTCCAAGGAAGGTGCTAGGCAGGAATTGTCTTGCTGCTCCTCACTTGTCCTGGTAGTCATTTCAGATAAACAGCAAGACTCCGTCTGTGCTCTTTCCTAGCCTTGCAAACAGGCACTCTGCTTTTTCTCACTCTCGCACTCCAAAAAGCAAAATGAAACGTTGCACTCTCTCTCCTCCAAGGAAGGTGCTAGGCAGGAATTGTCTTGCTGGTCCTCACTTGCCCTGGCAGACATTGCAGATAAACAGCAAGACTGGGTCTCTGCTCTTTCCTAGCCTTGCAAACAGCCAAAGCAGTTTGTCTCCCGCGTGAGCGCCAAAATGCTAAAATGAAACGTTGCACTCTCTCTCCTCCAAGGAAGGTGCTAGGCAGGAATTGTCTTGCTGGTCCTCACTTGCCCTGGCAGTCATTGCAGATAAACAGCAAGACTGGGGCTCTGCTCTTTCCTAGCCTTGCAAACAGGCACTCTGCTTTTTCTCACTCTCGCACTCCAAAAAGCAAAATGAAACGTTGCACTCTCTCTCCTCCAAGGAAGGTGCTAGGCAGGAATTGTCTTGCTGGACCTCACTTGCCCTCGCAGACATTGCACATGAACAGCAAGACTGGGGCTCTGCTCTTTCCTAGCCTTGCAAACATCCAAAGCAGTTTGACTCCCTCGTGAGCGCCAAAATGCTAAAATGAAACGTTGCACTCTCTCTCCTCCAAGGAAGGTGCTAGGCAGGAATTGTCTTGCTGGTCCTCACTTGCCCTGGCAGTCATTGCAGATAAACAGCAAGACTCGGGCTCTGCTCTTTCCTAGCCTTGCAAACAGCCAAAGCAGTTTGTCTCCCTCGTGAGCGCCAAAATGCTAAAATGAAACGTTGCACTCTCTCTCCTCCAAGGAAGGTGCTAGGCAGGAATTGTCTTGCTGGTCCTCACTTGTCCTGGTAGTCATTTCAGATAAACAGCAAGACTCCGTCTGTGCTCTTTCCTAGCCTTGCAAACAGGCACTCTGCTTTTTCTCACTCTCGCACTCCAAAAAGCAAAATGAAACGTTGCACTCTCTCTCCTCCAAGGAAGGTGCTAGGCAGGAATTGTCTTGCTGGTCCTCACTTGCCCTGGCAGACATTGCAGATAAACAGCAAGACTGGGTCTCTGCTCTTTCCTAGCCTTGCAAACAGCCAAAGCAGTTTGTCTCCCGCGTGAGCGCCAAAATGCTAAAATGAAACGTTGCACTCTCTCTCCTCCAAGGAAGGTGCTAGGCAGGAATTGTCTTGCTGGTCCTCACTTGCCCTGGCAGTCATTGCAGATAAACAGCAAGACTGGGGCTCTGCTCTTTCCTAGCCTTGCAAACAGCCAAAGCACTTTGTCTCCCTCGTGAGCGCCAAAATGCTAAAATGAAACGTTGCACTCTCTCTCCTCCAAGGAAGGTGCTAGGCAGGAATTGTCTTGCTGGTCCTCACTTGCCCTGGCAGACATTGCAGATAAACAGCAAGACTCGGGCTCTGCTCTTTCCTAGCCTTGCAAACAGGCACTCTGCTTTTTCTCACTCTCGCACTCCAAAAAGCAAAATGAAACGTTGCACTCTCTCTCCTCCAAGGAAGGTGCTAGGCAGGAATTGTCTTGCTGGTCCTCACTTGCCCTCGCAGACATTGCAGATGAACAGCAAGACTGGGGCTCTGCTCTTTCCTAGCCTTGCAAACAGCCAAAGCAGTTTGACTCCCTCGTGAGCGCCAAAATGCTAAAATGAAACGTTGCACTCTCTCTCCTCCAAGGAAGGTGCTAGGCAGGAATTGTCTTGCTGGTCCTCACTTGCCCTGGCAGTCATTGCAGATAAACAGCAAGACTGGGGCTCTGCTCTTTCCTATCCTTGCAAACAGCCAAAGCAATTTGTCTCGCTCGTGAGCGCCAAAATGCTAAAATGAAACGTTGCACTCTCTCTCCTCCAAGGAAGGTGCTAGGCAGGAATTGTCTTGCTGGTCCTCACTTGTCCTGGCAGTCATTTCAGATAAACAGCAAGACTCGGTCTGTGCTCTTTCCTAGCCTTGCAAACAGGCACTCTGCTTTTTCTCACTCTCGCACTCCAAAAAGCAAAATGAAACGTTGAACTCTCTCCTCTCCAAGGAAGGTGCTAGGCAGGAATTGTCTTGCTGGTCCTCACTTGCCCTGGCAGTCATTGCAGATAAACAGCAAGACTGGGGCTCTGCTCTCTCCTAGCCTTGCAAACAGCCAAAGCAGTTTGTCTCGCTCGTGAGCGCCAAAATGCTAAAATGAAACGTTGCACTCTCTCTCCTCCAAGGAAGGTGCTAGGCAGGAATTGTCTTGCTGGTCCTCACTTGCCCTGGCAGTCATTGCAGATAAACAGCAAGACTCGGGCTCTGCTCTTTCCTAGCCTTGCAAACAGGCACTCTGCTTTTTCTCACTCTCGCACTCCAAAAAGCAAAATGAAACGTTGAACTCTCTGCTCTCCAGGGAAGGTGCTAGGCAGGAATTGTCTTGCTGGTCCTCACTTGCCCTGGCAGTCATTGCAGATAAACAGCAAGACTCGGGCTCTGCTCTTTCGTAGCCTTGCAATCAGCCAAAGCAGTTTGTCTCCCGCGTGAGCGCCAAAATGCTAAAATGAAACGTTGCACTCTCTATCCTCCTAGGAAGGTGCTAGGCAGGAATTGTCTTGCTGGTCCTCACTTGCCCTGGCAGACATTGCAGATAAATAGCAAGACTCGGGCTCTGCTCTTTCCTAGCCTTGCAAACAGCCAAAGCAGTTTGTCTCCCTCGTGAGCGCCAAAAGGCTAAAATGAAACGTTGCACTCTCTCTCCTCCAAGGAAGGTGCTAGGCAGGAATTGTCTTGCTGGTCCTCACTTGCCCTGGCAGTCATTACAGATAAACAGCAAGACTGGGGCTCTGCTCTTTCCTAGCCTTGCAAACAGGCACTCTGCTTTTTCTCACTCTCGCACTCCAAAAAGCAAAATGAAACGTTGCACTCTCTCTCCTCCAAGGAAGGTGCTAGGCAGGAATTGTCTTGCTGGACCTCACTTGCCCTCGCAGACATTGCACATGAACAGCAAGACTGGGGCTCTGCTCTTTCCTAGCCTTGCAAACATCCAAAGAAGTTTGACTCCCTCGTGAGCGCCAAAATGCTAAAATGAAACGTTGCACTCTCTCTCCTCCAAGGAAGGTGCTAGGCAGGAATTGTCTTGCTGGTCCTCACTTGCCCTGGCAGTCAATGCAGATAAACAGCAAGACTGGGGCTCTGCTCTTTCCTAGCCTTGCAAACAGCCAAAGCAATTTGTCTCGCTCGTGAGCGCCAAAATGCTAAAATGAAACGTTGCACTCTCTCTCCTCCAAGGAAGGTGCTAGGCAGGAATTGTCTTGCTGGTCCTCACTTGTTCTGGCAGTCATTTCAGATAAACAGCAAGACTCGGTCTGTGCTCTTTCCTAGCCTTGCAAACAGGCACTCTGCTTTTTCTCACTCTCGCACTCCAAAAAGCAAAATGAAACGTTGCACTCTCTCTCCTCCAAGGAAGGTGCTAGGCAGGAATTGTCTTGCTGGTCCTCACTTGCCCTGGCAGTCATTGCAGATAAACAGCAAGACTGGGGCTCTGCTCTTTCCTAGCCTTGCAAACAGCCAAAGCAGTTTGTCTCGCTCGTGAGCGCCAAAATGCTAAAATGAAACGCTGCACTCTCTCTCCTCCAAGGAAGGTGCTAGGCAGGAATTGTCTTGCTGGTCCTCACTTGCCCTGGCAGACATTGCAGATAAACAGCAAGACTGGGGCTCTGCTCTTTCCTAGCCTTGCAAACAGCCAAAGCAGTTTGTCTCCCGCGTGAGCGCCAAAATGCTAAAATGAAACGTTGCACTCTCTCTCCTCCTAGGAAGGTGCTAGGCAGGAATTGTCTTGCTGGTCCTCACTTGCCCTGGCAGTCATTGCAGATAAATAGCAAGACTCGGGCTCTGCTCTTTCCTAGCCTTGCAAACAGCCAAAGCAATTTGTCCCGCTCGTGAGCTCCAAAATGCTAAAATGAAACGTTGCACTCTCTCTCCTCCAAGGAAGGTGCTAGGCAGGAATTGTCTTGCTGGTCCTCACTTGCCCTGGCAGTCGTTGCAGATAAACAGCAAGACTGGGGCTCTGCTCTTTCCTAGCCTTGCAAACAGCCAAAGCACTTTGTCTCCCTCGTGAGCGCCAAAAAGCTAAAATGAAACGTTGCACTCCCTCTCCTCCAAGGAAGGTGCTAGGCAGGAATTGTCTTGCTGGTCCTCACTTGCCCTGGCAGTCATTGCAGATAAACAGCAAGACTGGGGCTCTGCTCTTTCCTAGCCTTGCAAACAGGCACTCTGCTTTTTCTCACTCTCGCACTCCAAAAAGCAAAAGGAAACGTTGCACTCTCTCTCCTCCAAGGAAGGTGCTAGGCAGGAATTGTCTTGCTGGACCTCACTTGCCCTCGCAGACATTGCACATGAACAGCAAGACTGGGGCTCTGCTCTTTCCTAGCCTTGCAAACATCCAAAGCAGTTTGACTCCCTCGTGAGCGCCAAAATGCTAAAATGAAACGTTGCACTCTCTCTCCTCCAAGGAAGGTGCTAGGCAGGAATTGTCTTGCTGGTCCTCACTTGCCCTGGCAGTCATTGCAGATAAACAGCAAGACTGGGGCTCTGCTCTTTCCTAGCCTTGCAAACAGCCAAAGCAATTTGTCTCGCTCGTGAGCGCCAAAATGCTAAAATGAAACGTTGCACTCTCTCTCCTCCAAGGAAGGTGCTAGGCAGGAATTGTCTTGCTGGTCCTCACTTGTCCTGGCAGTCATTTCAGATAAACAGCAAGACTCGGGCTCTGCTCTTTCCTAGCCTTGCAAACAGGCACTCTGCTTTTTCTCACTCTCGCACTCCAAAATGCTAAAATGAAACGCTGCACTCTCTCTCCTCCAAGGAAGGTGCTAGGCAGGAATTGTCTTGCTGGTCCTCACTTGCCCTGGCAGACATTGCAGATAAACAGCAAGACTGGGTCTCTGCTCTTTCCTAGCCTTGCAAACAGCCAAAGCAGTTTGTCTCCCTCGTGAGCGCCAAAATGCTAAAATGAAACGTTGCACTCTCTCTCCTCCAAGGAAGGTGCTAGGCAGGAATTGTCTTGCTGGTCCTCACTTGCCCTGGCAGACATTGCAGATAAATAGCAAGACTCGGGCTCTGCTCTTTCCTAGCCTTGCAAACAGCCAAAGAAGTTTGTCTCGCTCGTGAGCTCCAAAATGCTAAAATGAAACTTTGCACTCTCTCTCCTCCAAGGAAGGTGCTAGGCAGGAATTGTCTTGCTGGTCCTCACTTGCCCTGGCAGTCATTGCAGATAAACAGCAAGACTGGGGCTCTGCTCTTTCCTAGCCTTGCAAACAGCCAAAGCACTTTGTCTCCCTCGTGAGCGCCAAAATGCTAAAATGAAACGTTGCACTCTCTCTCCTCCAAGGAAGGTGCTAGGCAGGAATTGTCTTGCTGGTCCTCACTTGCCCTGGCAGTCATTGCAGATAAACAGCAAGACTGGGGCTCTGCTCTTTCCTAGCCTTGCAAACAGGCACTCTGCTTTTTCTCACTCTCGCACTCCAAAAAGCAAAATGAAACGTTGCACTCTCTCTCCTCCAAGGAAGGTGCTAGGCAGGAATTGTCTTGCTGGACCTCACTTGCCCTCGCAGACATTGCACATGAACAGCAAGACTGGGGCTCTGCTCTTTCCTAGCCTTGCAAACAGCCAAAGCAGTTTGTCTCCCTCGTGAGCGCCAAAATGCTAAAATGAAACGTTGAAATCTCTCTCCTCCAAGGAAGGTGCTAGGCACGAATGTTCTTGCTGGACCTCACTTGCCCTCGCAGACATTGCACATGAACAGCAAGACTGGGGCTCTGCTCTTTCCTAGCCTTGCAAACAGCCAAAGCACTTTGTCTCCCTCGTGAGCGCCAAAATGCTAAAATGAAACGTTGCACTCTCTCTCCTCCAAGAAAGGTGCTAGGCAGGAATTGTCTTGCTGGTCCTCACTTGCCCTGGCAGACATTGCAGATAAACAGCAAGACTGGGGCTCTGCTCTTTCCTAGCCTTGCAAACAGCCAAAGCAGTTTGTCTCCCGCGTGAGCTCCAAAATGCTAAAATGAAACGTTGCACTCTCTCTCGTCCAAGGAAGGTGCTAGGCAGGAATTGTCTTGCTGGTCCTCACTTGCCCTGGCAGTCATTGCAGATAAACAGCAAGACTGGGGCTCTGCTCTTTCCTAGCCTTGCAAACAGCCAAAGCAGTTTGTCTCGCTCGTGAGCGCCAAAATGCTAAAATGCAACGCTGCACTCTCTCTCCTCCAAGGAAGGTGCTAGGCAGGAATTGTCTTGCTGGTCCTCACTTGCCCTGGCAGTCATTGCAGATAAACAGCAAGACTGGGGCTCTGCTCTTTCCTAGCCTTGCAAACAGGCACTCTGCTTTTTCTCACTCTCGCACTCCAAAAAGCAAAATGAAACGTTGCACTCTCTCTCCTCCTAGGACGGTGCTAGGCAGGAATTGTCTTGCTGGTCCTCACTTGCCCTGGCAGTCATTGCAGATAAACAGCAAGACTGGGGCTCTGCTCTTTCCTAGCCTTGCAATCAGCCAAAGCAGTTTGTCTCTCGCGTGAGCGCCAAAATGCTAAAATGAAACGTTGCACTCTCTCTCCTCCAAGAAAGGTGCTAGGCAGGAATTGTCTTGCTGGTCCTCACTTGCCCTGGCAGTCATTGCAGATAAACAGCAAGACTGGGGCTCTGCTCTTTCCTAGCCTTGCAAACAGCGAAAGCAGTTTGTCTCCCGCGTGAGCGCCAAAATGCTAAAATGAAACGTTGCACTCTCTCTCCTCCTAGGAAGGTGCTAGGCAGGAATTGTCTTGCTGGTCCTCACTTGCCCTGGCAGACATTGCAGATAAATAGCAAGACTCGGGCTCTGCTCTTTCCTAGCCTTGCAAACAGCTAAAGCAATTTGTCTCGCTCGTGAGCTCCAAAATGCTAAAATGAAACGTTGCACTCTCTCTCCTCCAAGGAAGGTGCTAGGCAGGAATTGTCTTGCTGGTCCTCACTTGCCCTGGCAGTCATTGCAGATAAACAGCAAGACTGGGGCTCTGCTCTTTCCTAGCCTTGCAAACAGGCACTCTGCTTTTTCTCACTCTCGCACTCCAAAAAGCAAAATGAAACGTTGCACTCTCTCTCCTCCAAGGAAGGTGCTAGGCAGGAATTGTCTTGCTGGACCTCACTTGCCCTCGCAGACATTGCACATGAACAGCAAGACTCGGGCTCTGCTCTTTCCTAGCCTTGCAATCAGCCAAAGCAGTTTGTCTCTCGCGTGAGCGCCAAACTGCTAAAATGAAACGTTGCACTCTCTCTCCTCCAAGAAAGGTGCTAGGCAGGAATTGTCTTGCTGGTCCTCACTTGCCCTGGCAGTCATTGCAGATAAACAGCAAGACTGGGGCTCTGCTCTTTCCTAGCCTTGCAAACAGCCAAAGCAGTTTGTCTCCCGCGTGAGCGCCAAAATGCTAAAATGAAACGTTGCACTCTCTCTCCTCCTAGGAAGGTGCTAGGCAGGAATTGTCTTGCTGGTCCTCACTTGCCCTGGCAGACATTGCAGATAAATAGCAAGACTCGGGCTCTGCTCTTTCCTAGCCTTGCAAACAGCTAAAGCAATTTGTCTCGCTCGTGAGCGCCAAAATGCTAAAATGAAACGTTGCACTCTCTCTCCTCCAAGGAAGGTGCTAGGCAGGAATTGTCTTGCTGGTCCTCACTTGCCCTGGCAGTCATTGCAGATAAACAGCAAGAATGGGGCTCTGCTCTTTCCTAGCCTTGCAAACAGCCAAAGCAGTTTGACTCCCTCGTGAGCGCCAAAATGCTAAAATGAAACGTTGCACTCTCTCTCCTCCAAGGAAGGTGCTAGGCAGGAATTGTCTTGCTGGTCCTCACTTGCTCTGGCAGTCATTGCAGATAAACAGCAAGACTGGGGCTCTGCTCTTTCCTAGCCTTGCAAACAGCCAAAGCACTTTGTCTCGCTCGTGAGCGCCAAAATGCTAAAATGAAACGCTGCACTCTCTCTCCTCCAAGGAAGGTGCTAGGCAGGAATTGTCTTGCTGGTCCTCACTTGCCCTGGCAGACATTGCAGATAAACAGCAAGACTGGGGCTCTGCTCTTTCCTAGCCTTGCAAACAGCCAAAGCAGTTTGTCTCCCGCGTGAGCGCCAAAATGCTAAAATGAAACGTTGCACTCTCTCTCCTCCTAGGAAGGTGCTAGGCAGGAATTGTCTTGCTGGTCCTCACTTGCCCTGGCAGACATTGCAGATAAATAGCAAGACTCGGGCTCTGCTCTTTCCTAGCCTTGCAAACAGCCAAAGCACTTTGTCTCGCTCGTGAGCTCCAAAATGCTAAAATGAAACGTTACACTCTCTCTCCTCCAAGGAAGGTGCTAGGCAGGAATTGTCTTGCTGGTCCTCACTTGCCCTGGCAGTCATTGCAGATAAACAGCAAGACTCGGGCTCTGCTCTTTCCTAGCCTTGCAAACAGCCAAAGCACTTTGTCTCCCTCGTGAGCGCCAAAATGCTAAAATGAAACGTTGCACTCCCTCTCCTCCAAGGAAGGTGCTAGGCAGGAATTGTCTTGCTGGTCCTCACTTGCCCTGGCAGTCATTGCAGATAAACAGCAAGATTGGGGCTCTGCTCTTTCCTAGCCTTGCAAACAGGCACTCTGCTTTTTCTCACTCTCGCACTCCAAAAAGCAAAATGAAACGTTGCATTCTCTCTCCTCCAAGGAAGGTGCTAGGCAGGAATTGTCTTGCTGGACCTCACTTGCCCTCGCAGACATTGCACATGAACAGCAAGACTGGGGCTCTGCTCTTTCCTAGCCTTGCAAACATCCAAAGCAGTTTGACTCCCTCGTGAGCGCCAAAATGCTAAAATGAAACGTTGCACTCTCTCTCCTCCAAGGAAGGTGCTAGGCAGGAATTGTCTTGCTGGTCCTCACTTGCCCTGGCAGTCATTGCAGATAAACAGCAAGACTGGGGCTCTGCTCTTTCCTAGCCTTGCAAACAGCCAAAGCAATTTGTCTCGCTCGTGAGCGCCAAAATGCTAAAATGAAACGTTGCACTCTCTCTCCTCCAAGGAAGGTGCTAGTCAGGAATTGTCTTGCTGGTCCTCACTTGTCCTGGCAGTCATTTCAGATAAACAGCAAGACTCGGTCTGTGCTCTTTCCTAGCCTTGCAAACTGGCACTCTGCTTTTTCTCACTCTCGCACTCCAAAAAGCAAAATGAAACGTTGCACTCTCTCTCCTCCAAGGAAGGTGCTAGGCAGGAATTGTCTTGCTGGTCCTCACTTGCCCTGGCAGACATTGCAGATAAACAGCAAGACTGGGTCTCTGCTCTTTCCTAGCCTTGCAAACAGCCAAAGCAGTTTGTCTCCCGCGTGAGCGCCAAAATGCTAAAATGAAACGTTGCACTCTCTCTCCTCCAAGGAAGGTGCTAGGCAGGAATTGTCTTGCTGGTCCTCACTTGCCCTGGCAGACATTGCAGATAAATAGCAAGACTCGGGCTCTGCTCTTTCCTAGCCTTGCAAACAGCCAAAGAAGTTTGTCTCGCTCGTGAGCTCCAAAATGCTAAAATGAAACATTGCACTCTCTCTCCTCCAAGGAAGGTGCTAGGCAGGAATTGTCTTGCTGGTCCTCACTTGCCCTGGCAGTCATTGCAGATAAACAGCAAGACTCGGGCTCTGCTCTTTCCTAGCCTTGCAAACAGCCAAAGCACTTTGTCTCCCTCGTGAGCGCCAAAATGCTAAAATGAAACGTTGCACTCCCTCTCCTCCAAGGAAGGTGCTAGGCAGGAATTGTCTTGCTGGTCCTCACTTGCCCTGGCAGTCATTGCAGATAAACAGCAAGACTCGGTCTGTGCTCTTTCCTAGCCTTGCAAACAGGCACTCTGCTTTTTCTCACTCTCGCACTCCAAAAAGCAAAATGAAACGTTGCACTCTCTCTCCTCCAAGGAAGGTGCTAGGCAGGAATTGTCTTGCTGGTCCTCACTTGCCCTGGCAGACATTGCAGATAAACAGCAAGACTGGGTCTCTGCTCTTTCCTAGCCTTGCAAACAGCCAAAGAAGTTTGTCTCCCGCGTGAGCGCCAAAATGCTAAAATGAAACGTTGCACTCTCTCTCCTCCAAGGAAGGTGCTAGGCAGGAATTGTCTTGCTGGTCCTCACTTGCCCTGGCAGTCATTGCAGATAAACAGCAAGACTGGGGCTCTGCTCTTTCCTAGCCTTGCAAACAGCCAAAGCAGTTTGTCTCCCTCTTGAGCGCCAAAATGCTAAAATGAAACGTTGCACTCTCTCTCCTCCAAGGAAGGTGCTAGGCAGGAATTGTCTTGCTGGTCCTCACTTGCCCTGGCAGTCATTGCAGATAAACAGCAAGACTGGGGCTCTGCTCTTTCCTAGCCTTGCAAACAGGCACTCTGCTTTTTCTCACTCTCGCACTCCAAAAAGCAAAATGAAACGTTGCACTCTCTCTCCTCCAAGGAAGGTGCTAGGCAGGAATTGTCTTGCTGGTCCTCACTTGCCCTGGCAGACATTGCAGATAAATAGCAAGACTCGGGCTCTGCTCTTTCCTACCCTTGCAAACAGCCAAAGAAGTTTGTCTCGCTCGTGAGCTCCAAAATGCTAAAATGAAACGTTGCACTCTCTCTCCTCCAAGGAAGGTGCTAGGCAGGAATTGTCTTGCTGGTCCTCACTTGCCCTGGCAGTCATTGCAGATAAATAGCAAGACTCGGGCTCTGCTCTTTCCTAGCCTTGCAAACAGCCAAAGCAATTTGTCAGGCTCGTGAGCTCCAAAATGCTAAAATGAAACGTTGCACTCTCTCTCCTCCAAGGAAGGTGCTAGGCAGGAATTGTCTTGCTGGTCCTCACTTGTCCTGGCACTCATTTCAGATAAACAGCAAGACTCGGTCTGTGCTCTTTCCTAGCCTTGCAAACAGGCACTCTGCTTTTTCTCACTCTCGCACTCCAAAAAGCAAAATGAAACGTTGCACTCTCTCTCCTCCAAGGAAGGTGCTAGGCAGGAATTGTCTTGCTGGTACTCACTTGCCCTGGCAGTCATTGCAGATAAACAGCAAGACTGGGGCTCTGCTCTTTCCTAGCCTTGCAAACAGCCAAAGCAGTTTGTCTCGCTCGTGAGCGCCAAAATGCTAAAATGAAACGCTGCACTCTCTCTCCTCCAAGGAAGGTGCTAGGCAGGAATTGTCTTGCTGGTCCTCACTTGCCCTGGCAGACATTGCAGATAAACAGCAAGACTGGGGCTCTGCTCTTTCCTAGCCTTGCAAACAGCCAAAGCAGTTTGTCTACCGCGTGAGCGCCAAAATGCTAAAATGAAACGTTGCACTCTCTCTCCTCCAAGGAAGGTGCTAGGCAGGAATTGTCTTGCTGGACCTCACTTGCCCTCGCAGACATTGCACATGAACAGCAAGACTGGGGCTCTGCTCTTTCCTAGCCTTGCAAACATCCAAAGCAGTTTGACTCCCTCGTGAGCGCCAAAATGCTAAAATGAAACGTTGCACTCTCTCTCCTCCAAGGAAGGTGCTAGGCAGGAATTTTCTTGCTGGTCCTCACTTGCCCTGGCAGTCATTGCAGATAAACAGCAAGACTGGGGCTCTGCTCTTTCCTAGCCTTGCAAACAGCCAAAGCAGTTTGACTCCCTCGTGAGCGCCAAAATGCTAAAATGAAACGTTGCACTCTCTCTCCTCCAAGGAAGGTGCTAGGCAGGAATTGTCTTGCTGGTCCTCACTTGCCCTGGCAGTCATTGCAGATAAACAGCAAGACTGGGGCTCTGCTCTTTCCTAGCCTTGCAAACAGCCAAAGCAGTTTGTCTCGCTCGTGAGCGCCAAAATGCTAAAATGAAACTTTGCACTCTCTCTCCTCCAAGGAAGGTGCTAGGCAGGAATTGTCTTGCTGGTCCTCACTTGCCCTGGCAGACATTGCAGATAAACAGCAAGACTGGGGCTCTGCTCTTTCCTAGCCTTGCAAACAGCCAAAGCAGTTTGTCTACCGCGTGAGCGCCAAAATGCTAAAATGAAACGTTGCACTCTCTCTCCTCCAAGGAAGGTGCTAGGCAGGAATTGTCTTGCTGGACCTCACTTGCCCTCGCAGACATTGCACATGAACAGCAAGACTGGGGCTCTGCTCTTTCCTAGCCTTGCAAACATCCAAAGCAGTTTGACTCCCTCGTGAGCGCCAAAATGCTAAAATGAAACGTTGCACTCTCTCTCCTCCAAGGAAGGTGCTAGGCAGGAATTTTCTTGCTGGTCCTCACTTGCCCTGGCAGTCATTGCAGATAAACAGCAAGGCTGGGGCTCTGCTCTTTCCTAGCCTTGCAAACAGCCAAAGCAGTTTGACTCCCTCGTGAGCGCCAAAATGCTAAAATGAAACGTTGCACTCTCTCTCCTCCAAGGAAGGTGCTAGGCAGGAATTGTCTTGCTGGTCCTCACTTGCCCTGGCAGTCATTGCAGATAAACAGCAAGACTGGGGCTCTGCTCTTTCCTAGCCTTGCAAACAGCCAAAGCAGTTTGTCTCGCTCGTGAGCGCCAAAATGCTAAAATGAAACGCTGCACTCTCTCTCCTCCAAGGAAGGTGCTAGGCAGGAATTGTCTTGCTGGCCCTCACTTGCCCTGGCAGACATTGCAGATAAACAGCAAGACTGGGGCTCTGCTCTTTCCTAGCCTTGCAAACAGCCAAAGCAGTTTGTCTCCCGCGTGAGCGCCAAAATGCTAAAATGAAACGTTGCACTCTCTCTCCTCCTAGGAAGGTGCTAGGCAGGAATTGTCTTGCTGGTCCTCACTTGCCCTGGCAGATATTGCAGATAAATAGCAAGACTCGGGCTCTGCTCTTTCCTAGCCTTGCAAACAGCCAAAGCAATTTGTCTCGCTCGTGAGCTCCAAAATGCTAAAATGAAACGTTGCACTCTCTCTCCTCCAAGGAAGGTGCTAGGCAGGAATTGTCTTGCTGGTCCTCACTTGCCCTGGCAGTCATTACAGATAAACAGCAAGACTCGGGCTCTGCTCTTTCCTAGCCTTGCAAACAGCCAAAGCACTTTGTCTCCCTCGTGAGCGCCAAAATGCTAAAATGAAACGTTGCACTCCCTCTCCTCCAAGGAAGGTGCTAGGCAGGAATTGTCTTGCTGGTCCTCACTTGCCGTGGCAGTCATTGCAGATAAACAGCAAGATTGGGGCTCTGCTCTTTCCTAGCCTTGCAAACAGGCACTCTGCTTTTTCTCACTGTCGCACTCCAAAAAGCAAAATGAAACGTTGCATTCTCTCTCCTCCAAGGAAGGTGCTAGGCAGGAATTGTCTTGCTGGACCTCACTTGCCCTCGCACACATTGCACATGAACAGCAAGACTGGGGCTCTGCTCTTTCCTAGCCTTGCAAACATCCAAAGCAGTTTGACTCCCTCGTGAGCGCCAAAATGCTAAAATGAAACGTTGCACTCTCTCTCCTCCAAGGAAGGTGCTAGGCAGGAATTGTCTTGCTGGTCCTCACTTGCCCTGGCAGTCATTGCAGATAAACAGCAAGACTGGGGCTCTGCTCTTTCCTAGCCTTGCAAACAGCCAAAGCAATTTGTCTCGCTCGTGAGCGCCAAAATGCTAAAATGAAACGTTGCACTCTCTCTCCTCCAAGGAAGGTGCTAGGCAGGAATTGTCTTGCTGGACCTCACTTGCCCTCGCAGACATTGCACATGAACAGCAAGACTGGGGCTCTGCTCTTTCCTAGCCTTGCAAACATCCAAAGCAGTTTGACTCCCTCGTGAGCGCCAAAATGCTAAAATGAAACGTTGCACTCTCTCTCCTCCAAGGAAGGTGCTAGGCAGGAATTTTCTTGCTGGTCCTCACTTGCCCTGGCAGTCATTGCAGATAAACAGCAAGGCTGGGGCTCTGCTCTTTCCTAGCCTTGCAAACAGCCAAAGCAGTTTGACTCCCTCGTGAGCGCCAAAATGCTAAAATGAAACGTTGCACTCTCTCTCCTCCAAGGAAGGTGCTAGGCAGGAATTGTCTTGCTGGTCCTCACTTGCCCTGGCAGTCATTGCAGATAAACAGCAAGACTGGGGCTCTGCTCTTTCCTAGCCTTGCAAACAGCCAAAGCAGTTTGTCTCGCTCGTGAGCGCCAAAATGCTAAAATGAAACGCTGCACTCTCTCTCCTCCAAGGAAGGTGCTAGGCAGGAATTGTCTTGCTGGCCCTCACTTGCCCTGGCAGACATTGCAGATAAACAGCAAGACTGGGGCTCTGCTCTTTCCTAGCCTTGCAAACAGCCAAAGCAGTTTGTCTCCCGCGTGAGCGCCAAAATGCTAAAATGAAACGTTGCACTCTCTCTCCTCCTAGGAAGGTGCTAGGCAGGAATTGTCTTGCTGGTCCTCACTTGCCCTGGCAGATATTGCAGATAAATAGCAAGACTCGGGCTCTGCTCTTTCCTAGCCTTGCAAACAGCCAAAGCAATTTGTCTCGCTCGTGAGCTCCAAAATGCTAAAATGAAACGTTGCACTCTCTCTCCTCCAAGGAAGGTGCTAGGCAGGAATTGTCTTGCTGGTCCTCACTTGCCCTGGCAGTCATTACAGATAAACAGCAAGACTCGGGCTCTGCTCTTTCCTAGCCTTGCAAACAGCCAAAGCACTTTGTCTCCCTCGTGAGCGCCAAAATGCTAAAATGAAACGTTGCACTCCCTCTCCTCCAAGGAAGGTGCTAGGCAGGAATTGTCTTGCTGGTCCTCACTTGCCGTGGCAGTCATTGCAGATAAACAGCAAGATTGGGGCTCTGCTCTTTCCTAGCCTTGCAAACAGGCACTCTGCTTTTTCTCACTGTCGCACTCCAAAAAGCAAAATGAAACGTTGCATTCTCTCTCCTCCAAGGAAGGTGCTAGGCAGGAATTGTCTTGCTGGACCTCACTTGCCCTCGCACACATTGCACATGAACAGCAAGACTGGGGCTCTGCTCTTTCCTAGCCTTGCAAACATCCAAAGCAGTTTGACTCCCTCGTGAGCGCCAAAATGCTAAAATGAAACGTTGCACTCTCTCTCCTCCAAGGAAGGTGCTAGGCAGGAATTGTCTTGCTGGTCCTCACTTGCCCTGGCAGTCATTGCAGATAAACAGCAAGACTGGGGCTCTGCTCTTTCCTAGCCTTGCAAACAGCCAAAGCAATTTGTCTCGCTCGTGAGCGCCAAAATGCTAAAATGAAACGTTGCACTCTCTCTCCTCCAAGGAAGGTGCTAGGCAGGAATTGTCTTGCTGGTCCTCACTTGTCCTGGCAGTCATTTCAGATAAACAGCAAGACTCGGTCTGTGCTCTCTCCTAGCCTTGCAAACAGGCACTCTGCTTTTTCTGACTCTCGCACTCCAAAAAGCAAAATGAAACGTTGCACTCTCTCTCCTCCAAGGAAGGTGCTAGGCAGGAATTGTCTTGCTGGTCCTGACTTGCCCTGGCAGACATTGCAGATAAACAGCAAGACTGGGTCTCTGCTCTTTCCTAGCCTTGCAAACAGCCAAAGCAGTTTGTCTCCCGCGTGAGCGCCAAAATGCTAAAATGAAACGTTGCACTCTCTCTCCTCCAAGGAAGGTGCTAGGCAGGAATTGTCTTGCTGGTCCTCACTTGCCCTGGCAGTCATTGCAGATAAATAGCAAGACTCGGGCTCTGCTCTTTCCTAGCCTTGCAAACAGCCAAAGCAATTTGTCAGGCTCGTGAGCTCCAAAATGCTAAAATGAAACGTTGCACTCTCTCTCCTCCAAGGAAGGTGCTAGGCAGGAATTGTCTTGCTGGTCCTCACTTGCCCTGGCAGTCATTGCAGATAAACAGCAAGACTGGGGCTCTGCTCTTTCCTAGCCTTGCAAACAGGCACTCTGCTTTTTCTCACTCTCGCACTCCAAAAAGCAAAATGAAACGTTGCACTCTCTCTCCTCCAAGGAAGGTGCTAGGCAGGAATTGTCTTGCTGGTCCTCACTTGCCCTGGCAGTCATTGCAGATAAACAGCAAGACTGGGGCTCTGCTCTTTCCTAGCCTTGCAAACAGCCAAAGCAATTTGTCTCGCTCGTGAGCGCCAAAATGCTAAAATGAAACGCTGCACTCTCTCTCCTCCAAGGAAGGTGCTAGGCAGGAATTGTCTTGCTGGTCCTCACTTGCCCTGGCAGACTTTGCAGATAAACAGCAAGACTGGGGCTCTGCTCTTTCCTAGCCTTGCAAACAGCCAAAGCAGTTTGTCTCCCGCGTGAGCGCCAAAATGCTAAAATGAAACGTTGCACTCTCTCTCCTCCAAGGAAGGTGCTAGGCAGGAATTGTCTTGCTGGTCCTCACTTGCCCTGGCAGTCATTGCAGATAAACAGCAAGACTGGGGCTCTGCTCTTTCCTAGCCTTGCAAACAGGCACTCTGCTTTTTCTCACTCTCGCACTCCAAAAAGCAAAATGAAACGTTGCACTCTCTCTCCTCCAAGGAAGGTGCTAGGCAGGAATTGTCTTGCTGGACCTCACTTGCCCTCGCAGACATTGCACATGAACAGCAAGACTGGGGCTCTGCTCTTTCCTAGCCTTGCAAACAGCCAAAGCAGTTTGACTCCCTCGTGAGCGCCAAAATGCTAAAATGAAACGTTGCACTCTCTCTCCTCCAAGGAAGGTGCTAGGCAGGAATTGTCTTGCTGGTCCTCACTTGCCCTGGCAGTCATTGCAGATAAACAGCAAGACTGGGGCTCTGCTCTTTCCTATCCTTGCAAACAGCCAAAGCAATTTGTCTCGCTCGTGAGCGCCAAAATGCTAAAATGAAACGTTGCACTCTCTCTCCTCCAAGGAAGGTGCTAGGCAGGAATTGTCTTGCTGGTCCTCACTTGTCCTGGCAGTCATTTCAGATAAACAGCAAGACTCGGTCTGTGCTCTTTCCTAGCCTTGCAAACAGGCACTCTGCTTTTTCTCACTCTCGCACTCCAAAAAGCAATATGAAATGTTGAACTCTCTCCTCTCCAAGGAAGGTGCTAGGCAGGAATTGTCTTGCTGGTCCTCACTTGCCCTGGCAGTCATTGCAGATAAACAGCAAGACTCGGGCTCTGCTCTTTCCTAGCCTTGCAACAGCCAAAGCAATTTGTCTCGCTCGTGAGCGCCAAAATGCTAAAATGAAACGTTGCACTCTCTCTCCTCCAAGGAAGGTGCTAGGCAGGAATTGTCTTGCTGGACCTCACTTGCCCTCGCAGACATTGCACATGAACAGCAAGACTGGGGCTCTGCTCTTTCCTAGCCTTGCAAACAGCCAAAGCAGTTTGACTCCCTCGTGAGCGCCAAAATGCTAAAATGAAACGTTGCACTCTCTCTCCTCCAAGGAAGGTGTAAGGCAGGAATTATCTTGCTGGTCCTCACTTGCCCTGGCAGTCATTGCAGATAAACAGCAAGACTGGGGCTCTGCTCTTTCCTAGCCTTGCAAACAGGCACTCTGCTTTTTCTCACTCTCGCACTCCGAAAAGCAAAACGAAACGTTGCACTCTCTCTCCTCCAAGGAAGGTGCTAGGCAGGAATTGTCTTGCTGGACCTCACTTGCCCTCGCAGACATTGCACATGAACAGCAAGACTGGGGCTCTGCTCTTTCCTAGCCTTGCAAACAGCCAAAGCAGTTTGACTCCCTCGTGAGCGCCAAAATGCTAAAATGAAACGTTGCACTCTCTCTCCTCCAAGGAAGGTGCTAGGCAGGAATTGTCTTGCTGGTCCTCACTTGCCCTGGCAGTCATTGCAGATAAACAGCAAGACTGGGGCTCTGCTCTTTCCTAGCCTTGCAAACAGCCAAAGCAATTTGTCTCGCTCGTGAGCGCCAAAATGCTAAAATGAAACGTTGCACTCTCTCTCCTCCAAGGAAGGTGCTAGGCAGGAATTGTCTTGCTGGTCCTCACTTGTCCTGGCACTCATTTCAGATAAACAGCAAGACTCGGTCTGTGCTCTTTCCTAGCCTTGCAAACAGGCACTCTGCTTTTTCTCACTCTCGCACTCCAAAAAGCAAAATGAAACGTTGCACTCTCTCTCCTCCAAGGAAGGTGCTAGGCAGGAATTGTCTTGCTGGTCCTCACTTGCCCTGGCAGTCATTGCAGATAAACAGCAAGACTGGGGCTCTGCTCTTTCCTAGCCTTGCAAACAGCCAAAGCAGTTTGTCTCGCTCGTGAGCGCCAAAATGCTAAAATGAAACGCTGCACTCTCTCTCCTCCAAGGAAGGTGCTAGGCAGGAATTGTCTTGCTGGTCCTCACTTGCCCTGGCAGACATTGCAGATAAACAGCAAGACTGGGTCTCTGCTCTTTCCTAGCCTTGCAAACAGCCAAAGCAGTTTTTCTCCCGCGTGAGCGCCAAAATGCTAAAATGAAACGTTGCACTCTCTCTCCTCCAAGGAAGGTGCTAGGCAGGAATTGTCTTGCTGGTCCTCACTTGCCCTGGCAGACATTGCAGATAAATAGCAAGACTCGGGCTCTGCTCTTTCCTAGCCTTGAAAACAGCCAAAGAAGTTTGTCTCGCTCGTGAGCTCCAAAATGCTAAAATGAAACGTTGCACTCTCTCTCCTCCAAGGAAGGTGCTAGGCAGGAATTGTCTTGCTGGTCCTCACTTGTCCTGGCACTCATTTCAGATAAACAGCAAGACTCGGTCTGTGCTCTTTCCTAGCCTTGCAAACAGGCACTCTGCTTTTTCTCACTCTCGCACTCCAAAAAGCAAAATGAAACGTTGCACTCTCTCTCCTCCAAGGAAGGTGCTAGGCAGGAATTGTCTTGCTGGTCCTCACTTGTCCTGGCAGTCATTTCAGATAAACAGCAAGACTCGGTCTGTGCTCTTTCCTAGCCTTGCAAACAGGCACTCTGCTTTTTCTCACTCTCGCACTCCAAAAAGCAATATGAAACGTTGAACTCTCTCCTCTCCAAGGAAGGTGCTAGGCAGGAATTGTCTTGCTGGTCCTCACTTGCCCTGGCAGTCATTGCAGATAAACAGCAAGACTCGGGCTCTGCTCTTTCCTAGCCTTGCAACAGCCAAAGCAATTTGTCTCGCTCGTGAGCGCCAAAATGCTAAAATGAAACGTTGCACTCTCTCTCCTCCAAGGAAGGTGCTAGGCAGGAATTGTCTTGCTGGACCTCACTTGCCCTCGCAGACATTGCACATGAACAGCAAGACTGGGGCTCTGCTCTTTCCTAGCCTTGCAAACAGCCAAAGCAGTTTGACTCCCTCGTGAGCGCCAAAATGCTAAAATGAAACGTTGCACTCTCTCTCCTCCAAGGAAGGTGCTAGGCAGGAATTGTCTTGCTGGTCCTCACTTTCCCTGGCAGTCATTGCAGATAAACAGGAAGACTGGGGCTCTGCTCTTTCCTAGCCTTGCAAACAGCCAAAGCAATTTGTCTCGCTCGTGAGCGCCAAAATGCTAAAATGAAACGTTGCACTCTCTCTCCTCCAAGGAAGGTGCTAGGCAGGAATTGTCTTGCTGGTCCTCACTTGCCCTGGCAGTCATTGCAGATGAACAGCAAGACTGGGGCTCTGCTCTTTCCTAGCCTTGCAAACAGCAAAGCAGTTTGTCTCCCTCGTGAGCGCCAAAATGCTAAAATGAAACGTTGCACTCTCTCTCCTCCAAGGAAGGTGCTAGGCAGGAATTGTCTTGCTGGTCCTCACTTGCCCTGGCAGTCATTGCAGATAAACAGCAAGACTGGGGCTCTGCTCTTTCCTAGCCTTGCAAACAGCCAAAGCAGTTTGTCTCCCTCGTGAGCGCCAAAATGTTAAAATGAAACGTTGCACTCTCTCTCCTCCAAGGAAGGTGCTAGGCAGGAATTGTCTTGCTGGTCCTCACTTGCCCTGGCAGTCATTGCAGATAAACAGCAAGACTCGGGCTCTGCTCTTTCCTAGCCTTGCAAACAGCCAAAGCAATTTGTCTCGCTCGTGAGCGCCAAAATGCTAAAATGAAACGTTGCACTCTCTCTCCTCCAAGGAAGGTGCTAGGCAGGAATTGTCTTGCTGGTCCTCACTTGTCCTGGCACTCATTTCAGATAAACAGCAAGACTCGGTCTGTGCTCTTTCCTAGCCTTGCAAACAGGCACTCTGCTTTTTCTCACTCTCGCACTCCAAAAAGCAAAATGAAACGTTGCACTCTCTCTCCTCCAAGGAAGGTGCTAGGCAGGAATTGTCTTGCTGGTCCTCACTTGCCCTGGCAGTCATTGCAGATAAACAGCAAGACTGGGGCTCTGCTCTTTCCTAGCCTTGCAAACAGCCAAAGCAGTTTGTCTCCCTCGTGAGCGCCAAAATGTTAAAATGAAACGTTGCACTCTCTCTCCTCCAAGGAAGGTGCTAGGCAGGAATTGTCTTGCTGGTCCTCACTTGCCCTGGCAGTCATTGCAGATAAACAGCAAGACTGGGGCTCTGCTCTTTCCTAGCCTTGCAAACAGCCAAAGCAATTTGTCTCGCTCGTGAGCGCCAAAATGCTAAAATGAAACGTTGCACTCTCTCTCCTCCAAGGAAGGTGCTAGGCAGGAATTGTCTTGCTGGTCCTCACTTGTCCTGGCACTCATTTCAGATAAACAGCAAGACTCGGTCTGTGCTCTTTCCTAGCCTTGCAAACAGGCACTCTGCTTTTTCTCACTCTCGCACTCCAAAAAGCAAAATGAAACGTTGCACTCTCTCTCCTCCGAGGAAGGTGCTAGGCAGGAATTGTCTTGCTGGTCCTCACTTGCCCTGGCAGTCATTGCAGATAAAGAGCAAGACTGGGGCTCTGCTCTTTCCTAGCCTTGCAAACAGCCAAAGCAGTTTGTCTCCCTCGTGAGCGCCAAAATGCTAAAATGAAACGTTGCACTCTCTCTCCTCCAAGGAAGGTGCTAGGCAGGAATTGTCTTGCTGGTCCTCACTTGCCCTGGCAGTCATTGCAGATAAACAGCAAGACTGGGGCTCTGCTCTTTCCTAGCCTTGCAAACAGCCAAAGCAGTTTGTCTCCCTCGTGAGCGCCAAAATGTTAAAATGAAACGTTGCACTCTCTCTCCTCCAAGGAAGGTGTAAGGCAGGAATTATCTTGCTGGTCCTCACTTGCCCTGGCAGTCATTGCAGATAAACAGCAAGACTGGGGCTCTGCTCTTTCCTAGCCTTGCAAACAGGCACTCTGCTTTTTCTCACTCTCGCACTCCGAAAAGCAAAACGAAACGTTGCACTCTCTCTCCTCCAAGGAAGGTGCTAGGCAGGAATTGTCTTGCTGGACCTCACTTGCCCTCGCAGACATTGCACATGAACAGCAAGACTGGGGCTCTGCTCTTTCCTAGCCTTGCAAACAGCCAAAGCAGTTTGACTCCCTCGTGAGCGCCAAAATGCTAAAATGAAACGTTGCACTCTCTCTCCTCCAAGGAAGGTGCTAGGCAGGAATTGTCTTGCTGGTCCTCACTTGCCCTGGCAGTCATTGCAGATAAACAGCAAGACTGGGGCTCTGCTCTTTCCTAGCCTTGCAAACAGCCAAAGCAATTTGTCTCGCTCGTGAGCGCCAAAATGCTAAAATGAAACGTTGCACTCTCTCTCCTCCAAGGAAGGTGCTAGGCAGGAATTGTCTTGCTGGTCCTCACTTGTCCTGGCACTCATTTCAGATAAACAGCAAGACTCGGTCTGTGCTCTTTCCTAGCCTTGCAAACAGGCACTCTGCTTTTTCTCACTGTCGCACTCCAAAAAGCAAAATGAAACGTTGCACTCTCTCTCCTCCAAGGAAGGTGCTAGGCAGGAATTGTCTTGCTGGTCCTCACTTGCCCTGGCAGTCATTGCAGATAAACAGCAAGACTGGGGCTCTGCTCTTTCCTATTCTTGTAAACAGCCAAAGCAATTTGTCTCGCTCGTGAGCGCCAAAATGCTAAAATGAAGCGCTGCACTCTCTCTCCTCCAAGGAAGGTGCTAGGCAGGAATTGTCTTGCTGGTCCTCACTTGCCCTGGCAGACATTGCAGATAAACAGCAAGACTGGGTCTCTGCTCTTTCCTAGCCTTGCAAACAGCCAAAGCAGTTTGTCTCCCGCGTGAGCGCCAAAATGCTAAAATGAAACGTTGCACTCTCTCTCCTCCAAGGAAGGTGCTAGGCAGGAATTGTCTTGCTGGTCCTCACTTGCCCTGGCAGACATTGCAGATAAATAGCAAGACTCGGGCTCTGCTCTTTCCTAGCCTTGCAAACAGCCAAAGAAGTTTGTCTCGCTCGTGAGCTCCAAAATGCTAAAATGAAACGTTGCACTCTCTCTCCTCCAAGGAAGGTGCTAGGCAGGAATTGTCTTGCTGGTCCTCACTTGCCCTGGCAGTCATTGCAGATGAACAGCAAGACTGGGGCTCTGCTCTTTCCTAGCCTTGCAAATAGCCAAAGGAGTTTGTCTCCCTCGTGAGCGCCAAAATGCTAAAATGAAACGTTGCACTCTCTCTCCTCCAAGGAAGGTGCTAGGCAGGAATTGTCTTGCTGGTCCTCACTTGCCCTGGCAGTCATTGCAGATAAACAGCAAGACTGGGGCTCTGCTCTTTCCTAGCCTTGCAAACAGCCAAAGCAGTTTGTCTCGCTCGTGAGCGCCAAAATGCTAAAATGAAACGCTGCACTCTCTCTCCTCCAAGGAAGGTGCTAGGCAGGAATTGTCTTGCTGGTCCTCACTTGCCCTGGCAGACATTGCAGATAAACAGCAAGACTGGGGCTCTGCTCTTTCCTAGCCTTGCAAACAGCCAAAGCAGTTTGTCTCCCGCGTGAGCGCCAAAATGCTAAAATGAAACGTTGCACTCTCTCTCCTCCAAGGAAGGTGCTAGGCAGGAATTGTCTTGCTGGTCCTCACTTGCCCTGGCAGACATTGCAGATAAATAGCAAGACTCGGGCTCTGCTCTTTCCTAGCCTTGCAAACAGCCAAAGAAGTTTGTCTCGCTCGTGAGCTCCAAAATGCTAAAATGAAACGTTGCACTCTCTCTCCTCCAAGGAAGGTGCTAGGCAGGAATTGTCTTGCTGGTCCTCACTTGCCCTGGCAGTCATTGCAGATAAACAGCAAGACTGGGGCTCTGCTCTTTCCTAGCCTTGCAAACAGCCAAAGCACTTTGTCTCCCTCGTGAGCGCCAAAATGCTAAAATGAAACGTTGCACTCTCTCTCCTCCAAGGAAGGTGCTAGGCAGGAATTGTCTTGCTGGTCCTCACTTGCCCTGGCAGTCATTGCAGATAAACAGCAAGACTGGGGCTCTGCTCTTTCCTAGCCTTGCAAACAGGCACTCTGCTTTTTCTCACTCTCGCACTCCAAAAAGCAAAATGAAACGTTGCACTCTCTCTCCTCCAAGGAAGGTGCTAGGCAGGAATTGTCTTGCTGGTCCTCACTTGCCCTGGCAGTCATTGCAGATAAACAGCAAGACTGGGGCTCTGCTCTTTCCTATCCTTGCAAACAGCCAAAGCAATTTGTCTCGCTCGTGAGCGCCAAAATGCTAAAATGAAACGTTGCACTCTCTCTCCTCCAAGGAAGGTGCTAGGCAGGAATTGTCTTGCTGGTCCTCACTTGTCCTGGCACTCATTTCAGATAAACAGCAAGACTCGGTCTGTGCTCTTTCCTAGCCTTGCAAACAGGCACTCTGCTTTTTCTCACTCTCGCACTCCAAAAAGCAATATGAAACGTTGAACTCTCTCCTCTCCAAGGAAGGTGCTAGGCAGGAATTGTCTTGCTGGTCCTCACTTGCCCTGGCAGTCATTGCAGATAAACAGCAAGACTCGGGCTCTGCTCTTTCCTAGCCTTGCAAACAGCCAAAGCAATTTGTCTCGCTCGTGAGCGCCAAAAAATTCTAAAATGAAACGTTGCACTCTCTCTCCTCCAAGGAAGGTGCTAGGCAGGAATTGTCTTGCTGGACCTCACTTGCCCTCGCAGACATTGCACATGAACAGCAAGACTGGGGCTCTGCTCTTTCCTAGCCTTGCAAATAGCCAAAGCAGTTTGACTCCCTCGTGAGCGCCAAAATGCTAAAATGAAACGTTGCACTCTCTCTCCTCCAAGGAAGGTGCTAGGCAGGAATTGTCTTGCTGGTCCTCACTTGTCCTGGCACTCATTTCAAATAAACAGCAAGACTCGGTCTGTGCTCTTTCCTAGCCTTGCAAACAGGCACTCTGCTTTTTTTCACTCTCGCACTCCAAAATGCTAAAATGAAACTTTGCACTCTCTCTCCTCCAAGGAAGGTGCTAGGCAGGAATTGTCTTGCTGGTCCTCACTTGCCCTGGCAGTCATTGCAGATAAACAGCAAGACTGGGGCTCTGCTCTTTCCTAGCCTTGCAAACAGCCAAAGCAGTTTGTCTCGACGTGAGCGCCAAAAAGCTAAAATGAAACGCTGCACTCTCTCTCCTCCAAGGAAGGTGCTAGGCAGGAATTGTCTTGCTGGTCCTCACTTGCCCTGGCAGTCATTGCAGATGAACAGCAAGACTGGGGCTCTGCTCTTTCCTAGCCTTGCAAACAGCCAAAGCAGTTTGTCTCCCTCGTGAGCGCCAAAATGCTAAAATGAAACGTTGCACTCTCTCTCCTCCAAGGAATGTGCTAGGCAGGAATTGTCTTGCTGGTCCTCACTTGCCCTGGCAGTCATTGCAGATAAACAGCAAGACTGGGGCTCCAGTCTTTCCTAGCCTTGCAAACAGGCACTCTGCTTTTTCTCACTCTGGCACTCCAAAAAGCAAAATGAAACGTTGAACTCTCTCCTCTCTAAGGAAGGTGCTAGGCAGGAATTGTCTTGCTGGTCCTCACTTGCCCTGGCAGTCATTGCAGAAAAACAGCAAGACTGGGGCTCTGCTCTTTCCTAGATTTGCAAACAGCCAAAGCAGTTTGTCTCCCTCGTGAGCGCCAAAATGCTAAAATGAAACGTTGCACTCTCTCTCCTCCAAGGAAGGTGCTAGGCAGGAATTGTCTTGCTGGTCCTCACTTGCCCTGGCAGTCATTGCAGATAAACAGCAAGACTGGGGCTCTGCTCTTTCCTAGCCTTGGAAACAGGCACTCTGCTTTTTCTCACTCTCGCACTCCAAAAAGCAAAACGAAACGTTGCACTCTCTCTCCTCCAAGGAAGGTGCTAGGCAGGAATTGTCTTGCTGGACCTCACTTGCCCTCGCAGACATTGCACATGAACAGCAAGACTGGGGCTCTGCTCTTTCCTAGCCTTGCAAACAGCCAAAGCAGTTTGACTCCCTCGTGAGCGCCAAAATGCTAAAATGAAACGTTGCACTCTCTCTCCTCCAAGGAAGGTGCTAGGCAGGAATTGTCTTGCTGGTCCTCACTTGCCCTGGCAGTCATTGCAGATAAACAGCAAGACTGGGGCTCTGCTCTTTCCTAGCCTTGCAAACAGCCAAAGCAATTTGTCTCGCTCGTGAGCGCCGAAATGCTAAAATGAAACGTTGCACTCTCTCTCCTGCAAGGAAGGTGCTAGGCAGGAATTGTCTTGCTGGTCCTCACTTGTCCTGGCAGTCATTTCAGATAAACAGCAAGACTCGGTCTGTGCTCTTTCCTAGCCTTGCAAACAGGCACTCTGCTTTTTCTCACTCTCGCACTCCAAAAAGCAAAATGAAACGTTGCACTCTCTCTCCTCCAAGGAAGGTGCTAGGCAGGAATTGTCTTGCTGGTCCTCACTTGCCCTGGCAGTCATTGCAGATAAACAGCAAGACTGGGGCTCTGCTCTTTCCTAGCCTTGCAAACAGCCAAAGCAGTTTGTCTCGCTCGTGAGCGCCAAAATGCTAAAATGAAACGCTGCACTCTCTCTCCTCCAAGGAAGGTGCTAGGCAGGAATTGTCTTGCTGGTCCTCACTTGCCCTGGCAGACATTGCAGATAAACAGCAAGACTGGGTCTCTGCTCTTTCCTAGCCTTGCAAACAGCCAAAGCAGTTTGTCTCCCGCGTGAGCGCCAAAATGCTAAAATGAAACGTTGCACTCTCTCTCCTCCAAGGAAGGTGCTAGGCAGGAATTGTCTTGCTGGTCCTCACTTGCCCTGGCAGACATTGCAGATAAATAGCAAGACTCGGGCTCTGCTCTTTCCTAGCCTTGCAAACAGCCAAAGAAGTTTGTCTCGCTCGTGAGCTCCAAAATGCTAAAATGAAACGTTGCACTCTCTCTCCTCCAAGGAAGGTGCTAGGCAGGAATTGTCTTGCTGGTCCTCACTTGCCCTGGCAGTCATTGCAGATAAATAGCAAGACTCGGGCTCTGCTCTTTCCTAGCCTTGCAAACAGCCAAAGCAATTTGTCAGGCTCGTGAGCTCCAAAATGCTAAAATGAAACGTTGCACTCTCTCTCCTCCAAGGAAGGTGCTAGGCAGGAATTGTCTTGCTGGTCCTCACTTGCCCTGGCAGTCATTGCAGATAAACAGCAAGACTGGGGCTCTGCTCTTTCCTAGCCTTGCAAACAGCCAAAGCAATTTGTCTCGCTCGTGAGCGCCAAAATGCTAAAATGAAACGTTGCACTCTCTCTCCTCCAAGGAAGGTGCTAGGCAGGAATTGTCTTGCTGGTCCTCACTTGTCCTGGCACTCATTTCAAATAAACAGCAAGACTCGGTCTGTGCTCTTTCCTAGCCTTGCAAACAGGCACTCTGCTTTTTCTCACTCTCGCACTCCAAAATGCTAAAAGGAAACGTTGCACTCTCTCTCCTCCAAGGAAGGTGCTAGGCAGGAATTGTCTTGCTGGTCCTCACTTGCCCTGGCAGTCATTGCAGATAAACAGCAAGACTTGGGCTCTGCTCTTTCCTAGCCTTGCAAACAGCCAAAGCAGTTTGTCTCGACGTGAGCGCCAAAAAGCTAAAATGAAACGCTGCACTCTCTCTCCTCCAAGGAAGGTGCTAGGCAGGAATTGTCTTGCTGGTCCTCACTTGCCCTGGCAGTCATTGCAGATGAACAGCAAGACTGGGGCTCTGCTCTTTCCTAGCCTTGCAAACAGCCAAAGCAGTTTGTCTCCCTCGTGAGCGCCAAAATGCTAAAATGAAACGTTGCACTCTCTCTCCTCCAAGGAATGTGCTAGGCAGGAATTGTCTTGCTGGTCCTCACTTGCCCTGGCAGTCATTGCAGATAAACAGCAAGACTGGGGCTCTGCTCTTTCCTAGCCTTGGAAACAGGCACTCTGCTTTTTCTCACTCTCGCACTCCAAAAAGCAAAATGAAACGTTGCACTCTCTCTCCTCCAAGGAAGGTGCTAGGCAGGAATTGTCTTGCTGGACCTCACTTGCCCTCGCAGACATTGCACATGAACAGCAAGACTGGGGCTCTGCTCTTTCCTAGCCTTGCAAACAGCCAAAGCAGTTTGACTCCCTCGTGAGCGCCAAAATGCTAAAATGAAACGTTGCACTCTCTCTCCTCCAAGGAAGGTGCTAGGCAGGAATTGTCTTGCTGGTCCTCACTTGCCCTGGCAGTCATTGCAGATAAACAGCAAGACTGGGGCTCTGCTCTTTCCTAGCCTTGCAAACAGCCAAAGCAGTTTGTCTTGCTCGTGAGCGCCAAAATGCTAAAATGAAACGTTGCACTCTCTCTCCTCCAAGGAAGGTGCTAGGCAGGAATTGTCTTGCTGGTCCTCACTTGCCCTGGCAGTCATTGCAGATAAACAGCAAGACTGGGGCTCTGCTCTTTCCTAGCCTTGCAAACAGGCACTCTGCTTTTTCTCACTCTCGCACTCCAAAAAGCAAAATGAAACGTTGCACTCTCTCTCCTCCAAGGAAGGTGCTAGGCAGGAATTGTCTTGCTGGTCCTCACTTGCCCTGGCAGTCATTGCAGATAAACAGCAAGACTGGGGCTCTGCTCTTTCCTAGCCTTGCAAACAGGCACTCTGCTTTTTCTCACTCTCGCACTCCAAAAAGCAAAATGAAACGTTGCACTCTCTCTCCTCCAAGGAAGGTGCTAGGCAGGAATTCTCTTGCTGGTCCTCACTTGCCCTGGCAGTCATTGCAGATAAACAGCAAGACTGGGGCTCTGCTCTTTCCTATCCTTGCAAACAGCCAAAGCAATTTGTCTCGCTCGTGAGCGCCAAAATGCTAAAATGAAACGTTGCACTCTCTCTCCTCCAAGGAAGGTGCTAGGCAGGAATTGTCTTGCTGGTCCTCACTTGTCCTGGCAGTCATTTCAGATAAACAGCAAGACTCGGTCTGTGCTCTTTCCTAGCCTTGCGAACAGGCACTCTGCTTTTTCTCACTCTCGCACTCCAAAAAGCAATATGAAACTTTGAACTCTCTCCTCTCCAAGGAAGGTGCTAGGCAGGAATTGTCTTGCTGGTCCTCACTTGCCCTGGCAGTCATTGCAGATAAACAGCAAGACTCGGGCTCTGCTCTTTCCTAGCCTTGCAAACAGCCAAAGCAATTTGTCTCGCTCGTGAGCGCCAAAAAATTCTAAAATGAAACGTTGCACTCTCTCTCCTCCAAGGAAGGTGCTAGGCAGGAATTGTCTTGCTGGACCTCACTTGCCCTCGCAGACATTGCACATGAACAGCAAGACTGGGGCTCTGCTCTTTCCTAGCCTTGCAAACAGCCAAAGCAGTTTGACTCCCTCGTGAGCGCCAAAAAGCTAAAATGAAACGTTGCACTCTCTCTCCTCCAAGGAAGGTGCTAGGCAGGAATTGTCTTGCTGGTCCTCACTTGCCCTGGCAGTCATTGCAGATAAACAGCAAGACTGGGGCTCTGCTCTCTCCTAGCCTTGCAAACAGCCAAAGTAATTTGTCTCGCTCGTGAGCGCCAAAATGCTAAAATGAAACGTTGCACTCTCTCTCCTCCAAGGAAGGTGCTAGGCAGGAATTGTCTTGCTGGTCCTCACTTGCCCTGGCAGTCATTGCAGATAAACAGCAAGACTGGTTCTCTGATCTTTCCTAGCCTTGCAAACAGCCAAAGCAGTTTGTCTCGCTCATGAGCGCTAAAATGCTAAAATGAAACGTTGCACTCTCTCTCCTCCAAGGAAGGTGCTAGGCAGGAATTGTCTTGCTGGTCCTCACTTGCCCTGGCAGTCATTGCAGATAAACAGCAAGACTGGGGCTCTGCTCTTTCCTAGCCTTGCAAACAGGCACTCTGCTTTTTCTCACTCTCGCACTCCAAAAAGCAAAATGAAACGTTGCACTCTCTCTCCTCCAAGGAAGGTGCTAGGCAGGAATTGTCTTGCTGGTCCTCACTTGCCCTGGCAGTCATTGCAGATAAACAGCAAGACTGGGGCTCTGCTCTTTCCTAGCCTTGCAAACAGCCAAAGCAATTTGTCTCGCTCGTGAGCGCCAAAATGCTAAAATGAAACGTTGCACTCTCTCTCCTCCAAGGAAGGTGCTAGGCAGGAATTGTCTTGCTGGTCCTCACTTGCCCTGGCAGACATTGCAGATAAACAGCAAGACTCGGGCTCTGCTCTCTCCTAGCCTTGCAAACAGCCAAAGCAGTTTGTCTCCCTCGTGAGGGCCAAAATGCTAAAATGAAACGTTGCACTCTCTCTCCTCCAAGGAAGGTGCTAGGCAGGAATTGTCTTGCTGGTCCTCACTTGCCCTGGCAGTCATTGCAGATAAACAGCAAGACTGGGGCTCTGCTCTTTCCTAGCCTTGCAAACAGCCAAAGCACTTTGTCTCCCTCGTGAGCGCCAAAATGCTAAAATGAAACGTTGCACTCTCTCTCCTCCAAGGAAGGTGCTAGGCAGGAATTGTCTTGCTGGTCCTCACTTGTCCTGGCACTCATTTCAGATAAACAGCAAGACTCGGTCTGTGCTCTTTCCTAGCCTTGCAAACAGGCACTCTGCTTTTTCTCACTCTCGCACTCCAAAATGCTAAAAGGAAACGTTGCACTCTCTCTCCTCCAAGGAAGGTGCTAGGCAGGAATTGTCTTGCTGGTCCTCACTTGCCCTGGCAGTCATTGCAGATAAACAGCAAGACTGGGGCTCTGCTCTTTCCTAGCCTTGCAAACAGCCAAAGCAGTTTGTCTCGACGTGAGCGCCAAAAAGCTAAAATGAAACGCTGCACTCTCTCTCCTCCAAGGAAGGTGCTAGGCAGGAATTGTCTTGCTGGTCCTCACTTGCCCTGGCAGTCATTGCAGATAAACAGCAAGACTGGGGCTCCAGTCTTTCCTAGCCTTGCAAACAGGCACTCTGCTTTTTCTCACTCTGGCACTCCAAAAAGCAAAATGAAACGTTGAACTCTCTCCTCTCTAAGGAAGGTGCTAGGCAGGAATTGTCTTGCTGGTCCTCACTTGCCCTGGCAGTCATTGCAGAAAAACAGCAAGACTGGGGCTCTGCTCTTTCCTAGATTTGCAAACAGCCAAAGCAGTTTGTCTCCCGCGTGAGCGCCAAAATGCTAAAATGAAACGTTGCACTCTCTCTCCTCCAAGGAAGGTGCTAGGCAGGAATTGTCTTGCTGGTCCTCACTTGCCCTGGCAGTCATTGCAGATAAACAGCAAGACTGGGGCTCTGCTCTTTCCTAGCCTTGCAAACAGGCACTCTGCTTTTTCTCACTCTCGCACTCCAAAAAGCAAAATGAAACGTTGCACTCTCTCTCCTCCAAGGAAGGTGCTAGGCAGGAATTGTCTTGCTGGACCTCACTTGCCCTCGCAGACATTGCACATGAACAGCAAGACTGGGGCTCTGCTCTTTCCTAGCCTTGCAAACAGCCAAAGCAGTTTGACTCCCTCGTGAGCGCCAAAATGCTAAAATGAAACGTTGCACTCTCTCTCCTCCAAGGAAGGTGCTAGGCAGGAATTGTCTTGCTGGTCCTCACTTGTCCTGGCAGTCATTTCAGATAAACAGCAAGACTCGGTCTGTGCTCTTTCCTAGCCTTGCAAACAGGCACTCTGCTTTTTCTCACTCTCGCACTCCAAAAAGCAAAATGAAACGTTGCACTCTCTCTCCTCCAAGGAAGGTGCTAGGCAGGAATTGTCTTGCTGGTCCTCACTTGCCCTGGCAGTCATTGCAGATAAACAGCAAGACTGGGGCTCTGCTCTTTCCTAGCCTTGCAAACAGCCAAAGCAGTTTGTCTCGCTCGTGAGCGCCAAAATGCTAAAATGCAACGCTGCACTCTCTCTCCTCCAAGAAAGGTGCTAGGCAGGAATTGTCTTGCTGGTCCTCACTTGCCCTGGCAGTCATTGCAGATAAACAGCAAGACTGGGGCTCTGCTCTTTCCTAGCCTTGCAAACAGGCACTCTCCTTTTTCTCATTCTCGCACTCCAAAAAGCAAAATGAAACGTTGCACTCTCTCTCCTCCAAGGAAGGTGCTAGGCAGGAATTGTCTTGCTGGTCCTCACTTGCCCTGGCAGTCATTGCAGATAAACAGCAAGACTGGGGCTCTGCTCTTTCCTAGCCTTGCAAACAGCCAAAGCAGTTTGCGTCGCTCGTGACCGCCAAAATGCTAAAATGAAACGTTGCACTCTCTCTCCTCCAAGGAAGGTGCTAGGCAGGAATTGTCTTGCTGGTCCTCACTTGCCCTGGCAGTCATTGCAGATAAACAGCAAGACTCGGGCTCTGCTCTTTCCTAGCCTTGCAAACATCCAAAGCAGTTTGACTCCCTCGTGAGCGCCAAAATGCTAAAATGAAACGTTGCACTCTCTCTCCTCCAAGGAAGGTGCTAGGCAGGAATTGTCTTGCTGGTCCTCACTTGCCCTGGCAGTCATTGCAGATAAACAGCAAGACTGGGGCTCTGCTCTTTCCTAGCCTTGCAAACAGCCAAAGCAGTTTGTCTCGACGTGAGCGCCAAAAAGCTAAAATGAAACGCTGCACTCTCTCTCCTCCAAGGAAGGTGCTAGGCAGGAATTGTCTTGCTGGTCCTCACTTGCCCTGGCAGTCATTGCAGATGAACAGCAAGACTGGGGCTCTGCTCTTTCCTAGCCTTGCAAACAGCCAAAGCAGTTTGTCTCCCTCGTGAGCGCCAAAATGCTAAAATGAAACGTTGCACTCTCTCTCCTCCAAGGAAGGTGCTAGGCAGGAATTGTCTTGCTGGTCCTCACTTGCCCTGGCAGTCATTGCAGATAAACAGCAAGACTGGGGCTCCAGTCTTTCCTAGCCTTGCAAACAGGCACTCTGCTTTTTCTCACTCTGGCACTCCAAAAAGCAAAATGAAACGTTGAACTCTCTCCTCTCTAAGGAAGGTGCTAGGCAGGAATTGTCTTGCTGGTCCTCACTTGCCCTGGCAGTCATTGCAGAAAAACAGCAAGACTGGGGCTCTGCTCTTTCCTAGATTTGCAAACAGCCAAAGCAGTTTGTCTCCCTCGTGAGCGCCAAAATGCTAAAATGAAACGTTGCACTCTCTCTCCTCCAAGGAAGGTGCTAGGCAGGAATTGTCTTGCTGGTCCTCACTTGCCCTGGCAGTCATTGCAGATAAACAGCAAGACTGGGGCTCTGCTCTTTCCTAGCCTTGCAAACAGGCACTCTGCTTTTTCTCACTCTCGCACTCCAAAAAGCAAAATGAAACGTTGCACTCTCTCTCCTCCAAGGAAGGTGCTAGGCAGGAATTGTCTTGCTGGACCTCACTTGCCCTCGCAGACATTGCACATGAACAGCAAGACTGGGGCTCTGCTCTTTCCTAGCCTTGCAAACAGCCAAAGCAGTTTGACTCCCTCGTGAGCGCCAAAATGCTAAAATGAAACGTTGCACTCTCTCTCCTCCAAGGAAGGTGCTAGGCAGGAATTGTCTTGCTGGTCCTCACTTGTCCTGGCAGTCATTTCAGATAAACAGCAAGACTCGGTCTGTGCTCTTTCCTAGCCTTGCAAACAGGCACTCTGCTTTTTCTCACTCTCGCACTCCAAAAAGCAAAATGAAACGTTGCACTCTCTCTCCTCCAAGGAAGGTGCTAGGCAGGAATTGTCTTGCTGGTCCTCACTTGCCCTGGCAGTCATTGCAGATAAACAGCAAGACTGGGGCTCTGCTCTTTCCTAGCCTTGCAAACAGCCAAAGCAGTTTGTCTCGCTCGTGAGCGCCAAAATGCTAAAATGCAACGCTGCACTCTCTCTCCTCCAAGAAAGGTGCTAGGCAGGAATTGTCTTGCTGGTCCTCACTTGCCCTGGCAGTCATTGCAGATAAACAGCAAGACTGGGGCTCTGCTCTTTCCTAGCCTTGCAAACAGGCACTCTCCTTTTTCTCATTCTCGCACTCCAAAAAGCAAAATGAAACGTTGCACTCTCTCTCCTCCAAGGAAGGTGCTAGGCAGGAATTGTCTTGCTGGTCCTCACTTGCCCTGGCAGTCATTGCAGATAAACAGCAAGACTGGGGCTCTGCTCTTTCCTAGCCTTGCAAACAGCCAAAGCAGTTTGCGTCGCTCGTGACCGCCAAAATGCTAAAATGAAACGTTGCACTCTCTCTCCTCCAAGGAAGGTGCTAGGCAGGAATTGTCTTGCTGGTCCTCACTTGCCCTGGCAGTCATTGCAGATAAACAGCAAGACTCGGGCTCTGCTCTTTCCTAGCCTTGCAAACATCCAAAGCAGTTTGACTCCCTCGTGAGCGCCAAAATGCTAAAATGAAACGTTGCACTCTCTCTCCTCCAAGGAAGGTGCTAGGCAGGAATTGTCTTGCTGGTCCTCACTTGCCCTGGCAGTCATTCCAGATAAACAGCAAGACTGGGGCTCTGCTCTTTCCTAGCCTTGCAAACAGCCAAAGCACTTTGTCTCCCTCGTGAGCGCCAAAATGCTAAAATGAAACGTTGCACACTCTCTCCTCCAAGGAAGGTGCTAGGCAGGAATTGTCTTGCTGGTCCTCACTTGCCCTGGCAGTCATTGCAGATAAACAGCAAGATTGGGGCTCTGCTCTTTCCTAGCCTTGCAAAGAGGCACTCTGCTTTTTCTCACTCTCGCACTCCAAAAAGCAAAATGAAACGTTGCATTCTCTCTCCTCCAAGGAAGGTGCTAGGCAGGAATTGTCTTGCTGGACCTCACTTGCCCTCGCAGACATTGCACATGAACAGCAAGACTGGGGCTCTGCTCTTTCCTAGCCTTGCAAACAGCCAAAGCAGTTTGTCTCGCTCGTGAGCGCCAATATGCTAAAATGCAACGCTGCACTCTCTCTCCTCCAAGGAAGGTGCTAGGCAGGAATTGTCTTGCTGGTCCTCACTTGCCCTGGCAGACATTGCAGATAAACAGCAAGACTCGGGCTCTGCTCTCTCCTAGCCTTGCAAACAGCCAAAGCAGTTTGTCTCCCTCGTGAGCGCCAAAATGCTAAAATGAAACGTTGCACTCTCTCTCCTCCAAGGAAGGTGCTAGGCAGGAATTGTCTTGCTGGTCCTCACTTGCCCTGGCAGTCATTGCAGATAAACAGCAAGATTGGGGCTCTGCTCTTTCCTAGCCTTGCAAACAGGCACTCTGCTTTTTCTCACTCTCGCACTCCAAAAAGCAAAATGAAACGTTGCATTCTCTCTCCTCCAAGGAAGGTGCTAGGCAGGAATTGTCTTGCTGGACCTCACTTGCCCTCGCAGACATTGCACATGAACAGCAAGACTGGGGCTCTGCTCTTCCCTAGCCTTGCAAACATCCAAAGCAGTTTGACTCCCTCGTGAGCGCCAAAAAGCTAAAATGAAACGTTGCACTCTCTCTCCTCCAAGGAAGGTGCTAGGCAGGAATTGTCTTGCTGGTCCTCACTTGCCCTGGCAGTCATTGCAGATAAACAGCAAGACTGGGGCTCTGCTCTTTCCTAGCCTTGCAAACAGCCAAAGCAATTTATCTCGCTCGTGAGCGCCGAAATGCTAAAATGAAACGTTGCACTCTCTCTCCTCCAAGGAAGGTGCTAGGCAGGAATTGTCTTGCTGGTCCTCACTTGCCCTGGCAGTCATTGCAGATAAACAGCAAGACTGGGGCTCTGCTCTTTCCTAGCCTTGCAAAGAGCCAAAGCAGTTCGTCTCCCTCGTGAGCGCCAAAATGCTAAAATGAAACGTTGCACTCTCTCTCCTCCAAGGAAGGTGCTAGGCAGGAATTGTCTTGCTGGTCCTCACTTGCCCTGGCAGTCATTGCAGATAAGCAGCAAGACTCGGGCTCTGCTCTTTCCTAGCCTTTCAAACTGCAAAAGAAGTTCGTCTCCCTCGTGAGCGCCTAAATGCTAAAATGAAATGTTGCACTCTCTCTCCTCCAAGGAAGGTGCTAGGCAGGAATTCTCTTGCTGGTCCTCACTTGCCCTGGCAGTCATTGCAGATAAACAGCAAGACTCAGTCTCTGCTCTTTCCTAGCCTTGAAACAGCAAAAGCAGTTTCTCTCCCTTGTGAGCGCCAAAATGCTAAAATGAAACGTTGCACTCTCTCTCCTCCAAGGAAGGTGCTAGGCAGGAATTGTCTTGCTGGTCCTCACTTGCCCTGGCAGTCATTGCAGATAAGCAGCAAGACTGGGGCTCTGCTCTTTCCTAGCCTTGCAAAGAGCAAAAGCAGTTTGTCTCCCTTGTGAGCGCCAAAATGCTAAAATGAAACGTTGCACTCTCTCTCGTCCAAGGAAGGTGCTAGGCAGGAATTGTCTTGCTGGTCCTCACTTGCCCTGGCAGTCATTGCAGATAAACAACAAGACTCGGTCTCTGCTCTTTCCTACCCATGCAAACAGACACTGTGCTTTTTCTCAATCTCGCACTCCAAAAAGCAAAATGAAACGTTGCACTCTCTCTCCTCCAAGGAAGGTGCTAGGCAGGAATTGTCTTGCTGGTCCCCACTTGCCCTGGCAGTCATTGCAGATAAACAGCAAGACTAGGGCTCTGCTCTTTCCTAGCCTTGCAAAGAGCCAAAGAAGTTCGTCTCCCTCGTGAGCGCCAAAATGCTAAAATGAAACGTTGCACTCTCTCTCCTCCAAGGAAGGTGCTAGGCAGGAATTGTCTTGCTGGTCCTCACTTGCCCTGGCAGTCATTGCAGATAAAGAGCAAGACTGGGGCTCTGCTCTTTCCTAGCCTTGCAAACAGCCAAAGCAGTTTGTCTCGCTCGTGAGCGCCAAAATGCTAAAATGAAACGTTGCCCTCTCTCTCCTCCAAGGAAGGTGCTAGGCAGGAATTGTCTTGCTGGTCCTCACTTGCCCTGGCAGTCATTGCAGATAAACAGCAAGACTCGGTCTCTGCTCTTTCCTACCCATGCAAACAGACACTGTGCTTTTTCTCAATCTCGCACTCCAAAAAGCAAAATGAAACGTTGCACTCTCTCTCCTCCAAGGAAGGTGCTAGGCAGGAATTGTCTTGCTGGTCCTCACTTGCCCTGGCAGTCATTGCAGATAAACAGCAAGACTGGGGCTCTGCTCTTTCCTAGCCTTGCAAACAGCAAAAGAAGTTCGTCTCCCTCGTGAGCGCCAAAATGCTAAAATGAAACGTTGCACTCTCTCTCCTCCAAGGAAGGTGCTAGGCAGGAATTGTCTTGCTGGTCCTCACTTGCCCTGGCAGTCATTGCAGATAAACAGCAAGACTGGGGCTCTGCTCTTTCCTAGCCTTGCAAACAGCAAAAGAAGTTCGTCTCCATCGTGAGCGCCAAAATGCTAAAATGAAACGTTGCACTCTCTCTCCTCCAAGGAAGGTGCTAGGCAGGAATTGTCTTGCTGGTCCTCACTTGCCATGGCAGTCATTGCAGATAAACAGCAAGACTCGGTCTCTGCTCTTTCCTACCCATGCAAACAGACACTGTGCTTTTTCTCAATCTCGCACTCCAAAAAGCAAAATGAAACGTTGCACTCTCTCTCGTCCAAGGAAGGTGCTAGGCAGGAATTGTCTTGCTGGTCCTCACTTGCCCTGGCAGTCATTGCAGATAAACAGCAAGACTGGGGCTCTGCTCTTTCCTAGCCTTGAAAACAGCAAAAGCAGTTTGTCTCCCTCGTGAGCGCCAAAATGCTAAAATGAAACGTTGCACTCTCACTCCTCCAAGGAAGGTGCTAGGCAGGAATTGTCTTGCTGGTCCTCACTTGCCCTGGCAGTCATTGCAGATAAACAGCAAGACTCGGGCTCTGCTCTTTCATAGCCTTGCAAACAGCAACAGAAGTTCGTCTCCCTCGTGAGCGCCAAAATGCTAAAATGAAACGTTGCACTCTCTCTCCTCCAAGGAAGGTGCTAGGCAGGAATTGTCTTGCTGGTCCCCACTTGCCCTGGCAGTCATTGCAGATAAACAGCAAGACTAGGGCTCTGCTCTTTCCTAGCCTTGCAAAGAGCCAAAGAAGTTCGTCTCCCTCGTGAGCGCCAAAATGCTAAAATGAAACGTTGCACTCTCTCTCCTCCAAGGAAGGTGCTAGGCAGGAATTGTCTTGCTGGTCCTCACTTGCCCTGGCAGTCATTGCAGATAAAGAGCAAGACTGGGGCTCTGCTCTTTCCTAGCCTTGCAAACAGCCAAAGCAGTTTGTCTCGCTCGTGAGCGCCAAAATGCTAAAATGAAACGTTGCCCTCTCTCTCCTCCAAGGAAGGTGCTAGGCAGGAATTGTCTTGCTGGTCCTCACTTGCCCTGGCAGTCATTGCAGATAAACAGCAAGACTCGGTCTCTGCTCTTTCCTACCCATGCAAACAGACACTGTGCTTTTTCTCAATCTCGCACTCCAAAAAGCAAAATGAAACGTTGCACTCTCTCTCCTCCAAGGAAGGTGCTAGGCAGGAATTGTCTTGCTGGTCCTCACTTGCCCTGGCAGTCATTGCAGATAAACAGCAAGACTCAGTCTCTGCTCTTTCCTAGCCTTTCAAACAGCAAAAGAAGTTCGTCTCCCTCGTGAGCGCCAAAATGCTAAAATGAAACGTTGCACTCTCTCTCCTCCAAGGAAGGTGCTAGACAGGATTTGTCTTGCTGGTCCTCACTTGCCCTGGCAGTCATTGCAGATAAACAGCGAGACTCAGTCTCTGCTCTTTCCTAGCCTTGCAAAGAGCAAAAGCAGTTTGTCTCCCTTGTGAGCGCCAAAATGCTAAAATGAAACGTTGCACTCTCTCTCGTCCAAGGAAGGTGCTAGGCAGGAATTGTCTTGCTGGTCCTCACTTGCCCTGGCAGTCATTGCAGATAAACAGCAAGACTGGGGCTCTGCTCTTTCCTAGCCTTGCAAACAGCAAAAGAAGTTCGTCTCCCTCGTGTGCGCCAAAATGCTAAAATGAAACGTTGCACTCTCTCTCCTCCAAGGAAGGTGCTAGGCAGGAATTGTCTTGCTGGTCCTCACTTGCCCTGGCAGTCATTGCAGATAAACAGCAAGACTCAGTCTCTGCTCTTTCCTAGCCTTTCAAACAGCAAAAGAAGTTCGTCTCCCTCGTGAGCGCCAAAATGCTAAAATGAAACGTTGCACTCTCTCTCCTCCAAGGAAGGTGCTAGACAGGAGTTGTCTTGCTGGTCCTCACTTGCCCTGGCAGTCATTGCAGATAAACAGCGAGACTCAGTCTCTGCTCTTTCCTAGCCTTGCAAAGAGCAAAAGCAGTTTGTCTCCCTTGTGAGCGCCAAAATGCTAAAATGAAACGTTGCACTCTCTCTCGTCCAAGGAAGGTGCTAGGCAGGAATTGTCTTGCTGGTCCTCACTTGCCCTGGCAGTCATTGCAGATAAACAGCAAGACTGGGGCTCTGCTCTTTCCTAGCCTTGCAAACAGCAAAAGAAGTTCGTCTCCCTCGTGTGCGCCAAAATGCTAAAATGAAACGTTGCACTCTCTCTCCTCCAAGGAAGGTGCTAGGCAGGAATTGTCTTGCTGGTCCTCACTTGCCCTGGCAGTCATTGCAGATAAACAGCAAGACTCAGTCTCTGCTCTTTCCTAGCCTTTCAAACAGCAAAAGAAGTTCGTCTCCCTCGTGAGCGCCAAAATGCTAAAATGAAACGTTGCACTCTCTCTCCTCCAAGGAAGGTGCTAGACAGGAGTTGTCTTGCTGGTCCTCACTTGCCCTGGCAGTCATTGCAGATAAACAGCGAGACTCAGTCTCTGCTCTTTCCTAGCCTTGCAAAGAGCAAAAGCAGTTTGTCTCCCTTGTGAGCGCCAAAATGCTAAAATGAAACGTTGCACTCTCTCTCGTCCAAGGAAGGTGCTAGGCAGGAATTGTCTTGCTGGTCCTCACTTGCCCTGGCAGTCATTGCAGATAAACAGCAAGACTGGGGCTCTGCTCTTTCCTAGCCTTGCAAACAGCAAAAGGAGTTCGTCTCCCTCGTGAACGCCAAAATGCTAAAATGAAACGTTGCACTCTCTCTCCTCCAAGGAAGGTGCTAGGCAGGAATTGTCTTGCTGGTCCTCACTTGCCCTGGCAGTCATTGCAGATAAACAGCAAGACTCGGTCTCTGCTCTTTCCTACCCATGCAAACAGACACTGTGCTTTTTCTCAATCTCGCACTCCAAAAAGCAAAATGAAACGTTGCACTCTCTCTCCTCCAAGGAAGGTGCTAGGCAGGAATTGTCTTGCTGGTCCTCACTTGCCCTGGCAGTCATTGCAGATAAACAGCAAGACTGGGGCTCTGCTCTTTCCTAGCCTTGCAAACAGCCAAAGCAATTTGTCTCGCTCGTGAGCGCCAAAATGCTAAAATGAAACGTTGCACTCTCTCTCCTCCAAGGAAGGTGCTAGGCAGGAATTGTCTTGCTGGTCCTCACTTGCCCTGGCAGACATTGCAGATAAACAGCAAGACTCGGGCTCTGCTCTCTCCTAGCCTTGCAAACAGCCAAAGCAGTTTGTCTCCCTCGTGAGGGCCAAAATGCTAAAATGAAACGTTGCACTCTCTCTCCTCCAAGGAAGGTGCTAGGCAGGAATTGTCTTGCTGGTCCTCACTTGCCCTGGCAGTCATTGCAGATAAACAGCAAGACTGGGGCTCTGCTCTTTCCTAGCCTTGCAAACAGCCAAAGCACTTTGTCTCCCTCGTGAGCGCCAAAATGCTAAAATGAAACGTTGCACTCTCTCTCCTCCAAGGAAGGTGCTAGGCAGGAATTGTCTTGCTGGTCCTCACTTGTCCTGGCACTCATTTCAGATAAACAGCAAGACTCGGTCTGTGCTCTTTCCTAGCCTTGCAAACAGGCACTCTGCTTTTTCTCACTCTCGCACTCCAAAATGCTAAAAGGAAACGTTGCACTCTCTCTCCTCCAAGGAAGGTGCTAGGCAGGAATTGTCTTGCTGGTCCTCACTTGCCCTGGCAGTCATTGCAGATAAACAGCAAGACTGGGGCTCTGCTCTTTCCTAGTGCTCTTTCCTAGCCTTGCAAACAGCCAAAGCAGTTTGTCTCGACGTGAGCGCCAAAAAGCTAAAATGAAACGCTGCACTCTCTCTCCTCCAAGGAAGGTGCTAGGCAGGAATTGTCTTGCTGGTCCTCACTTGCCCTGGCAGTCATTGCAGATGAACAGCAAGACTGGGGCTCTGCTCTTTCCTAGCCTTGCAAACAGCCAAAGCAGTTTGTCTCCCTCGTGAGCGCCAAAATGCTAAAATGAAACGTTGCACTCTCTCTCCTCCAAGGAAGGTGCTAGGCAGGAATTGTCTTGCTGGTCCTCACTTGCCCTGGCAGTCATTGCAGATAAACAGCAAGACTGGGGCTCCAGTCTTTCCTAGCCTTGCAAACAGGCACTCTGCTTTTTCTCACTCTGGCACTCCAAAAAGCAAAATGAAACGTTGAACTCTCTCCTCTCTAAGGAAGGTGCTAGGCAGGAATTGTCTTGCTGGTCCTCACTTGCCCTGGCAGTCATTGCAGAAAAACAGCAAGACTGGGGCTCTGCTCTTTCCTAGATTTGCAAACAGCCAAAGCAGTTTGTCTCCCTCGTGAGCGCCAAAATGCTAAAATGAAACGTTGCACTCTCTCTCCTCCAAGGAAGGTGCTAGGCAGGAATTGTCTTGCTGGTCCTCACTTGCCCTGGCAGTCATTGCAGATAAACAGCAAGACTGGGGCTCTGCTCTTTCCTAGCCTTGCAAACAGGCACTCTGCTTTTTCTCACTCTCGCACTCCAAAAAGCAAAATGAAACGTTGCACTCTCTCTCCTCCAAGGAAGGTGCTAGGCAGGAATTGTCTTGCTGGACCTCACTTGCCCTCGCAGACATTGCACATGAACAGCAAGACTGGGGCTCTGCTCTTTCCTAGCCTTGCAAACAGCCAAAGCAGTTTGACTCCCTCGTGAGCGCCAAAATGCTAAAATGCAACGCTGCACTCTCTCTCCTCCAAGAAAGGTGCTAGGCAGGAATTGTCTTGCTGGTCCTCACTTGCCCTGGCAGACATTGCAGATAAACAGCAAGACTCGGGCTCTGCTCTCTCCTAGCCTTGCAAACAGCCAAAGCAGTTTGTCTCCCTCGTGAGCGCCAAAATGCTAAAATGAAACGTTGCACTCTCTCTCCTCCAAGGAAGGTGCTAGGCAGGAATTGTCTTGCTGGTCCTCACTTGCCCTGGCAGTCATTGCAGATAAACAGCAAGACTGGGGCTCTGCTCTTTCCTAGCCTTGCAAACAGGCACTCTCCTTTTTCTCATTCTCGCACTCCAAAAAGCAAAATGAAACGTTGCACTCTCTCTCCTCCAAGGAAGGTGCTAGGCAGGAATTGTCTTGCTGGTCCTCACTTGCCCTGGCAGTCATTGCAGATAAACAGCAAGACTGGGGCTCTGCTCTTTCCTAGCCTTGCAAACAGCCAAAGCAGTTTGCGTCGCTCGTGACCGCCAAAATGCTAAAATGAAACGTTGCACTCTCTCTCCTCCAAGGAAGGTGCTAGACAGGAGTTGTCTTGCTGGTCCTCACTTGCCCTGGCAGTCATTGCAGATAAACAGCAAGACTGGGGCTCTGCTCTTTCCTAGCCTTGCAAACATCCAAAGCAGTTTGACTCCCTCGTGAGCGCCAAAATGCTAAAATGAAACGTTGCACTCTCTCTCCTCCAAGGAAGGTGCTAGGCAGGAATTGTCTTGCTGGTCCTCACTTGCCCTGGCAGACATTGCAGATAAACAGCAAGACTCGGGCTCTGCTCTGTCCTAGCCTTGCAAACAGCCAAAGCAGTTTGTCTCCCTCGTGAGGGCCAAAATGCTAAAATGAAACGTTGCACTCTCTCTCCTCCAAGGAAGGTGCTAGGCAGGAATTGTCTTGCTGGTCCTCACTTGCCCTGGCAGTCATTCCAGATAAACAGCAAGACTGGGGCTCTGCTCTTTCCTAGCCTTGCAAACAGCCAAAGCACTTTGTCTCCCTCGTGAGCGCCAAAATGCTAAAATGAAACGTTGCACACTCTCTCCTCCAAGGAAGGTGCTAGGCAGGAATTGTCTTGCTGGTCCTCACTTGCCCTGGCAGTCATTGCAGATAAACAGCAAGATTGGGGCTCTGCTCTTTCCTAGCCTTGCAAAGAGGCACTCTGCTTTTTCTCACTCTCGCACTCCAAAAAGCAAAATGAAACGTTGCATTCTCTCTCCTCCAAGGAAGGTGCTAGGCAGGAATTGTCTTGCTGGACCTCACTTGCCCTCGCAGACATTGCACATGAACAGCAAGACTGGGGCTCTGCTCTTTCCTAGCCTTGCAAACAGCCAAAGCAGTTTGTCTCGCTCGTGAGCGCCAATATGCTAAAATGCAACGCTGCACTCTCTCTCCTCCAAGGAAGGTGCTAGGCAGGAATTGTCTTGCTGGTCCTCACTTGCCCTGGCAGACATTGCAGATAAACAGCAAGACTCGGGCTCTGCTCTCTCCTAGCCTTGCAAACAGCCAAAGCAGTTTGTCTCCCTCGTGAGCGCCAAAATGCTAAAATGAAACGTTGCACTCTCTCTCCTCCAAGGAAGGTGCTAGGCAGGAATTGTCTTGCTGGTCCTCACTTGCCCTGGCAGTCATTGCAGATAAACAGCAAGATTGGGGCTCTGCTCTTTCCTAGCCTTGCAAACAGGCACTCTGCTTTTTCTCACTCTCGCACTCCAAAAAGCAAAACGAAACGTTGCACTCTCTCTCCTCCAAGGAAGGTGCTAGGCAGGAATTGTCTTGCTGGACCTCACTTGCCCTCGCAGACATTGCACATGAACAGCAAGACTGGGGCTCTGCTCTTCCCTAGCCTTGCAAACATCCAAAGCAGTTTGACTCCCTCGTGAGCGCCAAAAAGCTAAAATGAAACGTTGCACTCTCTCTCCTCCAAGGAAGGTGCTAGGCAGGAATTGTCTTGCTGGTCCTCACTTGCCCTGGCAGTCATTGCAGATAAACAGCAAGACTGGGGCTCTGCTCTTTCCTAGCCTTGCAAACAGCCAAAGCAATTTATTTCGCTCGTGAGCGCCGAAATGCTAAAATGAAACATTGCACTCTCTCTCCTCCAAGGAAGGTGCTAGGCAGGAATTGTCTTGCTGGTCCTCACTTGCCCTGGCAGACATTGCAGATAAACAGCAAGACTGGGGCTCTGCTCTTTCCTAGCCTTGCAAACAGCCAAAGCAGTTTGTCTCGCTCGTGAGCGCCAAAATGCTAAAATGAAACGCTGCACTCTCTCTCCTCTCTAAGGAAGGTGCTAGGCAGGAATTGTCTTGCTGGTCCTCACTTGCCCTGGCAGACATTGCAGATAAACAGCAAGACTGGGTCTCTGCTCTTTCCTAGCCTTGCAAACAGCCAAAGCAGTTTGTCTCCCGCGTGAGCGCCAAAATGCTAAAATGAAACGTTGCACTCTCTCTCCTCCAAGGAAGGTGCTAGGCAGGAATTGTCTTGCTGGTCCTCACTTGCCCTGGCAGACATTGCAGATAAATAGCAAGACTCGGGCTCTGCTCTTTCCTAGCCTTGCAAACAGCCAAAGAAGTTTGTCTCGCTTGTGAGCTCCAAAATGCTAAAATGAAACGTTGCACTCTCTCTCCTCCAAGGAAGGTGCTAGGCAGGAATTGTCTTGCTGGTCCTCACTTGCCCTGGCAGTCATTGCAGAAAAATAGCAAGACTCGGGCTCTGCTCTCTCCTAGCCTTGCAAACAGCCAAAGCAATTTGTCTCGCTCGTGAGCTCCAAAATGCTAAAATGAAACGTTGCACTCTCTCTCCTCCAAGGAAGGTGCTAGACAGGAATTGTCTTCCTGGTCCTCACTTGCCCTGGCAGTCATTGCAGATAAACAGCAAGACTGGGGCTCTGCTCTTTCCTAGCCTTGCAAACAGGCACTCTGCTTTTTCTCACTCTCGCACTCCAAAAAGCAAAATGAAACGTTGCACTCTCTCTCCTCCAAGGAAGGTGCTAGGCAGGAATTGTCTTGCTGGACCTCACTTGCCCTCGCAGACATTGCACATGAACAGCAAGACTGGGGCTCTGCTCTTTCCTAGCCTTGCAAACAGCCAAAGCAATTTGTCTCGCTCGTGAGCGCCAAAATGCTAAAATGAAACGCTGCACTCTCTCTCCTCCAAGGAAGGTGCTAGGCAGGAATTGTCTTGCTGGTCCTCACTTGCCCTGGCAGACATTGCAGATAAACAGCAAGACTGGGGCTCTGCTCTTTCCTAGCCTTGCAAACAGCCAAAGCAGTTTGTCTCCCGCGTGAGCGCCAAAATGCTAAAATGAAACGTTGCACTCTCTCTCCTCCAAGGAAGGTGCTAGGCAGGAATTGTCTTGCTGGTCCTCACTTGCCCTGGCAGACATTGCAGATAAATAGCAAGACTCGGGCTCTGCTCTTTCCTAGCCTTGCAAACAGCCAAAGAAGTTTGTCTCGCTCATGAGCTCCAAAATGCTAAAATGAAACGTTGCACTCTCTCTCCTCCAAGGAAGGTGCTAGGCAGGAATTGTCTTGCTGGTCCTCACTTGCCCTGGCAGTCATTGCAGATAAACAGCAAGACTGGGGCTCTGCTCTTTCCTAGCCTTGCAAACAGCCAAAGCACTTTGTCTCCCTCGTGAGCGCCAAAATGCTAAAATGAAACGTTGCACTCTCTCTCCTCCAAGGAAGGTGCTAGGCAGGAATTGTCTTGCTGGACCTCACTTGCCCTCACAGACATTGCACATGAACAGCAAGACTGGGGCTCTGCTCTTTCCTAGCCTTGCAAACAGCCAAAGCAGTTTGACTCCCTCGTGAGCGCCAAAATGCTAAAATGAAACGTTGCACTCTCTCTCCTCCAAGGAAGGTGCTAGGCAGGAATTGTCTTGCTGGTCCTCACTTGCCCTGGCAGTCATTGCAGATAAACAGCAAGACTGGGGCTCTGCTCTTTCCTATCCTTGCAAACAGCCAAAGCAATTTGTCTCGCTCGTGAGCGCCAAAATGCTAAAATGAAACGTTGCACTCTCTCTCCTCCAAGGAAGGTGCTAGGCAGGAATTGTCTTGCTGGTCCTCACTTGTCCTGGCAGTCATTTCAGATAAACAGCAAGACTCGGTCTGTGCTCTTTCCTAGCCTTGCAAACAGGCACTCTGCTTTTTCTCACTCTCGCACTCCAAAAAGCAAAATGAAACGTTGCACTCTCTCTCCTCCAAGGAAGGTGCTAGGCAGGAATTGTCTTGCTGGTCCTCACTTGCCCTGGCAGACATTGCAGATAAATAGCAAGACTCGGGCTCTGCTCTTTCCTAGCCTTGCAAACAGCCAAAGAAGTTTGTCTCGCTTGTGAGCTCCAAAATGCTAAAATGAAACGTTGCACTCTCTCTCCTCCAAGGAAGGTGCTAGGCAGGAATTGTCTTGCTGGTCCTCACTTGCCCTGGCAGTCATTGCAGAAAAATAGCAAGACTCGGGCTCTGCTCTCTCCTAGCCTTGCAAACAGCCAAAGCAATTTGTCTCGCTCGTGAGCTCCAAAATGCTAAAATGAAACGTTGCACTCTCTCTCCTCCAAGGAAGGTGCTAGACAGGAATTGTCTTCCTGGTCCTCACTTGCCCTGGCAGTCATTGCAGATAAACAGCAAGACTGGGGCTCTGCTCTTTCCTAGCCTTGCAAACAGGCACTCTGCTTTTTCTCACTCTCGCACTCCAAAAAGCAAAATGAAACGTTGCACTCTCTCTCCTCCAAGGAAGGTGCTAGGCAGGAATTGTCTTGCTGGACCTCACTTGCCCTCGCAGACATTGCACATGAACAGCAAGACTGGGGCTCTGCTCTTTCCTAGCCTTGCAAACAGCCAAAGCAATTTGTCTCGCTCGTGAGCGCCAAAATGCTAAAATGAAACGCTGCACTCTCTCTCCTCCAAGGAAGGTGCTAGGCAGGAATTGTCTTGCTGGTCCTCACTTGCCCTGGCAGACATTGCAGATAAACAGCAAGACTGGGGCTCTGCTCTTTCCTAGCCTTGCAAACAGCCAAAGCAGTTTGTCTCCCGCGTGAGCGCCAAAATGCTAAAATGAAACGTTGCACTCTCTCTCCTCCAAGGAAGGTGCTAGGCAGGAATTGTCTTGCTGGTCCTCACTTGCCCTGGCAGACATTGCAGATAAATAGCAAGACTCGGGCTCTGCTCTTTCCTAGCCTTGCAAACAGCCAAAGAAGTTTGTCTCGCTCATGAGCTCCAAAATGCTAAAATGAAACGTTGCACTCTCTCTCCTCCAAGGAAGGTGCTAGGCAGGAATTGTCTTGCTGGTCCTCACTTGCCCTGGCAGTCATTGCAGATAAACAGCAAGACTGGGGCTCTGCTCTTTCCTAGCCTTGCAAACAGGCACTCTGCTTTTTCTCACTCTCGCACTCCAAAAAGCAAAATGAAACGTTGCACTCTCTCTCCTCCAAGGAAGGTGCTAGGCAGGAATTGTCTTGCTGGACCTCACTTGCCCTCGCAGACATTGCACATGAACAGCAAGACTGGGGCTCTGCTCTTTCCTAGCCTTGCAAACAGCCAAAGCAATTTGTCTCGCTCGTGAGCGCCAAAATGCTAAAATGAAACGCTGCACTCTCTCTCCTCCAAGGAAGGTGCTAGGCAGGAATTGTCTTGCTGGTCCTCACTTGCCCTGGCAGACATTGCAGATAAACAGCAAGACTGGGGCTCTGCTCTTTCCTAGCCTTGCAAACAGCCAAAGCAGTTTGTCTCCCTCGTGAGCGCCAAAATGCTAAAATGAAACGTTGCACTCTCTCTCCTCCAAGGAAGGTGCTAGGCAGGAATTGTCTTGCTGGTCCTCACTTGCCCTGGCAGACATTGCAGATAAATAGCAAGACTCGGGCTCTGCTCTTTCCTACCCTTGCAAACAGCCAAAGAAGTTTGTCTCGCTCATGAGCTCCAAAATGCTAAAATGAAACGTTGCACTCTCTCTCCTCCAAGGAAGGTGCTAGGCAGGAATTGTCTTGCTGGTCCTCACTTGCCCTGGCAGTCATTGCAGATAAACAGCAAGACTGGGGCTCTGCTCTTTCCTAGCCTTGCAAACAGCCAAAGAAGTTTGTCTCGCTCATGAGCTCCAAAATGCTAAAATGAAACGTTGCACTCTCTCTCCTCCAAGGAAGGTGCTAGGCAGGAATTGTCTTGCTGGTCCTCACTTGCCCTGGCAGTCATTGCAGATAAACAGCAAGACTGGGGCTCTGCTCTTTCCTAGCCTTGCAAACAGCCAAAGCACTTTGTCTCCCTCGTGAGCGCCAAAATGCTAAAATGAAACGTTGCACTCTCTCTCCTCCAAGGAAGGTGCTAGGCAGGAATTGTCTTGCTGGACCTCACTTGCCCTCACAGACATTGCACATGAACAGCAAGACTGGGGCTCTGCTCTTTCCTAGCCTTGCAAACAGCCAAAGCAGTTTGACTCCCTCGTGAGCGCCAAAATGCTAAAATGAAACGTTGCACTCTCTCTCCTCCAAGGAAGGTGCTAGGCAGGAATTGTCTTGCTGGTCCTCACTTGCCCTGGCAGTCATTGCAGATAAACAGCAAGACTGGGGCTCTGCTCTTTCCTATCCTTGCAAACAGCCAAAGCAATTTGTCTCGCTCGTGAGCGCCAAAATGCTAAAATGAAACGTTGCACTCTCTCTCCTCCAAGGAAGGTGCTAGGCAGGAATTGTCTTGCTGGTCCTCACTTGCCCTGGCAGACATTGCAGATAAATAGCAAGACTCGGGCTCTGCTCTTTCCTAGCCTTGCAAACAGCCAAAGAAGTTTGTCTCGCTCGTGAGCTCCAAAATGCTAAAATGAAACGTTGCACTCTCTCTCCTCCAAGGAAGGTGCTAGGCAGGAATTGTCTTGCTGGTCCTCACTTGCCCTGGCAGTCATTGCAGATAAATAGCAAGACTCGGGCTCTGCTCTTTCCTAGCCTTGCAAACAGCCAAAGCAATTTGTCTCGCTCGTGAGCTCCAAAATGCTAAAATGAAACGTTGCACTCTCTCTCCTCCAAGGAAGGTGCTAGGCAGGAATTGTCTTGCTGGTCCTCACTTGCCCTGGCAGTCATTGCAGATAAACAGCAAGACTGGGGCTCTGCTCTTTCCTAGCCTTGCAAACAGGCACTCTGCTTTTTCTCACTCTCGCACTCCAAAAAGCAAAATGAAACGTTGCACTCTCTCTCCTCCAAGGAAGGTGCTAGGCAGGAATTGTCTTGCTGGACCTCACTTGCCCTCGCAGACATTGCACATGAACAGCAAGACTGGGGCTCTGCTCTTTCCTAGCCTTGCAAACATCCAAAGCAGTTTGACTCCCTCGTGAGCGCCAAAATGCTAAAATGAAACGTTGCACTCTCTCTCCTCCAAGGAAGGTGCTAGGCAGGAATTGTCTTGCTGGTCCTCACTTGCCCTGGCAGTCATTGCAGATAAACAGCAAGACTGGGGCTCTGCTCTTTCCTAGCCTTGCAAACAGCCAAAGCACTTTGTCTCCCTCGTGAGCGCCAAAATGCTAAAATGAAACGTTGCACTCTCTCTCCTCCAAGGAAGGTGCTAGGCAGGAATTGTCTTGCTGGACCTCACTTGCCCTCGCAGACATTGCACATGAACAGCAAGACTGGGGCTCTGCTCTTTCCTAGCCTTGCAAACAGCGAAAGCAGTTTGTCTCCCGCGTGAGCGCCAAAATGCTAAAATGAAACGTTGCACTCTCTCTCCTCCAAGGAAGGTGCTAGGCAGGAATTGTCTTGCTGGTCCTCACTTGCCCTGGCAGTCATTGCAGATAAACAGCAAGACTGGGGCTCTGCTCTTTCCTAGCCTTGCAAACAGGCACTCTGCTTTTTCTCACTCTCGCACTCCAAAAAGCAAAATGAAACGTTGCACTCTCTCTCCTCCAAGGAAGGTGCTAGGCAGGAATTGTCTTGCTGGACCTCACTTGCCCTCGCAGACATTGCACATGAACAGCAAGACTGGGGCTCTGCTCTTTCCTAGCCTTGCAAACATCCAAAGCAGTTTGACTCCCTCGTGAGCGCCAAAATGCTAAAATGAAACGTTGCACTCTCTCTCCTCCAAGGAAGGTGCTAGGCAGGAATTGTCTTGCTGGTCCTCACTTGCCCTGGCAGTCATTGCAGATAAACAGCAAGACTGGGGCTCTGCTCTTTCCTAGCCTTGCAAACAGCCAAAGCACTTTGTCTCCCTCGTGAGCGCCAAAATGCTAAAATGAAACGTTGCACTCTCTCTCCTCCAAGGAAGGTGCTAGGCAGGAATTGTCTTGCTGGACCTCACTTGCCCTCGCAGACATTGCACATGAACAGCAAGACTGGGGCTCTGCTCTTTCCTAGCCTTGCAAACAGCGAAAGCAGTTTGTCTCCCGCGTGAGCGCCAAAATGCTAAAATGAAACGTTGCACTCTCTCTGCTCCAAGGAAGGTGCTAGGCAGGAATTGTCTTGCTGGTCCTCACTTGCCCTGGCAGTCATTGCAGATAAACAGCAAGACTGGGGCTCTGCTCTTTCCTATCCTTGCAAACAGCCAAAGCAATTTGTCTCGCTCGTGAGCGCCAAAATGCTAAAATGAAACGTTGCACTCTCTCTCCTCCAAGGAAGGTGCTAGGCAGGAATTGTCTTGCTGGTCCTCACTTGTCCTGGCAGTCATTTCAGATAAACAGCAAGACTCGGTCTGTGCTCTTTCCTAGCCTTGCAAACAGGCACTCTGCTTTTTCTCACTCTCGCACTCCAAAAAGCAAAATGAAACATTGCACTCTCTCTCCTCCAAGGAAGGTGCTAGGCAGGAATTGTCTTGCTGGTCCTCACTTGCCCTGGCAGTCATTGCAGATAAACAGCAAGACTGGGGCTCTGCTCTTTCCTAGCCTTGCAAACAGCCAAAGCAGTTTGTCTCGCTCGTGAGCGCCAAAATGCTAAAATGAAACGCTGCACTCTCTCTCCTCCAAGGAAGGTGCTAGGCAGGAATTGTCTTGCTGGTCCTCACTTGCCCTGGCAGACATTGCAGATAAATAGCAAGACTCGGGCTCTGCTCTTTCCTAGCCTTGCAAACAGCCAAAGAAGTTTGTCTCGCTCGTGAGCTCCAAAATGCTAAAATGAAACGTTGCACTCTCTCTCCTCCAAGGAAGGTGCTAGGCAGGAATTGTCTTGCTGGTCCTCACTTGCCCTGGCAGTCATTGCAAATAAATAGCAAGACTCGGGCTCTGCTCTTTCCTAGCCTTGCAAACAGCCAAAGCAATTTGTCTCGCTCATGAGCTCCAAAATGCTAAAATGAAACGTTGCACTCTCTCTCCTCCAAGGAAGGTGCTAGGCAGGAATTGTCTTGCTGGTCCTCACTTGCCCTGGCAGTCATTGCAGATAAACAGCAAGACTGGGGCTCTGCTCTTTCCTAGCCTTGCAAACAGGCACTCTGCTTTTTCTCACTCTCGCACTCCAAAAAGCAAAATGAAACGTTGCACTCTCTCTCCTCCAAGGAAGGTGCTAGGCAGGAATTGTCTTGCTGGACCTCACTTGCCCTCGCAGACATTGCACATGAACAGCAAGACTGGGGCTCTGCTCTTTCCTAGCCTTGCAAACATCCAAAGCAGTTTGACTCCCTCGTGAGCGCCAAAATGCTAAAATGAAACGTTGCACTCTCTCTCCTCCAAGGAAGGTGCTAGGCAGGAATTGTCTTGCTGGTCCTCACTTGCCCTGGCAGTCATTGCAGATAAACAGCAAGACTGGGGCTCTGCTCTTTCCTATCCTTGCAAACAGCCAAAGCAATTTGTCTCGCTCGTGAGCGCCAAAATGCTAAAATGAAACGTTGCACTCTCTCTCCTCCAAGGAAGGTGCTAGGCAGGAATTGTCTTGCTGGTCCTCACTTGTCCTGGCACTCATTTCAGATAAACAGCAAGACTCGGTCTGTGCTCTTTCCTAGCCTTGCAAACAGGCACTCTGCTTTTTCTCACTCTCGCACTCCAAAAAGCAAAATGAAACGTTGCACTCTCTCTCCTCCAAGGAAGGTGCTAGGCAGGAATTGTCTTGCTGGTCCTCACTTGCCCTGGCAGTCATTGCAGATAAACAGCAAGACTCGGGCTCTGCTCTCTCCTAGACTTGCAAACAGCCAAAGCAGTTTGTCTCCCTCGTGAGCGCCAAAATGCTAAAATGAAACGTTGCACTCTCTCTCCTCCAAGGAAGGTGCTAGGCAGGAATTGTCTTGCTGGTCCTCACTTGCCCTGGCAGTCATTGCAGATAAACAGCAAGACTGGGGCTCTGCTCTTTCCTAGCCTTGCAAACAGCCAAAGCAGTTTGCGTCGCTCGTGAGCGCCAAAATGCTAAAATGAAACGTTGCACTCTCTCTCCTCCAAGGAAGGTGCTAGGCAGGAATTGTCTTGCTGGTCCTCACTTGCCCTGGCAGTCATTGCAGATAAACAGCAAGACTCGGGCTCTGCTCTTTCCTAGATTTGCAAACAGCCAAAGCAGTTTGTCTCGCTCGTGAGCGCCAAAATGCTAATATGAAACGTTGCACTCTCTCTCCTCCAAGGAAGGTGCTAGGCAGGAATTGTCTAGCTGGTCCTCACTTGCCCTGGCAGTCATTGCAGATAAACAGCAAGACTGGGGCTCTGCTCTTTCCTAGCCTTGCAAACAGCCAAAGCAGTTTGTCTCGCTCGTGAGCGCCAAAATGCTAAAATGCAACGCTGCACTCTCTCTCCTCCAAGGAAGGTGCTAGGCAGGAATTGTCTTGCTGGTCCTCACTTGCCCTGGCAGACATTGCAGATAAACAGCAAGACTCGGGCTCTGCTCTCTCCTAGCCTTGCAAACAGCCAAAGCAGTTTGTCTCCCTCGTGAGCGCCAAAATGCTAAAATGAAACGTTGCACTCTCTCTCCTCCAAGGAAGGTGCTAGGCAGGAATTGTCTTGCTGGTCCTCACTTGCCCTGGCAGTCATTGCAAATAAATAGCAAGACTCGGGCTCTGCTCTTTCCTAGCCTTGCAAACAGCCAAAGCAATTTGTCTCGCTCATGAGCTCCAAAATGCTAAAATGAAACGTTGCACTCTCTCTCCTCCAAGGAAGGTGCTAGGCAGGAATTGTCTTGCTGGTCCTCACTTGCCCTGGCAGTCATTGCAGATAAACAGCAAGACTGGGGCTCTGCTCTTTCCTAGCCTTGCAAACAGGCACTCTGCTTTTTCTCACTCTCGCACTCCAAAAAGCAAAATGAAACGTTGCACTCTCTCTCCTCCAAGGAAGGTGCTAGGCAGGAATTGTCTTGCTGGACCTCACTTGCCCTCGCAGACATTGCACATGAACAGCAAGACTGGGGCTCTGCTCTTTCCTAGCCTTGCAAACATCCAAAGCAGTTTGACTCCCTCGTGAGCGCCAAAATGCTAAAATGAAACGTTGCACTCTCTCTCCTCCAAGGAAGGTGCTAGGCAGGAATTGTCTTGCTGGTCCTCACTTGCCCTGGCAGTCATTGCAGATAAACAGCAAGACTGGGGCTCTGCTCTTTCCTATCCTTGCAAACAGCCAAAGCAATTTGTCTCGCTCGTGAGCGCCAAAATGCTAAAATGAAATGTTGCACTCTCTCTCCTCCAAGGAAGGTGCTAGGCAGGAATTGTCTTGCTGGTCCTCACTTGTCCTGGCAGTCATTTCAGATAAACAGCAAGACTCGGTCTGTGCTCTTTCCTAGCCTTGCAAACAGGCACTCTGCTTTTTCTCACTCTCGCACTCCAAAAAGCAAAATGAAACGTTGCACTCTCTCTCCTCCAAGGAAGGTGCTAGGCAGGAATTGTCTTGCTGGTCCTCACTTGCCCTGGCAGTCATTGCAGATAAACAGCAAGACTCGGGCTCTGCTCTCTCCTAGCCTTGCAAACAGCCAAAGCAGTTTGTCTCCCTCGTGAGCGCCAAAATGCTAAAATGAAACGTTGCACTCTCTCTCCTCCAAGGAAGGTGCTAGGCAGGAATTGTCTTGCTGGTCCTCACTTGCCCTGGCAGTCATTGCAGATAAACAGCAAGACTGGGGCTCTGCTCTTTCCTAGCCTTGCAAACAGCCAAAGCAGTTTGCGTCGCTCGTGAGCGCCAAAATGCTAAAATGAAACGTTGCACTCTCTCTCCTCCAAGGAAGGTGCTAGGCAGGAATTGTCTTGCTGGTCCTCACTTGCCCTGGCAGTCATTGCAGATAAACAGCAAGACTCGGGCTCTGCTCTTTCCTAGATTTGCAAACAGCCAAAGCAGTTTGTCTCGCTCGTGAGCGCCAAAATGCTAATATGAAACGTTGCACTCTCTCTCCTCCAAGGAAGGTGCTAGGCAGGAATTGTCTAGCTGGTCCTCACTTGCCCTGGCAGTCATTGCAGATAAACAGCAAGACTGGGGCTCTGCTCTTTCCTAGCCTTGCAAACAGCCAAAGCAGTTTGTCTCGCTCGTGAGCGCCAAAATGCTAAAATGCAACGCTGCACTCTCTCTCCTCCAAGGAAGGTGCTAGGCAGGAATTGTCTTGCTGGTCCTCACTTGCCCTGGCAGACATTGCAGATAAACAGCAAGACTCGGGCTCTGCTCTCTCCTAGCCTTGCAAACAGCCAAAGCAGTTTGTCTCCCTCGTGAGCGCCAAAATGCTAAAATGAAACGTTGCACTCTCTCTCCTCCAAGGAAGGTGCTAGGCAGGAATTGTCTTGCTGGTCCTCACTTGCCCTGGCAGTCATGGGAGATAAACAGCAAGACTGGGGCTCTGCTCTTTCCTAGCCTTGCAAACAGCCAAAGCAGTTTGTCTCCCTCGTGAGCGCCAAAATGCTAAAATGAAACGTTGCACTCTCTCTCCTCCAAGGAAGGTGCTAGGCAGGAATTGTCTTGCTGGTCCTCACTTGCCCTGGCAGTCATTGCAGATAAACAGCAAGACTGGGGCTCTGCTCTTTCCTAGCCTTGCAAACAGCCAAAGCAGTTTGTCTCGCTCGTGAGCGCCAAAATGCTAAAATGAAACGCTGCACTCTCTCTCCTCCAAGGAAGGTGCTAGGCAGGAATTGTCTTGCTGGTCCTCACTTGCCCTGGCAGACATTGCAGATAAATAGCAAGACTCGGGCTCTGCTCTTTCCTAGCCTTGCAAACAGCCAAAGAAGTTTGTCTCGCTCGTGAGCTCCAAAATGCTAAAATGAAACGTTGCACTCTCTCTCCTCCAAGGAAGGTGCTAGGCAGGAATTGTCTTGCTGGTCCTCACTTGCCCTGGCAGTCATTGCAAATAAATAGCAAGACTCGGGCTCTGCTCTTTCCTAGCCTTGCAAACAGCCAAAGCAATTTGTCTCGCTCATGAGCTCCAAAATGCTAAAATGAAATGTTGCACTCTCTCTCCTCCAAGGAAGGTGCTAGGCAGGAATTGTCTTGCTGGTCCTCACTTGCCCTGGCAGTCATTGCAGATAAACAGCAAGACTGGGGCTCTGCTCTTTCCTAGCCTTGCAAACAGGCACTCTGCTTTTTCTCACTCTCGCACTCCAAAAAGCAAAATGAAACGTTGCACTCTCTCTCCTCCAAGGAAGGTGCTAGGCAGGAATTGTCTTGCTGGACCTCACTTGCCCTCGCAGACATTGCACATGAACAGCAAGACTGGGGCTCTGCTCTTTCCTAGCCTTGCAAACATCCAAAGCAGTTTGACTCCCTCGTGAGCGCCAAAATGCTAAAATGAAACGTTGCACTCTCTCTCCTCCAAGAAAGGTGCTAGGCAGGAATTGTCTTGCTGGTCCTCACTTGCCCTGGCAGTCATTGCAGATAAACAGCAAGACTGGGGCTCTGCTCTTTCCTATCCTTGCAAACAGCCAAAGCAATTTGTCTCGCTCGTGAGCGCCAAAATGCTAAAATGAAACGTTGCACTCTCTCTCCTCCAAGGAAGGTGCTAGGCAGGAATTGTCTTGCTGGTCCTCACTTGTCCTGGCAGTCATTTCAGATAAACAGCAAGACTCGGTCTGTGCTCTTTCCTAGCCTTGCAAACAGGCACTCTGCTTTTTCTCACTCTCGCACTCCAAAAAGCAAAATGAAACGTTGCACTCTCTCTCCTCCAAGGAAGGTGCTAGGCAGGAATTGTCTTGCTGGTCCTCACTTGCCCTGGCAGTCATTGCAGATAAACAGCAAGACTCGGGCTCTGCTCTCTCCTAGACTTGCAAACAGCCAAAGCAGTTTGTCTCCCTCGTGAGCGCCAAAATGCTAAAATGAAACGTTGCACTCTCTCTCCTCCAAGGAAGGTGCTAGGCAGGAATTGTCTTGCTGGTCCTCACTTGCCCTGGCAGTCATTGCAGATAAACAGCAAGACTGGGGCTCTGCTCTTTCCTAGCCTTGCAAACAGCCAAAGCAGTTTGCGTCGCTCGTGAGCGCCAAAATGCTAAAATGAAACGTTGCACTCTCTCTCCTCCAAGGAAGGTGCTAGGCAGGAATTGTCTTGCTGGTCCTCACTTGCCCTGGCAGTCATTGCAGATAAACAGCAAGACTCGGGCTCTGCTCTTTCCTAGATTTGCAAACAGCCAAAGCAGTTTGTCTCGCTCGTGAGCGCCAAAATGCTAATATGAAACGTTGCACTCTCTCTCCTCCAAGGAAGGTGCTAGGCAGGAATTGTCTAGCTGGTCCTCACTTGCCCTGGCAGTCATTGCAGATAAACAGCAAGACTGGGGCTCTGCTCTTTCCTAGCCTTGCAAACAGCCAAAGCAGTTTGTCTCGCTCGTGAGCGCCAAAATGCTAAAATGCAACGCTGCACTCTCTCTCCTCCAAGGAAGGTGCTAGGCAGGAATTGTCTTGCTGGTCCTCACTTGCCCTGGCAGACATTGCAGATAAACAGCAAGACTCGGGCTCTGCTCTCTCCTAGCCTTGCAAACAGCCAAAGCAGTTTGTCTCCCTCGTGAGCGCCAAAATGCTAAAATGAAACGTTGCACTCTCTCTCCTCCAAGGAAGGTGCTAGGCAGGAATTGTCTTGCTGGTCCTCACTTGCCCTGGCAGTCATTGCAAATAAATAGCAAGACTCGGGCTCTGCTCTTTCCTAGCCTTGCAAACAGCCAAAGCAATTTGTCTCGCTCATGAGCTCCAAAATGCTAAAATGAAACGTTGCACTCTCTCTCCTCCAAGGAAGGTGCTAGGCAGGAATTGTCTTGCTGGTCCTCACTTGCCCTGGCAGTCATTGCAGATAAACAGCAAGACTGGGGCTCTGCTCTTTCCTAGCCTTGCAAACAGGCACTCTGCTTTTTCTCACTCTCGCACTCCAAAAAGCAAAATGAAACGTTGCACTCTCTCTCCTCCAAGGAAGGTGCTAGGCAGGAATTGTCTTGCTGGACCTCACTTGCCCTCGCAGACATTGCACATGAACAGCAAGACTGGGGCTCTGCTCTTTCCTAGCCTTGCAAACATCCAAAGCAGTTTGACTCCCTCGTGAGCGCCAAAATGCTAAAATGAAACGTTGCACTCTCTCTCCTCCAAGGAAGGTGCTAGGCAGGAATTGTCTTGCTGGTCCTCACTTGCCCTGGCAGTCATTGCAGATAAACAGCAAGACTGGGGCTCTGCTCTTTCCTATCCTTGCAAACAGCCAAAGCAATTTGTCTCGCTCGTGAGCGCCAAAATGCTAAAATGAAATGTTGCACTCTCTCTCCTCCAAGGAAGGTGCTAGGCAGGAATTGTCTTGCTGGTCCTCACTTGTCCTGGCAGTCATTTCAGATAAACAGCAAGACTCGGTCTGTGCTCTTTCCTAGCCTTGCAAACAGGCACTCTGCTTTTTCTCACTCTCGCACTCCAAAAAGCAAAATGAAACGTTGCACTCTCTCTCCTCCAAGGAAGGTGCTAGGCAGGAATTGTCTTGCTGGTCCTCACTTGCCCTGGCAGTCATTGCAGATAAACAGCAAGACTCGGGCTCTGCTCTCTCCTAGCCTTGCAAACAGCCAAAGCAGTTTGTCTCCCTCGTGAGCGCCAAAATGCTAAAATGAAACGTTGCACTCTCTCTCCTCCAAGGAAGGTGCTAGGCAGGAATTGTCTTGCTGGTCCTCACTTGCCCTGGCAGTCATTGCAGATAAACAGCAAGACTGGGGCTCTGCTCTTTCCTAGCCTTGCAAACAGCCAAAGCAGTTTGCGTCGCTCGTGAGCGCCAAAATGCTAAAATGAAACGTTGCACTCTCTCTCCTCCAAGGAAGGTGCTAGGCAGGAATTGTCTTGCTGGTCCTCACTTGCCCTGGCAGTCATTGCAGATAAACAGCAAGACTCGGGCTCTGCTCTTTCCTAGATTTGCAAACAGCCAAAGCAGTTTGTCTCGCTCGTGAGCGCCAAAATGCTAATATGAAACGTTGCACTCTCTCTCCTCCAAGGAAGGTGCTAGGCAGGAATTGTCTAGCTGGTCCTCACTTGCCCTGGCAGTCATTGCAGATAAACAGCAAGACTGGGGCTCTGCTCTTTCCTAGCCTTGCAAACAGCCAAAGCAGTTTGTCTCGCTCGTGAGCGCCAAAATGCTAAAATGCAACGCTGCACTCTCTCTCCTCCAAGGAAGGTGCTAGGCAGGAATTGTCTTGCTGGTCCTCACTTGCCCTGGCAGACATTGCAGATAAACAGCAAGACTCGGGCTCTGCTCTCTCCTAGCCTTGCAAACAGCCAAAGCAGTTTGTCTCCCTCGTGAGCGCCAAAATGCTAAAATGAAACGTTGCACTCTCTCTCCTCCAAGGAAGGTGCTAGGCAGGAATTGTCTTGCTGGTCCTCACTTGCCCTGGCAGTCATGGGAGATAAACAGCAAGACTGGGGCTCTGCTCTTTCCTAGCCTTGCAAACAGCCAAAGCAGTTTGTCTCCCTCGTGAGCGCCAAAATGCTAAAATGAAACGTTGCACTCTCTCTCCTCCAAGGAAGGTGCTAGGCAGGAATTGTCTTGCTGGTCCTCACTTGTCCTGGCAGTCATTGCAGATAAACAGCAAGACTGGGGCTCTGCTCTTTCCTAGCCTTGCAAACAGCCAAAGCAGTTTGTCTCGCTCGTGAGCGCCAAAATGCTAAAATGAAACGCTGCACTCTCTCTCCTCCAAGGAAGGTGCTAGGCAGGAATTGTCTTGCTGGTCCTCACTTGCCCTGGCAGACATTGCAGATAAACAGCAAGACTCGGGCTCTGCTCTCTCCTAGCCTTGCAAACAGCCAAAGCAGTTTGTCTCCCTCGTGAGCGCCAAAATGCTAAAATGAAACGTTGCACTCTCTCTCCTCCAAGGAAGGTGCTAGGCAGGAATTGTCTTGCTGGTCCTCACTTGCCCTGGCAGTCATTGCAGATAAACAGCAAGACTGGGGCTCTGCTCTTTCCTAGCCTTGCAAACAGCCAAAGCAGTTTGCGTCGCTCGTGAGCGCCAAAATGCTAAAATGAAACGTTGCACTCTCTCTCCTCCAAGGAAGGTGCTAGGCAGGAATTGTCTTGCTGGTCCTCACTTGCCCTGGCAGTCATTGCAGATAAATAGCAAGACTCGGGCTCTGCTCTTTCCTAGCCTTGCAAACAGCCAAAGCAGTTTGTCTCGCTCGTGAGCGCCAAAATGCTAAAATGAAACGTTGCACTCTCTCTCCTCCAAGGAAGGTGCTAGGCAGGAATTGTCTAGCTGGTCCTCACTTGCCCTGGCAGTCATTGCAGATAAACAGCAAGACTGGGGCTCTGCTCTTTCCTAGCCTTGCAAACAGCCAAAGCAGTTTGTCTCGCTCGTGAGCGCCAAAATGCTAAAATGCAACGCTGCACTCTCTCTCCTCCAAGGAAGGTGCTAGGCAGGAATTGTCTTGCTGGTCCTCACTTGCCCTGGGAGACATTGCAGATAAACAGCAAGACTCGGGCTCTGCTCTCTCCTAGCCTTGCAAACAGCCAAAGCAGTTTGTCTCCCTCGTGAGCGCCAAAATGCTAAAATGAAACGTTGCACTCTCTCTCCTCCAAGGAAGGTGCTAGGCAGGAATTGTCTTGCTGGTCCTCACTTGCCCTGGCAGTCATGGCAGATAAACAGCAAGACTGGGGCTCTGCTCTTTCCTAGCCTTGCAAACAGCCAAAGCAGTTTGCGTCGCTCGTGAGCGCCAAAATGCTAAAATGAAACGTTGCACTCTCTCTCCTCCAAGGAAGGTGCTAGGCAGGAATTGTCTTGCTGGTCCTCACTTGCCCTGGCAGTCATTGCAGATAAACAGCAAGACTGGGGCTCTGCTCTTTCCTAGCCTTGCAAACAGCCAAAGCAGTTTGTCTCGCTCGTGAGCGCCAAAATGCTAAAATGAAACGTTGCACTCTCTCTCCTCCAAGGAAGGTGCTAGGCAGGAATTGTCTAGCTGGTCCTCACTTGCCCTGGCAGTCATTGCAGATAAACAGCAAGACTGGGGCTCTGCTCTTTCCTAGCCTTGCAAACAGCCAAAGCAGTTTGTCTCGCTCGTGAGCGCCAAAATGCTAAAATGCAACGCTGCACTCTCTCTCCTCCAAGGAAGGTGCTAGGCAGGAATTGTCTTGCTGGTCCTCACTTGCCCTGGCAGTCATGGGAGATAAACAGCAAGACTGGGGCTCTGCTCTTTCCTAGCCTTGCAAACAGCCAAAGCAGTTTGTCTCCCTCGTGAGCGCCAAAATGCTAAAATGAAACGTTGCACTCTCTCTCCTCCAAGGAAGGTGCTAGGCAGGAATTGTCTTGCTGGTCCTCACTTGTCCTGGCAGTCATTGCAGATAAACAGCAAGACTGGGGCTCTGCTCTTTCCTAGCCTTGCAAACAGCCAAAGCAGTTTGTCTCGCTCGTGAGCGCCAAAATGCTAAAATGAAACGCTGCACTCTCTCTCCTCCAAGGAAGGTGCTAGGCAGGAATTGTCTTGCTGGTCCTCACTTGCCCTGGCAGACATTGCAGATAAACAGCAAGACTCGGGCTCTGCTCTCTCCTAGCCTTGCAAACAGCCAAAGCAGTTTGTCTCCCTCGTGAGCGCCAAAATGCTAAAATGAAACGTTGCACTCTCTCTCCTCCAAGGAAGGTGCTAGGCAGGAATTGTCTTGCTGGTCCTCACTTGCCCTGGCAGTCATTGCAGATAAACAGCAAGACTGGGGCTCTGCTCTTTCCTAGCCTTGCAAACAGCCAAAGCAGTTTGCGTCGCTCGTGAGCGCCAAAATGCTAAAATGAAACGTTGCACTCTCTCTCCTCCAAGGAAGGTGCTAGGCAGGAATTGTCTTGCTGGTCCTCACTTGCCCTGGCAGTCATTGCAGATAAACAGCAAGAATGGGGCTCTGGTCTTTCCTAGCCTTGCAAACAGGCACTCTGCTTTTTCTCACTCTCGCACTCAAAAAAGCAAAATGAAACGTTGCACTCTCTCTCCTCCAAGGAAGGTGCTAGGCAGGAATTGTCTTGCTGGACCTCACTTGCCCTGGCAGACATTGCACATGAACAGCAAGTCTGGGGCTCTGCTCTTTCCTAGCCTTGCAAACAGCCAAAGCAGTTTGACTCCCTCGTGAGCGCCAAAATGCTAAAATGAAACGCTGCACTCTCTCTCCTCCAAGGAAGGTGCTAGGCAGGAATTGTCTTGCTGGTCCTCACTTGCCCTGGCAGACATTGCAGATAAACAGCAAGACTCGGGCTCTGCTCTCTCCTAGCCTTGCAAACAGCCAAAGCAGTTTGTCTCCCTCGTGAGCGCCAAAATGCTAAAATGAAACGTTGCACTCTCTCTCCTCCAAGGAAGGTGCTAGGCAGGAATTGTCTTGCTGGTCCTCACTTGCCCTGGCAGTCATTGCAGATAAACAGCAAGACTGGGGCTCTGCTCTTTCCTAGCCTTGCAAACAGCCAAAGCAGTTTGCGTCGCTCGTGAGCGCCAAAATGCTAAAATGAAACGTTGCACTCTCTCTCCTCCAAGGAAGGTGCTAGGCAGGAATTGTCTTGCTGGTCCTCACTTGCCCTGGCAGTCATTGCAGATAAACAGCAAGAATGGGGCTCTGCTCTTTCCTAGCCTTGCAAACAGCCAAAGCAGTTTGTCTCCCTCGTGAGCGCCAAAATGCTAAAATGAAACGTTGCACTCTCTCTCCTCCAAGGAAGGTGCTAGGCAGGAATTGTCTTGCTGGTCCTCACTTGCCCTGGCAGTCATTGCAGATAAACAGCAAGACTGGGGCTCTGCTCTTTCCTAGCCTTGCAAACAGCCAAAGCAGTTTGCGTCGCTCGTGAGCACCAAAATGCTAAAATGAAACGTTGCACTCTCTCTCCTCCAAGGAAGGTGCTAGGCAGGAATTGTCTTGCTGGTCCTCACTTGCCCTGGCAGTCATTGCAGATAAACAGCAAGACTGGGGCTCTGCTCTTTCCTAGCCTTGCAAACAGGCACTCTGCTTTTTCTCACTCTCGCACTCAAAAAAGCAAAATGAAACGTTGCACTCTCTCTCCTCCAAGGAAGGTGCTAGGCAGGAATTGTCTTGCTGGACCTCACTTGCCCTGGCAGACATTGCACATGAACAGCAAGTCTGGGGCTCTGCTCTTTCCTAGCCTTGCAAACAGCCAAAGCAGTTTGACTCCCTCGTGAGCGCCAAAATGCTAAAATGAAACGTTGCACTCTCTCTCCTCCAAGGAAGGTGCTAGGCAGGAATTGTCTTGCTGGTCCTCACTTGCCCTGGCAGTCATTGCAGATAAACAGCAAGACTCGGGCTCTGCTCTCTCCTAGCCTTGCAAACAGCCAAAGCAGTTTGTCTCCCTCGTGAGCGCCAAAATGCTAAAATGAACGTTGCACTCTCTCTCCTCCAAGGAAGGTGCTAGGCAGGAATTGTCTTGCTGGTCCTCACTTGCCCTGGCAGTCATTGCAGATAAACAGCAAGACTGGGGCTCTGCTCTTTCCTAGCCTTGCAAACAGGCACTCTCCTTTTTCTCATTCTCGCACTTCAAAAAGCAAAATGAAACGTTGCACTCTCTCTCCTCCAAGGAAGGTGCTAGGCAGGAATTGTCTTGCTGGTCCTCACTTGCCCTGGCAGTCATTGCAGATAAACAGCAAGACTGGGGCTCTGCTCTTTCCTAGCCTTGCAAACAGCCAAAGCAGTTTGCGTCGCTCGTGAGCGCCAAAATGCTAAAATGAAACGTTGCACTCTCTCTCCTCCAAGGAAGGTGCTAGGCAGGAATTGTCTTGCTGGTCCTCACTTGCCCTGGCAGTCATTGCAGATAAACAGCAAGACTGGGGCTCTGCTCTTTCCTAGCCTTGCAAACAGGCACTCTGCTTTTTCTCACTCTCGCACTCAAAAAAGCAAAATGAAACGTTGCACTCTCTCTCCTCCAAGGAAGGTGCTAGGCAGGAATTGTCTTGCTGGACCTCACTTGCCCTGGCAGACATTGCACATGAACAGCAAGTCTGGGGCTCTGCTCTTTCCTAGCCTTGCAAACAGCCAAAGCAGTTTGACTCCCTCGTGAGCGCCAAAATGCTAAAATGAAACGTTGCACTCTCTCTCCTCCAAGGAAGGTGCTAGGCAGGAATTGTCTTGCTGGTCCTCACTTGCCCTGGCAGTCATTGCAGATAAACAGCAAGACTGGGGCTCTGCTCTTTCCTAGCCTTGCAAACAGCCAAAGCAGTTTGTCTCGCTCGTGAGCGCCAAAAAGCTAAAATGCAACGCTGCACTCTCACTCCTCCAAGGAAGGTGCTAGGCAGGAATTGTCTTGCTGGTCCTCACTTGCCCTGGCAGTCATTGCAGATAAACAGCAAGACTCGGGCTCTGCTCTCTCCTAGCCTTGCAAACAGCCAAAGCAGTTTGTCTCCCTCGTGAGCGCCAAAATGCTAAAATGAACGTTGCACTCTCTCTCCTCCAAGGAAGGTGCTAGGCAGGAATTGTCTTGCTGGTCCTCACTTGCCCTGGCAGTCATTGCAGATAAACAGCAAGACTGGGGCTCTGCTCTTTCCTAGCCTTGCAAACAGGCACTCTCCTTTTTCTCATTCTCGCACTTCAAAAAGCAAAATGAAACGTTGCACTCTCTCTCCTCCAAGGAAGGTGCTAGGCAGGAATTGTCTTGCTGGTCCTCACTTGCCCTGGCAGTCATTGCAGATAAACAGCAAGACTGGGGCTCTGCTCTTTCCTAGCCTTGCAAACAGCCAAAGCAGTTTGTCTCCCTCGTGAGCGCCAAAATGCTAAAATGAAACGTTGCACTCTCTCTCCTCCAAGGAAGGTGCTAGGCAGGAATTGTCTTGCTGGTCCTCACTTGCCCTGGCAGTCATTGCAGATAAACAGCAAGACTGGGGCTCTGCTCTTTCCTAGCCTTGCAAACAGCCAAAGCAGTTTGTCTCGCTCGTGAGCGCCAAAATGCTAAAATGAAACGTTGCACTCTCTCTCCTCCAAGGAAGGTGCTAGGCAGGAATTGTCTTGCTGGTCCTCACTTGCCCTGGCAGTCATTGCAGATAAACAGCAAGACTGGGGCTCTGCTCTTTCCTAGCCTTGCAAACAGGCACTCTGCTTTTTCTCACTCTCGCACTCAAAAAAGCAAAATGAAACGTTGCACTCTCTCTCCTCCAAGGAAGGTGCTAGGCAGGAATTGTCTTGCTGGACCTCACTTGCCCTGGCAGACATTGCACATGAACACCAAGTCTGGGGCTCTGCTCTTTCCTAGCCTTGCAAACAGCCAAAGCAGTTTGACTCCCTCGTGAGCGCCAAAATGCTAAAATGAAACGTTGCACTCTCTCTCCTCCAAGGAAGGTGCTAGGCAGGAATTGTCTTGCTGGTCCTCACTTGCCCTGGCAGTCATTGCAGATAAACAGCAAGACTGGGGCTCTGCTCTTTCCTAGCCTTGCAAAAAGCCAAAGCAATTTGTCTCGCTCGTGAGCGCCAAAATGCTAAAATGAAACGTTGCACTCTCTCTCCTCCAAGGAAGGTGCTAGGCAGGAATTGTCTTGCTGGTCCTCACTTGTCCTGGCAGTCATTTCAGATAAACAGCAAGACTCGGTCTGTGCTCTTTCCTAGCCTTGCAAACAGGCACTCTCCTTTTTCTCACTCTCGCACTCCAAAAAGCAAAATGAAACGTTGCACTCTCTCTCCTCCAAGGAAGGTGCTAGGCAGGAATTGTCTTGCTGGTCCTCACTTGCCCTGGCAGTCATTGCAGATAAACAGCAAGACTGGGGCTCTGCTCTTTCCTAGCCTTGCAAACAGCCAAAGCAGTTTGTCTCGCTCGTGAGAGCCAAAATGCTAAAATGCAACGCTGCACTCTCTCTCCTCAAAGGAAGGTGCTAGGCAGGAATTGTCTTGCTGGTCCTCACTTGCCCTGGCAGTCATTGCAGATAAACAGCAAGACTCGGGCTCTGCTCTCTCCTAGCCTTGCAAACAGCCAAAGCAGTTTGTCTCCCTCGTGAGCGCCAAAATGCTAAAATGAACGTTGCACTCTCTCTCCTCCAAGGAAGGTGCTAGGCAGGAATTGTCTTGCTGGTCCTCACTTGCCCTGGCAGTCATTGCAGATAAACAGCAAGACTGGGGCTCTGCTCTTTCCTAGCCTTGCAAACAGGCACTCTCCTTTTTTTCATTCTCGCACTCCAAAAAGCAAAATGAAACGTTGCACTCTCTCTCCTCCAAGGAAGGTGCTAGGCAGGAATTGTCTTGCTGGTCCTCACTTGCCCTGGCAGTCATTGCAGATAAACAGCAAGAATGGGGCTCTGCTCTTTCCTAGCCTTGCAAACAGCCAAAGCAGTTTGTCTCCCTCGTGAGCGCCAAAATGCTAAAATGAAACGTTGCACTCTCTCTCCTCCAAGGAAGGTGCTAGGCAGGAATTGTCTTGCTGGTCCTCACTTGCCCTGGCAGTCATTGCAGATAAACAGCAAGACTGGGGCTCTGCTCTTTCCTAGCCTTGCAAACAGCCAAAGCAGTTTGTCTCGCTCGTGATCGCCAAAATGCTAAAATGATACGTTGCACTCTCTCTCCTCCAAGGAAGGTGCTAGGCAGGAATTGTCTTGCTGGTCCTCACTTGCCCTGGCAGTCATTGCAGATAAACAGCAAGACTGGGGCTCTGCTCTTTCCTAGCCTTGCAAACAGGCACTCTGCTTTTTCTCACTCTCGCACTCAAAAAAGCAAAATGAAACGTTGCACTCTCTCTCCTCCAAGGAAGGTGCTAGGCAGGAATTGTCTTGCTGGTCCTCACTTGCCCTGGCAGTCATTGCAGATAAACAGCAAGACTGGGGCTCTGCTCTTTCCTAGCCTTGCAAACAGCCAAAGCAGTTTGTCTCGCTCGTGAGAGCCAAAATGCTAAAATGCAACGCTGCACTCTCTCTCCTCCAAGGAAGGTGCTAGGCAGGAATTGTCTTGCTGGTCCTCACTTGCCCTGGCAGTCATTGCAGATAAACAGCAAGACTCGGGCTCTGCTCTCTCCTAGCCTTGCAAACAGCCAAAGCAGTTTGTCTCCCTCGTGAGCGCCAAAATGCTAAAATGAACGTTGCACTCTCTCTCCTCCAAGGAAGGTGCTAGGCAGGAATTGTCTTGCTGGTCCTCACTTGCCCTGGCAGTCATTGCAGATAAACAGCAAGACTGGGGCTCTGCTCTTTCCTAGCCTTGCAAACAGGCACTCTCCTTTTTCTCATTCTCGCACTCCAAAAAGCAAAATGAAACGTTGCACTCTCTCTCCTCCAAGGAAGGTGCTAGGCAGGAATTGTCTTGCTGGTCCTCACTTGCCCTGGCAGTCATTGCAGATAAACAGCAAGACTGGGGCTCTGCTCTTTCCTAGCCTTGCAAACAGCCAAAGCAGTTTGTCTCGCTCGTGATCGCCAAAATGCTAAAATGAAACGTTGCACTCTCTCTCCTCCAAGGAAGGTGCTAGGCAGGAATTGTCTTGCTGGTCCTCACTTGCCCTGGCAGTCATTGCAGATAAACAGCAAGACTGGGGCTCTGCTCTTTCCTAGCCTTGCAAACAGGCACTCTGCTTTTTCTCACTCTCGCACTCAAAAAAGCAAAATGAAACGTTGCACTCTCTCTCCTCCAAGGAAGGTGCTAGGCAGGAATTGTCTTGCTGGACCTCACTTGCCCTGGCAGACATTGCACATGAACAGCAAGTCTGGGGCTCTGCTCTTTCCTAGCCTTGCAAACAGCCAAAGCAGTTTGTCTCGCTCGTGATCGCCAAAATGCTAAAATGAAACGTTGCACTCTCTCTCCTCCAAGGAAGGTGCTAGGCAGGAATTGTCTTGCTGGTCCTCACTTGCCCTGGCAGTCATTGCAGATAAACAGCAAGACTGAGGCTCTGCTCTTTCCTAGCCTTGCAAACAGGCACTCTGCTTTTTCTCACTCTCGCACTCAAAAAAGCAAAATGAAACGTTGCACTCTCTCTCCTCCAAGGAAGGTGCTAGGCAGGAATTGTCTTGCTGGACCTCACTTGCCCTGGCAGACATTGCACATGAACAGCAAGTCTGGGGCTCTGCTCTTTCCTAGCCTTGCAAACAGCCAAAGCAGTTTGACTCCCTCGTGAGCGCCAAAATGCTAAAATGAAACGTTGCACTCTCTCTCCTCCAAGGAAGGTGCTAGGCAGGAATTGTCTTGCTGGTCCTCACTTGCCCTGGCAGTCATTGCAGATAAACAGCAAGACTGGGGCTCTGCTCTTTCCTAGCCTTGCAAACAGCCAAAGCAATTTGTCTCGCTCGTGAGCGCCAAAATGCTAAAATGAAACGTTGCACTCTCTCTCCTCCAAGGAAGGTGCTAGGCAGGAATTGTCTTGCTGGTCCTCACTTGTCCTGGCAGTCATTTCAGATAAACAGCAAGACTCGGTCTGTGCTCTTTCCTAGCCTTGCAAACAGGCACTCTCCTTTTTTTCATTCTCGCACTCCAAAAAGCAAAATGAAACGTTGCACTCTCTCTCCTCCAAGGAAGGTGCTAGGCAGGAATTGTCTTGCTGGTCCTCACTTGCCCTGGCAGTCATTGCAGATAAACAGCAAGAATGGGGCTCTGCTCTTTCCTAGCCTTGCAAACAGCCAAAGCAGTTTGTCTCCCTCGTGAGCGCCAAAATGCTAAAATGAAACGTTGCACTCTCTCTCCTCCAAGGAAGGTGCTAGGCAGGAATTGTCTTGCTGGTCCTCACTTGCCCTGGCAGTCATTGCAGATAAACAGCAAGACTCGGGCTCTGCTCTTTCCTAGCCTTGCAAACAGCCAAAGCAGTTTGTCTCGCTCGTGAGCGCCAAAATGCTAAAATGAAACGTTGCACTCTCTCTCCTCCAAGGAAGGTGCTAGGCAGGAATTGTCTTGCTGGTCCTCACTTGCCCTGGCAGTCATTGCAGATAAACAGCAAGACTGGGGCTCTGCTCTTTCCTAGCCTTGCAAACAGGCACTCTGCTTTTTCTCACTCTCGCACTCAAAAAAGCAAAATGAAACGTTGCACTCTCTCTCCTCCAAGGAAGGTGCTAGGCAGGAATTGTCTTGCTGGACCTCACTTGCCCTGGCAGACATTGCACATGAACAGCAAGTCTGGGGCTCTGCTCTTTCCTAGCCTTGCAAACAGCCAAAGCAGTTTGACTCCCTCGTGAGCGCCAAAATGCTAAAATGAAACGTTGCACTCTCTCTCCTCCAAGGAAGGTGCTAGGCAGGAATTGTCTTGCTGGTCCTCACTAGCCCTGGCAGTCATTGCAGATAAAGAGCAAGACTGGGGCTCTGCTCTTTCCTAGCCTTGCAAACAGCCAAAGCAGTTTGTCTCGCTCGTGAGCGCCAAAAAGCTAAAATGCAACGCTGCACTCTCACTCCTCCAAGGAAGGTGCTAGGCAGGAATTGTCTTGCTGGTCCTCACTTGCCCTGGCAGTCATTGCAGATAAACAGCAAGACTCGGGCTCTGCTCTCTCCTAGCCTTGCAAACAGCCAAATCAGTTTGTCTCCCTCGTGAGCGCCAAAATGCTAAAATGAACGTTGCACTCTCTCTCCTCCAAGGAAGGTGCTAGGCAGGAATTGTCTTGCTGGTCCTCACTTGCCCTGGCAGTCATTGCAGATAAACAGCAAGACTGGGGCTCTGCTCTTTCCTAGCCTTGCAAACAGGCACTCTCCTTTTTCTCATTCTCGCACTTCAAAAAGCAAAATGAAACGTTGCACTCTCTCTCCTCCAAGGAAGGTGCTAGGCAGGAATTGTCTTGCTGGCCCTCACTTGCCCTGGCAGTCATTGCAGATAAACAGCAAGACTGGGGCTCTGCTCTTTCCTAGCCTTGCAAACAGGCACTCTCCTTTTTCTCATTCTCGCACTCCAAAATGCTAAAATGAAACGTTGCACTCTCTCTCCTCCAAGGAAGGTGCTAGGCAGGAATTGTCTTGCTGGTCCTCACTTGCCCTGGCAGTCATTGCAGATAAACAGCAAGACTCGGGCTCTGCTCTTTCCTAGCCTTGCAAACAGCCAAAGCAGTTTGTCTCGCTCGTGAGCGCCAAAATGCTAAAATGAAACGTTGCACTCTCTCTCCTCCAAGGAAGGTGCTAGGCAGGAATTGTCTTGCTGGTCCTCACTTGCCCTGGCAGTCATTGCAGATAAACAGCAAGACTGGGGCTCTGCTCTTTCCTAGCCTTGCAAACAGGCACTCTGCTTTTTCTCACTCTCGCACTCAAAAAAGCAAAATGAAACGTTGCACTCTCTCTCCTCCAAGGAAGGTGCTAGGCAGGAATTGTCTTGCTGGACCTCACTTGCCCTGGCAGACATTGCACATGAACAGCAAGTCTGGGGCTCTGCTCTTTCCTAGCCTTGCAAACAGCCAAAGCAGTTTGACTCCCTCGTGAGCGCCAAAATGCTAAAATGAAACGTTGCACTCTCTCTCCTCCAAGGAAGGTGCTAGGCAGGAATTGTCTTGCTGGTCCTCACTAGCCCTGGCAGTCATTGCAGATAAAGAGCAAGACTGGGGCTCTGCTCTTTCCTAGCCTTGCAAACAGCCAAAGCAGTTTGTCTCGCTCGTGAGCGCCAAAAAGCTAAAATGCAACGCTGCACTCTCACTCCTCCAAGGAAGGTGCTAGGCAGGAATTGTCTTGCTGGTCCTCACTTGCCCTGGCAGTCATTGCAGATAAACAGCAAGACTCGGGCTCTGCTCTCTCCTAGCCTTGCAAACAGCCAAATCAGTTTGTCTCCCTCGTGAGCGCCAAAATGCTAAAATGAACGTTGCACTCTCTCTCCTCCAAGGAAGGTGCTAGGCAGGAATTGTCTTGCTGGTCCTCACTTGCCCTGGCAGTCATTGCAGATAAACAGCAAGACTGGGGCTCTGCTCTTTCCTAGCCTTGCAAACAGGCACTCTCCTTTTTCTCATTCTCGCACTTCAAAAAGCAAAATGAAACGTTGCACTCTCTCTCCTCCAAGGAAGGTGCTAGGCAGGAATTGTCTTGCTGGCCCTCACTTGCCCTGGCAGTCATTGCAGATAAACAGCAAGACTGGGGCTCTGCTCTTTCCTAGCCTTGCAAACAGCCAAAGCAGTTTGTCTCCCTCGTGAGCGCCAAAATGCTAAAATGAAACGTTGCACTCTCTCTCCTCCAAGGAAGGTGCTAGGCAGGAATTGTCTTGCTGGTCCTCACTTGCCCTGGCAGTCATTGCAGATAAACAGCAAGACTGGGGCTCTGCTCTTTCCTAGCCTTGCAAACAGCCAAAGCAGTTTGTCTCGCTCGTGAGCGCCAAAATGCTAAAATGAAACGTTGCACTCTCTCTCCTCCAAGGAAGGTGCTAGGCAGGAATTGTCTTGCTGGTCCTCACTTGCCCTGGCAGTCATTGCAGATAAACAGCAAGACTGGGGCTCTGCTCTTTCCTAGCCTTGCAAACAGGCACTCTGCTTTTTCTCACTCTCGCACTCAAAAAAGCAAAATGAAACGTTGCACTCTCTCTCCTCCAAGGAAGGTGCTAGGCAGGAATTGTCTTGCTGGACCTCACTTGCCCTGGCAGACATTGCACATGAACACCAAGTCTGGGGCTCTGCTCTTTCCTAGCCTTGCAAACAGCCAAAGCAGTTTGACTCCCTCGTGAGCGCCAAAATGCTAAAATGAAACGTTGCACTCTCTCTCCTCCAAGGAAGGTGCTAGGCAGGAATTGTCTTGCTGGTCCTCACTTGCCCTGGCAGTCATTGCAGATAAACAGCAAGACTGGGGCTCTGCTCTTTCCTAGCCTTGCAAAAAGCCAAAGCAATTTGTCTCGCTCGTGAGCGCCAAAATGCTAAAATGAAACGTTGCACTCTCTCTCCTCCAAGGAAGGTGCTAGGCAGGAATTGTCTTGCTGGTCCTCACTTGTCCTGGCAGTCATTTCAGATAAACAGCAAGACTCGGTCTGTGCTCTTTCCTAGCCTTGCAAACAGGCACTCTCCTTTTTCTCACTCTCGCACTCCAAAAAGCAAAATGAAACGTTGCACTCTCTCTCCTCCAAGGAAGGTGCTAGGCAGGAATTGTCTTGCTGGTCCTCACTTGCCCTGGCAGTCATTGCAGATAAACAGCAAGACTGGGGCTCTGCTCTTTCCTAGCCTTGCAAACAGCCAAAGCAGTTTGTCTCGCTCGTGAGAGCCAAAATGCTAAAATGCAACGCTGCACTCTCTCTCCTCCAAGGAAGGTGCTAGGCAGGAATTGTCTTGCTGGTCCTCACTTGCCCTGGCAGTCATTGCAGATAAACAGCAAGACTCGGGCTCTGCTCTCTCCTAGCCTTGCAAACAGCCAAAGCAGTTTGTCTCCCTCGTGAGCGCCAAAATGCTAAAATGAACGTTGCACTCTCTCTCCTCCAAGGAAGGTGCTAGGCAGGAATTGTCTTGCTGGTCCTCACTTGCCCTGGCAGTCATTGCAGATAAACAGCAAGACTGGGGCTCTGCTCTTTCCTAGCCTTGCAAACAGGCACTCTCCTTTTTCTCATTCTCGCACTTCAAAAAGCAAAATGAAACGTTGCACTCTCTCTCCTCCAAGGAAGGTGCTAGGCAGGAATTGTCTTGCTGGCCCTCACTTGCCCTGGCAGTCATTGCAGATAAACAGCAAGACTGGGGCTCTGCTCTTTCCTAGCCTTGCAAACAGCCAAAGCAGTTTGTCTCCCTCGTGAGCGCCAAAATGCTAAAATGAAACGTTGCACTCTCTCTCCTCCAAGGAAGGTGCTAGGCAGGAATTGTCTTGCTGGTCCTCACTTGCCCTGGCAGTCATTGCAGATAAACAGCAAGACTGGGGCTCTGCTCTTTCCTAGCCTTGCAAACAGCCAAAGCAGTTTGTCTCGCTCGTGAGCGCCAAAATGCTAAAATGAAACGTTGCACTCTCTCTCCTCCAAGGAAGGTGCTAGGCAGGAATTGTCTTGCTGGTCCTCACTTGCCCTGGCAGTCATTGCAGATAAACAGCAAGACTGGGGCTCTGCTCTTTCCTAGCCTTGCAAACAGGCACTCTGCTTTTTCTCACTCTCGCACTCAAAAAAGCAAAATGAAACGTTGCACTCTCTCTCCTCCAAGGAAGGTGCTAGGCAGGAATTGTCTTGCTGGACCTCACTTGCCCTGGCAGACATTGCACATGAACACCAAGTCTGGGGCTCTGCTCTTTCCTAGCCTTGCAAACAGCCAAAGCAGTTTGACTCCCTCGTGAGCGCCAAAATGCTAAAATGAAACGTTGCACTCTCTCTCCTCCAAGGAAGGTGCTAGGCAGGAATTGTCTTGCTGGTCCTCACTTGCCCTGGCAGTCATTGCAGATAAACAGCAAGACTGGGGCTCTGCTCTTTCCTAGCCTTGCAAAAAGCCAAAGCAATTTGTCTCGCTCGTGAGCGCCAAAATGCTAAAATGAAACGTTGCACTCTCTCTCCTCCAAGGAAGGTGCTAGGCAGGAATTGTCTTGCTGGTCCTCACTTGTCCTGGCAGTCATTTCAGATAAACAGCAAGACTCGGTCTGTGCTCTTTCCTAGCCTTGCAAACAGGCACTCTCCTTTTTCTCACTCTCGCACTCCAAAAAGCAAAATGAAACGTTGCACTCTCTCTCCTCCAAGGAAGGTGCTAGGCAGGAATTGTCTTGCTGGTCCTCACTTGCCCTGGCAGTCATTGCAGATAAACAGCAAGACTGGGGCTCTGCTCTTTCCTAGCCTTGCAAACAGCCAAAGCAGTTTGTCTCGCTCGTGAGAGCCAAAATGCTAAAATGCAACGCTGCACTCTCTCTCCTCCAAGGAAGGTGCTAGGCAGGAATTGTCTTGCTGGTCCTCACTTGCCCTGGCAGTCATTGCAGATAAACAGCAAGACTCGGGCTCTGCTCTCTCCTAGCCTTGCAAACAGCCAAAGCAGTTTGTCTCCCTCGTGAGCGCCAAAATGCTAAAATGAACGTTGCACTCTCTCTCCTCCAAGGAAGGTGCTAGGCAGGAATTGTCTTGCTGGTCCTCACTTGCCCTGGCAGTCATTGCAGATAAACAGCAAGACTGGGGCTCTGCTCTTTCCTAGCCTTGCAAACAGGCACTCTCCTTTTTTTCATTCTCGCACTCCAAAAAGCAAAATGAAACGTTGCACTCTCTCTCCTCCAAGGAAGGTGCTAGGCAGGAATTGTCTTGCTGGTCCTCACTTGCCCTGGCAGTCATTGCAGATAAACAGCAAGAATGGGGCTCTGCTCTTTCCTAGCCTTGCAAACAGCCAAAGCAGTTTGTCTCCCTCGTGAGCGCCAAAATGCTAAAATGAAACGTTGCACTCTCTCTCCTCCAAGGAAGGTGCTAGGCAGGAATTGTCTTGCTGGTCCTCACTTGCCCTGGCAGTCATTGCAGATAAACAGCAAGACTGGGGCTCTGCTCTTTCCTAGCCTTGCAAACAGCCAAAGCAGTTTGTCTCGCTCGTGATCGCCAAAATGCTAAAATGATACGTTGCACTCTCTCTCCTCCAAGGAAGGTGCTAGGCAGGAATTGTCTTGCTGGTCCTCACTTGCCCTGGCAGTCATTGCAGATAAACAGCAAGACTGGGGCTCTGCTCTTTCCTAGCCTTGCAAACAGGCACTCTGCTTTTTCTCACTCTCGCACTCAAAAAAGCAAAATGAAACGTTGCACTCTCTCTCCTCCAAGGAAGGTGCTAGGCAGGAATTGTCTTGCTGGACCTCACTTGCCCTGGCAGACATTGCACATGAACAGCAAGTCTGGGGCTCTGCTCTTTCCTAGCCTTGCAAACAGCCAAAGCAGTTTGACTCCCTCGTGAGCGCCAAAATGCTAAAATGAAACGTTGCACTCTCTCTCCTCCAAGGAAGGTGCTAGGCAGGAATTGTCTTGCTGGTCCTCACTTGCCCTGGCAGTCATTGCAGATAAACAGCAAGACTGGGGCTCTGCTCTTTCCTAGCCTTGCAAACAGGCACTCTGCTTTTTCTCACTCTCGCACTCCAAAAAGCAAAATGAAACGTTGCACTCTCTCTCCTCCAAGGAAGGTGCTAGGCAGGAATTGTCTTGCTGGACCTCACTTGCCCTGGCAGACATTGCACATGAACAGCAAGTCTGGGGCTCTGCTCTTTCCTAGCCTTGCAAACAGCCAAAGCAGTTTGACTCCCTCGTGAGCGCCAAAATGCTAAAATGAAACGTTGCACTCTCTCTCCTCCAAGGAAGGTGCTAGGCAGGAATTGTCTTGCTGGTCCTCACTTGTCCTGGCACTCATTTCAGATAAGCAGCAAGACTCGGTCTGTGCTCTTTCCTAGCCTTGCAAACAGGCACTCTGCTTTTTCTCACTCTGGCACTCCAAAAAGCAAAATGAAACGTTGAACTTTCTCCTCTCCAAGGAAGGTGCTAGGCAGGAATTGTCTTGCTGGTCCTCACTTGCCCTGGCAGTCATTGCAGATAAACAGCAAGACTGGGGCTCTGCTCTTTCCTAGATTTGCAAACAGCCAAAGCAGTTTGTCTCCCTCGTGAGCGCCAAAATGCTAAAATGAAACGTTGCACTCTCTCTCCTCCAAGGAAGGTGCTAGGCAGGAATTGTCTTGCTGGTCCTCACTTGCCCTGGCAGTCATTGCAGATAAACAGCAAGACTTGGGCTCTGCTCTTTCCTAGCCTTGCAAACAGCCAAAGCAGTTTGTCTCCCTCGTGAGCGCCAAAATGCTAAAATGAAACGTTGCACTCTCTCTCCTCCAAGGAAGGTGCTTGGCAGGAATTGTCTTGCTGGTCCTCACTTGCCCTGGCAGTCATTGCAGATAAACAGGAAGACTGGGGCTCTGCTCTTTCCTAGCCTTGCAAACAGCCAAAGCAATTTGTCTCGCTCGTGAGCGCCAAAATGCTAAAATGAAACGTTGCACTCACTCTCCTCCAAGGAAGGTGCTAGGCAGGAATTGTCTTGCTGGTCCTCACTTGCCCTGGCAGTCATTGCAGATGAACAGCAAGACTGGGGCTCTGCTCTTTCCTAGCCTTGCAAACAGCCAAAGCAGTTTGTCTCCCTCGTGAGCGCCAAAATGTTAAAATGAAACGTTGCACTCTCTCTCCTCCAAGGAAGGTGCTAGGCAGGAATTGTCTTGCTGGTCCTCACTTGCCCTGGCAGTCATTGCAGATAAACAGCAAGACTGGGGCTCCAGTCTTTCCTAGCCTTGCAAACAGGCACTCTGCTTTTTCTCATTCTCGCACTCCAAAAAGCAAAATGAAACGTTGCACTCTCTCTCCTCCAAGGAAGGTGCTAGGCAGGAATTGTCTTGCTGGTCCTCACTTGCCCTGGCAGTCATTGCAGATGAACAGCAAGAATGGGGCTCTGCTCTTTCCTAGCCTTGCAAACAGCCAAAGCAGTTTGTCTCGCTCGTGAGCGCCAAAATGCTAAAATGAAACGTTGCACTCTCTCTCCTCCAAGGAAGGTGCTAGGCAGGAATTGTCTTGCTGGTCCTCACTTGCCCTGGCAGTCATTGCAGATAAACAGCAAGACTGGGGCTCTGCTCTTTCCTAGCCTTGCAAACAGGCACTCTGCTTTTTCTCACTCTCGCACTCAAAAAAGCAAAATGAAACGTTGCACTCTCTCTCCTCCAAGGAAGGTGCTAGGCAGGAATTGTCTTGCTGGACCTCACTTGCCCTGGCAGTCATTGCAGATAAACAGCAAGTCTGGGGCTCTGCTCTTTCCTAGCCTTGCAAACAGCCAAAGCAATTTGTCTCGCTCGTGAGCGCCAAAATGCTAAAATGAAACGTTGCACTCTCTCTCCTCCAAGGAAGGTGCTAGGCAGGAATTGTCTTGCTGGTCCTCACTTGCCCTGGCAGTTATTGCAGATAAACAGCAAGACTGGCGCTCTGCTCTTTCCTAGCCTTGCAAACAGCCAAAGAAATTTGTCTCGCTCGTGAGCGCCAAAATGCTAAAATGAAACGTTGCACTCTCTCTCCTCCAAGGAAGGTGCTAGGCAGGAATTGTCTTGCTGGTCCTCACTTGCCCTGGCAGTCATTGCAGATAAACAGCAAGACTGGGGCTCTGCTCTTTCCTAGCCTTGCAAACAGGCACTCTGCTTTTTCTCACTCTCGCACTCCAAAAAGCAAAATGAAACGTTGCACTCTCTCTCCTCCAAGGAAGGTGCTAGGCAGGAATTGTCTTGCTGGTCCTCACTTGCCCTGGCAGTCATTGCAGATAAACAGCAAGACTGGGGCTCTGCTCTTTCCTAGCCTTGCAAACAGCCAAAGCAATTTGTCTCGCTCATGAGCGCCAAAATGCTAAAATGAAACGTTGCACTCTCTCTCCTCCAAGGAAGGTGCTAGGCAGGAATTGTCTTGCTGGTCCTCACTTGTCCTGGCACTCATTTCAGATAAACAGCAAGACTCGGTCTGTGCTCTTTCCTAGCCTTGCAAACAGGCACTCTGCTTTTTCTCACTCTCGCACTCCAAAAAGCAAAATGAAACGTTGCACTCTCTCTCCTCCAAGGAAGGTGCTAGGCAGGAATTGTCTTGCTGGACCTCACTTGCCCTGGCAGACATTGCAGATAAACAGCAAGTCTGGGGCTCTGCTCTTTCCTAGCCTTGCAAACAGCCAAAGCAGTTTGACTCCCTCGTGAGCGCCAAAATGCTAAAATGAAACGTTGCACTCTCTCTCCTCCAAGGAAGGTGCTAGGCAGGAATTGTCTTGCTGGTCCTCACTTGCCCTGGCAGTCATTGCAGATAAACAGCAAGACTGGGGCTCTGCTCTTTCCTAGCCTTGCAAACAGCCAAAGAAATTTGTCTCGCTCGTGAGCGCCAAAATGCTAAAATGAAACGTTGCACTCTCTCTCCTCCAAGGAAGGTGCTAGGCAGGAATTGTCTTGCTGGTCCTCACTTGTCCTGGCACTCATTTCAGATAAACAGCAAGACTCGGTCTGTGCTCTTTCCTAGCCTTGCAAACAGGCACTCTGCTTTTTCTCACTCTCGCACTCCAAAAAGCAAAATGAAACGTTGCACTCTCTCTCCTCCAAGGAAGGTGCTAGGCAGGAATTGTCTTGCTGGTCCTCACTTGCCCTGGCAGTCATTGCAGATAAACAGCAAGACTGGGGCTCTGCTCTTTCCTAGCCTTGCAAACAGCCAAAGCAGTTTGTCTCGCTCGTGAGCGCCAAAAAGCTAAAATGAAACGCTGCACTCTCTCTCCTCCAAGGAAGGTGCTAGGCAGGAATTGTCTTGCTGGTCCTCACTTGCCCTGGCAGACATTGCAGATAAACAGCAAGACTGGGGCTCTGCTCTTTCCTAGCCTTGCAAACAGCCAAAGCAGTTTGTCTCCCTCGTGAGCGCCAAAATGCTAAAATGAAACGTTGCACTCTCTCTCCTCCAAGGAAGGTGCTAGGCAGGAATTGTCTTGCTGGTCCTCACTTGCCCTGGCAGTCATTGCAGATAAACAGCAAGACTGGGGCTCCAGTCTTTCCTAGCCTTGCAAAGAGGCACTCTGCTTTTTCTCACTCTGGCACTCCAAAAAGCAAAATGAAACGTTGAACTTTCTCCTCTCCAAGGAAGGTGCTAGGCAGGAATTGTCTTGCTGGTCCTCACTTGCCCTGGCAGTCATTGCAGATAAACAGCAAGACTGGGGCTCTGCTCTTTCCTAGCCTTGCAAACAGCCAAAGCAGTTTGTCTCCCTCGTGAGCGCCAAAATGCTAAAATGAAACGTTGCACTCTCTCTCCTCCAAGGAAGGTGCTAGGCAGGAATTGTCTTGCTGGTCCTCACTTGCCCTGGCAGTCATTGCAGATAAACAGCAAGACTTGGGGTCTGCTCTTTCCTAGCCTTGCAAACAGCCAAAGCAGTTTGTCTCGCTCATGATCGCCAAAATGCTAAAATGAAACGTTGCACTCTCTCTCCTCCAAGGAAGGTGCTTGGCAGGAATTGTCTTGCTGGTCCTCACTTGCCCTGGCAGTCATTGCAGATAAACAGGAAGACTGGGGCTCTGCTCTTTCCTAGCCTTGCAAACAGCCAAAGCAATTTGTCTCGCTCGTGAGCGCCAAAATGCTAAAATGAAACGTTGCACTCACTCTCCTCCAAGGAAGGTGCTAGGCAGGAATTGTCTTGCTGGTCCTCACTTGCCCTGGCAGTCATTGCAGATGAACAGCAAGACTGGGGCTCTGCTCTTTCCTAGCCTTGCAAACAGCCAAAGCAGTTTGTCTCCCTCGTGAGCGCCAAAATGCTAAAATGAAACGTTGCACTCTCTCTCCTCCAAGGAAGGTGCTAGGCAGGAATTGTCTTGCTGGTCCTCACTTGCCCTGGCAGTCATTGCAGATAAACAGCAAGACTGGGGCTCTGCTCTTTCCTAGCCTTGCAATCAGCCAAAGCAGTTTGTCTCCCTCGTGAGCGCCAAAATGTTAAAATGAAACGTTGCACTCTCTCTCCTCCAAGGAAGGTGCTAGGCAGGAATTGTCTTGCTGGTCCTCACTTGCCCTGGCAGTCATTGCAGATAAACAGCAAGACTGGGGCTCCAGTCTTTCCTAGCCTTGCAAACAGGCACTCTGCTTTTTCTCATTCTCGCACTCCAAAAAGCAAAATGAAACGTTGCACTCTCTCTCCTCCAAGGAAGGTGCTAGGCAGGAATTGTCTTGCTGGTCCTCACTTGCCCTGGCAGTCATTGCAGATAAACAGCAAGAATGGGGCTCTGCTCTTTCCTAGCCTTGCAAACAGCCAAAGCAGTTTGTCTCGCTCGTGAGCGCCAAAATGCTAAAATGAAACGTTGCACTCTCTCTCCTCCAAGGAAGGTGCTAGGCAGGAATTGTCTTGCTGGTCCTCACTTGCCCTGGCAGTCACTGCAGATAAACAGCAAGACTGGCGCTCTGCTCTTTCCTAGCCTTGCAAACAGCCAAAGCAGTTTGTCTCGCTCGTGATCGCCAAAATGCTAAAATGAAACGTTGCACTCTCTCTCCTCCAAGGAAGGTGCTAGGCAGGAATTGTCTTGCTGGTCCTCACTTGCCCTGGCAGTCATTGCAGATAAACAGCAAGACTGGGGCTCTGCTCTTTCCTAGCCTTGCAAACAGGCACTCTGCTTTTTCTCACTCTCGCACTCCAAAAAGCAAAATGAAACGTTGCACTCTCTCTCCTCCAAGGAAGGTGCTAGGCAGGAATTGTCTTGCTGGACCTCACTTGCCCTGGCAGACATTGCACATGAACAGGAAGACTGGGGCTCTGCTCTTTCCTAGCCTTGCAAACAGCCAAAGCAGTTTGACTCCCTCGTGAGCGCCAAAATGCTAAAATGAAACGTTGCACTCTCTCTCCTCCAGGGAAGGTGCTAGGCAGGAATTGTCTTGCTGGTCCTCACTTGCCCTGGCAGTCATTGCAGATAAACAGGAAGACTGGGGCTCTGCTCTTTCCTAGCCTTGCAAACAGCCAAAGCAGTTTGTCTCGCTCGTGAGCGCCAAAATGCTAAAATGAAACGTTGCACTCTCTCTCCTCCAAGGAAGGTGCTAGGCAGGAATTGTCTTGCTGGTCCTCACTTGCCCTGGCAGTCATTGCAGATAAACAGCAAGACTGGCGCTCTGCTCTTTCCTAGCCTTGCAAACAGCCAAAGCAGTTTGTCTCGCTCGTGATCGCCAAAATGCTAAAATGAAACGTTGCACTCTCTCTCCTCCAAGGAAGGTGCTAGGCAGGAATTGTCTTGCTGGTCCTCACTTGCCCTGGCAGTCATTGCAGATAAACAGCAAGACTGGGGCTCTGCTCTTTCCTAGCCTTGCAAACAGGCACTCTGCTTTTTCTCACTCTCGCACTCCAAAAAGCAAAATGAAACGTTGCACTCTCTCTCCTCCAAGGAAGGTGCTAGGCAGGAATTGTCTTGCTGGACCTCACTTGCCCTGGCAGACATTGCACATGAACAGGAAGACTGGGGCTCTGCTCTTTCCTAGCCTTGCAAACAGCCAAAGCAGTTTGACTCCCTCGTGAGCGCCAAAATGCTAAAATGAAACGTTGCACTCTCTCTCCTCCAGGGAAGGTGCTAGGCAGGAATTGTCTTGCTGGTCCTCACTTGCCCTGGCAGTCATTGCAGATAAACAGGAAGACTGGGGCTCTGCTCTTTCCTAGCCTTGCAAACAGCCAAAGCAATTTGTCTCGCTCGTGAGCGCCAAAATGCTAAAATGAAACGTTGCACTCACTCTCCTCCAAGGAAGGTGCTAGGCAGGAATTGTCTTGCTGGTCCTCACTTGCCCTGGCAGTCATTGCAGATAAACAGCAAGACTGGGGCTCTGCTCTTTCCTAGCCTTGCAAACAGGCACTCTCCTTTTTCTCACTCTCGCACTCAAAAAAGCAAAATGAAACGTTGCACTCTCTCTCCTCCAAGGAAGGTGCTAGGCAGGAATTGTCTTGCTGGACCTCACTTGCCCTGGCAGACATTGCACATGAACAGCAAGTCTGGGGCTCTGCTCTTTCCTAGCCTTGCAAACAGCCAAAGCAATTTGTCTCGCTCGTGAGCGCCAAAATGCTAAAATGAAACGTTGCACTCTCTCTCCTCCAAGGAAGGTGCTAGGCAGGAATTGTCTTGCTGGTCCTCACTTGTCCTGGCAGTCATTTCAGATAAACAGCAAGACTCGGTCTGTGCTCTTTCCTAGCCTTGCAAACAGGCACTCTGCTTTTTCTCACTCTCGCACTCCAAAAAGCAAAATGAAACGTTGCACTCTCTCTCCTCCAAGGAAGGTGCTAGGCAGGAATTGTCTTGCTGGTCCTCACTTGCCCTGGCAGTCATTGCAGATAAACAGCAAGACTGGGGCTCTGCTCTTTCCTAGCCTTGCAAACAGCCAAAGCAGTTTGTCTCGCTCGTGAGAGCCAAAATGCTAAAATGCAACGCTGCACTCTCTCTCCTCCAAGGAAGGTGCTAGGCAGGAATTGTCTTGCTGGTCCTCACTTGCCCTGGCAGTCATTGCAGATAAACAGCAAGACTCGGGCTCTGCTCTCTCCTAGCCTTGCAAACAGCCAAAGCAGTTTGTCTCCCTCGTGAGCGCCAAAATGCTAAAATGAACGTTGCACTCTCTCTCCTCCAAGGAAGGTGCTAGGCAGGAATTGTCTTGCTGGTCCTCACTTGCCCTGGCAGTCATTGCAGATAAACAGCAAGACTGGGGCTCTGCTCTTTCCTAGCCTTGCAAACAGGCACTCTGCTTTTTCTCACTCTCGCACTCCAAAAAGCAAAATGAAACGTTGCACTCTCTCTCCTCCAAGGAAGGTGCTAGGCAGGAATTGTCTTGCTGGTCCTCACTTGCCCTGGCAGTCATTGCAGATAAACAGCAAGACTGGGGCTCTGCTCTTTCCTAGCCTTGCAAACAGCCAAAGCAGTTTGTCTCCCTCGTGAGCGCCAAAATGCTAAAATGAAACGTTGCACTCTCTCTCCTCCAAGGAAGGTGCTAGGCAGGAATTGTCTTGCTGGTCCTCACTTGCCCTGGCAGTCATTGCAGATAAACAGCAAGACTGGGGCTCTGCTCTTTCCTAGCCTTGCAAACAGCCAAAGCAATTTGTCTCGCTCGTGAGCGCCAAAATGCTAAAATGAAACGTTGCACTCTCTCTCCTCCAAGGAAGGTGCTAGGCAGGAATTGTCTTGCTGGTCCTCACTTGCCCTGGCAGTCATTGCAGATAAACAGCAAGACTGGGGCTCTGCTCTTTCCTAGCCTTGCAATCAGCCAAAGCAGTTTGTCTCGCTCGTGATCGCCAAAATGCTAAAATGATACGTTGCACTCTCTCTCCTCCAAGGAAGGTGCTAGGCAGGAATTGTCTTGCTGGTCCTCACTTGCCCTGGCAGTCATTGCAGATAAACAGCAAGACTGGGGCTCTGCTCTTTCCTAGCCTTGCAAACAGGCACTCTGCTTTTTCTCACTCTCGCACTCAAAAAAGCAAAATGAAACGTTGCACTCTCTCTCCTCCAAGGAAGGTGCTAGGCAGGAATTGTCTTGCTGGACCTCACTTGCCCTGGCAGACATTGCACATGAAAAGCAAGTCTGGGGCTCTGCTCTTTCCTAGCCTTGCAAACAGCGAAAGCAGTTTGACTCCCTCGTGAGCGCCAAAATGCTAAAATGAAACGTTGCACTCTCTCTCCTCCAAGGAAGGTGCTAGGCAGGAATTGTCTTGCTGGTCCTCACTTGCCCTGGCAGTCATTGCAGATAAACAGCAAGACTGGGGCTCTGCTCTTTCCTAGCCTTGCAAACAGGCACTCTGCTTTTTCTCACTCTCGCACTCCAAAAAGCAAAATGAAACGTTGCACTCTCTCTCCTCCAAGGAAGGTGCTAGGCAGGAATTGTCTTGCTGGACCTCACTTGCCCTGGCAGACATTGCACATGAACAGCAAGTCTGGGGCTCTGCTCTTTCCTAGCCTTGCAAACAGCCAAAGCAGTTTGACTCCCTCGTGAGCGCCAAAATGCTAAAAGGAAACGTTGCACTCTCTCTCCTCCAAGGAAGGTGCTAGGCAGGAATTGTCTTGCTGGTCCTCACTTGTCCTGGCACTCATTTCAGATAAGCAGCAAGACTCGGTCTGTGCTCTTTCCTAGCCTTGCAAACAGGCACTCTACTTTTTCTCACTCTCGCACTCCAAAAAGCAAAATGAAACGTTGCACTCTCTGTCCTGCAAGGAAGGTGCTAGGCAGGAATTGTCTTGCTGGTCCTCACTTGCCCTGGCAGTCATTGCAGATAAACAGCAAGACTGGGGCTCCAGTCTTTCCTAGCCTTGCAAAGAGGCACTCTGCTTTTTCTCACTCTGGCACTCCAAAAAGCAAAATGAAACGTTGAACTTTCTCCTCGCCAAGGAAGGTGCTAGGCAGGAATTGTCTTGCTGGTCCTCACTTGCCCTGGCAGTCATTGCAGATAAACAGCAAGACTGGGGCTCTGCTCTTTCCTAGATTTGCAAACAGCCAAAGCAGTTTGTCTCCCTCGTGAGCGCCAAAATGCTAAAATGAAACGTTGCACTCTCTCTCCTCCAAGGAAGGTGCTAGGCAGGAATTGTCTTGCTGGTCCTCACTTGCCCTGGCAGTCATTGCAGATAAACAGCAAGACTTGGGCTCTGCTCTTTCCTAGCCTTGCAAACAGCCAAAGCAGTTTGTCTCGCTCATGATCGCCAAAATGCTAAAATGAAACGTTGCACTCTCTCTCCTCCAAGGAAGGTGCTTGGCAGGAATTGTCTTGCTGGTCCTCACTTGCCCTGGCAGTCATTGCAGATAAACAGGAAGACTGGGGCTCTGCTCTTTCCTAGCCTTGCAAACAGCCAAAGCAATTTGTCTCGCTCGTGAGCGCCAAAATGCTAAAATGAAACGTTGCACTCTCTCTCCTCCAAGGAAGGTGCTAGGCAGGAATTGTCTTGCTGGTCCTCACTTGCCCTGGCAGTCATTGCAGATAAACAGCAAGACTGGGGCTCTGCTCTTTCCTAGCCTTGCAATCAGCCAAAGCAGTTTGTCTCCCTCGTGAGCGCCAAAATGTTAAAATGAAACGTTGCACTCTCTCTCCTCCAAGGAAGGTGCTAGGCAGGACTTGTCTTGCTGGTCCTCACTTGCCCTGGCAGTCATTGCAGATAAACAGCAAGACTGGGGCTCTGCTCTTTCCTAGCCTTGCAAACAGGCACTCTGCTTTTTCTCATTCTCGCACTCCAAAAAGCAAAATGAAACGTTGCACTCTCTCTCCTCCAAGGAAGGTGCTAGGCAGGAATTGTCTTGCTGGTCCTCACTTGCCCTGGCAGTCATTGCAGATAAACAGCAAGAATGGGGCTCTGCTCTTTCCTAGCCTTGCAAACAGCCAAAGCAGTTTGTCTCGCTCGTGAGCGCCAAAATGCTAAAATGAAACGTTGCACACTCTCTCCTCCAAGGAAGGTGCTAGGCAGGAATTGTCTTGCTGGTCCTCACTTGCCCTGGCAGTCATTGCAGATAAACAGCAAGACTGGCGCTCTGCTCTTTCCTAGCCTTGCAAACAGCCAAAGCAGTTTGTCTCGCTCGTGATCGCCAAAATGCTAAAATGAAACGTTGCACTCTCTCCTCCAAGGAAGGTGCTAGGCAGGAATTGTCTTGCTGGTCCTCACTTGCCCTGGCAGTCATTGCAGATAAACAGCAAGACTGGGGCTCCAGTCTTTCCTAGCCTTGCAAACAGGCACTCTGCTTTTTCTCACTCTCGCACTCCAAAAAGCAAAATGAAACGTTGCACTCTCTCTCCTCCAAGGAAGGTGCTAGGCAGGAATTGTCTTGCTGGACCTCACTTGCCCTGGCAGACATTGCACATGAACAGCAAGTCTGGGGCTCTGCTCTTTCCTAGCCTTGCAAACAGCCAAAGCAGTTTGACTCCCTCGTGAGCGCCAAAATGCTAAAATGAAATGTTGCACTCTCTCTCCTCCAAGGAAGGTGCTAGGCAGGAATTGTCTTGCTGGTCCTCACTTGCCCTGGCAGTCATTGCAGATAAACAGCAAGACTGGGGCTCTGCTCTTTCCTAGCCTTGCAAACAGCCAAAGAAATTTGTGTCGCTCGTGAGCGCCAAAATGCTAAAATGAAACGTTGCACTCTCTCTCCTCCAAGGAAGGTGCTAGGCAGGAATTGTCTTGCTGGTCCTCACTTGTCCTGGCACTCATTTCAGATAAACAGCAAGACTCGGTCTGTGCTCTTTCCTAGCCTTGCAAACAGGCACTCTGCTTTTTCTCACTCTCGCACTCCAAAAAGCAAAATGAAACGTTGCACTCTCTCTCCTCCAAGGAAGGTGCTAGGCAGGAATTGTCTTGCTGGTCCTCACTTGCCCTGGCAGTCATTGCAGATAAACAGCAAGACTGGGGCTCTGCTCTTTCCTAGCCTTGCAAACAGCCAAAGCAGTTTGTCTCGCTCGTGAGCGCCAAAAAGCTAAAATGAAACGCTGCACTCTCTCTCCTCCAAGGAAGGTGCTAGGCAGGAATTGTCTTGCTGGTCCTCACTTGCCCTGGCAGACATTGCAGATAAACAGCAAGACTCGGGCTCTGCTCTTTCCTAGCCTTGCAAACAGCCAAAGCAGTTTGTCACCCTCGTGAGCGCCAAAATGCTAAAAAGAAACGTTGCACTCTCTCTCCTCCAAGGAAGGTGCTAGGCAGGAATTGTCTTGCTGGTCCTCACTTGCCCTGGCAGTCATTGCAGATGAACAGCAAGACTGGGGCTCTGCTCTTTCCTAGCCTTGCAAACAGCGAAAGCAGTTTGTCTCGCTCGTGAGCGCCAAAAAGCTAAAATGAAACGTTGCACTCTCTCTCCTCCAAGGAAGGTGCTAGGCAGGAATTGTCTTGCTGGTCCTCACTTGCCCTGGCAGACATTGCAGATAAACAGCAAGACTCGGGCTCTGCTCTTTCCTAGCCTTGCAAACAGCCAAAGCAGTTTGTCTCCCTCGTGAGCGCCAAAATGCTAAAATGAAACGTTGCACTCTCTCTCCTCCAAGGAAGGTGCTAGGCAGGAATTGTCTTGCTGGTCCTCACTTGCCCTGGCAGTCATTGCAGATGAACAGCAAGACTGGGGCTCTGCTCTTTCCTAGCCTTGCAAATAGCCAAAGGAGTTTGTCTCCCTCGTGAGCGCCAAAATGCTAAAATGAAACGTTGCACTCTCTCTCCTCCAAGGAAGGTGGTAAGCAGGAATTGTCTTGCTGGTCCTCACTTGCCCTGGCAGACATTGCAGATAAACAGCAAGACTGGGGCTCTGCTCTTTCCTAGCCTTGCAAACAGCCAAAGCAGTTTGTCTCGCTCGTGAGCGCCAAAATGCTAAAATGAAACGTTGCACTCTCTCTCCTCCAAGGAAGGTGCTAGGCAGGAATTGTCTTGCTGGTCCTCACTTGCCCTGGCAGTCATTGCAGATAAACAGCAAGACTGGGGCTCCAGTCTTTCCTAGCCTTGCAAACAGGCACTCTCCTTTTTCTCATTCTCGCACTCCAAAAAGCAAAATGAAACGTTGCACTCTCTCTCCTCCAAGGAAGGTGCTAGGCAGGAATTGTCTTGCTGGTCCTCACTTGCCCTGGCAGTCATTGCAGATGAACAGCAAGACTGGGACTCTGCTCTTTCCTAGCCTTGCAAACAGCCAAAGCAGTTTGTCTCGCTCGTGAGCGCCAAAAAGCTAAAATGAAATGCTGCACTCTCTCTCCTCCAAGGAAGGTGCTAGGCAGGAATTGTCTTGCTGGTCCTCACTTGCCCTGGCAGACATTGCAGATAAACAGCAAGACTCGGGCTCTGCTCTGTCCTAGCCTTGCAAACAGCCAAAGCAGTTTGTCTCCCTCGTGAGCGCCAAAATGCTAAAATGAAACGTTGCACTCTCTCTCCTCCAAGGAAGGTGCTAGGCAGGAATTGTCTTGCTGGTCCTCACTTGCCCTGGCAGTCATTGCAGATAAACAGCAAGACTCGGGCTCTGCTCTTTCCTAGATTTGCAAACAGCCAAAGCAGTTTGACTCCCTCGTGAGCGCCAAAATGCTAAAATGAAACGTTGCACTCTCTCTCCTCCAAGGAAGGTGCTAGGCAGGAATTGTCTTGCTGGTCCTCACTTGCCCTGGCAGTCATTGCAGATAAACAGCAAGACTGGGGCTCTGCTCTTTCCTAGCCTTGCAAACAGGCACTCTCCTTTTTCTCATTCTCGCACTCCAAAAAGCAAAATGAAACGTTGCACTCTCTCTCCTCCAAGGAAGGTGCTAGGCAGGAATTGTCTTGCTGGTCCTCACTTGCCCTGGCAGTCATTGCAGATGAACAGCAAGACTGGGACTCTGCTCTTTCCTAGCCTTGCAAACAGCCAAAGCAGTTTGTCTCGCTCGTGAGCGCCAAAAAGCTAAAATGAAATGCTGCACTCTCTCTCCTCCAAGGAAGGTGCTAGGCAGGAATTGTCTTGCTGGTCCTCACTTGCCCTGCCAGACATTGCAGATGAACAGCAAGACTGGGGCTCTGCTCTTTCCTAGCCTTGCAAACAGCCAAAGCAGTTTGTCTCCCTCGTGAGCGCCAAAAAGCTAAAATGAAACGCTGCACTCTCTCTCCTCCAAGGAAGGTGCTAGGCAGGAATTGTCTTGCTGGTCCTCACTTGCCCTGGCAGACATTGCACATAAACAGCAAGACTCGGGCTCTGCTCTGTCCTAGCCTTGCAAAAAGCCAAAGCAGTTTGTCTCCCTCGTGAGCGCCAAAATGCTAAAATGAAACGTTGCACTCTCTCTCCTCCAAGGAAGGTGCTAGGCAGGAATTGTCTTCCTGGTCCTCACTTGCCCTGGCAGTCATTGCAGAAGAACAGCAAGACTGGGGCTCTGCTCTTTCCTAGCCTTGCAAACAGCCAAAGGAGTTTGTCTCCCTCGTGAGCGCCAAAATGCTAAAATGAAACGTTGCACTCTCTCTCCTCCAAGGAAGGTGCTAGGCAGGAATTGTCTTGCTGGTCCTCACTTGCCCTGGCAGACATTGCAGATAAACAGCAAGACTGGGGCTCTGCTCTTTCCTAGCCTTGCAAACAGCCAAAGCAGTTTGTCTCGCTCGTGAGCGCCAAAATGCTAAAATGAAACGTTGCACTCTCTCTCCTCCAAGGAAGGTGCTAGGCAGGAATTGTCTTGCTGGTCCTCACTTGCCCTGGCAGTCATTGCAGATAAACAGCAAGTCTGGGGCTCCAGTCTTTCCTAGCCTTGCAAAGAGGCACTCTGCTTTTTCTCACTCTGGCACTCCAAAAAGCAAAATGAAGCGTTGAACTCTCTCCTCTCCAAGGAAGGTGCTAGGCAGGAATTGTCTTGCTGGTCCTCACTTGCCCTGGCAGTCATTGCAGATAAACAGCAAGACTGGGGCTCTGCTCTTTCCTAGATTTGCAAACAGCCAAAGCAGTTTGTCTCCCTCGTGAGCGCCAAAATGCTAAAATGAAACGTTGCACTCTCTCTCGTCCAAGGAAGGTGCTAGGCAGGAATTGTCTTGCTGGTCCTCACTTGCCCTGGCAGACATTGCAGATAAACAGCAAGACTGGGGCTCTGCTCTTTCCTAGCCTTGCAAACAGGCACTCTCCTTTTTCTCATTCTCGCACTCCAAAAAGCAAAATGAAACGTTGCACTCTCTCTCCTCCAAGGAAGGTGCTAGGCAGGAATTGTCTTGCTGGTCCTCACTTGCCCTGGCAGTCATTGCAGATAAACAGCAAGAATGGGGCTCTGCTCTTTCCTAGCCTTGCAAACAGCCAAAGCAGTTTGTCTCGCTCGTGAGCGCCAAAATGCTAAAATGAAACGTTGCACTCTCTCTCCTCCAAGGAAGGTGCTAGGCAGGAATTGTCTTGCTGGTCCTCACTTGCCCTGGCAGTCATTGCAGATAAACAGCAAGACTGGGGCTCTGCTCTTTCCTAGCCTTGCAAACAGGCACTCTGCTTTTTCTCACTCTCGCACTCCAAAAAGCAAAATGAGACGTTGCACTCTCTCTCCTCCAAGGAAGGTGCTAGGCAGGAATTGTCTTGCTGGTCCTCACTTGCCCTGGCAGTCATTGCCGATAAACAGCAAGAATGGGGCTCTGCTCTTTCCTAGCCTTGCAAACAGCCAAAGCAGTTTGTCTCGCTCGTGAGCGCCAAAATGCTAAAATGAAACGTTGCACTCTCTCTCCTCCAAGGAAGGTGCTAGGCAGGAATTGTCTTGCTGGTCCTCACTTGCCCTGGCAGTCATTGCAGATAAACAGCAAGACTGGGGCTCTGCTCTTTCCTAGCCTTGCAAACAGGCACTCTGCTTTTTCTCACTCTCGCACTCCAAAAAGCAAAATGAGACGTTGCACTCTCTCTCCTCCAAGGAAGGTGCTAGGCAGGAATTGTCTTGCTGGACCTCACTTGCCCTGGCAGACATTGCACATGAACAGCAAGTCTGGGGCTCTGCTCTTTCCTAGCCTTGCAAACAGCCAAAGCATTTTCTCTCTCTCGTGAGCGCCAAAAAGCTAAAATGAAACGCTGCACTCTCTCTCCTCCAAGGAAGGTGCTAGGCAGGAATTGTCTTGCTAGTCCTCACTTGCCCTGGCAGTCATTGCAGATGAACAGCAAGACTGGGGCTCTGCTCTTTCCTAGCCTTGCAAAGAGGCACTCTGCTTTTTCTCACTCTGGCACTCCAAAAAGCAAAATGAAACGTTGAACTCTCTCCTCTCCAAGGAAGGTGCTAGGCAGGAATTGTCTTGCTGGTCCTCACTTGCCCTGGCAGTCATTGCAGATAAACAGCAAGACTGGGGCTCTGCTCTTTCCTAGATTTGCAAACAGCCAAAGCAGTTTGTCTCCCTCGTGAGCGCCAAAATGCTAAAATGAAACGTTGCACTCTCTCTCGTCCAAGGAAGGTGCTAGGCAGGAATTGTCTTGCTGGTCCTCACTTGCCCTGGCAGACATTGCAGATAAACAGCAAGACTGGGGCTCTGCTCTTTCCTAGCCTTGCAAACAGGCACTCTCCTTTTTCTCATTCTCGTACTCCAAAAAGCAAAATGAAACGTTGCACTCTCTCTCCTCCAAGGAAGGTGCTAGGCAGGAATTGTCTTGCTGGTCCTCACTTGCCCTGGCAGTCATTGCAGATAAACAGCAAGAATGGGGCTCTGCTCTTTCCTAGCCTTGCAAACAGCCAAAGCAGTTTGTCTCGCTCGTGAGCGCCAAAATGCTAAAATGAAACGTTGCACTCTCTCTCCTCCAAGGAAGGTGCTAGGCAGGAATTGTCTTGCTGGTCCTCACTTGCCCTGGCAGTCATTGCAGATAAACAGCAAGACTGGGGCTCTGCTCTTTCCTAGCCTTGCAAACAGGCACTCTGCTTTTTCTCACTCTCGCACTCCAAAAAGCAAAATGAGACGTTGCACTCTCTCTCCTCCAAGGAAGGTGCTAGGCAGGAATTGTCTTGCTGGTCCTCACTTGCCCTGGCAGTCATTGCAGATAAACAGCAAGAATGGGGCTGTGCTCTTTCCTAGCCTTGCAAACAGCCAAAGCAGTTTGTCTCGCTCGTGAGCGCCAAAATGCTAAAATGAAACGTTGCACTCTCTCTCCTCCAAGGAAGGTGCTAGGCAGGAATTGTCTTGCTGGTCCTCACTTGCCCTGGCAGTCATTGCAGATAAACAGCAAGTCTGGGGCTCCAGTCTTTCCTAGCCTTGCAAAGAGGCACTCTGCTTTTTCTCACTCTGGCACTCCAAAAAGCAAAATGAAGCGTTGAACTCTCTCCTCTCCAAGGAAGGTGCTAGGCAGGAATTGTCTTGCTGGTCCTCACTTGCCCTGGCAGTCATTGCAGATAAACAGCAAGACTGGGGCTCTGCTCTTTCCTAGATTTGCAAACAGCCAAAGCAGTTTGTCTCCCTCGTGAGCGCCAAAATGCTAAAATGAAACGTTGCACTCTCTCTCGTCCAAGGAAGGTGCTAGGCAGGAATTGTCTTGCTGGTCCTCACTTGCCCTGGCAGACATTGCAGATAAACAGCAAGACTGGGGCTCTGCTCTTTCCTAGCCTTGCAAACAGGCACTCTCCTTTTTCTCATTCTCGCACTCCAAAAAGCAAAATGAAACGTTGCACTCTCTCTCCTCCAAGGAAGGTGCTAGGCAGGAATTGTCTTGCTGGTCCTCACTTGCCCTGGCAGTCATTGCAGATAAACAGCAAGAATGGGGCTCTGCTCTTTCCTAGCCTTGCAAACAGCCAAAGCAGTTTGTCTCGCTCGTGAGCGCCAAAATGCTAAAATGAAACGTTGCACTCTCTCTCCTCCAAGGAAGGTGCTAGGCAGGAATTGTCTTGCTGGTCCTCACTTGCCCTGGCAGTCATTGCAGATAAACAGCAAGACTGGGGCTCTGCTCTTTCCTAGCCTTGCAAACAGGCACTCTGCTTTTTCTCACTCTCGCACTCCAAAAAGCAAAATGAGACGTTGCACTCTCTCTCCTCCAAGGAAGGTGCTAGGCAGGAATTGTCTTGCTGGTCCTCACTTGCCCTGGCAGTCATTGCCGATAAACAGCAAGAATGGGGCTCTGCTCTTTCCTAGCCTTGCAAACAGCCAAAGCAGTTTGTCTCGCTCGTGAGCGCCAAAATGCTAAAATGAAACGTTGCACTCTCTCTCCTCCAAGGAAGGTGCTAGGCAGGAATTGTCTTGCTGGTCCTCACTTGCCCTGGCAGTCATTGCAGATAAACAGCAAGACTGGGGCTCTGCTCTTTCCTAGCCTTGCAAACAGGCACTCTGCTTTTTCTCACTCTCGCACTCCAAAAAGCAAAATGAGACGTTGCACTCTCTCTCCTCCAAGGAAGGTGCTAGGCAGGAATTGTCTTGCTGGACCTCACTTGCCCTGGCAGACATTGCACATGAACAGCAAGTCTGGGGCTCTGCTCTTTCCTAGCCTTGCAAACAGCCAAAGCATTTTCTCTCTCTCGTGAGCGCCAAAAAGCTAAAATGAAACGCTGCACTCTCTCTCCTCCAAGGAAGGTGCTAGGCAGGAATTGTCTTGGTAGTCCTCACTTGCCCTGGCAGTCATTGCAGATGAACAGCAAGACTGGGGCTCTGCTCTTTCCTAGCCTTGCAAAGAGGCACTCTGCTTTTTCTCACTCTGGCACTCCAAAAAGCAAAATGAAACGTTGAACTCTCTCCTCTCCAAGGAAGGTGCTAGGCAGGAATTGTCTTGCTGGTCCTCACTTGCCCTGGCAGTCATTGCAGATAAACAGCAAGACTGGGGCTCTGCTCTTTCCTAGATTTGCAAACAGCCAAAGCAGTTTGTCTCCCTCGTGAGCGCCAAAATGCTAAAATGAAACGTTGCACTCTCTCTCGTCCAAGGAAGGTGCTAGGCAGGAATTGTCTTGCTGGTCCTCACTTGCCCTGGCAGACATTGCAGATAAACAGCAAGACTGGGGCTCTGCTCTTTCCTAGCCTTGCAAACAGGCACTCTCCTTTTTCTCATTCTCGTACTCCAAAAAGCAAAATGAAACGTTGCACTCTCTCTCCTCCAAGGAAGGTGCTAGGCAGGAATTGTCTTGCTGGTCCTCACTTGCCCTGGCAGTCATTGCAGATAAACAGCAAGAATGGGGCTCTGCTCTTTCCTAGCCTTGCAAACAGCCAAAGCAGTTTGTCTCGCTCGTGAGCGCCAAAATGCTAAAATGAAACGTTGCACTCTCTCTCCTCCAAGGAAGGTGCTAGGCAGGAATTGTCTTGCTGGTCCTCACTTGCCCTGGCAGTCATTGCAGATAAACAGCAAGACTGGGGCTCTGCTCTTTCCTAGCCTTGCAAACAGGCACTCTGCTTTTTCTCACTCTCGCACTCCAAAAAGCAAAATGAGACGTTGCACTCTCTCTCCTCCAAGGAAGGTGCTAGGCAGGAATTGTCTTGCTGGTCCTCACTTGCCCTGGCAGTCATTGCAGATAAACAGCAAGAATGGGGCTGTGCTCTTTCCTAGCCTTGCAAACAGCCAAAGCAGTTTGTCTCGCTCGTGAGCGCCAAAATGCTAAAATGAAACGTTGCACTCTCTCTCCTCCAAGGAAGGTGCTAGGCAGGAATTGTCTTGCTGGTCCTCACTTGCCCTGGCAGTCATTGCAGATAAACAGCAAGACTGGGGCTCTGCTCTTTCCTAGCCTTGCAAACAGGCACTCTGCTTTTTCTCACTCTCGCACTCCAAAAAGCAAAATGAGACGTTGCACTCTCTCTCCTCCAAGGAAGGTGCTAGGCAGGAATTGTCTTGCTGGACCTCACTTGCCCTGGCAGACATTGCACATGAACAGCAAGTCTGGGGCTCTGCTCTTTCCTAGCCTTGCAAACAGCCAAAGCATTTTGTCTCGCTCGTGAGCGCCAAAAAGCTAAAATGAAACGCTGCACTCTCTCTCCTCCAAGGAAGGTGCTAGGCAGGAATTGTCTTGCTAGTCCTCACTTGCCCTGGCAGTCATTGCAGATGAACAGCAAGACTGGGGCTCTGCTCTTTCCTAGCCTTGCAAAGAGGCACACTGCTTTTTCTCACTCTGGCACTCCAAAAAGCAAAATGAAACGTTGAACTCTCTCCTCTCCAAGGAAGGTGCTAGGCAGGAATTGTCTTGCTGGTCCTCACTTGCCCTGGCAGTCATTGCAGATAAACAGCAAGACTGGGGCTCTGCTCTTTCCTAGATTTGCAAACAGCCAAAGCAGTTTGTCTCCCTCGTGAGCGCCAAAATGCTAAAATGAAACGTTGCACTCTCTCTCGTCCAAGGAAGGTGCTAGGCAGGAATTGTCTTGCTGGTCCTCACTTGCCCTGGCAGTCATTGCAGATAAACAGCAAGACTGGGGCTCTGCTCTTTCCTAGCCTTGCAAACAGCCAAAGCAGTTTGTCTCGCTCATGATCGCCAAAATGCTAAAATGAAACGTTGCACTCTCTCTCCTCCAAGGAAGGTGCTAGGCAGGAATTGTCTTGCTGGGCCTCACTTGCCCTGGCAGTCATTGCAGATAAACAGCAAGACTGGGGCTCTTCTCTTTCCTAGCCTTGCAAACAGGCACTCTGCTTTTTCTCACTCTCGAACTCCAAAAAGCAAAATGAAACGTTGCACTATCTCTCCTCCAAGGAAGGTGCTAGGCAGAAATTGTCTTGCTGGTCCTCACTTGCCCTGGCAGTCATTGCAGATAAACAGCAAGACTCGGGCTGTGCTCTTTCCTAGCCTTGCAAACAGCCAAAGCAGTTCTTTCTCGTGAGCGCCAAAATGCTAAAATGAAACGTTGCATTCTCTCTCCTCCTAGGAAGGTGCTAGGCAGGAATTGTCCTGCTGGTCCTCACTTGCCCTGGCAGTCATTGCATATGAACAGCAAGATTGGGGCTCTGCTCTTTCCTAGCCTTGCGAACAGCCAAAGCAGTTTGTCTCCCTCGTGAGCGCCAAAATGCTAAAATGAAACGTTGCACTCTCTCTCCTCCAAGGAAGGTGCTAGGCAGGAATTGTCTTGCTGGTCCTCACTTGCCCTGGCAGTCATTGCAGATAAACAGCAAGACTGGGGCTCTGCTCTTTCCTAGCCTTGCAAACAGGCACTCTGCTTTTTCTCACTCTCGCACTCCAAAAAGCAAAATGAAACGTTGCACTCTCTCTCCTCCAAGGAAGGTGCTAGGCAGGAATTGTCTTGCTGGACCTCACTTGCCCTGGCAGACATTGCACATGAACAGGAAGACTGGGGCTCTGCTCTTTCCTAGCCTTGCAAACAGCCAAAGCAGTTTGACTCCCTCGTGAGCGCCAAAATGCTAAAATGAAACGTTGCACTCTCTCTCCTCCAGGGAAGGTGCTAGGCAGGAATTGTCTTGCTGGTCCTCACTTGCCCTGGCAGTCATTGCAGATAAACAGGAAGACTGGGGCTCTGCTCTTTCCTAGCCTTGCAAACAGCCAAAGCAGTTTGTCTCGCTCGTGAGCGCCAAAATGCTAAAATGAAACGTTGCACTCTCTCTCCTCCAAGGAAGGTGCTAGGCAGGAATTGTCTTGCTGGTCCTCACTTGCCCTGGCAGTCATTGCAGATAAACAGCAAGACTGGCGCTCTGCTCTTTCCTAGCCTTGCAAACAGCCAAAGCAGTTTGTCTCGCTCGTGATCGCCAAAATGCTAAAATGAAACGTTGCACTCTCTCTCCTCCAAGGAAGGTGCTAGGCAGGAATTGTCTTGCTGGTCCTCACTTGCCCTGGCAGTCATTGCAGATAAACAGCAAGACTGGGGCTCTGCTCTTTCCTAGCCTTGCAAACAGGCACTCTGCTTTTTCTCACTCTCGCACTCCAAAAAGCAAAATGAAACGTTGCACTCTCTCTCCTCCAAGGAAGGTGCTAGGCAGGAATTGTCTTGCTGGACCTCACTTGCCCTGGCAGACATTGCACATGAACAGGAAGACTGGGGCTCTGCTCTTTCCTAGCCTTGCAAACAGCCAAAGCAGTTTGACTCCCTCGTGAGCGCCAAAATGCTAAAATGAAACGTTGCACTCTCTCTCCTCCAGGGAAGGTGCTAGGCAGGAATTGTCTTGCTGGTCCTCACTTGCCCTGGCAGTCATTGCAGATAAACAGGAAGACTGGGGCTCTGCTCTTTCCTAGCCTTGCAAACAGCCAAAGCAATTTGTCTCGCTCGTGAGCGCCAAAATGCTAAAATGAAACGTTGCACTCACTCTCCTCCAAGGAAGGTGCTAGGCAGGAATTGTCTTGCTGGTCCTCACTTGCCCTGGCAGTCATTGCAGATAAACAGCAAGACTGGGGCTCTGCTCTTTCCTAGCCTTGCAAACAGGCACTCTCCTTTTTCTCACTCTCGCACTCAAAAAAGCAAAATGAAACGTTGCACTCTCTCTCCTCCAAGGAAGGTGCTAGGTAGGAATTGTCTTGCTGGACCTCACTTGCCCTGGCAGACATTGCACATGAACAGCAAGTCTGGGGCTCTGCTCTTTCCTAGCCTTGCAAACAGCCAAAGCAATTTGTCTCGCTCGTGAGCGCCAAAATGCTAAAATGAAACGTTGCACTCTCTCTCCTCCAAGGAAGGTGCTAGGCAGGAATTGTCTTGCTGGTCCTCACTTGTCCTGGCAGTCATTTCAGATAAACAGCAAGACTCGGTCTGTGCTCTTTCCTAGCCTTGCAAACAGGCACTCTGCTTTTTCTCACTCTCGCACTCCAAAAAGCAAAATGAAACGTTGCACTCTCTCTCCTCCAAGGAAGGTGCTAGGCAGGAATTGTCTTGCTGGTCCTCACTTGCCCTGGCAGTCATTGCAGATAAACAGCAAGACTGGGGCTCTGCTCTTTCCTAGCCTTGCAAACAGCCAAAGCAGTTTGTCTCGCTCGTGAGAGCCAAAATGCTAAAATGCAACGCTGCACTCTCTCTCCTCCAAGGAAGGTGCTAGGCAGGAATTGTCTTGCTGGTCCTCACTTGCCCTGGCAGTCATTGCAGATAAACAGCAAGACTCGGGCTCTGCTCTCTCCTAGCCTTGCAAACAGCCAAAGCAGTTTGTCTCCCTCGTGAGCGCCAAAATGCTAAAATGAACGTTGCACTCTCTCTCCTCCAAGGAAGGTGCTAGGCAGGAATTGTCTTGCTGGTCCTCACTTGCCCTGGCAGTCATTGCAGATAAACAGCAAGACTGGGGCTCTGCTCTTTCCTAGCCTTGCAAACAGGCACTCTGCTTTTTCTCACTCTCGCACTCCAAAAAGCAAAATGAAACGTTGCACTCTCTCTCCTCCAAGGAAGGTGCTAGGCAGGAATTGTCTTGCTGGTCCTCACTTGCCCTGGCAGTCATTGCAGATAAACAGCAAGACTGGGGCTCTGCTCTTTCCTAGCCTTGCAAACAGCCAAAGCAGTTTGTCTCCCTCGTGAGCGCCAAAATGCTAAAATGAAACGTTGCACTCTCTCTCCTCCAAGGAAGGTGCTAGGCAGGAATTGTCTTGCTGGTCCTCACTTGCCCTGGCAGTCATTGCAGATAAACAGCAAGACTGGGGCTCTGCTCTTTCCTAGCCTTGCAAACAGCCAAAGCAATTTGTCTCGCTCGTGAGCGCCAAAATGCTAAAATGAAACGTTGCACTCTCTCTCCTCCAAGGAAGGTGCTAGGCAGGAATTGTCTTGCTGGTCCTCACTTGCCCTGGCAGTCATTGCAGATAAACAGCAAGACTGGGGCTCTGCTCTTTCCTAGCCTTGCAATCAGCCAAAGCAGTTTGTCTCGCTCGTGATCGCCAAAATGCTAAAATGATACGTTGCACTCTCTCTCCTCCAAGGAAGGTGCTAGGCAGGAATTGTCTTGCTGGTCCTCACTTGCCCTGGCAGTCATTGCAGATAAACAGCAAGACTGGGGCTCTGCTCTTTCCTAGCCTTGCAAACAGGCACTCTGCTTTTTCTCACTCTCGCACTCAAAAAAGCAAAATGAAACGTTGCACTCTCTCTCCTCCAAGGAAGGTGCTAGGCAGGAATTGTCTTGCTGGACCTCACTTGCCCTGGCAGACATTGCACATGAAAAGCAAGTCTGGGGCTCTGCTCTTTCCTAGCCTTGCAAACAGCGAAAGCAGTTTGACTCCCTCGTGAGCGCCAAAATGCTAAAATGAAACGTTGCACTCTCTCTCCTCCAAGGAAGGTGCTAGGCAGGAATTGTCTTGCTGGTCCTCACTTGCCCTGGCAGTCATTGCAGATAAACAGCAAGACTGGGGCTCTGCTCTTTCCTAGCCTTGCAAACAGGCACTCTGCTTTTTCTCACTCTCGCACTCCAAAAAGCAAAATGAAACGTTGCACTCTCTCTCCTCCAAGGAAGGTGCTAGGCAGGAATTGTCTTGCTGGACCTCACTTGCCCTGGCAGACATTGCACATGAACAGCAAGTCTGGGGCTCTGCTCTTTCCTAGCCTTGCAAACAGCCAAAGCAGTTTGACTCCCTCGTGAGCGCCAAAATGCTAAAAGGAAACGTTGCACTCTCTCTCCTCCAAGGAAGGTGCTAGGCAGGAATTGTCTTGCTGGTCCTCACTTGTCCTGGCACTCATTTCAGATAAGCAGCAAGACTCGGTCTGTGCTCTTTCCTAGCCTTGCAAACAGGCACTCTACTTTTTCTCACTCTCGCACTCCAAAAAGCAAAATGAAACGTTGCACTCTCTGTCCTGCAAGGAAGGTGCTAGGCAGGAATTGTCTTGCTGGTCCTCACTTGCCCTGGCAGTCATTGCAGATAAACAGCAAGACTGGGGCTCCAGTCTTTCCTAGCCTTGCAAAGAGGCACTCTGCTTTTTCTCACTCTGGCACTCCAAAAAGCAAAATGAAACGTTGAACTTTCTCCTCGCCAAGGAAGGTGCTAGGCAGGAATTGTCTTGCTGGTCCTCACTTGCCCTGGCAGTCATTGCAGATAAACAGCAAGACTGGGGCTCTGCTCTTTCCTAGATTTGCAAACAGCCAAAGCAGTTTGTCTCCCTCGTGAGCGCCAAAATGCTAAAATGAAACGTTGCACTCTCTCTCCTCCAAGGAAGGTGCTAGGCAGGAATTGTCTTGCTGGTCCTCACTTGCCCTGGCAGTCATTGCAGATAAACAGCAAGACTTGGGCTCTGCTCTTTCCTAGCCTTGCAAACAGCCAAAGCAGTTTGTCTCGCTCATGATCGCCAAAATGCTAAAATGAAACGTTGCACTCTCTCTCCTCCAAGGAAGGTGCTTGGCAGGAATTGTCTTGCTGGTCCTCACTTGCCCTGGCAGTCATTGCAGATAAACAGGAAGACTGGGGCTCTGCTCTTTCCTAGCCTTGCAAACAGCCAAAGCAATTTGTCTCGCTCGTGAGCGCCAAAATGCTAAAATGAAACGTTGCACTCTCTCTCCTCCAAGGAAGGTGCTAGGCAGGAATTGTCTTGCTGGTCCTCACTTGCCCTGGCAGTCATTGCAGATAAACAGCAAGACTGGGGCTCTGCTCTTTCCTAGCCTTGCAATCAGCCAAAGCAGTTTGTCTCCCTCGTGAGCGCCAAAATGTTAAAATGAAACGTTGCACTCTCTCTCCTCCAAGGAAGGTGCTAGGCAGGACTTGTCTTGCTGGTCCTCACTTGCCCTGGCAGTCATTGCAGATAAACAGCAAGACTGGGGCTCTGCTCTTTCCTAGCCTTGCAAACAGGCACTCTGCTTTTTCTCATTCTCGCACTCCAAAAAGCAAAATGAAACGTTGCACTCTCTCTCCTCCAAGGAAGGTGCTAGGCAGGAATTGTCTTGCTGGTCCTCACTTGCCCTGGCAGTCATTGCAGATAAACAGCAAGAATGGGGCTCTGCTCTTTCCTAGCCTTGCAAACAGCCAAAGCAGTTTGTCTCGCTCGTGAGCGCCAAAATGCTAAAATGAAACGTTGCACACTCTCTCCTCCAAGGAAGGTGCTAGGCAGGAATTGTCTTGCTGGTCCTCACTTGCCCTGGCAGTCATTGCAGATAAACAGCAAGACTGGCGCTCTGCTCTTTCCTAGCCTTGCAAACAGCCAAAGCAGTTTGTCTCGCTCGTGATCGCCAAAATGCTAAAATGAAACGTTGCACTCTCTCTCCTCCAAGGAAGGTGCTAGGCAGGAATTGTCTTGCTGGTCCTCACTTGCCCTGGCAGTCATTGCAGATAAACAGCAAGACTGGGGCTCCAGTCTTTCCTAGCCTTGCAAACAGGCACTCTGCTTTTTCTCACTCTCGCACTCCAAAAAGCAAAATGAAACGTTGCACTCTCTCTCCTCCAAGGAAGGTGCTAGGCAGGAATTGTCTTGCTGGACCTCACTTGCCCTGGCAGACATTGCACATGAACAGCAAGTCTGGGGCTCTGCTCTTTCCTAGCCTTGCAAACAGCCAAAGCAGTTTGACTCCCTCGTGAGCGCCAAAATGCTAAAATGAAATGTTGCACTCTCTCTCCTCCAAGGAAGGTGCTAGGCAGGAATTGTCTTGCTGGTCCTCACTTGCCCTGGCAGTCATTGCAGATAAACAGCAAGACTGGGGCTCTGCTCTTTCCTAGCCTTGCAAACAGCCAAAGAAATTTGTGTCGCTCGTGAGCGCCAAAATGCTAAAATGAAACGTTGCACTCTCTCTCCTCCAAGGAAGGTGCTAGGCAGGAATTGTCTTGCTGGTCCTCACTTGTCCTGGCACTCATTTCAGATAAACAGCAAGACTCGGTCTGTGCTCTTTCCTAGCCTTGCAAACAGGCACTCTGCTTTTTCTCACTCTCGCACTCCAAAAAGCAAAATGAAACGTTGCACTCTCTCTCCTCCAAGGAAGGTGCTAGGCAGGAATTGTCTTGCTGGTCCTCACTTGCCCTGGCAGTCATTGCAGATAAACAGCAAGACTGGGGCTCTGCTCTTTCCTAGCCTTGCAAACAGCCAAAGCAGTTTGTCTCGCTCGTGAGCGCCAAAAAGCTAAAATGAAACGCTGCACTCTCTCTCCTCCAAGGAAGGTGCTAGGCAGGAATTGTCTTGCTGGTCCTCACTTGCCCTGGCAGACATTGCAGATAAACAGCAAGACTCGGGCTCTGCTCTTTCCTAGCCTTGCAAACAGCCAAAGCAGTTTGTCACCCTCGTGAGCGCCAAAATGCTAAAAAGAAACGTTGCACTCTCTCTCCTCCAAGGAAGGTGCTAGGCAGGAATTGTCTTGCTGGTCCTCACTTGCCCTGGCAGTCATTGCAGATGAACAGCAAGACTGGGGCTCTGCTCTTTCCTAGCCTTGCAAACAGCGAAAGCAGTTTGTCTCGCTCGTGAGCGCCAAAAAGCTAAAATGAAACGTTGCACTCTCTCTCCTCCAAGGAAGGTGCTAGGCAGGAATTGTCTTGCTGGTCCTCACTTGCCCTGGCAGACATTGCAGATAAACAGCAAGACTCGGGCTCTGCTCTTTCCTAGCCTTGCAAACAGCCAAAGCAGTTTGTCTCCCTCGTGAGCGCCAAAATGCTAAAATGAAACGTTGCACTCTCTCTCCTCCAAGGAAGGTGCTAGGCAGGAATTGTCTTGCTGGTCCTCACTTGCCCTGGCAGTCATTGCAGATGAACAGCAAGACTGGGGCTCTGCTCTTTCCTAGCCTTGCAAATAGCCAAAGGAGTTTGTCTCCCTCGTGAGCGCCAAAATGCTAAAATGAAACGTTGCACTCTCTCTCCTCCAAGGAAGGTGGTAAGCAGGAATTGTCTTGCTGGTCCTCACTTGCCCTGGCAGACATTGCAGATAAACAGCAAGACTGGGGCTCTGCTCTTTCCTAGCCTTGCAAACAGCCAAAGCAGTTTGTCTCGCTCGTGAGCGCCAAAATGCTAAAATGAAACGTTGCACTCTCTCTCCTCCAAGGAAGGTGCTAGGCAGGAATTGTCTTGCTGGTCCTCACTTGCCCTGGCAGTCATTGCAGATAAACAGCAAGACTGGGGCTCCAGTCTTTCCTAGCCTTGCAAACAGGCACTCTCCTTTTTCTCATTCTCGCACTCCAAAAAGCAAAATGAAACGTTGCACTCTCTCTCCTCCAAGGAAGGTGCTAGGCAGGAATTGTCTTGCTGGTCCTCACTTGCCCTGGCAGTCATTGCAGATGAACAGCAAGACTGGGACTCTGCTCTTTCCTAGCCTTGCAAACAGCCAAAGCAGTTTGTCTCGCTCGTGAGCGCCAAAAAGCTAAAATGAAATGCTGCACTCTCTCTCCTCCAAGGAAGGTGCTAGGCAGGAATTGTCTTGCTGGTCCTCACTTGCCCTGGCAGACATTGCAGATAAACAGCAAGACTCGGGCTCTGCTCTGTCCTAGCCTTGCAAACAGCCAAAGCAGTTTGTCTCCCTCGTGAGCGCCAAAATGCTAAAATGAAACGTTGCACTCTCTCTCCTCCAAGGAAGGTGCTAGGCAGGAATTGTCTTGCTGGTCCTCACTTGCCCTGGCAGTCATTGCAGATAAACAGCAAGACTCGGGCTCTGCTCTTTCCTAGATTTGCAAACAGCCAAAGCAGTTTGACTCCCTCGTGAGCGCCAAAATGCTAAAATGAAACGTTGCACTCTCTCTCCTCCAAGGAAGGTGCTAGGCAGGAATTGTCTTGCTGGTCCTCACTTGCCCTGGCAGTCATTGCAGATAAACAGCAAGACTGGGGCTCTGCTCTTTCCTAGCCTTGCAAACAGGCACTCTCCTTTTTCTCATTCTCGCACTCCAAAAAGCAAAATGAAACGTTGCACTCTCTCTCCTCCAAGGAAGGTGCTAGGCAGGAATTGTCTTGCTGGTCCTCACTTGCCCTGGCAGTCATTGCAGATGAACAGCAAGACTGGGACTCTGCTCTTTCCTAGCCTTGCAAACAGCCAAAGCAGTTTGTCTCGCTCGTGAGCGCCAAAAAGCTAAAATGAAATGCTGCACTCTCTCTCCTCCAAGGAAGGTGCTAGGCAGGAATTGTCTTGCTGGTCCTCACTTGCCCTGCCAGACATTGCAGATGAACAGCAAGACTGGGGCTCTGCTCTTTCCTAGCCTTGCAAACAGCCAAAGCAGTTTGTCTCGCTCGTGAGCGCCAAAAAGCTAAAATGAAACGCTGCACTCTCTCTCCTCCAAGGAAGGTGCTAGGCAGGAATTGTCTTGCTGGTCCTCACTTGCCCTGGCAGACATTGCACATAAACAGCAAGACTCGGGCTCTGCTCTGTCCTAGCCTTGCAAAAAGCCAAAGCAGTTTGTCTCCCTCGTGAGCGCCAAAATGCTAAAATGAAACGTTGCACTCTCTCTCCTCCAAGGAAGGTGCTAGGCAGGAATTGTCTTCCTGGTCCTCACTTGCCCTGGCAGTCATTGCAGAAGAACAGCAAGACTGGGGCTCTGCTCTTTCCTAGCCTTGCAAACATCCAAAGGAGTTTGTCTCCCTCGTGAGCGCCAAAATGCTAAAATGAAACGTTGCACTCTCTCTCCTCCAAGGAAGGTGCTAGGCAGGAATTGTCTTGCTGGTCCTCACTTGCCCTGGCAGACATTGCAGATAAACAGCAAGACTGGGGCTCTGCTCTCTCCTAGCCTTGCAAACAGCCAAAGCAGTTTGTCTCGCTCGTGAGCGCCAAAATGCTAAAATGAAACGTTGCACTCTCTCTCCTCCAAGGAAGGTGCTAGGCAGGAATTGTCTTGCTGGTCCTCACTTGCCCTGGCAGTCATTGCAGATAAACAGCAAGTCTGGGGCTCCAGTCTTTCCTAGCCTTGCAAAGAGGCACTCTGCTTTTTCTCACTCTGGCACTCCAAAAAGCAAAATGAAGCGTTGAACTCTCTCCTCTCCAAGGAAGGTGCTAGGCAGGAATTGTCTTGCTGGTCCTCACTTGCCCTGGCAGTCATTGCAGATAAACAGCAAGACTGGGGCTCTGCTCTTTCCTAGATTTGCAAACAGCCAAAGCAGTTTGTCTCCCTCGTGAGCGCCAAAATGCTAAAATGAAACGTTGCACTCTCTCTCGTCCAAGGAAGGTGCTAGGCAGGAATTGTCTTGCTGGTCCTCACTTGCCCTGGCAGACATTGCAGATAAACAGCAAGACTGGGGCTCTGCTCTTTCCTAGCCTTGCAAACAGGCACTCTCCTTTTTCTCATTCTCGCACTCCAAAAAGCAAAATGAAACGTTGCACTCTCTCTCCTCCAAGGAAGGTGCTAGGCAGGAATTGTCTTGCTGGTCCTCACTTGCCCTGGCAGTCATTGCAGATAAACAGCAAGAATGGGGCTCTGCTCTTTCCTAGCCTTGCAAACAGCCAAAGCAGTTTGTCTCGCTCGTGAGCGCCAAAATGCTAAAATGAAACGTTGCACTCTCTCTCCTCCAAGGAAGGTGCTAGGCAGGAATTGTCTTGCTGGTCCTCACTTGCCCTGGCAGTCATTGCAGATAAACAGCAAGACTGGGGCTCTGCTCTTTCCTAGCCTTGCAAACAGGCACTCTGCTTTTTCTCACTCTCGCACTCCAAAAAGCAAAATGAGACGTTGCACTCTCTCTCCTCCAAGGAAGGTGCTAGGCAGGAATTGTCTTGCTGGTCCTCACTTGCCCTGGCAGTCATTGCCGATAAACAGCAAGAATGGGGCTCTGCTCTTTCCTAGCCTTGCAAACAGCCAAAGCAGTTTGTCTCGCTCGTGAGCGCCAAAATGCTAAAATGAAACGTTGCACTCTCTCTCCTCCAAGGAAGGTGCTAGGCAGGAATTGTCTTGCTGGTCCTCACTTGCCCTGGCAGTCATTGCAGATAAACAGCAAGACTGGGGCTCTGCTCTTTCCTAGCCTTGCAAACAGGCACTCTGCTTTTTCTCACTCTCGCACTCCAAAAAGCAAAATGAGACGTTGCACTCTCTCTCCTCCAAGGAAGGTGCTAGGCAGGAATTGTCTTGCTGGACCTCACTTGCCCTGGCAGACATTGCACATGAACAGCAAGTCTGGGGCTCTGCTCTTTCCTAGCCTTGCAAACAGCCAAAGCATTTTCTCTCTCTCGTGAGCGCCAAAAAGCTAAAATGAAACGCTGCACTCTCTCTCCTCCAAGGAAGGTGCTAGGCAGGAATTGTCTTGCTAGTCCTCACTTGCCCTGGCAGTCATTGCAGATGAACAGCAAGACTGGGGCTCTGCTCTTTCCTAGCCTTGCAAAGAGGCACTCTGCTTTTTCTCACTCTGGCACTCCAAAAAGCAAAATGAAACGTTGAACTCTCTCCTCTCCAAGGAAGGTGCTAGGCAGGAATTGTCTTGCTGGTCCTCACTTGCCCTGGCAGTCATTGCAGATAAACAGCAAGACTGGGGCTCTGCTCTTTCCTAGCCTTGCAAACAGGCACTCTGCTTTTTCTCACTCTCGCACTCCAAAAAGCAAAATGAAACGTTGAACTCTCTCCTCTCCAAGGAAGGTGCTAGGCAGGAATTGTCTTGCTGGTCCTCGCTTGCCCTGGCAGTCATTGCAGATAAACAGCAAGACTGGGTCTCTGCTCTTTCCTAGCCTTGCAAACAGCCAAAGCAGTTTGTCTCGCTCGTGAGCGCCAAAATGCTAAAATGAAACGCTGCACTCTCTCTCCTCTAGCGAAGGTGCTAGGCAGGAAATGTCTTGCTGGTCCTCACTTGCCCTGGCAGACATTGCAGATAAACAGCAAGACTCGGGCTCTGCTCTCTCCTAGCCTTGCAAACAGCCAAAGCAGTTTGTCTCCCTCGTGAGCGCCAAAATGCTAAAATGAAACGTTGCACTCTCTCTCCTCCAAGGAAGGTGCTAGGCAGGAATTGTCTTGCTGGTCCTCACTTGCCCTGGCAGTCATTGCAGATAAACAGCAAGACCGGGCTCTGCTCTTTCCTAGCCTTGCAAACAGGCACTCTGCTTTTTCTCACTCTCGCACTCCAAAAAGCAAAATGAAACGTTGAACTCTCTCCTCTCCAAGGAAGGTGCTAGGCAGGAATTGTCTTGCTGGTCCTCACTTGCCCTGGCAGTCATTGCAGATAAACAGCAAGACTGGGGCTCTGCTCTTTCCTAGCCTTGCAAACAGCCAAAGCAATTTGTCTCGCTCGTGAGCGCCAAAATGCTAAAATGAAACGTTGCACTCTCTCTCCTCCAAGGAAGGTGCTAGGCAGGAATTGTCTTGCTGGTCCTCACTTGCCCTGGCAGTCATTGCAGATAAACAGCAAGACTCGGGCTGTGCTCTTTCCTAGCCTTGCAAACAGGCACTCTGCTTTTTCTCACTCTTACCCCAAAAAGCAAAATGAAACGTTGCACTCTCTCTCGTCCAAGGAAGGTGCTAGGCAGGAATTGTCTTGCTGGTCCTCACTTGCCCTGGCAGTCATTGCAGATAAACAGCAAGACTGGGGCTCTGCTCTTTCCTAGCCTTGCAAACAGCCAAAGCAATTTGTCTCGCTCGTGAGCGCCAAAATGCTAAAACGAAACGTTGCACTCTCTCTCCTCCAAGGAAGGTGCTAGGCAGGAATTGTCTTGCTGGTCCTCACTTGCCCTGGCAGTCATTGCAGATAAACAGCAAGACTCGGGCTCTGCTCTTTCCTAGCCTTGCAAACAGGCACTCTGCTTTTTCTCACTCTCGCACTCCAAAAAGCAAAATGAAACGTTGAACTCTCTCCTCTCCAAGGAAGGTGCTAGGCAGGAATTGTCTTGCTGGTCCTCGCTTGCCCTGGCAGTCATTGCAGATAAACAGCAAGACTGGGGCTCTGCTCTTTCCTAGCCTTGCAAACAGCCAAAGCAGGTTGTCTCGCTCGTGAGCGCCAAAATGCTAAAATGAAACGCTGCACTCTCTCTCCTCCAACGAAGGTGCTAGGCAGGAAATGTCTTGCTGGTCCTCACTTGCCCTGGCAGACATTGCAGATAAACAGCAAGACTCGGGCTCTGCTCTTTCCTAGCCTTGCAAACAGCCAAAGCAGTTTGTCTCGCTCGTGAGCGCCAAAATGCTAAAATGAAACGGTGCACTCTCTCTCCTCCAAGGAAGGTGCTAGGCAGGAATTGTCTTGCTGGTCCTCACTTGCCCTGGCAGTCATTGCAGATAAACAGCAAGACTCGGGCTCTGCTCTCTCCTAGCCTTGCAAACAGCCAAAGCAGTTTGTCTCCCTCGTGAGCGCCAAAATGCTAAAATGAAACGTTGCACTCTCTCCTCTCCAAGGAAGGTGCTAGGCAGGAATTGTCTTGCTGGTCCTCGCTTGCCCTGGCAGTCATTGCAGATAAACAGCAAGACTCAGGCTCTGCTCTTTCCTAGCCTTGCAAGCAGGCACTCTGCTTTTTCTCACTCTTACCCCAAAAAGCAAAATGAAACGTTGCACTCTCTCTCCTCCAAGGAAGGTGCTAGGCAGGAATTGTCTTGCTGGTCCTCACTTGCCCTGGCAGTCATTGCAGATAAACAGCAAGACTGGGGCTCTGCTCTTTCCTAGCTTTGCAAACAGGCACTCTGCTTTTTCTCACTCTCGCACTCCAAAAAGCAAAATGAAACTTTGCACTCTCTCTCCTCCAAGGAAGGTGCTAGGCAGGAATTGTCTTGCTGGTCCTCACTTGCCCTGGCAGTCATTGCAGATAAACAGCAAGACTGGGGCTCTGCTCTTTCCTAGCCTTGCAAACAGCCAAAGCAATTTGTCTCGCTCGTGAGCGCCAAAATGTTAAAATGAAACGTTGCACTCTCTCTCCTCCAAGGAAGGTGCTAGGCAGGAATTGTCTTGCTGGTCCTCACTTGCCCTGGCAGTCATTGCAGATAAACAGCAAGACTCGGGCTGTGCTCTTTCCTAGCCTTGCAAACAGGCACTCTGCTTTTTCTCACTCTTACCCCAAAAAGCAAAATGAAACGTTGCACTCTCTCTCGTCCAAGGAAGGTGCTAGGCAGGAATTGTCTTGCTGGTCCTCACTTGCCCTGGCAGTCATTGCAGATAAACAGCAAGACTGGGGCTCTGCTCTTTCCTAGCCTTGCAAAGAGCCAAAGCAATTTGTCTCGCTCGTGAGCGCCAAAATGCTAAAACGAAACGTTGCACTCTCTCTCTTCCAAGGAAGGTGCTAGGCAGGAATTGTCTTGCTGGTCCTCACTTGCCCTGGCAGTCATTGCAGATAAACAGCAAGACTGGGGCTCTGCTCTTTCCTAGCCTTGCAAACAGCCAAAGCAGTTTGTCTCGCTCGTGAGCGCCAAAATGCTAAAATGAAACGCTGCACTCTCTCTCCTCCAACGAAGGTGCTAGGCAGGAACTGTCTTGCTGGTCCTCACTTGCCCTGGCAGACATTGCAGATAAGCAGCAAGACTGGGGCTCTGCTCTCTCCTAGCCTTGCAAACAGCCAAAGCAGTTTGTCTCCCTCATGAGCGCCAAAATGCTAAAATGAAACGTTGCACTCTCTCTCCTCCAAGGAAGGTGCTAGGCAGGAATTGTCTTGCTGGTCCTCACTTGCCCTGGCAGTCATTGCAGATAAACAGCAAGACCGGGCTCTGCTCTTTCCTAGCCTTGCAAACAGGCACTCTGCTTTTTCTCACTCTCGCACTCCAAAAAGCAAAATGAAACGTTGAACTCTCTCCTCTCCAAGGAAGGTGCTAGGCAGGAATTGTCTTGCTGATCCTCACTTGCCCTGGCAGTCATTGCAGATAAACAGCAAGACTGGGGCTCTGCTCTTTCCTAGCCTTGCAAACAGCCAAAGCAATTTGTCTCGCTCGTGAGCGCCAAAATGCTAAAATGAAACGTTGCACTCTCTCTCCTCCAAGGAAGGTGCTAGGCAGGAATTGTCTTGCTGGTCCTCACTTGCCCTGGCAGTCATTGCAGATAAACAGCAAGACTGGGGCTCTGCTCTTTCCTAGCTTTGCAAACAGGCACTCTGCTTTTTCTCACTCTCGCACTCCAAAAAGCAAAATGAAACTTTGCACTCTCTCTCCTCCAAGGAAGGTGCTAGGCAGGAATTGTCTTGCTGGTCCTCACTTGCCCTGGCAGTCATTGCAGATAAACAGCAAGACTGGGGCTCTGCTCTTTCCTAGCCTTGCAAACAGCCAAAGCAATTTGTCTCGCTCGTGAGCGCCAAAATGCTAAAATGAAACGTTGCACTCTCTCTCCTCCAAGGAAGGTGCTAGGCAGGAATTGTCTTGCTGGTCCTCACTTGCCCTGGCAGTCATTGCAGATAAACAGCAAGACTCGGGCTCTGCTCTCTCCTAGCCTTGCAAACAGCCAAAGCAGTTTGTCTCCCTCGTGAGCGCCAAAATGCTAAAATGAAACGTTGCACTCTCTCTCCTCCAAGGAAGGTGCTAGGCAGGAATTGTCTTGCTGGTCCTCACTTGCCCTGGCAGTCATTGCAGATAAACAGCAAGACTGGGGCTCTGCTCTTTCCTAGCCTTGCAAACAGCCAAAGCAGTTTGTCTCGCTCGTGAGCGCCAAAATGCTAAAATGAAACGTTGCACTCTCTCTCCTCCAAGGAAGGTGCTAGGCAGGAATTGTCTTGCTGGTCCTCACTTGCCCTGGCAGTCATTGCAGATAAACAGCAAGACTCGGGCTGTGCTCTTTCCTAGCCTTGCAAGCAGGCACTCTGCTTTTTCTCACTCTTACCCCAAAAAACAAAATGAAACGTTGCACTCTCTCTCGTCCAAGGAAGGTGCTAGGCAGGAATTGTCTTGCTGGTCCTCACTTGCCCTGGCAGTCATTGCAGATAAACAGCAAGACTGGGGCTCTGCTCTTTCCTAGCCTTGCAAACAGGAACTCTGCTTTTTCTCACTCTTACCCCAAAAAGCAAAATGAAACGTTGCACTCTCTCCTCTCCAAGGAAGGTGCTAGGCAGGAATTGTCTTGCTGGTCCTCACTTGCCCTGGCAGTCATTGCAGATAAACAGCAAGACTGGGGCTCTGCTCTTTCCTAGCCTTGCAAACAGGCACTCTGCTTTTTCTCACTCTCGCACTCCAAAAAGAAAAATGAAACGTTGAACTCTCTCCTCTCCAAGGAAGGTGCTAGGCAGGAATTGTCTTGCTGGTCCTCGCTTGCCCTGGCAGTCATTGCAGATAAACAGCAAGACTGGGTCTCTGCTCTTTCCTAGCCTTGCAAACAGCCAAAGCAGTTTGTCTCGCTCGTGAGCGCCAAAATGCTAAAATGAAACGCTGCACTCTCTCTCCTCCAAGGAAGGTGCTAGGCAGGAAATGTCTTGCTGGTCCTCACTTGCCCTGGCAGACATTGCAGATAAACAGCAAGACTCGGGCTCTGCTCTTTCCTAGCCTTGCAAACAGCCAAAGAAGTTTGTCTCGCTCGTGAGCGCCAAAATGCTAAAATGAAACGGTGCACTCTCTCTCCTCCAAGGAAGGTGCTAGGCAGGAATTGTCTTGCTGGTCCTCACTTGCCCTGGCAGTCATTGCAGATAAACAGCAAGACTCGGGCTCTGCTCTCTCCTAGCCTTGCAAACAGCCAAAGCAGTTTGTCTCCCTCGTGAGCGCCAAAATGCTAAAATGAAACGTTGCACTCTCTCTCCTCCAAGGAAGGTGCTAGGCAGGAATTGTCTTGCTGGTCCTCACTTGCCCTGGCAGTCATTGCAGATAAACAGCAAGACCGGGCTCTGCTCTTTCCTAGCCTTGCAAACAGGCACTCTGCTTTTTCTCACTCTCGCATTCCAAAAAGCAAAATGAAACGTTGAACTCTCTCCTCTCCAAGGAAGGTGCTAGGCAGGAATTGTCTTGCTGGTCCTCACTTGCCCTGGCAGTCATTGCAGATAAACAGCAAGACTGGGGCTCTGCTCTTTCCTAGCCTTGCAAACAGCCAAAACAGTTTCTCTCCCTCGTGAGCGCCAAAATGCTAAAATGAAACGTTGCACTCTCTCTCCTCCAAGGAAGGTGCTAGGCAGGAATTGTCTTGCTGGTCCTCACTTGCCCTGGCAGTCATTGCAGATAAACAGCAAGACTGGGGCTCTGCTCTTTCCTAGCTTTGCAAACAGGCACTCTGCTTTTTCTCACTCTCGCACTCCAAAAAGCAAAATGAAACTTTGCACTCTCTCTCCTCCAAGGAAGGTGCTAGGCAGGAATTGTCTTGCTGGTCCTCACTTGCCCTGGCAGTCATTGCAGATAAACAGCAAGACTGGGGCTCTGCTCTTTCCTAGCCTTGCAAACAGCCAAAGCAATTTGTCTCGCTCGTGAGCGCCAAAATGCTAAAATGAAACATTGCACTCTCTCTCCTCCAAGGAAGGTGCTAGGCAGGAATTGTCTTGCTGGTCCTCACTTGCCCTGGCAGTCATAGCAGATAAACAGAAAGACTCGGGCTGTGCTCTTTCCTAGCCTTGCAAACAGGCACTCTGCTTTTTCTCACTCTTACCCCAAAAAGCAAAATGAAACGTTGCACTCTCTCTCGTCCAAGGAAGGTGCTAGGCAGGAATTGTCTTGCTGGTCCTCACTTGCCCTGGCAGTCATTGCAGATAAACAGCAAGACTGGGGCTCTGCTCTTTCCTAGCCTTGCAAACAGGAACTCTGCTTTTTCTCACTCTTACCCCAAAAAGCAAAATGAAACGTTGCACTCTCTCCTCTCCAAGGAAGGTGCTAGGCAGGAATTGTCTTGCTGGTCCTCACTTGCCCTGGCAGTCATTGCAGATAAACAGCAAGACCGGGCTCTGCTCTTTCCTAGCCTTGCAAACAGGAACTCTGCTTTTTCTCACTCTCGCACTCCAAAAAGCAAAATGAAACGTTGAACTCTCTCCTCTCCAAGGAAGGTGCTAGGCAGGAATTGTCTTGCTGGTCCTCGCTTGCCCTGGCAGTCATTGCAGATAAACAGCAAGACTGGGGCTCTGCTCTTTCCTAGCCTTGCAAGCAGGCACTCTGCTTTTTCTCACTCTTACCCCAAAAAGCAAAATGAAACGTTGCACTCTCTCTCCTCCAAGGAAGGTGCTAGGCAGGAATTGTCTTGCTGGTCCTCACTTGCCCTGGCAGTCATTGCAGATAAACAGCAAGACCGGGCTCTGCTCTTTCCTAGCCTTGCAAACAGGCACTCTGCTTTTTCTCACTCTCGCACTCCAAAAAGCAAAATGAAACGTTGAACTCTCTCCTCTCCAAGGAAGGTGCTAGGCAGGAATTGTCTTGCTGGTCCTCACTTGCCCTGGCAGTCATTGCAGATAAACAGCAAGACTGGGGCTCTGCTCTTTCCTAGCCTTGCAAACAGCCAAAGCAATTTGTCTCGCTCGTGAGCGCCAAAATGCTAAAATGAAACGTTGCACTCTCTCTCCTCCAAGGAAGGTGCTAGGCAGGAATTGTCTTGCTGGTCCTCACTTGCCCTGGCAGTCATTGCAGATAAACAGCAAGACTGGGGCTCTGCTCTTTCCTAGCTTTGCAAACAGGCACTCTGCTTTTTCTCACTCTCGCACTCCAAAAAGCAAAATGAAACTTTGCACTCTCTCTCCTCCAAGGAAGGTGCTAGGCAGGAATTGTCTTGCTGGTCCTCACTTGCCCTGGCAGTCATTGCAGATAAACAGCAAGACTGGGGCTCTGCTCTTTCCTAGCCTTGCAAACAGCCAAAGCAATTTGTCTCGCTCGTGAGCGCCAAAATGCTAAAATGAAACGTTGCACTCTCTCTCCTCCAAGGAAGGTGCTAGGCAGGAATTGTCTTGCTGGTCCTCACTTGCCCTGGCAGTCATTGCAGATAAACAGCAAGACTCGGGCTCTGCTCTCTCCTAGCCTTGCAAACAGCCAAAGCAGTTTGTCTCCCTCGTGAGCGCCAAAATGCTAAAATGAAACGTTGCACTCTCTCTCCTCCAAGGAAGGTGCTAGGCAGGAATTGTCTTGCTGGTCCTCACTTGCCCTGGCAGTCATTGCAGATAAACAGCAAGACTGGGGCTCTGCTCTTTCCTAGCCTTGCAAACAGCCAAAGCAGTTTGTCTCCCTCGTGAGCGCCAAAATGCTAAAATGAAACGTGGCACTCTCTCTCCTCCAAGGAAGGTGGTAGGCAGGAATTGTCTTGCTGGTCCTCACTTGCCCTGGCAGACATTGCAGATAAACAGCAAGACTGGGGCTCTGCTCTTTCCTAGCCTTGCAAACAGCCAAAGCAATTTGTCTCGCTCGTGAGCGCCAAAATGCTAAAATGAAACGTTGCACTCTCTCTCCTCCAAGGAAGGTGCTAGGCAGGAATTGTCTTGCTGGTCCTCACTTGCCCTGGCAGTCATTGCAGATAAACAGCAAGACTCGGGCTGTGCTCTTTCCTAGCCTTGCAAGCAGGCACTCTGCTTTTTCTCACTCTTACCCCAAAAAACAAAATGAAACGTTGCACTCTCTCTCGTCCAAGGAAGGTGCTAGGCAGGAATTGTCTTGCTGGTCCTCACTTGCCCTGGCAGTCATTGCAGATAAACAGCAAGACTGGGGCTCTGCTCTTTCCTAGCCTTGCAAACAGGAACTCTGCTTTTTCTCACTCTTACCCCAAAAAGCAAAATGAAACGTTGCACTCTCTCCTCTCCAAGGAAGGTGCTAGGCAGGAATTGTCTTGCTGGTCCTCACTTGCCCTGGCAGTCATTGCAGATAAACAGCAAGACTGGGGCTCTGCTCTTTCCTAGCCTTGCAAACAGGCACTCTGCTTTTTCTCACTCTCGCACTCCAAAAAGAAAAATGAAACGTTGAACTCTCTCCTCTCCAAGGAAGGTGCTAGGCAGGAATTGTCTTGCTGGTCCTCGCTTGCCCTGGCAGTCATTGCAGATAAACAGCAAGACTGGGTCTCTGCTCTTTCCTAGCCTTGCAAACAGCCAAAGCAGTTTGTCTCGCTCGTGAGCGCCAAAATGCTAAAATGAAACGCTGCACTCTCTCTCCTCCAAGGAAGGTGCTAGGCAGGAAATGTCTTGCTGGTCCTCACTTGCCCTGGCAGACATTGCAGATAAACAGCAAGACTCGGGCTCTGCTCTTTCCTTGCCTTGCAAACAGCCAAAGAAGTTTGTCTCGCTCGTGAGCGCCAAAATGCTAAAATGAAACGGTGCACTCTCTCTCCTCCAAGGAAGGTGCTAGGCAGGAATTGTCTTGCTGGTCCTCACTTGCCCTGGCAGTCATTGCAGATAAACAGCAAGACTCGGGCTCTGCTCTCTCCTAGCCTTGCAAACAGCCAAAGCAGTTTGTCTCCCTCGTGAGCGCCAAAATGCTAAAATGAAACGTTGCACTCTCTCTCCTCCAAGGAAGGTGCTAGGCAGGAATTGTCTTGCTGGTCCTCACTTGCCCTGGCAGTCATTGCAGATAAACAGCAAGACCGGGCTCTGCTCTTTCCTAGCCTTGCAAACAGGCACTCTGCTTTTTCTCACTCTCGCATTCCAAAAAGCAAAATGAAACGTTGAACTCTCTCCTCTCCAAGGAAGGTGCTAGGCAGGAATTGTCTTGCTGGTCCTCACTTGCCCTGGCAGTCATTGCAGATAAACAGCAAGACTGGGGCTCTGCTCTTTCCTAGCCTTGCAAACAGCCAAAACAGTTTCTCTCCCTCGTGAGCGCCAAAATGCTAAAATGAAACGTTGCACTCTCTCTCCTCCAAGGAAGGTGCTAGGCAGGAATTGTCTTGCTGGTCCTCACTTGCCCTGGCAGTCATTGCAGATAAACAGCAAGACTGGGGCTCTGCTCTTTCCTAGCTTTGCAAACAGGCACTCTGCTTTTTCTCACTCTCGCACTCCAAAAAGCAAAATGAAACTTTGCACTCTCTCTCCTCCAAGGAAGGTGCTAGGCAGGAATTGTCTTGCTGGTCCTCACTTGCCCTGGCAGTCATTGCAGATAAACAGCAAGACTGGGGCTCTGCTCTTTCCTAGCCTTGCAAACAGCCAAAGCAATTTGTCTCGCTCGTGAGCGCCAAAATGCTAAAATGAAACATTGCACTCTCTCTCCTCCAAGGAAGGTGCTAGGCAGGAATTGTCTTGCTGGTCCTCACTTGCCCTGGCAGTCATAGCAGATAAACAGAAAGACTCGGGCTGTGCTCTTTCCTAGCCTTGCAAACAGGCACTCTGCTTTTTCTCACTCTTACCCCAAAAAGCAAAATGAAACGTTGCACTCTCTCTCGTCCAAGGAAGGTGCTAGGCAGGAATTGTCTTGCTGGTCCTCACTTGCCCTGGCAGTCATTGCAGATAAACAGCAAGACTGGGGCTCTGCTCTTTCCTAGCCTTGCAAACAGGAACTCTGCTTTTTCTCACTCTTACCCCAAAAAGCAAAATGAAACGTTGCACTCTCTCCTCTCCAAGGAAGGTGCTAGGCAGGAATTGTCTTGCTGGTCCTCACTTGCCCTGGCAGTCATTGCAGATAAACAGCAAGACCGGGCTCTGCTCTTTCCTAGCCTTGCAAACAGGAACTCTGCTTTTTCTCACTCTCGCACTCCAAAAAGCAAAATGAAACGTTGAACTCTCTCCTCTCCAAGGAAGGTGCTAGGCAGGAATTGTCTTGCTGGTCCTCGCTTGCCCTGGCAGTCATTGCAGATAAACAGCAAGACTCGGGCTCTGCTCTTTCCTAGCCTTGCAAGCAGGCACTCTGCTTTTTCTCACTCTTACCCCAAAAAGCAAAATGAAACGTTGCACTCTCTCTCCTCCAAGGAAGGTGCTAGGCAGGAATTGTCTTGCTGGTCCTCACTTGCCCTGGCAGTCATTGCAGATAAACAGCAAGACTGGGGCTCTGCTCTTTCCTAGCTTTGCAAACAGGCACTCTGCTTTTTCTCACTCTCGCACTCCAAAAAGCAAAATGAAACTTTGCACTCTCTCTCCTCCAAGGAAGGTGCTAGGCAGGAATTGTCTTGCTGGTGCTCACTTGCCCTGGCAGTCATTGCAGATAAACAGCAAGACTGGGGCTCTGCTCTTTCCTAGCCTTGCAAACAGCCAAAGCAATTTGTCTCGCTCGTGAGCGCCAAAATGCTAAAATGAAACGTTGCACTCTCTCTCCTCCAAGGAAGGTGCTAGGCAGGAATTGTCTTGCTGGTCCTCACTTGCCCTGGCAGTCATTGCAGATAAACAGCAAGACTCGGGCTCTGCTCTTTCCTAGCCTTGCAAACAGGCACTCTGCTTTTTCTCACTCTTACCCCAAAAAGCAAAATGAAACGTTGCACTCTCTCTCGTCCAAGGAAGGTGCTAGGCAGGAATTGTCTTGCTGGTCCTCACTTGCCCTGGCAGTCATTGCAGATGAACAGCAAGACTGGGGCTCTGCTCTTTCCTAGCCTTGCAAACAGCCAAAGCAGTTTGTCTCGCTCGAGACCGCCAAAATGCTAAAATGAAACGTTGCACTCTCTCTCCTCCAAGGAAGGTGCTAGGCAGGAATTGTCTTACTGGTCCTCACTTGCCCTGGCAGTCATTGCAGATAAACAGCAAGACTCGGGCTCTGCTCTTTCCTAGCCTTGCAAACAGGCACTCTGCTTTTTCTCACTCTCGCACTCCAAAAAGCAAAATGAAACGTTGAACTCTCTCCTCTCCAAGGAAGGTGCTAGGCAGGAATTGTCTTGCTGGTCCTCGCTTGCCCTGGCAGTCATTGCAGATAAACAGCAAGACTGGGGCTCTGCTCTTTCCTAGCCTTGCAAACAGCCAAAGCAGTTTGTCTCGCTCGTGAGCGCCAAAATGCTAAAATGAAACGCTGCACTCTCTCTCCTCCAACGAAGGTGCTAGGCAGGAAATGTCTTGCTGGTCCTCACTTGCCCTGGCAGACATTGCAGATAAACAGCAAGACTCGGGCTCTGCTCTTTCCTAGCCTTGCAAACAGCCAAAGCAGTTTGTCTCGCTCGTGAGCGCCAAAATGCTAAAATGAAACGGTGCACTCTCTCTCCTCCAAGGAAGGTGCTAGGCAGGAATTGTCTTGCTGGTCCTCACTTGCCCTGGCAGTCATTGCAGATAAACAGCAAGACTCGGGCTCTGCTCTCTCCTAGCCTTGCAAACAGCCAAAGCAGTTTGTCTCCCTCGTGAGCGCCAAAATGCTAAAATGAAACGTTGCACTCTCTCTCCTCCAAGGAAGGTGCTAGGCAGGAATTGTCTTGCTGGTCCTCGCTTGCCCTGGCAGTCATTGCAGATAAACAGCAAGACTCGGGCTCTGCTCTTTCCTAGCCTTGCAAGCAGGCACTCTGCTTTTTCTCACTCTTACCCCAAAAAGCAAAATGAAACGTTGCACTCTCTCTCGTCCAAGGAAGGTGCTAGGCAGGAATTGTCTTGCTGGTCCTCACTTGCCCTGGCAGTCATTGCAGATAAACAGCAAGACTGGGGCTCTGCTCTTTCCTAGCTTTGCAAACAGGCACTCTGCTTTTTCTCACTCTCGCACTCCAAAAAGCAAAATGAAACTTTGCACTCTCTCTCCTCCAAGGAAGGTGCTAGGCAGGAATTGTCTTGCTGGTCCTCACTTGCCCTGGCAGTCATTGCAGATAAACAGCAAGACTGGGGCTCTGCTCTTTCCTAGCCTTGCAAACAGCCAAAGCAATTTGTCTCGCTCGTGAGCGCCAAAATGCTAAAATGAAACGTTGCACTCTCTCTCCTCCAAGGAAGGTGCTAGGCAGGAATTGTCTTGCTGGTCCTCACTTGCCCTGGCAGTCATTGCAGATAAACAGCAAGACTCGGGCTGTGCTCTTTCTAGCCTTGCAAACAGGCACTCTGCTTTTTCTCACTCTTACCCCAAAAAGCAAAATGAAACGTTGCACTCTCTCTCGTCCAAGGAAGGTGCTAGGCAGGAATTGTCTTGCTGATCCTCACTTGCCCTGGCAGTCATTGCAGATAAACAGCAAGACTGGGGCTCTGCTCTTTCCTAGCCTTGCAAACAGCCAAAGCAGTTTGTCTCGCTCGTGAGCGCCAAAATGCTAAAATGAAACGCTGCACTCTCTCTCCTCCAACGAAGGTGCTAGGCAGGAACTGTCTTGCTGGTCCTCACTTGCCCTGGCAGACATTGCAGATAAACAGCAAGACTGGGGCTCTGCTCTTTCCTAGCCTTGCAAACAGCCAAAGCAGTTTGTCTCGCTCGTGAGCGCCAAAATGCTAAAATGAAACGGTGCACTCTCTCTCCTCCAAGGAAGGTGCTAGGCAGGAATTGTCTTGCTGGTCCTCACTTGCCCTGGCAGTCGTTGCAGATAAGCAGCAAGACTGGGGCTCTGCTCTCTCCTAGCCTTGCAAACAGCCAAAGCAGTTTGTCTCCCTCGTGAGCGCCAAAATGCTAAAATGAAACGTTGCACTCTCTCTCCTCCAAGGAAGGTGCTAGGCAGGAATTGTCTTGCTGGTCCTCACTTGCCCTGGCAGTCATTGCAGATAAACAGCAAGACCGGGCTCTGCTCTTTCCTAGCCTTGCAAACAGGCACTCTGCTTTTTCTCACTCTCGCACCCCAAAAAGCAAAATGAAACGTTGCACTCTCTCTCGTCCAAGGAAGGTGCTAGGCAGGAATTGTCTTGCTGGTCCTCACTTGCCCTGGCAGTCATTGCAGATGAACAGCAAGACTGGGTCTCTGCTCTTTCCTAGCCTTGCAAACAGCCAAAGCAGTTTGTCTCGCTCGAGACCGCCAAAATGCTAAAATGAAACGTTGCACTCTCTCTCCTCCAAGGAAGGTGCTAGGCAGGAATTGTCTTACTGGTCCTCACTTGCCCTGGCAGTCATTGCAGATAAACAGCAAGACTCGGGCTCTGCTCTTTCCTAGCCTTGCAAACAGGCACTCTGCTTTTTCTCACTCTCGCACTCCAAAAAGCAAAATGAAACGTTGAACTCTCTCCCCTCCAAGGAAGGTGCTAGGCAGGAATTGTCTTGCTGGTCCTCGCTTGCCCTGGCAGTCATTGCAGATAAACAGCAAGACTGGGGCTCTGCTCTTTCCTAGCCTTGCAAACAGCCAAAGCAGTTTGTCTCGCTCGTGAGCGCCAAAATGCTAAAATGAAACGCTGCACTCTCTCTCCTCCAACGAAGGTGCTAGGCAGGAAATGTCTTGCTGGTCCTCACTTGCCCTGGCAGACATTGCAGATAAACAGCAAGACTCGGGCTCTGCTCTTTCCTAGCCTTGCAAACAGCCAAAGCAGTTTGTCTCGCTCGTGAGCGCCAAAATGCTAAAATGAAACGGTGCACTCTCTCTCCTCCAAGGAAGGTGCTAGGCAGGAATTGTCTTGCTGGTCCTCACTTGCCCTGGCAGTCATTGCAGATAAACAGCAAGACTCGGGCTCTGCTCTCTCCTAGCCTTGCAAACAGCCAAAGCAGTTTGTCTCCCTCGTGAGCGCCAAAATGCTAAAATGAAACGTTGCACTCTCTCTCCTCCAAGGAAGGTGCTAGGCAGGAATTGTCTTCCTGGTCCTCGCTTGCCCTGGCAGTCATTGCAGATAAACAGCAAGACTCGGGCTCTGCTCTTTCCTAGCCTTGCAAGCAGGCACTCTGCTTTTTCTCACTCTTACCCCAAAAAGCAAAATGAAACGTTGCACTCTCTCTCCTCCAAGGAAGGTGCTAGGCAGGAATTGTCTTGCTGGTCCTCACTTGCCCTGGCAGTCATTGCAGATAAACAGCAAGACTGGGGCTCTGCTCTTTCCTAGCTTTGCAAACAGGCACTCTGCTTTTTCTCACTCTCGCACTCCAAAAAGCAAAATGAAACTTTGCACTCTCTCTCCTCCAAGGAAGGTGCTAGGCAGGAATTGTCTTGCTGGTCCTCACTTGCCCTGGCAGTCATTGCAGATAAACAGCAAGACTGGGGCTCTGCTCTTTCCTAGCCTTGCAAACAGCCAAAGCAATTTGTCTCGCTCGTGAGCGCCAAAATGCTAAAATGAAACGTTGCACTCTCTCTCCTCCAAGGAAGGTGCTAGGCAGGAATTGTCTTGCTGGTCCTCACTTGCCCTGGCAGTCATTGCAGATAAACAGCAAGACTCGGGCTGTGCTCTTTCTAGCCTTGCAAACAGGCACTCTGCTTTTTCTCACTCTTACCCCAAAAAGCAAAATGAAACGTTGCACTCTCTCTCGTCCAAGGAAGGTGCTAGGCAGGAATTGTCTTGCTGGTCCTCACTTGCCCTGGCAGTCATTGCAGATAAACAGCAAGACTGGGGCTCTGCTCTTTCCTAGCCTTGCAAACAGCCAAAGCAGTTTGTCTCGCTCGTGAGCGCCAAAATGCTAAAATGAAACGCTGCACTCTCTCTCCTCCAACGAAGGTGCTAGGCAGGAACTGTCTTGCTGGTCCTCACTTGCCCTGGCAGACATTGCAGATAAACAGCAAGACTGGGGCTCTGCTCTTTCCTAGCCTTGCAAACAGCCAAAGCAGTTTGTCTCGCTCGTGAGCGCCAAAATGCTAAAATGAAACGGTGCACTCTCTCTCCTCCAAGGAAGGTGCTAGGCAGGAATTGTCTTGCTGGTCCTCACTTGCCCTGGCAGTCGTTGCAGATAAGCAGCAAGACTGGGGCTCTGCTCTCTCCTAGCCTTGCAAACAGCCAAAGCAGTTTGTCTCCCTCGTGAGCGCCAAAATGCTAAAATGAAACGTTGCACTCTCTCTCCTCCAAGGAAGGTGCTAGGCAGGAATTGTCTTGCTGGTCCTCACTTGCCCTGGCAGTCATTGCAGATAAACAGCAAGACCGGGCTCTGCTCTTTCCTAGCCTTGCAAACAGGCACTCTGCTTTTTCTCACTCTCGCACTCCAAAAAGCAAAATGAAACGTTGAACTCTCTCCTCTCCAAGGAAGGTGCTAGGCAGGAATTGTCTTGCTGGTCCTCACTTGCCCTGGCAGTCATTGCAGATAAACAGCAAGACTGGGGCTCTGCTCTTTCCTAGCCTTGCAAACAGCCAAAGCAATTTGTCTCGCTCGTGAGCGCCAAAATGCTAAAATGAAACGTTGCACTCTCTCTCCTCCAAGGAAGGTGCTAGGCAGGAATTGTCTTGCTGGTCCTCACTTGCCCTGGCAGTCATTGCAGATAAACAGCAAGACTGGGGCTCTGCTCTTTCCTAGCTTTGCAAACAGGCACTCTGCTTTTTCTCACTCTCGCACTCCAAAAAGCAAAATGAAACTTTGCACTCTCTCTCCTCCAAGGAAGGTGCTAGGCAGGAATTGTCTTGCTGGTCCTCACTTGCCCTGGCAGTCATTGCAGATAAACAGCAAGACTGGGGCTCTGCTCTTTCCTAGCCTTGCAAACAGCCAAAGCAATTTGTCTCGCTCGTGAGCGCCAAAATGCTAAAATGAAACGTTGCACTCTCTCTCCTCCAAGGAAGGTGCTAGGCAGGAATTGTCTTGCTGGTCCTCACTTGCCCTGGCAGTCATTGCAGATAAACAGCAAGACTCGGGCTGTGCTCTTTCTAGCCTTGCAAACAGGCACTCTGCTTTTTCTCACTCTTACCCCAAAAAGCAAAATGAAACGTTGCACTCTCTCTCGTCCAAGGAAGGTGCTAGGCAGGAATTGTCTTGCTGGTCCTCACTTGCCCTGGCAGTCATTGCAGATAAACAGCAAGACTGGGGCTCTGCTCTTTCCTAGCCTTGCAAACAGCCAAAGCAATTTGTCTCGCTCGTGAGCGCCAAAATGCTAAAATGAAACGTTGCACTCTCTCTCCTCCAAGGAAGGTGCTAGGCAGGAATTGTCTTGCTGGTCCTCACTTGCCCTGGCAGTCATTGCAGATAAACAGCAAGACCGGGCTCTGCTCTTTCCTAGCCTTGCAAACAGGCACTCTGCTTTTTCTCACTCTCGCACTCCAAAAAGCAAAATGAAACGTTGAACTCTCTCCTCTCCAAGGAAGGTGCTAGGCAGGAATTGTCTTGCTGGTCCTCACTTGCCCTGGCAGTCATTGCAGATAAACAGCAAGACTGGGGCTCTGCTCTTTCCTAGCCTTGCAAACAGCCAAAGCAATTTGTCTCTCTCGTGAGCGCCAAAATGCTAAAATGAAACGCTGCACTCTCTCTCCTCCAAGGAAGGTGCTAGGCAGGAATTGTCTTGCTGGTCCTCACTTGCCCTGGCAGTCATTGCAGATAAACAGCAAGACTGGGGCTCTGCTCTTTCCTAGCTTTGCAAACAGGCACTCTGCTTTTTCTCACTCTCGCACTCCAAAAAGCAAAATGAAACTTTGCACTCTCTCTCCTCCAAGGAAGGTGCTAGGCAGGAATTGTCTTGCTGGTCCTCACTTGCCCTGGCAGTCATTGCAGATGAACAGCAAGACTGGGGCTCTGCTCTTTCCTAGCCTTGCAAACAGCCAAAGCAGTTTGTCTCGCTCGAGACCGCCAAAATGCTAAAATGAAACGTTGCACTCTCTCTCCTCCAAGGAAGGTGCTAGGCAGGAATTGTCTTACTGGTCCTCACTTGCCCTGGCAGTCATTGCAGATAAACAGCAAGACTCGGGCTCTGCTCTTTCCTAGCCTTGCAAACAGGCACTCTGCTTTTTCTCACTCTCGCACTCCAAAAAGCAAAATGAAACGTTGAACTCTCTCCTCTCCAAGGAAGGTGCTAGGCAGGAATTGTCTTGCTGGTCCTCGCTTGCCCTGGCAGTAATTGCAGATAAACAGCAAGACTGGGGCTCTGCTCTCTCCTAGCCTTGCAAACAGCCAAAGCAGTTTGTCTCCCTCGTGAGCGCCAAAATGCTAAAATGAAACGTTGCACTCTCTCTCCTCCAAGGAAGGTGCTAGGCAGGAATTGTCTTGCTGGTCCTCACTTGCCCTGGCAGTCATTGCAGATAAACAGCAAGACCGGGCTCTGCTCTTTCCTAGCCTTGCAAACAGGAACTCTGCTTTTTCTCACTCTCGCACTCCAAAAAGCAAAATGAAACGTTGAACTCTCTCCTCTCCAAGGAAGGTGCTAGGCAGGAATTGTCTTGCTGGTCCTCGCTTGCCCTGGCAGTCATTGCAGATAAACAGCAAGACTCGGGCTCTGCTCTTTCCTAGCCTTGCAAGCAGGCACTCTGCTTTTTCTCACTCTTACCGAAAAAGCAAAATGAAACGTTGCACTCTCTCTCCTCCAAGGAAGGTGCTAGGCAGGAATTGTCTTGCTGGTCCTCACTTGCCCTGGCAGTCATTGCAGATAAACAGCAAGACTGGGGCTCTGCTCTTTCCTAGCTTTGCAAACAGGCACTCTGCTTTTTCTCACTCTCGCACTCCAAAAAGCAAAATGAAACTTTGCACTCTCTCTCCTCCAAGGAAGGTGCTAGGCAGGAATTGTCTTGCTGGTCCTCACTTGCCCTGGCAGTCATTGCAGATAAACAGCAAGACTGGGGCTCTGCTCTTTCCTAGCCTTGCAAACAGCCAAAGCAGTTTGTCTCGCTCGTGAGCGCCAAAATGCTAAAATGAAACGTTGCACTCTCTCTCCTCCAAGGAAGGTGCTAGGCAGGAATTGTCTTGCTGGTCCTCACTTGCCCTGGCAGTCATTGCAGATAAACAGCAAGACTCGGGCTGTGCTCTTTCCTAGCCTTGCAAACAGGCACTCTGCTTTTTCTCACTCTTACCCCAAAAAGCAAAATGAAACGTTGCACTCTCTCTCGTCCAAGGAAGGTGCTAGGCAGGAATTGTCTTGCTGGTCCTCACTTGCCCTGGCAGTCATTGCAGATAAACAGCAAGACTGGGGCTCTGCTCTTTCCTAGCCTTGCAAACAGCCAAAGCAATTTGTCTCGCTCGTGAGCGCCAAAATGCTAAAACGAAACGTTGCACTCTCTCTCTTCCAAGGAAGGTGCTAGGCAGGAATTGTCTTGCTGGTCCTCACTTGCCCTGGCAGTCATTGCAGATAAACAGCAAGACTGGGGCTCTGCTCTTTCCTAGCCTTGCAAACAGCCAAAGCAGTTTGTCTCGCTCGTGAGCGCCAAAATGCTAAAATGAAACGCTGCACTCTCTCTCCTCCAACGAAGGTGCTAGGCAGGAACTGTCTTGCTGGTCCTCACTTGCCCTGGCAGACATTGCAGATAAACAGCAAGACTGGGGCTCTGCTCTTTCCTAGCCTTGCAAACAGCCAAAGCAGTTTGTCTCCCTCGTGAGCGCCAAAATGCTAAAATGAAACGGTGCACTCTCTCTCCTCCAAGGAAGGTGCTAGGCAGGAATTGTCTTGCTGGTCCTCACTTGCCCTGGCAGTCGTTGCAGATAAACAGCAAGACCGGGCTCTGCTCTTTCCTAGCCTTGCAAACAGGCACTCTGCTTTTTCTCACTCTCGCACTCCAAAAAGCAAAATGAAACGTTGAACTCTCTCCTCTCCAAGGAAGGTGCTAGGCAGGAATTGTCTTGCTGGTCCTCACTTGCCCTGGCAGTCATTGCAGATAAACAGCAAGACTGGGGCTCTGCTCTTTCCTAGCTTTGCAAACAGCCAAAGCAATTTGTCTCGCTCGTGAGCGCCAAAATGCTAAAATGAAACGTTGCACTCTCTCTCCTCCAAGGAAGGTGCTAGGCAGGAATTGTCTTGCTGGTCCTCACTTGCCCTGGCAGTCATTGCAGATAAACAGCAAGACTGGGGCTCTGCTCTTTCCTAGCTTTGCAAACAGGCACTCTGCTTTTTCTCACTCTCGCACTCCAAAAAGCAAAATGAAACTTTGCACTCTCTCTCCTCCAAGGAAGGTGCTAGGCAGGAATTGTCTTGCTGGTCCTCACTTGCCCTGGCAGTCATTGCAGATAAACAGCAAGACTGGGGCTCTGCTCTTTCCTAGCCTTGCAAACAGCCAAAGCAATTTGTCTCGCTCGTAAGCGCCAAAATGCTAAAATGAAACGTTGCACTCTCTCTCCTCCAAGGAAGGTGCTAGGCAGGAATTGTCTTGCTGGTCCTCACTTGCCCTGGCAGTCATTGCAGATAAACAGCAAGACTCGGGCTGTGCTCTTTCCTAGCCTTGCAAACAGCCAAAGCAGTTTGTCTCCCTCGTGAGCGCCAAAATGCTAAAATGAAACGTTGCACTCTCTCTCCTCCAAGGAAGTGCTAGGCAGGAATTGTCTTGCTGGTCCTCACTTGCCCTGGCAGTCATTGCAGATAAACAGCAAGACTCGGGCTGTGCTCTTTCCTAGCCTTGCAAGCAGGCACTCTGCTTTTTCTCACTCTTACCCCAAAAAACAAAATGAAACGTTGCACTCTCTCTCGTCCAAGGAAGGTGCTAGGCAGGAATTGTCTTGCTGGTCCTCACTTGCCCTGGCAGTCATTGCAGATAAACAGCAAGACTGGGGCTCTGCTCTTTCCTAGCCTTGCAAACAGGAACTCTCCTTTTTCTCACTCTTACCCCAAAAAGCAAAATGAAACGTTGCACTCTCTCCTCTCCAAGGAAGGTGCTAGGCAGGAATTGTCTTGCTGGTCCTCACTTGCCCTGGCAGTCATTGCAGATAAACAGCAAGACTGGGGCTCTGCTCTTTCCTAGCCTTGCAAACAGGCACTCTGCTTTTTCTCACTCTCGCACTCCAAAAAGCAAAATGAAACGTTGAACTCTCTCCTCTCCAAGGAAGGTGCTAGGCAGGAATTGTCTTGCTGGTCCTCGCTTGCCCTGGCAGTCATTGCAGATAAACAGCAAGACTGGGGCTCTGCTCTTTCCTAGCCTTGCAAACAGCCAAAGCAGTTTGTCTCGCTCGTGAGCGCCAAAATGCTAAAATGAAACGGTGCACTCTCTCTCCTCCAAGGAAGGTGCTAGGCAGGAATTGTCTTGCTGGTCCTCACTTGCCCTGGCAGTCGTTGCAGATAAACAGCAAGACTCGGGCTCTGCTCTCTCCTAGCCTTGCAAACAGCCAAAGCAGTTTGTCTCCCTCGTGAGCGCCAAAATGCTAAAATGAAACGTTGCACTCTCTCTCCTCCAAGGAAGGTGCTAGGCAGGAATTGTCTTGCTGGTCCTCACTTGCCCTGGCAGTCATTGCAGATAAACAGCAAGACCGGGCTCTGCTCTTTCCTAGCCTTGTAAACAGGAACTCTCCTTTTTCTCACTCTTACCCCAAAAAGCAAAATGAAACGTTGCACTCTCTCCTCTCCAAGGAAGGTGCTAGGCAGGAATTGTCTTGCTGGTCCTCACTTGCCCTGGCAGTCATTGCAGATAAACAGCAAGACTGGGGCTCTGCTCTTTCCTAGCCTTGCAAACAGGCACTCTGCTTTTTCTCACTCTCGCACTCCAAAAAGCAAAATGAAACGTTGAACTCTCTCCTCTCCAAGGAAGGTGCTAGGCAGGAATTGTCTTGCTGGTCCTCGCTTGCCCTGGCAGTCATTGCAGATAAACAGCAAGACTGGGTCTCTGCTCTTTCCTAGCCTTGCAAACAGCCAAAGCAGTTTGTCTCGCTCGTGAGCGCCAAAATGCTAAAATGAAACGCTGCACTCTCTCTCCTCCAACGAAGGTGCTAGGCAGGAAATGTCTTGCTGGTCCTCACTTGCCCTGGCAGACATTGCAGATAAACAGCAAGACTCGGGCTCTGCTCTTTCCTAGCCTTGCAAACAGGAACTCTCCTTTTTCTCACTCTTACCCCAAAAAGCAAAATGAAACGTTGCACTCTCTCCTCTCCAAGGAAGGTGCTAGGCAGGAATTGTCTTGCTGGTCCTCACTTGCCCTGGCAGTCATTGCAGATAAACAGCAAGACTGGGGCTCTGCTCTTTCCTAGCTTTGCAAACAGGCACTCTGCTTTTTCTCACTCTCGCACTCCAAAAAGCAAAATGAAACTTTGCACTCTCTCTCCTCCAAGGAAGGTGCTAGGCAGGAATTGTCTTGCTGGTCCTCACTTGCCCTGGCAGTCATTGCAGATAAACAGCAAGACTGGGGCTCTGCTCTTTCCTAGCCTTGCAAACAGCCAAAGCAATTTGTCTCGCTCGTAAGCGCCAAAATGCTAAAATGAAACGTTGCACTCTCTCTCCTCCAAGGAAGGTGCTAGGCAGGAATTGTCTTGCTGGTCCTCACTTGCCCTGGCAGTCATTGCAGATAAACAGCAAGACTCGGGCTGTGCTCTTTCCTAGCCTTGCAAACAGCCAAAGCAGTTTGTCTCCCTCGTGAGCGCCAAAATGCTAAAATGAAACGTTGCACTCTCTCTCCTCCAAGGAAGGTGCTAGGCAGGAATTGTCTTGCTGGTCCTCACTTGCCCTGGCAGTCATTGCAGATAAACAGCAAGACTCGGGCTGTGCTCTTTCCTAGCCTTGCAAGCAGGCACTCTGCTTTTTCTCACTCTTACCCCAAAAAACAAAATGAAACGTTGCACTCTCTCTCGTCCAAGGAAGGTGCTAGGCAGGAATTGTCTTGCTGGTCCTCACTTGCCCTGGCAGTCATTGCAGATAAACAGCAAGACTGGGGCTCTGCTCTTTCCTAGCCTTGCAAACAGGAACTCTCCTTTTTCTCACTCTTACCCCAAAAAGCAAAATGAAACGTTGCACTCTCTCCTCTCCAAGGAAGGTGCTAGGCAGGAATTGTCTTGCTGGTCCTCGCTTGCCCTGGCAGTCATTGCAGATAAACAGCAAGACTGGGGCTCTGCTCTTTCCTAGCCTTGCAAACAGCCAAAGCAGTTTGTCTCGCTCGTGAGCGCCAAAATGCTAAAATGAAACGCTGCACTCTCTCTCCTCCAACGAAGGTGCTAGGCAGGAAATGTCTTGCTGGTCCTCACTTGCCCTGGCAGACATTGCAGATAAACAGCAAGACTCGGGCTCTGCTCTTTCCTACCCTTGCAAACAGCCAAAGCAGTTTGTCTCGCTCGTGAGCGCCAAAATGCTAAAATGAAACGGTGCACTCTCTCTCCTCCAAGGAAGGTGCTAGGCAGGAATTGTCTTGCTGGTCCTCACTTGCCCTGGCAGTCGTTGCAGATAAACAGCAAGACTCGGGCTCTGCTCTCTCCTAGCCTTGCAAAAAGCCAAAGCAGTTTGTCTCCCTCGTGAGCGCCAAAATGCTAAAATGAAACGTTGCACTCTCTCTCCTCCTAGGAAGGTGCTAGGCAGGAATTGTCTTGCTGGTCCTCACTTGCCCTGGCAGTCATTGCAGATAAACAGCAAGACCGGGCTCTGCTCTTTCCTAGCCTTGCAAACAGGCACTCTGCTTTTTCTCACTCTCGCACTCCAAAAAGCAAAATGAAACGTTGAACTCTCTCCTCTCCAAGGAAGGTGCTAGGCAGGAATTGTCTTGCTGGTCCTCACTTGCCCTGGCAGACATTGCAGATAAACAGCAAGACTGGGGCTCTGCTCTTTCCTAGCCTTGCAAACAGCCAAAGCAATTTTTCTCGCTCGTGAGCGCCAAAATGCTAAAATGAAACGTTGCACTCTCTCTCCTCCAAGGAAGGTGCTAGGCAGGAATTGTCTTGCTGGTCCTCACTTGCCCTGGCAGTCATTGCAGATAAACAGCAAGACTCGGGCTGTGCTCTTTCCTAGCCTTGCAAGCAGGCACTCTGCTTTTTCTCACTCTTACCCCAAAAAACAAAATGAAACGTTGCACTCTCTCTCGTCCAAGGAAGGTGCTAGGCAGGAATTGTCTTGCTGGTCCTCACTTGCCCTGGCAGTCATTGCAGATAAACAGCAAGACTGGGGCTCTGCTCTTTCCTAGCCTTGCAAACAGGAACTCTCCTTTTTCTCACTCTTACCCCAAAAAGCAAAATGAAACGTTGCACTCTCTCCTCTCCAAGGAAGGTGCTAGGCAGGAATTGTCTTGCTGGTCCTCACTTGCCCTGGCAGTCATTGCAGATAAACAGCAAGACTGGGGCTCTGCTCTTTCCTAGCCTTGCAAACAGGCACTCTGCTTTTTCTCACTCTCGCACTCCAAAAAGCAAAATGAAACGTTGAACTCTCTCCTCTCCAAGGAAGGTGCTAGGCAGGAATTGTCTTGCTGGTCCTCGCTTGCCCTGGCAGTCATTGCAGATAAACAGCAAGACTGGGTCTCTGCTCTTTCCTAGCCTTGCAAACAGCCAAAGCAGTTTGTCTCGCTCGTGAGCGCCAAAATGCTAAAATGAAACGCTGCACTCTCTCTCCTCCAACGAAGGTGCTAGGCAGGAAATGTCTTGCTGGTCCTCACTTGCCCTGGCAGACATTGCAGATAAACAGCAAGACTCGGGCTCTGCTCTTTCCTAGCCTTGCAAACAGGAACTCTCCTTTTTCTCACTCTTACCCCAAAAAGCAAAATGAAACGTTGCACTCTCTCCTCTCCAAGGAAGGTGCTAGGCAGGAATTGTCTTGCTGGTCCTCACTTGCCCTGGCAGTCATTGCAGATAAACAGCAAGACTGGGGCTCTGCTCTTTCCTAGCCTTGCAAACAGGCACTCTGCTTTTTCTCACTCTCGCACTCCAAAAAGCAAAATGAAACGTTGAACTCTCTCCTCTCCAAGGAAGGTGCTAGGCAGGAATTGTCTTGCTGGTCCTCGCTTGCCCTGGCAGTCATTGCAGATAAACAGCAAGACTGGGGCTCTGCTCTTTCCTAGCCTTGCAAACAGCCAAAGCAGTTTGTCTCGCTCGTGAGCGCCAAAATGCTAAAATGAAACGCTGCACTCTCTCTCCTCCAACGAAGGTGCTAGGCAGGAAATGTCTTGCTGGTCCTCACTTGCCCTGGCAGACATTGCAGATAAACAGCAAGACTCGGGCTCTGCTCTTTCCTACCCTTGCAAACAGCCAAAGCAGTTTGTCTCGCTCGTGAGCGCCAAAATGCTAAAATGAAACGGTGCACTCTCTCTCCTCCAAGGAAGGTGCTAGGCAGGAATTGTCTTGCTGGTCCTCACTTGCCCTGGCAGTCGTTGCAGATAAACAGCAAGACTCGGGCTCTGCTCTCTCCTAGCCTTGCAAACAGCCAAAGCAGTTTGTCTCCCTCGTGAGCGCCAAAATGCTAAAATGAAACGTTGCACTCTCTCTCCTCCAAGGAAGGTGCTAGGCAGGAATTGTCTTGCTGGTCCTCACTTGCCCTGGCAGTCATTGCAGATAAACAGCAAGACCGGGCTCTGCTCTTTCCTAGCCTTGCAAACAGGCACTCTGCTTTTTCTCACTCTCGCACTCCAAAAAGCAAAATGAAACGTTGAACTCTCTCCTCTCCAAGGAAGGTGCTAGGCAGGAATTGTCTTGCTGGTCCTCACTTGCCCTGGCAGACATTGCAGATAAACAGCAAGACTGGGGCTCTGCTCTTTCCTAGCCTTGCAAACAGCCAAAGCAATTTTTCTCGCTCGTGAGCGCCAAAATGCTAAAATGAAACGTTGCACTCTCTCTCCTCCAAGGAAGGTGCTAGGCAGGAATTGTCTTGCTGGTCCTCACTTGCCCTGGCAGTCATTGCAGATAAACAGCAAGACTCGGGCTGTGCTCTTTCCTAGCCTTGCAAGCAGGCACTCTGCTTTTTCTCACTCTTACCCCAAAAAACAAAATGAAACGTTGCACTCTCTCTCGTCCAAGGAAGGTGCTAGGCAGGAATTGTCTTGCTGGTCCTCACTTGCCCTGGCAGTCATTGCAGATAAACAGCAAGACTGGGGCTCTGCTCTTTCCTAGCCTTGCAAACAGGAACTCTCCTTTTTCTCACTCTTACCCCAAAAAGCAAAATGAAACGTTGCACTCTCTCCTCTCCAAGGAAGGTGCTAGGCAGGAATTGTCTTGCTGGTCCTCACTTGCCCTGGCAGTCATTGCAGATAAACAGCAAGACTGGGGCTCTGCTCTTTCCTAGCCTTGCAAACAGGCACTCTGCTTTTTCTCACTCTCGCACTCCAAAAAGCAAAATGAAACGTTGAACTCTCTCCTCTCCAAGGAAGGTGCTAGGAAGGAATTGTCTTGCTGGTCCTCGCTTGCCCTGGCAGTCATTGCAGATAAACAGCAAGACTGGGTCTCTGCTCTTTCCTAGCCTTGCAAACAGCCAAAGCAGTTTGTCTCGCTCGTGAGCGCCAAAATGCTAAAATGAAACGCTGCACTCTCTCTCCTCCAACGAAGGTGCTACGCAGGAAATGTCTTGCTGGTCCTCACTTGCCCTGGCAGACATTGCAGATAAACAGCAAGACTCGGGCTCTGCTCTTTCCTAGCCTTGCAAACAGCCAAAGCAGTTTGTCTCGCTCGTGAGCGCCAAAATGCTAAAATGAAACGGTGCACTCTCTCTCCTCCAAGGAAGGTGCTAGGCAGGAATTGTCTTGCTGGTCCTCACTTGCCCTGGCAGTCGTTGCAGATAAACAGCAAGACTCGGGCTCTGCTCTCTCCTAGCCTTGCAAACAGCCAAAGAAGTTTGTCTCCCTCGTGAGCGCCAAAATGCTAAAATGAAACGTTGCACTCTCTCTCCTCCAAGGAAGGTGCTAGGCAGGAATTGTCTTGCTGGTCCTCACTTGCCCTGGCAGTCATTGCAGATAAACAGCAAGACTGGGGCTCTGCTCTTTCCTAGCTTTGCAAACAGGCACTCTGCTTTTTCTCACTCTCGCACTCCAAAAAGCAAAATGAAACTTTGCACTCTCTCTCCTCCAAGGAAGGTGCTAGGCAGGAATTGTCTTGCTGGTCCTCACTTGCCCTGGCAGTCATTGCAGATAAACAGCAAGACTGGGGCTCTGCTCTTTCCTAGCCTTGCAAACAGCCAAAGCAATTTGTCTCGCTCGTAAGCGCCAAAATGCTAAAATGAAACGTTGCACTCTCTCTCCTCCAAGGAAGGTGCTAGGCAGGAATTGTCTTGCTGGTCCTCACTTGCCCTGGCAGTCATTGCAGATAAACAGCAAGACTCGGGCTGTGCTCTTTCCTAGCCTTGCAAACAGCCAAAGCAGTTTGTCTCCCTCGTGAGCGCCAAAATGCTAAAATGAAACGTTGCACTCTCTCTCCTCCAAGGAAGGTGCTAGGCAGGAATTGTCTTGCTGGTCCTCACTTGCCCTGGCAGTCATTGCAGATAAACAGCAAGACTCGGGCTGTGCTCTTTCCTAGCCTTGCAAGCAGGCACTCTGCTTTTTCTCACTCTTACCCCAAAAAACAAAATGAAACGTTGCACTCTCTCTCGTCCAAGGAAGGTGCTAGGCAGGAATTGTCTTGCTGGTCCTCACTTGCCCTGGCAGTCATTGCAGATAAACAGCAAGACTGGGGCTCTGCTCTTTCCTAGCCTTGCAAACAGGAACTCTCCTTTTTCTCACTCTTACCCCAAAAAGCAAAATGAAACGTTGCACTCTCTCCTCTCCAAGGAAGGTGCTAGGCAGGAATTGTCTTGCTGGTCCTCACTTGCCCTGGCAGTCATTGCAGATAAACAGCAAGACTGGGGCTCTGCTCTTTCCTAGCCTTGCAAACAGGCACTCTGCTTTTTCTCACTCTCGCACTTCAAAAAGCAAAATGAAACGTTGAACTCTCTCCTCTCCAAGGAAGGTGCTAGGCAGGAATTGTCTTGCTGGTCCTCGCTTGCCCTGGCAGTCATTGCAGATAAACAGCAAGACTGGGGCTCTGCTCTTTCCTAGCCTTGCAAACAGCCAAAGCAGTTTGTCTCGCTCGTGAGCGCCAAAATGCTAAAATGAAACGCTGCACTCTCTCTCCTCCAACGAAGGTGCTAGGCAGGAAATGTCTTGCTGGTCCTCACTTGCCCTGGCAGACATTGCAGATAAACAGCAAGACTCGGGCTCTGCTCTTTCCTACCCTTGCAAACAGCCAAAGCAGTTTGTCTCGCTCGTGAGCGCCAAAATGCTAAAATGAAACGGTGCACTCTCTCTCCTCCAAGGAAGGTGCTAGGCAGGAATTGTCTTGCTGGTCCTCACTTGCCCTGGCAGTCGTTGCAGATAAACAGCAAGACTCGGGCTCTGCTCTCTCCTAGCCTTGCAAACAGCCAAAGCAGTTTGTCTCCCTCGTGAGCGCCAAAATGCTAAAATGAAACGTTGCACTCTCTCTCCTCCAAGGAAGGTGCTAGGCAGGAATTGTCTTGCTGGTCCTCACTTGCCCTGGCAGTCATTGCAGATAAACAGCAAGACCGGGCTCTGCTCTTTCCTAGCCTTGCAAACAGGCACTCTGCTTTTTCTCACTCTCGCACTCCAAAAAGCAAAATGAAACGTTGAACTCTCTCCTCTCCAAGGAAGGTGCTAGGCAGGAATTGTCTTGCTGGTCCTCACTTGCCCTGGCAGACATTGCAGATAAACAGCAAGACTGGGGCTCTGCTCTTTCCTAGCCTTGCAAACAGCCAAAGCAATTTTTCTCGCTCGTGAGCGCCAAAATGCTAAAATGAAACGTTGCACTCTCTCTCCTCCAAGGAAGGTGCTAGGCAGGAATTGTCTTGCTGGTCCTCACTTGCCCTGGCAGTCATTGCAGATAAACAGCAAGACTCGGGCTGTGCTCTTTCCTAGCCTTGCAAGCAGGCACTCTGCTTTTTCTCACTCATACCCCAAAAAACAAAATGAAACGTTGCACTCTCTCTCGTCCAAGGAAGGTGCTAGGCAGGAATTGTCTTGCTGGTCCTCACTTGCCCTGGCAGTCATTGCAGATAAACAGCAAGACTGGGGCTCTGCTCTTTCCTAGCCTTGCAAACAGGAACTCTCCTTTTTCTCACTCTTACCCCAAAAAGCAAAATGAAACGTTGCACTCTCTCCTCTCCAAGGAAGGTGCTAGGCAGGAATTGTCTTGCTGGTCCTCACTTGCCCTGGCAGTCATTGCAGATAAACAGCAAGACTGGGGCTCTGCTCTTTCCTAGCCTTGCAAACAGGCACTCTGCTTTTTCTCACTCTCGCACTCCAAAAAGCAAAATGAAACGTTGAACTCTCTCCTCTCCAAGGAAGGTGCTAGGCAGGAATTGTCTTGCTGGTCCTCGCTTGCCCTGGCAGTCATTGCAGATAAACAGCAAGACTGGGTCTCTGCTCTTTCCTAGCCTTGCAAACAGCCAAAGCAGTTTGTCTCGCTCGTGAGCGCCAAAATGCTAAAATGAAACGCTGCACTCTCTCTCCTCCAACGAAGGTGCTAGGCAGGAAATGTCTTGCTGGTCCTCACTTGCCCTGGCAGACATTGCAGATAAACAGCAAGACTCGGGCTCTGCTCTTTCCTAGCCTTGCAAACAGGAACTCTCCTTTTTCTCACTCTTACCCCAAAAAGCAAAATGAAACGTTGCACTCTCTCCTCTCCAAGGAAGGTGCTAGGCAGGAATTGTCTTGCTGGTCCTCACTTGCCCTGGCAGTCATTGCAGATAAACAGCAAGACTGGGGCTCTGCTCTTTCCTAGCCTTGCAAACAGGCACTCTGCTTTTTCTCACTCTCGCACTCCAAAAAGCAAAATGAAACGTTGAACTCTCTCCTCTCCAAGGAAGGTGCTAGGCAGGAATTGTCTTGCTGGTCCTCGCTTGCCCTGGCAGTCATTGCAGATAAACAGCAAGACTGGGGCTCTGCTCTTTCCTAGCCTTGCAAACAGCCAAAGCAGTTTGTCTCGCTCGTGAGCGCCAAAATGCTAAAATGAAACGCTGCACTCTCTCTCCTCCAACGAAGGTGCTAGGCAGGAAATGTCTTGCTGGTCCTCACTTGCCCTGGCAGACATTGCAGATAAACAGCAAGACTCGGGCTCTGCTCTTTCCTACCCTTGCAAACAGCCAAAGCAGTTTGTCTCGCTCGTGAGCGCCAAAATGCTAAAATGAAACGGTGCACTCTCTCTCCTCCAAGGAAGGTGCTAGGCAGGAATTGTCTTGCTGGTCCTCACTTGCCCTGGCAGTCGTTGCAGATAAACAGCAAGACTCGGGCTCTGCTCTCTCCTAGCCTTGCAAACAGCCAAAGCAGTTTGTCTCCCTCGTGAGCGCCAAAATGCTAAAATGAAACGTTGCACTCTCTCTCCTCCAAGGAAGGTGCTAGGCAGGAATTGTCTTGCTGGTCCTCACTTGCCCTGGCAGTCATTGCAGATAAACAGCAAGACCGGGCTCTGCTCTTTCCTAGCCTTGCAAACAGGCACTCTGCTTTTTCTCACTCTCGCACTCCAAAAAGCAAAATGAAACGTTGAACTCTCTCCTCTCCAAGGAAGGTGCTAGGCAGGAATTGTCTTGCTGGTCCTCACTTGCCCTGGCAGACATTGCAGATAAACAGCAAGACTGGGGCTCTGCTCTTTCCTAGCCTTGCAAACAGCCAAAGCAATTTTTCTCGCTCGTGAGCGCCAAAATGCTAAAATGAAACGTTGCACTCTCTCTCCTCCAAGGAAGGTGCTAGGCAGGAATTGTCTTGCTGGTCCTCACTTGCCCTGGCAGTCATTGCAGATAAACAGCAAGACTCGGGCTCTGCTCTTTCCTAGCCTTGCAAGCAGGCACTCTGCTTTTTCTCACTCTTACCCCAAAAAACAAAATGAAACGTTGCACTCTCTCTCGTCCAAGGAAGGTGCTAGGCAGGAATTGTCTTGCTGGTCCTCACTTGCCCTGGCAGTCATTGCAGATAAACAGCAAGACTGGGGCTCTGCTCTTTCCTAGCCTTGCAAACAGGAACTCTCCTTTTTCTCACTCTTACCCCAAAAAGCAAAATGAAACGTTGCACTCTCTCCTCTCCAAGGAAGGTGCTAGGCAGGAATTGTCTTGCTGGTCCTCACTTGCCCTGGCAGTCATTGCAGATAAACAGCAAGACTGGGGCTCTGCTCTTTCCTAGCCTTGCAAACAGGCACTCTGCTTTTTCTCACTCTCGCACTCCTAAAAGCAAAATGAAACGTTGAACTCTCTCCTCTCCAAGGAAGGTGCTAGGCAGGAATTGTCTTGCTGGTCCTCGCTTGCCCTGGCAGTCATTGCAGATAAACAGCAAGACTGGGTCTCTGCTCTTTCCTAGCCTTGCAAACAGCCAAAGCAGTTTGTCTCGCTCGTGAGCGCCAAAATGCTAAAATGAAACGCTGCACTCTCTCTCCTCCAACGAAGGTGCTAGGCAGGAAATGTCTTGCTGGTCCTCACTTGCCCTGGCAGACATTGCAGATAAACAGCAAGACTCGGGCTCTGCTCTTTCCTAGCCTTGCAAACAGCCAAAGCAGTTTGTCTCGCTCGTGAGCGCCAAAATGCTAAAATGAAACGGTGCACTCTCTCTCCTCCAAGGAAGGTGCTAGGCAGGAATTGTCTTGCTGGTCCTCACTTGCCCTGGCAGTCGTTGCAGATAAACAGCAAGACTCGGGCTCTGCTCTCTCCTAGCCTTGCAAACAGCCAAAGAAGTTTGTCTCCCTCGTGAGCGCCAAAATGCTAAAATGAAACGTTGCACTCTCTCTCCTCCAAGGAAGGTGCTAGGCAGGAATTGTCTTGCTGGTCCTCACTTGCCCTGGCAGTCATTGCAGATAAACAGCAAGACTGGGGCTCTGCTCTTTCCTAGCCTTGCAAACAGCCAAAGCAGTTTGTCTCCCTCGTGAGCGCCAAAATGCTAAAATGAAACGTGGCACTCTCTCTCCTCCAAGGAAGGTGCTAGGCAGGAATTGTCTTGCTGGTCCTCACTTGCCCTGGCAGACATTGCAGATAAACAGCAAGACTGGGGCTCTGCTCTTTCCTATCCTTGCAAACAGCCAAAGCAATTTGTCTCGCTCGTGAGCGCCAAAATGCTAAAATGAAACGTTGCACTCTCTCTCCTCCAAGGAAGGTGCTAGGCAGGAATTGTCTTGCTGGTCCTCACTTGCCCTGGCAGTCATTGCAGATAAACAGCAAGACTCGGGCTGTGCTCTTTCCTAGCCTTGCAAGCAGGCACTCTGCTTTTTCTCACTCTTACCCCAAAAAACAAAATGAAACGTTGCACTCTCTCTCGTCCAAGGAAGGTGCTAGGCAGGAATTGTCTTGCTGGTCCTCACTTGCCCTGGCAGTCATTGCAGATAAACAGCAAGACTGGGGCTCTGCTCTTTCCTAGCCTTGCAAACAGGAACTCTCCTTTTTCTCACTCTCGCACTCCAAAAAGCAAAATGAAACGTTGCACTCTCTCCTCTCCAAGGAAGGTGCTAGGCAGGAATTGTCTTGCTGGTCCTCACTTGCCCTGGCAGTCATTGCAGATAAACAGCAAGACTGGGGCTCTGCTCTTTCCTAGCCTTGCAAACAGCCAAAGCAGTTTGTCTCGCTCGTGAGCGCCAAAATGCTAAAATGAAACGCTGCACTCTCTCTCCTCCAACGAAGGTGCTAGGCAGGAAATGTCTTGCTGGTCCTCACTTGCCCTGGCAGACATTGCAGATAAACAGCAAGACTCGGGCTCTGCTCTTTCCTACCCTTGCAAACAGCCAAAGCAGTTTGTCTCGCTCGTGAGCGCCAAAATGCTAAAATGAAACGGTGCACTCTCTCTCCTCCAAGGAAGGTGCTAGGCAGGAATTGTCTTGCTGGTCCTCACTTGCCCTGGCAGTCGTTGCAGATAAACAGCAAGACTCGGGCTCTGCTCTCTCCTAGCCTTGCAAACAGCCAAAGCAGTTTGTCTCCCTCGTGAGCGCCAAAATGCTAAAATGAAACGTTGCACTCTCTCTCCTCCAAGGAAGGTGCTAAGCAGGAATTGTCTTGCTGGTCCTCACTTGCCCTGGCAGTCATTGCAGATAAACAGCAAGACCGGGCTCTGCTCTTTCCTAGCCTTGCAAACAGGCACTCTGCTTTTTCTCACTCTCGCACTCCAAAAAGCAAAATGAAACGTTGAACTCTCTCCTCTCCAAGGAAGGTGCTAGGCAGGAATTGTCTTGCTGGTCCTCACTTGCCCTGGCAGTCATTGCAGATAAACAGCAAGACTGGGGCTCTGCTCTTTCCTAGCCTTGCAAACAGCCAAAACAGTTTCTCTCCCTCGTGAGCGCCAAAATGCTAAAATGAAACGTTGCACTCTCTCTCCTCCAAGGAAGGTGCTAGGCAGGAATTGTCTTGCTGGTCCTCACTTGCCCTGGCAGTCATTGCAGATAAACAGCAAGACTGGGGCTCTGCTCTTTCCTACCTTTGCAAACAGGCACTCTGCTTTTTCTCACTCTCGCACTCCAAAAAGCAAAATGAAACTTTGCACTCTCTCTCCTCCAAGGAAGGTGCTAGGCAGGAATTGTCTTGCTGGTCCTCACTTGCCCTGGCAGTCATTGCAGATAAACAGCAAGACTCGGGCTCTGCTCTTTCCTAGCCTTGCAAACAGCCAAAGCAATTTGTCTCGCTCGTGAGCGCCAAAATGCTAAAATGAATCGTTGCACTCTCTCCTCTCCAAGGAAGGTGCTAGGCAGGAATTGTCTTGCTGGTCCTCACTTGCCCTGGCAGACATTGCAGATAAACAGCAAGACTCGGGCTCTGCTCTTTCCTAGCCTTGCAAACAGCCAAAGCATTTTGTCTCGCTCGTGAGCGCCAAAATGCTAAAATGAAACGGTGCACTCTCTCTCCTCCAAGGAAGGTGCTAGGCAGGAATTGTCTTGCTGGTCCTCACTTGCCCTGGCAGTCATTGCAGATAAACAGCAAGACTCGGGCTCTGCTCTCTCCTAGCCTTGCAAACAGCCAAAGCAGTTTGTCTCCCTCGTGAGCGCCAAAATGCTAAAATGAAACGTTGCACTCTCTCTCCTCCAAGGAAGGTGCTAGGCAGGAATTGTCTTGCTGGTCCTCACTTGCCCTGGCAGTCATTGCAGATAAACAGCAAGACCGGGCTCTGCTCTTTCCTAGCCTTGCAAACAGGAACTCTGCTTTTTCTCACTCTCGCACTCCAAAAAGCAAAATGAAACGTTGAACTCTCTCCTCTCCAAGGAAGGTGCTAGGCAGGAATTGTCTTGCTGGTCCTCGCTTGCCCTGGCAGTCATTGCAGATAAACAGCAAGACTCGGGCTCTGCTCTTTCCTAGCCTTGCAAGCAGGCACTCTGCTTTTTCTCACTCTTACCCCAAAAAGCAAAATGAAACGTTGCACTCTCTCTCCTCCAAGGAAGGTGCTAGGCAGGAATTGTCTTGCTGGTCCTCACTTGCCCTGGCAGTCATTGCAGATAAACAGCAAGACTGGGGCTCTGCTCTTTCCTAGCTTTGCAAACAGGCACTCTGCTTTTTCTCACTCTCGCACTCCAAAAAGCAAAATGAAACTTTGCACTCTCTCTCCTCCAAGGAAGGTGCTAGGCAGGAATTGTCTTGCTGGTCCTCACTTGCCCTGGCAGTCATTGCAGATAAACAGCAAGACTGGGGCTCTGCTCTTTCCTAGCCTTGCAAACAGCCAAAGCAATTTGTCTCGCTCGTGAGCGCCAAAATGCTAAAATGAAACGTTGCACTCTCTCTCCTCCAAGGAAGGTGCTAGGCAGGAATTGTCTTGCTGGTCCTCACTTGCCCTGGCAGTCATTGCAGATAAACAGCAAGACTCGGGCTGTGCTCTTTCCTAGCCTTGCAAACAGGCACTCTGCTTTTTCTCACTCTTACCCCAAAAAGCAAAATGAAACGTTGCACTCTCTCTCGTCCAAGGAAGGTGCTAGGCAGGAATTGTCTTGCTGGTCCTCACTTGCCCTGGCAGTCATTGCAGATAAACAGCAAGACTGGGGCTCTGCTCTTTCCTAGCCTTGCAAACAGCCAAAGCAATTTGCTCGCTCGTGAGCGCCAAAATGCTAAAACGAAACGTTGCACTCTCTCTCTTCCAAGGAAGGTGCTAGGCAGGAATTGTCTTGCTGGTCCTCACTTGCCCTGGCCGTCATTGCAGATAAACAGCAAGACTGGGGCTCTGCTCTTTCCTAGCCTTGCAAACAGCCAAAGCAATTTGTCTCGCTCGTGAGCGCCAAAATGCTAAAACGAAACGTTGCACTATCTCTCCTCCAAGGAAGGTGCTAGGCAGGAATTGTCTTGCTGGTCCTCACTTGCCCTGGCAGTCATTGCAGATAAACAGCAAGACTGGGGCTCTGCTCTTTCCTAGCCTTGCAAACAGGCACTCTGCTTTTTCTCACTCTCGCACTCCAAAAAGCAAAATGAAACGTTGAACTCTCTCCTCTCCAAGGAAGGTGCTAGGCAGAAATTGTCTTGCTGGTCCTCGCTTGCCCTGGCAGTCATTGCAGATAAACAGCAAGACTGGGGCTCTGCTCTTTCCTAGCCTTGCAAACAGCCAAAGCAGTTTGTCTCGCTCGTGACCGCCAAAATGCTAAAATGAAACGTTGCACTCTCTCTCCTCCAAGGAAGGTGCTAGGCAGGAATTGTCTTGCTGGTCCTCACTTGCCCTGGCAGTCATTGCAGATAAACAGCAAGACTCGGGCTCTGCTCTTTCCTAGCCCTGCAAACAGGCACTCTGCTTTTTCTCACTCTTACCCCAAAAAGCAAAATGAAACGTTGCACTCTCTCTCGTCCAAGGAAGGTGCTAGGCAGGAATTGTCTTGCTGGTCCTCACTTGCCCTGGCAGTCATTGCAGATAAACAGCAAGACTGGGGCTCTGCTCTTTCCTAGCCTTGCAAACAGCCAAAGCAATTTGCTCGCTCGTGAGCGCCAAAATGCTAAAACGAAACGTTGCACTCTCTCTCTTCCAAGGAAGGTGCTAGGCAGGAATTGTCTTGCTGGTCCTCACTTGCCCTGGCCGTCATTGCAGATAAACAGCAAGACTGGGGCTCTGCTCTTTCCTAGCCTTGCAAACAGCCAAAGCAATTTGTCTCGCTCGTGAGCGCCAAAATGCTAAAACGAAACGTTGCACTCTCTCTCCTCCAAGGAAGGTGCTAGGCAGGAATTGTCTTGCTGGTCCTCACTTGCCCTGGCAGTCATTGCAGATAAACAGCAAGACTCGGGCTCTGCTCTTTCCTAGCCTTGCAAACAGGCACTCTGCTTTTTCTCACTCTCGCACTCCAAAAAGCAAAATGAAACGTTGAACTCTCTCCTCTCCAAGGAAGGTGCTAGGCAGGAATTGTCTTGCTGGTCCTCGCTTGCCCTGGCAGTCATTGCAGATAAACAGCAAGACTGGGGCTCTGCTCTTTCCTAGCCTTGCAAACAGCCAAAGCAGTTTGTCTCGCTCGTGAGCGCCAAAATGCTAAAATGAAACGCTGCACTCTCTCTCCTCCAACGAAGGTGCTAGGCAGGAAATGTCTTGCTGGTCCTCACTTGCCCTGGTAGACATTGCAGATAAACAGCAAGACTCGGGCTCTGCTCTTTCCTAGCCTTGCAAACAGCCAAAGCAGTTTGTCTCGCTCGTGAGCGCCAAAATGCTAAAATGAAACGGTGCACTCTCTCTCCTCCAAGGAAGGTGCTAGGCAGGAATTGACTTGCTGGTCCTCACTTGCCCTGGCAGTCATTGCAGATAAACAGCAAGACTCGGGCTCTGCTCTCTCCTAGCCTTGCAAACAGCCAAAGCAGTTTGTCTCCCTCGTGAGCGCCAAAATGCTAAAATGAAACGTTGCACTCTCTCTCCTCCAAGGAAGGTGCTAGGCAGGAATTGTCTTGCTGGTCCTCACTTGCCCTGGCAGTCATTGCAGATAAACAGCAAGACTCGGGCTGTGCTCTTTCCTAGCCTTGCAAACAGGCACTCTGCTTTTTCTCACTCTTACCCCAAAAAGCAAAATGAAACGTTGCACTCTCTCTCGTCCAAGGAAGGTGCTAGGCAGGAATTGTCTTGCTGGTCCTCACTTGCCCTGGCAGTCATTGCAGATAAACAGCAAGACTGGGGCTATGCTCTTTCCTAGCCTTGCAAACAGCCAAAGCAATTTGTCTCGCTCGTGAGCGCCAAAATGCTAAAACGAAACGTTGCACTCTCTCTCTTCCAAGGAAGGTGCTAGGCAGGAATTGTCTTGCTGGTCCTCACTTGCCCTGGCAGTCATTGCAGATAAACAGCAAGACTGGGGCTCTGCTCTTTCCTAGCCTTGCAAACAGCCAAAGCAATTTGTCTCGCTCGTGAGCGCCAAAATGCTAAAACGAAACGTTGCACTCTCTCTCTTCCAAGGAAGGTGCTAGGCAGGAATTGTCTTGCTGGTCCTCACTTGCCCTGGCAGTCATTGCAGATAAACAGCAAGACTCGGGCTCTGCTCTTTCCTAGCCTTGCAAACAGCCAAAGCAGTTTGTCTCGCTCGTGAGCGCCAAAATGCTAAAATGAAACGCTGCACTCTCTCTCCTCCAACGAAGGTGCTAGGCAGGAACTGTCTTGCTGGTCCTCACTTGCCCTGGCAGACATTGCAGATAAACAGCAAGACTGGGGCTCTGCTCTTTCCTAGCCTTGCAAACAGCCAAAGCAGTTTGTCTCGCTCGTGAGCGCCAAAATGCTAAAATGAAACGGTGCACTCTCTCTCCTCCAAGGAAGGTGCTAGGCAGGAATTGTCTTGCTGGTCCTCACTTGCCCTGGCAGTCGTTGCAGATAAGCAGCAAGACTGGGGCTCTGCTCTCTCCTAGCCTTGCAAACAGCCAAAGCAGTTTGTCTCCCTCGTGAGCGCCAAAATGCTAAAATGAAACGTTGCACTCTCTCTCCTCCAAGGAAGGTGCTAGGCAGGAATTGTCTTGCTGGTCCTCACTTGCCCTGGCAGTCATTGCAGATAAACAGCAAGACTGGGGCTCTGCTCTTTCCTAGCTTTGCAAACAGGCACTCTGCTTTTTCTCACTCTCGCACTCCAAAAAGCAAAATGAAACGTTGAACTCTCTCCTCTCCAAGGAAGGTGCTAGGCAGGAATTGTCTTGCTGGTCCTCGCTTGCCCTGGCAGTCATTGCAGATAAACAGCAAGACTCGGGCTCTGCTCTTTCCTAGCCTTGCAAGCAGGCACTCTGCTTTTTCTCACTCTTACCCCAAAAAGCAAAATGAAACGTTGCACTCTCTCTCCTCCAAGGAAGGTGCTAGGCAGGAATTGTCTTGCTGGTCCTCACTTGCCCTGGCAGTCATTGCAGATAAACAGCAAGACTGGGGCTCTGCTCTTTCCTAGCTTTGCAAACAGGCACTCTGCTTTTTCTCACTCTCGCACTCCAAAAAGCAAAATGAAACTTTGCACTCTCTCTCCTCCAAGGAAGGTGCTAGGCAGGAATTGTCTTGCTGGTCCTCACTTGCCCTGGCAGTCATTGCAGATAAACAGCAAGACTGGGGCTCTGCTCTTTCCTAGCCTTGCAAACAGCCAAAGAAATTTGTCTCGCTCGTGAGCGCCAAAATGCTAAAACGAAACGTTGCACTCTCTCTCTTCCAAGGAAGGTGCTAGGCAGGAATTGTCTTGCTGGTCCTCACTTGCCCTGGCAGTCATTGCCGATAAACAGCAAGACTGGGGCTCTGCTCTTTCCTAGCCTTGCAAACAGCCAAAGCAATTTGTCTCGCTCGTGAGCGCCAAAATGCTAAAACGAAACGTTGCACTCTCTCTCTTCCAAGGAAGGTGCTAGGCAGGAATTGTCTTGCTGGTCCTCACTTGCCCTGGCAGTCATTGCAGATAAACAGCAAGACTGGGGCTCTGCTCTTTCCTAGCCTTGCAAACAGCCAAAGCAGTTTGTCTCGCTCGTGAGCTCCAAAATGCTAAAATGAAACGCTGCACTCTCTCTCCTCCAACGAAGGTGCTAGGCAGGAACTGTCTTGCTGGTCCTCACTTGCCCTGGCAGACATTGCAGATAAACAGCAAGACTGGGGCTCTGCTCTTTCCTAGCCTTGCAAACAGCCAAAGCAGTTTGTCTCGCTCGTGAGCGCCAAAATGCTAAAATGAAACGCTGCACTCTCTCTCCTCCAACGAAGGTGCTAGGCAGGAAATGTCTTGCTGGTCCTCACTTGCCCTGGTAGACATTGCAGATAAACAGCAAGACTCGGGCTCTGCTCTTTCCTAGCCTTGCAAACAGCCAAAGCAGTTTGTCTCGCTCGTGAGCGCCAAAATGCTAAAATGAAACGGTGCACTCTCTCTCCTCCAAGGAAGGTGCTAGGCAGGAATTGACTTGCTGGTCCTCACTTGCCCTGGCAGTCATTGCAGATAAACAGCAAGACTCGGGCTCTGCTCTCTCCTAGCCTTGCAAACAGCCAAAGCAGTTTGTCTCCCTCGTGAGCGCCAAAATGCTAAAATGAAACGTTGCACTCTCTCTCCTCCAAGGAAGGTGCTAGGCAGGAATTGTCTTGCTGGTCCTCACTTGCCCTGGCAGTCATTGCAGATAAACAGCAAGACTCGGGCTGTGCTCTTTCCTAGCCTTGCAAACAGGCACTCTGCTTTTTCTCACTCTTACCCCAAAAAGCAAAATGAAACGTTGCACTCTCTCTCGTCCAAGGAAGGTGCTAGGCAGGAATTGTCTTGCTGGTCCTCACTTGCCCTGGCAGTCATTGCAGATAAACAGCAAGACTGGGGCTATGCTCTTTCCTAGCCTTGCAAACAGCCAAAGCAATTTGTCTCGCTCGTGAGCGCCAAAATGCTAAAACGAAACGTTGCACTCTCTCTCTTCCAAGGAAGGTGCTAGGCAGGAATTGTCTTGCTGGTCCTCACTTGCCCTGGCAGTCATTGCAGATAAACAGCAAGACTGGGGCTCTGCTCTTTCCTAGCCTTGCAAACAGCCAAAGCAATTTGTCTCGCTCGTGAGCGCCAAAATGCTAAAACGAAACGTTGCACTCTCTCTCTTCCAAGGAAGGTGCTAGGCAGGAATTGTCTTGCTGGTCCTCACTTGCCCTGGCAGTCATTGCAGATAAACAGCAAGACTCGGGCTCTGCTCTTTCCTAGCCTTGCAAACAGCCAAAGCAGTTTGTCTCGCTCGTGAGCGCCAAAATGCTAAAATGAAACGCTGCACTCTCTCTCCTCCAACGAAGGTGCTAGGCAGGAACTGTCTTGCTGGTCCTCACTTGCCCTGGCAGACATTGCAGATAAACAGCAAGACTGGGGCTCTGCTCTTTCCTAGCCTTGCAAACAGCCAAAGCAGTTTGTCTCGCTCGTGAGCGCCAAAATGCTAAAATGAAACGGTGCACTCTCTCTCCTCCAAGGACGGTGCTAGGCAGGAATTGTCTTGCTGGTCCTCACTTGCCCTGGCAGTCGTTGCAGATAAGCAGCAAGACTGGGGCTCTGCTCTCTCCTAGCCTTGCAAACAGCCAAAGCAGTTTGTCTCCCTCGTGAGCGCCAAAATGCTAAAATGAAACGTTGCACTCTCTCTCCTCCAAGGAAGGTGCTAGGCAGGAATTGTCTTGCTGGTCCTCACTTGCCCTGGCAGTCATTGCAGATAAACAGCAAGACTGGGGCTCTGCTCTTTCCTAGCTTTGCAAACAGGCACTCTGCTTTTTCTCACTCTCGCACTCCAAAAAGCAAAATGAAACGTTGAACTCTCTCCTCTCCAAGGAAGGTGCTAGGCAGGAATTGTCTTGCTGGTCCTCGCTTGCCCTGGCAGTCATTGCAGATAAACAGCAAGACTCGGGCTCTGCTCTTTCCTAGCCTTGCAAGCAGGCACTCTGCTTTTTCTCACTCTTACCCCAAAAAGCAAAATGAAACGTTGCACTCTCTCTCCTCCAAGGAAGGTGCTAGGCAGGAATTGTCTTGCTGGTCCTCACTTGCCCTGGCAGTCATTGCAGATAAACAGCAAGACTGGGGCTCTGCTCTTTCCTAGCTTTGCAAACAGGCACTCTGCTTTTTCTCACTCTCGCACTCCAAAAAGCAAAATGAAACTTTGCACTCTCTCTCCTCCAAGGAAGGTGCTAGGCAGGAATTGTCTTGCTGGTCCTCACTTGCCCTGGCAGTCATTGCAGATAAACAGCAAGACTGGGGCTCTGCTCTTTCCTAGCCTTGCAAACAGCCAAAGAAATTTGTCTCGCTCGTGAGCGCCAAAATGCTAAAACGAAACGTTGCACTCTCTCTCTTCCAAGGAAGGTGCTAGGCAGGAATTGTCTTGCTGGTCCTCACTTGCCCTGGCAGTCATTGCCGATAAACAGCAAGACTGGGGCTCTGCTCTTTCCTAGCCTTGCAAACAGCCAAAGCAATTTGTCTCGCTCGTGAGCGCCAAAATGCTAAAACGAAACGTTGCACTCTCTCTCTTCCAAGGAAGGTGCTAGGCAGGAATTGTCTTGCTGGTCCTCACTTGCCCTGGCAGTCATTGCAGATAAACAGCAAGACTGGGGCTCTGCTCTTTCCTAGCCTTGCAAACAGCCAAAGCAGTTTGTCTCGCTCGTGAGCTCCAAAATGCTAAAATGAAACGCTGCACTCTCTCTCCTCCAACGAAGGTGCTAGGCAGGAACTGTCTTGCTGTTCCTCACTTGCCCTGGCAGACATTGCAGATAAACAGCAAGACTGGGGCTCTGCTCTTTCCTAGCCTTGCAAACAGCCAAAGCAGTTTGTCTCGCTCGTGAGCGCCAAAATGCTAAAATGAAACTTTGCACTCTCTCTCCTCCAAGGAAGGTGCTAGGCAGGAATTGTCTTGCTGGTCCTCACTTGCCCTGGCAGTCGTTGCAGATAAGCAGCAAGACTGGGGCTCTGCTCTCTCCTAGCCTTGCAAACAGCCAAAGCAGTTTGTCTCCCTCGTGAGCGCCAAAATGCTAAAATGAAACGTTGCACTCTCTCTCCTCCAAGGAAGGTGCTAGGCAGGAATTGTCTTGCTGGTCCTCACTTGCCCTGGCAGTCATTGCAGATAAACAGCAAGACCGGGCTCTGCTCTTTCCTAGCCTTGCAAACAGGCACTCTGCTTTTTCTCACTCTCGCACTCCAAAAAGCAAAATGAAACGTTGAACTCTCTCCTCTCCAAGGAAGGTGCTAGGCAGGAATTGTCTTGCTGGTCCTCACTTGCCCTGGCAGTCATTGCAGATAAACAGCAAGACTGGGGCTCTGCTCTTTCCTAGCCTTGCAAACAGCCAAAACAGTTTCTCTCCCTCGTGAGCGCCAAAATGCTAAAATGAAACGTTGCACTCTCTCTCCTCCAAGGAAGGTGCTAGGCAGGAATTGTCTTGCTGGTCCTCACTTGCCCTGGCAGTCATTGCAGATAAACAGCAAGACTGGGGCTCTGCTCTTTCCTAGCTTTGCAAACAGGTACTCTGCTTTTTCTCACTCTCGCACTCCAAAAAGCAAAATGAAACTTTGCACTCTCTCTCCTCCAAGGAAGGTGCTAGGCAGGAATTGTCTTGCTGGTCCTCACTTGCCCTGGCAGTCATTGCAGATAAACAGCAAGACTGGGGCTCTGCTCTTTCCTAGCCTTGCAAACAGCCAAAGCAATTTGTCTCGCTCGTGAGCGCCAAAATGCTAAAACGAAACGTTGCACTCTCTCTCCTCCAAGGAAGGTGCTAGGCAGGAATTGTCTTGCTGGTCCTCACTTGCCCTGGCAGTCATTGCAGATAAACAGCAAGACTCGGGCTCTGCTCTCTCCTAGCCTTGCAAACAGCCAAAGCAGTTTGTCTCCCTCGTGAGCGCCAAAATGCTAAAATGAAACGTTGCACTCTCTCTCCTCCAAGGAAGGTGCTAGGCAGGAATTGTCTTGCTGGTCCTCACTTGCCCTGGCAGTCATTGCAGATAAACAGCAAGACCGGGCTCTACTCTTTCCTAGCCTTGCAAACAGGAACTCTGCTTTTTCTCACTCTCGCACTCCAAAAAGCAAAATGAAACGTTGAACTCTCTCCTCTCCAAGGAAGGTGCTAGGCAGGAATTGTCTTGCTGGTCCTCACTTGCCCTGGCAGTCATTGCAGATAAACAGCAAGACTCGGGCTCTGCTCTTTCCTAGCCTTGCAAGCAGGCACTCTGCTTTTTCTCACTCTTACCCCAAAAAGCAAAATGAAACGTTGCACTCTCTCTCCTCCAAGGAAGGTGCTAGGCAGCAATTGTCTTGCTGGTCCTCACTTGCCCTGGCAGTCATTGCAGATAAACAGCAAGACTGGGGCTCTGCTCTTTCCTAGCTTTGCAAACAGGCACTCTGCTTTTTCTCACTCTCGCACTCCAAAAAGCAAAATGAAACTTTGCACTCTCTCTCCTCCAAGGAAGGTGCTAGGCAGGAATTGTCTTGCTGGTCCTCACTTGCCCTGGCAGTCATTGCAGATAAACAGCAAGACTGGGGCTCTGCTCTTTCCTAGCCTTGCAAACAGCCAAAGCAATTTGTCTCACTCGTGAGCGCCAAAATGCTAAAATGAAACGTTGCACTCTCTCTCCTCCAAGGAAGGTGCTAGGCAGGAATTGTCTTGCTGGTCCTCACTTGCCCTGGCAGTCATTGCAGATAAACAGCAAGACTCGGGCTGTGCTCTTTCCTAGCCTTGCAAACAGGCACTCTGCTTTTTCTCACTCTTACCCCAAAAAGCAAAATGAAACGTTGCACGCTCTCTCGTCCAAGGAAGGTGCTAGGCAGGAATTGTCTTGCTGGTCCTCACTTGCCCTGGCAGTCATTGCAGATAAACAGCAAGACTGGGGCTCTGCTCTTTCCTAGCCTTGCAAACAGCCAAAGCAATTTGTCTCGCTCGTGAGCGCCAAAATGCTAAAACGAAACGTTGCACTCTCTCTCCTCCAAGGAAGGTGCTAGGCAGGAATTGTCTTGCTGGTCCTCACTTGCCCTGGCAGTCATTGCAGATAAACAGCAAGACTCGGGCTCTGCTCTTTCCTAGCCTTGCAAACAGGCACTCTGCTTTTTCTCACTCTCGCACTCCAAAAAGCAAAATGAAACGTTGAACTCTCTCCTCTCCAAGGAAGGTGCTAGGCAGGAATTGTCTTGCTGGTCCTCGCTTGCCCTGGCAGTCATTGCAGATAAACAGCAAGACTGGGGCTCTGCTCTTTCCTAGCCTTGCAAACAGCCAAAGCAGTTTGTCTCGCTCGTGAGCGCCAAAATGCTAAAATGAAACGGTGCACTCTCTCTCCTCCAAGGAAGGTGCTAGGCAGGAATTGTCTTGCTGGTCCTCACTTGCCCTGGCAGTCGTTGCAGATAAGCAGCAAGACTGGGGCTCTGCTCTCTCCTAGCCTTGCAAACAGCCAAAGCAGTTTGTCTCCCTCGTGAGCGCCAAAATGCTAAAATGAAACGTTGCATTCTCTCTCCTCCAAGGAAGGTGCTAGGCAGGAATTGTCTTGCTGGTCCTCACTTGCCCTGGCAGTCATTGCAGATAAACAGCAAGACCGGGCTCTGCTCTTTCCTAGCCTTGCAAACAGGCACTCTGCTTTTTCTCACTCTCGCACTCCAAAAAGCAAAATGAAACTTTGCACTCTCTCTCCTCCAAGGAAGGTGCTAGGCAGGAATTGTCTTGCTGGTCCTCACTTGCCCTGGCAGACATTGCAGATAAACAGCAAGACTCGGGCTCTGCTCTTTCCTAGCCTTGCAAACAGCCAAAGAAGTTTGTCTCGCTCGTGATCGCCAAAATGCTAAAATGAAACGTTGCACTCTCTCTCCTCCAAAGAAGGTGCTAGGCAGGAATTGTGTTGCTGGTCCTCACTTGCCCTGGCAGTCATTGCAGATAAACAGCAAGACTGGGGTTCTGCTCTTTCCTAGATTTGCAAACAGCCAAAGAAGTTTGTCTCGCTCGTGAGCGCCAAAATGCTAAAATGAAACGTTGCACTCTCTCTCCTCCTAGGAAGGTGCTAGGCAGGAGTTGTCTTGCTGGTCCTCACTTGCCCTGGCAGTCATTGCAGATGAAGAGCAAGACTGGGGCTCTGCTCTTTCCTAGCCTTGCAAACAGCCAAAGCAATTTGTCTCGCTCGTGAGTGCCAAAATGCTAAAATGAAACGTTGCACTCTCTCTCCTCCAAGGAAGGTGCTAGGCAGGAATTGTCTTGCTGGTCCTCACTTGCCCTGGCACTCATTGCAGATGAACAGCAAGACTGGGGCTCTGCTCTTTCCTAGCCTTGCAAACAGCCAAAGCAGTTAGACTCCCTCGTGAGCGCCAAAATGCTAAAATGAAACGTTGCACACTCTCTCCTCCAATGAAGGTGCTAGGCAGGAATTGTCTTGCTGGTCCTCACTTGCCCTGGCAGACATTGCAGATAAACAGCAAGACTGGGGCTCTGCTTATTCCTAGCCTTGCAAACAGCCAAAGAAATTTGTCTCCCTCGTGAGCGCCAAAATGCTAAAATGAAACGTTGCACTCTCTCTCCTCCAAGGAAGGTGCTAGGCAGGAATTGTCTTCCTGGTCCTCACTTGCCCTGGCAGTCATTGCAGATAAACAGCAAGACTGGGGCTCCAGTCTTTCCTAGCCTTGCAAAGAGGCACTCTGCTTTTTCTCACTCTGGCACTCCAAAAAGCAAAATGAAACGTTGAACTCTCTCCTCTCCAAGGAAGGTGCTAGGCAGGAATTGTCTTGCTGGTCCTCACTTGCCCTGGCAGTCATTGCAGAAAAACAGCAAGACTGGGGCTCTGCTCTTTCCTAGCCTTGCAAACAGGCACTCTGCTTTTTCTCACTCTCGCACTCCAAAAAGCAAAATGAAACGTTGAACTCTCTCTCCTCCAAGGAAGGTGCTAGGCAGGAATTGTCTTGCTGGACCTCACTTGCCCTGGCAGACATTGCACATGAACAGCAAGACTGGGGCTCTGCTCTTTCCTAGCCTTGCAAACAGCCAAAGCAGTTTGTCTCGCTCGTGAGCGCCAAAATGCTAAAATGAAACGTTGCACTTTCTCTCCTCCAAGGAAGGTGCTAGGCAGGAATTGTCTTGCTGGTCCTCACTTGCCCTGGCAGTCATTGCAGATAAACAGCAAGACTGGGGTTCTGCTCTTTCCTAGATTTGCAAACAGCCAAAGAAGTTTGTCTCGCTCGTGAGCGCCAAAATGCTAAAATGAAACGTTGCACTCTCTCTCCTCCAAGGAAGGTGCTAGGCAGGAATTGTGTTGCTGGTCCTCACTTGCCCTGGCAGACATTGCAGATAAACAGCAAGACTGGGGCTCTGCTCTTTCCTAGCCTTGCAAACAGCCAAAGCAGTTCGTCTCCCTCGTGAGCGCCAAAATGCTAAAATGAAACGTTGCACTCTCTCTCCTCCTAGGAAGGTGCTAGGCAGGAGTTGTCTTGCTGGTCCTCACTTGCTCTGGCAGTCATTGCAGATGAAGAGCAAGACTGGGGCTCTGCTCTTTCCTAGCCTTGCAACAGCCAAAGCAATTTGTCTCGCTCGTGAGCGCCAAAATGCTAAAATGAAACGTTGCACTCTCTCTCCTCCAAGGAAGGTGCTAGGCAGGAATTGTCTTGCTGGTCCTCACTTGCCCTGGCACTCATTGCAGATGAACAGCAAGACTGGGGCTCTGCTCTTTCCTAGCCTTGCAAACAGCCAAAGCAGTTAGACTCCCTCGTGAGCGCCAAAATGCTAAAATGAAACGTTGCACTCTCTCTCCTCCAAGGAAGGTGCTAGGCAGGAATTGTCTTGCTGGTCCTCACTTGCCCTGGCAGACATTGCAGATAAACAGCAAGACTGGGGCTCTGCTCTTTCCTAGCCTTGCAACAGCCAAAGCAATTTGTCTCGCTCGTGAGCGCCAAAATGCTAAAATGAAACGTTGCACTCTCTCTCCTCCAAGGAAGGTGCTAGGCAGGAATTGTCTTGCTGGTCCTCACTTGCCCTGGCAGTCATTGCAGATAAACAGCAAGACTGGGGCTCTTCCCTTTCCTAGCCTTGCAAACAGGCACTCTGCTTTTTCTCACTCTCGCACTCCAAAAAGCAAAATGAAACGTTGAACTCTCTCTCCTCCAAGGAAGGTGCTAGGCAGGAATTGTCTTGCTGGACCTCACTTGCCCTGGCAGACATTGCACATGAACAGCAAGACTGGGGCTCTGCTCTTTCCTAGCCTTGCAAACAGCCAAAGCAGTTTGTCTCGCTCGTGAGCGCCAAAATGCTAAAATGAAACGTTGCACTCTCTCTCCTCCAAGGAAGGTGCTAGGCAGGAATTGTCTTGCTGGTCCTCACTTGTCCTGGCAGTCATTTCAGATAAACAGCAAGACTCGGGCTCTGCTCTTTCCTAGCCTTGCAAACAGCCAAAGCAGTTTGTCTCGCTCGTGAGCGCCAAAATGCTAAAATGAAACGTTGCACTCTCTGTCCTCCAAGGAAGGAGCTCGGCAGGAATTGTCTTGCTGGTCCTCACTTGCCCTGGCAGTCATTGCAGATAAACAGCAAGACTGGGGCTCTGCTCTTTCCTAGACTTGCAAACAGCCAAAGCAGTTTGTCTCGCTCGTGAGCGCCAAAATGCTAAAATGAAACGTTGCACTCTCTCTCCTCCAAGGAAGGTGCTAGGCAGGAATTGTCTTGCTGGTCCTCACTTGCCCTGGCAGACATTGCAGATAAACAGCAAGACTCGGGCTCTGCTCTTTACTAGCCTTGCAAACAGCCAAAGCAGTTTGTCTCCCTCGTGAGCGCCAAAATGCTAAAATGAAACGTTGCACTCTCTCTCCTCCAAGGGAGGTGCTAGGCAGGAATTGTCTTGCTGGTCCTCACTTGCCCTGGCAGTCATTGCAGATAAACAGCAAGACTGGGGCTCTGCTCTTTCCTAGCCTTGCAAACAGGTACTCTGCTTTTTCTCACTCTCGCACTCCAAAAAGCAAAATGAAACGTTGAACTCTCTCCTCTCCAAGGAAGGTGCTAGGCAGGAATTGTCTTGCTGGTGCTCACTTGCCCTGGCAGTCATTGCAGATAAACAGCAAGTCTGGGGCTCTGCTCTTTCCTAGCCTTGCAAACAGCCAAAACAGTTTCTCTCCCTCGTGAGCGCCAAAATGCTAAAATGAAACGTTGCACTCTCTCTCCTCCAAGGAAGGTGCTAGGCAGGAATTGTGTTGCTGGTCCTCACTTGCCCTGGCAGACATTGCAGATAAACAGCAAGACTGGGGCTCTGCTCTTTCCTAGCCTTGCAAACAGCCAAAGCAGTTTGTCTCGCTCGTGAGCGCCAAAATGCTAAAATGAAACGTTGCACTCTCTCTCCTCCAAGGAAGGTGCTAGGCAGGAATTGTCTTGCTGGTCCTCACTTGCCCTGGCAGTCATTGCAGATAAACAGCAAGACTGGGGCTCTGCTCTTTCCTAGCTTTGCAAACAGGCACTCTGCTTTTTCTCACTCTCGCACTCCAAAAAGCAAAATGAAACTTTGCACTCTCTCTCCTCCAAGGAAGGTGCTAGGCAGGAATTGTCTTGCTGGTCCTCACTTGCCCTGGCAGTCATTGCAGATAAACAGCAAGACTGGGGCTCTGCTCTTTCCTAGCCTTGCAAACAGCCAAAGCAATTTGTCTCGCTCGTGAGCGCCAAAATGCTAAAATGAAACGTTGCACTCTCTCTCCTCCAAGGAAGGTGCTAGGCAGGAATTGTCTTGCTGGTCCTCACTTGCCCTGGCAGTCATTGCAGATAAACAGCAAGACTCGGGCTCTGCTCTCTCCTAGCCTTGCAAACAGCCAAAGCAGTTTGTCTCCCTCGTGAGCGCCAAAATGCTAAAATGAAACGTTGCACTCTCTCTCCTCCAAGGAAGGTGCTAGGCAGGAATTGTCTTGCTGGTCCTCACTTGCCCTGGCAGTCATTGCAGATAAACAGCAAGACCGGGCTCTACTCTTTCCTAGCCTTGCAAACAGGAACTCTGCTTTTTCTCACTCTCGCACTCCAAAAAGCAAAATGAAACGTTGAACTCTCTCCTCTCCAAGGAAGGTGCTAGGCACGAATTGTCTTGCTGGTCCTCGCTTGCCCTGGCAGTCATTGCAGATAAACAGCAAGACTCGGGCTCTGCTCTTTCCTAGCCTTGCAAGCAGGCACTCTGCTTTTTCTCACTCTTACCCCAAAAAGCAAAATGAAACGTTGCACTCTCTCTCCTCCAAGGAAGGTGCTAGGCAGCAATTGTCTTGCTGGTCCTCACTTGCCCTGGCAGTCATTGCAGATAAACAGCAAGACTGGGGCTCTGCTCTTTCCTAGCTTTGCAAACAGGCACTCTGCTTTTTCTCACTCTCGCACTCCAAAAAGCAAAATGAAACTTTGCACTCTCTCTCCTCCAAGGAAGGTGCTAGGCAGGAATTGTCTTGCTGGTCCTCACTTGCCCTGGCAGTCATTGCAGATAAACAGCAAGACTGGGGCTCTGCTCTTTCCTAGCCTTGCAAACAGCCAAAGCAATTTGTCTCGCTCGTGAGCGCCAAAATGCTAAAATGAAACGTTGCACTCTCTCTCCTCCAAGGAAGGTGCTAGGCAGGAATTGTCTTGCTGGTCCTCACTTGCCCTGGCAGTCATTGCAGATAAACAGCAAGACTCGGGCTGTGCTCTTTCCTAGCCTTGCAAACAGGCACTCTGCTTTTTCTCACTCTTACCCCAAAAAGCAAAATGAAACGTTGCACGCTCTCTCGTCAAGGAAGGTGCTAGGCAGGAATTGTCTTGCTGGTCCTCACTTGCCCTGGCAGTCATTGCAGATAAACAGCAAGACTGGGGCTCTGCTCTTTCCTAGCCTTGCAAACAGCCAAAGCAATTTGTCTCGCTCGTGAGCGCCAAAATGCTAAAACGAAACGTTGCACTCTCTCTCCTCCAAGGAAGGTGCTAGGCAGGAATTGTCTTGCTGGTCCTCACTTGCCCTGGCAGTCATTGCAGATAAACAGCAAGACTCGGGCTCTGCTCTTTCCTAGCCTTGCAAACAGGCACTCTGCTTTTTCTCACTCTCGCACTCCAAAAAGCAAAATGAAACGTTGAACTCTCTCCTCTCCAAGGAAGGTGCTAGGCAGGAATTGTCTTGCTGGTCCTCGCTTGCCCTGGCAGTCATTGCAGATAAACAGCAAGACTGGGGCTCTGCTCTTTCCTAGCCTTGCAAACAGCCAAAGCAGTTTGTCTCGCTCGTGAGCGCCAAAATGCTAAAATGAAACGGTGCACTCTCTCTCCTCCAAGGAAGGTGCTAGGCAGGAATTGTCTTGCTGGTCCTCACTTGCCCTGGCAGTCGTTGCAGATAAGCAGCAAGACTGGGGCTCTGCTCTCTCCTAGCCTTGCAAACAGCCAAAGCAGTTTGTCTGCCTCGTGAGCGCCAAAATGCTAAAATGAAACGTTGCACTCTCTCTCCTCCAAGGAAGGTGCTAGGCAGGAATTGTCTTGCTGGTCCTCACTTGCCCTGTCAGTCATTGCAGATAAACAGCAAGACCGGGCTCTGCTCTTTCCTAGCCTTGCAAACAGGCACTCTGCTTTTTCTCACTCTCGCACTCCAAAAAGCAAAATGAAACGTTGCACTCTCTCTCCTCCTAGGAAGGTGCTAGGCAGGAATTGTCTTGCTGGTCCTCACTTGCCCTGGCAGACATTGCAGATAAACAGCAAGACTCGGGCTCTGCTCTTTCCTAGCCTTGCAAACAGCCAAAGAAGTTTGTCTCGCTCGTGATCGCCAAAATGCTAAAATGAAACGTTGCACTCTCTCTCCTCCAAAGAAGGTGCTAGGCAGGAATTGTGTTGCTGGTCCTCACTTGCCCTGGCAGTCATTGCAGATAAACAGCAAGACTGGGGTTCTGCTCTTTCCTAGATTTGCAAACAGCCAAAGAAGTTTGTCTCGCTCGTGAGCGCCAAAATGCTAAAATGAAACGTTGCACTCTCTCTCCTCCTAGGAAGGTGCTAGGCAGGAGTTGTCTTGCTGGTCCTCACTTGCCCTGGCAGTCATTGCAGATGAAGAGCAAGACTGGGGCTCTGCTCTTTCCTAGCCTTGCAAACAGCCAAAGAAATTTGTCTCCCTCGTGAGCGCCAAAATGCTAAAATGAAACGTTGCACTCTCTCTCCTCCAAGGAAGGTGCTAGGCAGGAATTGTCTTCCTGGTCCTCACTTGCCCTGGCAGTCATTGCAGATAAACAGCAAGACTGGGGCTCCAGTCTTTCCTAGCCTTGCAAAGAGGCACTCTGCTTTTTCTCACTCTGGCACTCCAAAAAGCAAAATGAAACGTTGAACTCTCTCCTCTCCAAGGAAGGTGCTAGGCAGGAATTGTCTTGCTGGTCCTCACTTGCCCTGGCAGTCATTGCAGAAAAACAGCAAGACTGGGGCTCTGCTCTTTCCTAGCCTTGCAAACAGGCACTCTGCTTTTTCTCACTCTCGCACTCCAAAAAGCAAAATGAAACGTTGAACTCTCTCTCCTCCAAGGAAGGTGCTAGGCAGGAATTGTCTTGCTGGACCTCACTTGCCCTGGCAGACATTGCACATGAACAGCAAGACTGGGGCTCTGCTCTTTCCTAGCCTTGCAAACAGCCAAAGCAGTTTGTCTCGCTCGTGAGCGCCAAAATGCTAAAATGAAACGTTGCACTTTCTCTCCTCCAAGGAAGGTGCTAGGCAGGAATTGTCTTGCTGGTCCTCACTTGCCCTGGCAGTCATTGCAGATAAACAGCAAGACTGGGGTTCTGCTCTTTCCTAGATTTGCAAACAGCCAAAGAAGTTTGTCTCGCTCGTGAGCGCCAAAATGCTAAAATGAAACGTTGCACTCTCTCTCCTCCAAGGAAGGTGCTAGGCAGGAATTGTGTTGCTGGTCCTCACTTGCCCTGGCAGACATTGCAGATAAACAGCAAGACTGGGGCTCTGCTCTTTCCTAGCCTTGCAAACAGCCAAAGCAGTTCGTCTCCCTCGTGAGCGCCAAAATGCTAAAATGAAACGTTGCACTCTCTCTCCTCCTAGGAAGGTGCTAGGCAGGAGTTGTCTTGCTGGTCCTCACTTGCTCTGGCAGTCATTGCAGATGAAGAGCAAGACTGGGGCTCTGCTCTTTCCTAGCCTTGCAACAGCCAAAGCAATTTGTCTCGCTCGTGAGCGCCAAAATGCTAAAATGAAACGTTGCACTCTCTCTCCTCCAAGGAAGGTGCTAGGCAGGAATTGTCTTGCTGGTCCTCACTTGCCCTGGCACTCATTGCAGATGAACAGCAAGACTGGGGCTCTGCTCTTTCCTAGCCTTGCAAACAGCCAAAGCAGTTAGACTCCCTCGTGAGCGCCAAAATGCTAAAATGAAACGTTGCACTCTCTCTCCTCCAAGGAAGGTGCTAGGCAGGAATTGTCTTGCTGGTCCTCACTTGCCCTGGCAGACATTGCAGATAAACAGCAAGACTGGGGCTCTGCTCTTTCCTAGCCTTGCAACAGCCAAAGCAATTTGTCTCGCTCGTGAGCGCCAAAATGCTAAAATGAAACGTTGCACTCTCTCTCCTCCAAGGAAGGTGCTAGGCAGGAATTGTCTTGCTGGTCCTCACTTGCCCTGGCAGTCATTGCAGATAAACAGCAAGACTGGGGCTCTTCTCTTTCCTAGCCTTGCAAACAGGCACTCTGCTTTTTCTCACTCTCGCACTCCAAAAAGCAAAATGAAACGTTGAACTCTCTCTCCTCCAAGGAAGGTGCTAGGCAGGAATTGTCTTGCTGGACCTCACTTGCCCTGGCAGACATTGCACATGAACAGCAAGACTGGGGCTCTGCTCTTTCCTAGCCTTGCAAACAGCCAAAGCAGTTTGTCTCGCTCGTGAGCGCCAAAATGCTAAAATGAAACGTTGCACTCTCTCTCCTCCAAGGAAGGTGCTAGGCAGGAATTGTCTTGCTGGTCCTCACTTGTCCTGGCAGTCATTTCAGATAAACAGCAAGACTCGGGCTCTGCTCTTTCCTAGCCTTGCAAACAGCCAAAGCAGTTTGTCTCGCTCGTGAGCGCCAAAATGCTAAAATGAAACGTTGCACTCTCTGTCCTCCAAGGAAGGAGCTCGGCAGGAATTGTCTTGCTGGTCCTCACTTGCCCTGGCAGTCATTGCAGATAAACAGCAAGACTGGGGCTCTGCTCTTTCCTAGCCTTGCAAATAGCCAAAGGAGTTTGTCTCCCTCGTGAGCGCCAAAATGCTAAAATGAAACGTTGCACACTCTCTCCTCCAAGGGAGGTGCTAGGCAAGAATTGTCTTGCTGGTCCTCACTTGCCCTGGCAGTCATTGCAGATAAACAGCAAGACTGGGGCTCTGCTCTTTCCTAGCCTTGCAAACAGCCAAAGCAGTTTGTCTCCCTCGTGAGCGCCAAAATGCTAAAATGAAACGTTGCACTCTCTCTCCTCCAAGGAAGGTGCTAGGCAGGAATTGTCTTGCTGGTCCTCACTTGCCCTGGCAGTCATTGCAGATAAACAGCAAGACCGGGCTCTGCTCTTTCCTAGCCTTGCAAACAGGTACTCTGCTTTTTCTCACTCTCGCACTCCAAAAAGCAAAATGAAACGTTGAACTCTCTCCTCTCCAAGGAAGGTGCTAGGCAGGAATTGTCTTGCTGGTGCTCACTTGCCCTGGCAGTCATTGCAGATAAACAGCAAGTCTGGGGCTCTGCTCTTTCCTAGCCTTGCAAACAGCCAAAACAGTTTCTCTCCCTCGTGAGCGCCAAAATGCTAAAATGAAACGTTGCACTCTCTCTCCTCCAAGGAAGGTGCTAGGCAGGAATTGTGTTGCTGGTCCTCACTTGCCCTGGCAGACATTGCAGATAAACAGCAAGACTGGGGCTCTGCTCTTTCCTAGCCTTGCAAACAGCCAAAGCAGTTTGTCTCGCTCGTGAGCGCCAAAATGCTAAAATGAAACGTTGCACTCTCTCTCCTCCAAGGAAGGTGCTAGGCAGGAATTGTCTTGCTGGTCCTCACTTGTCCTGGCAGTCATTTCAGATAAACAGCAAGACTCGGGCTCTGCTCTTTCCTAGCCTTGCAAACAGCCAAAGCAGTTTGTCTCGCTCGTGAGCGCCAAAATGCTAAAATGAAACGTTGCACTCTCTGTCCTCCAAGGAAGGAGCTCGGCAGGAATTGTCTTGCTGGTCCTCACTTGCCCTGGCAGTCATTGCAGATAAACAGCAAGACTGGGGCTCTGCTCTTTCCTAGACTTGCAAACAGCCAAAGCAGTTTGTCTCGCTCGTGAGCGCCAAAATGCTAAAATGAAACGTTGCACTCTCTCTCCTCCAAGGAAGGTGCTAGGCAGGAATTGTCTTGCTGGTCCTCACTTGCCCTGGCAGTCATTGCAGATAAACAGCAAGTCTCGGGCTCTGCTCTTTCCTAGCCTTGCAAACAGGCACTCTGCTTTTTCTCACTCTCGCACTCCAAAAAGCAAAATGAAACGTTGCACTCTCTCTCCTCCTAGGAAGGTGCTAGGCAGGAATTGTCTTGCTGGTCCTCACTTGCCCTGGCAGACATTGCAGATAAACAGCAAGACTCGGGCTCTGCTCTTTCCTAGCCTTGCAAACAGCCAAAGCAGTTTGTCTCCCTCGTGAGCGCCAAAATGCTAAAATGAAACGTTGCACTCTCTCTCCTCCAAGGAAGGTGCTAGGCAGGAATTGTGTTGCTGGTCCTCACTTGCCCTGGCAGACATTGCAGATAAACAGCAAGACTCGGGCTGTGCTCTTTCCTAGCCTTGCAAGCAGGCACTCTGCTTTTTCTCACTCTTACCCCAAAAAGCAAAATGAAACGTTGCACTCTCTCTCGCCCAAGGAAGGTGCTAGGCAGGAATTGTCTTGCTGGTCCTCACTTGCCCTGGCAGTCATTGCAGATAAACAGCAAGACTGGGGCTCTGCTCTTTCCTAGCCTTGCAAACAGGCACTCTGCTTTTTCTCACTCTCGCACTCCAAAAAGCAAAATGAAACGTTGAACTCTCTCTCCTCCAAGGAAGGTGCTAGGCAGGAATTGTCTTGCTGGTCCTCACTTGCCCTGGCAGACATTGCAGATAAACAGCAAGACTGGGGCTCTACTCTTTCCTAGCCTTGCAAACAGCCAAAGAAGTTTTGTCTCGCTCGTGAGCGCCAAAATGCTAAAATGAAACGTTGCACTCTCTCTCCTCCAAGGAAGGTGCTAGGCAGGAATTGTCTTGCTGGTCCTCACTTGCCCTGGCAGTCATTGCAGATAAACAGCAAGACCGGGGCTCTGCTCTTTCCTAGCCTTGCAAACAGGCACTCTGCTTTTTCTCACTCTCGCACTCCAAAAAGCAAAATGAAACGTTGAACTCTCTCCTCTCCAAGGAAGGTGCTAGGCAGGAATTGTCTTGCTGGTGCTCACTTGCCCTGGCAGTCATTGCAGATAAACAGCAACACTCGGGCTCTGCTCTTTCCTAGCCTTGCAAACAGCCAAAGAAGTTTGTCTCACTCGTGATCGCCAAAATGCTAAAATGAAACGTTGCACTCTCTCTCCTCCAAGGAAGGTGCTAGGCAGGAATTGTCTTGCTGGTCCTCACTTGCCCTGGCAGTCATTGCAGATAAACAGCAAGACTGGGGCTCTGCTCTTTCCTAGATTTGCAAACAGCCAAAGAAGTTTGTCTCGCTCGTGAGCGCCAAAATGCTAAAATGAAACGTTTCACTCTCTCTCCTCCAACGAAGGTGGTAGGCAGGAGCTGTCTTGCTGGTCCTCACTTGCTCTGGCAGTCATTGCAGATGAAGAGCAAGACTGGGGCTCTGCTCTTTCCTAGCGTTGCAAACAGCCAAAGCAATTTGTCTCGCTCGTGAGCGCCAAAATGCTAAAATGAAACGTTGCACTCTCTCTCCTCCAAGGAAGGTGCTAGGCAGGAATTGTCTTGCTGGTCCTCACTTGCCCTGGCAGTCATTGCAGATAAACAGCAAGACTGGGGCTCTTCTCTTTCCTAGCCTTGCAAACAGGCACTCTGCTTTTTCTCACTCTCGCACTCCAAAAAGCAAAATGAAACGTTGAACTCTCTCTCCTCCAAGGAAGGTGCTAGGCAGGAATTGTCTTGCTGGACCTCACTTGCCCTGGCAGACATTGCACATGAACAGCAAGACTGGGGCTCTGCTCTTTCCTAGCCTTGCAAACAGCCAAAGCAGTTTGTCTCGCTCGTGAGCGCCAAAATGCTAAAATGAAACGTTGCACTCTCTCTCCTCCAAGGAAGGTGCTAGGCAGGAATTGTCTTGCTGGTCCTCACTTGTCCTGGCAGTCATTTCAGATAAACAGCAAGACTCGGGCTCTGCTCTTTCCTAGCCTTGCAAACAGCCAAAGCAGTTTGTCTCGCTCGTGAGCGCCAAAATGCTAAAATGAAACGTTGCACTCTCTGTCCTCCAAGGAAGGAGCTCGGCAGGAATTGTCTTGCTGGTCCTCACTTGCCCTGGCAGTCATTGCAGATAAACAGCAAGACTGGGGCTCTGCTCTTTCCTAGACTTGCAAACAGCCAAAGCAGTTTGTCTCGCTCGTGAGCGCCAAAATGCTAAAATGAAACGTTGCACTCTCTCTCCTCCAAGGAAGGTGCTAGGCAGGAATTGTCTTGCTGGTCCTCACTTGCCCTGGCAGTCATTGCAGATAAACAGCAAGTCTCGGGCTCTGCTCTTTCCTAGCCTTGCAAACAGGCACTCTGCTTTTTCTCACTCTCGCACTCCAAAAAGCAAAATGAAACGTTGCACTCTCTCTCCTCCTAGGAAGGTGCTAGGCAGGAATTGTCTTGCTGGTCCTCACTTGCCCTGGCAGACATTGCAGATAAACAGCAAGACTGGGGCTCTGCTCTTTCCTAGCCTTGCAAACAGCCAAAGGAGTTTGTCTCCCTCGTGAGCGCCAAAATGCTAAAATGAAACGTTGCACTCTCTCTCCTCCAAGGAAGGTGCTAGGCAGGAATTGTGTTGCTGGTCCTCACTTGCCCTGGCAGACATTGCAGATAAACAGCAAGACTCGGGCTGTGCTCTTTCCTAGCCTTGCAAGCAGGCACTCTGCTTTTTCTCACTCTTACCCCAAAAAGCAAAATGAAACGTTGCACTCTCTCTCGCCCAAGGAAGGTGCTAGGCAGGAATTGTCTTGCTGGTCCTCACTTGCCCTGGCAGTCATTGCAGATAAACAGCAAGACTGGGGCTCTGCTCTTTCCTAGCCTTGCAAACAGGCACTCTGCTTTTTCTGACTCTCGCACTCCAAAAAGCAAAATGAAACGTTGAACTCTCTCTCCTCCAAGGAAGGTGCTAGGCAGGAATTGTCTTGCTGGTCCTCACTTGCCCTGGCAGACATTGCAGATAAACAGCAAGACTGGGGCTCTACTCTTTCCTAGCCTTGCAAACAGCCAAAGAAGTTTTGTCTCGCTCGTGAGCGCCAAAATGCTAAAATGAAACGTTGCACTCTCTCTCCTCCAAGGAAGGTGCTAGGCAGGAATTGTCTTGCTGGTCCTCACTTGCCCTGGCAGTCATTGCAGATAAACAGCAAGACCGGGGCTCTGCTCTTTCCTAGCCTTGCAAACAGGCACTCTGCTTTTTCTCACTCTCGCACTCCAAAAAGCAAAATGAAACGTTGAACTCTCTCCTCTCCAAGGAAGGTGCTAGGCAGGAATTGTCTTGCTGGTCCTCACTTGCCCTGGCAGTCATTGCAGATAAACAGCAACACTCGGGCTCTGCTCTTTCCTAGCCTTGCAAACAGCCAAAGAAGTTTGTCTCACTCGTGATCGCCAAAATGCTAAAATGAAACGTTGCACTCTCTCTCCTCCAAGGAAGGTGCTAGGCAGGAATTGTCTTGCTGGTCCTCACTTGCCCTGGCAGTCATTGCAGATAAACAGCAAGACTGGGGCTCTGCTCTTTCCTAGATTTGCAAACAGCCAAAGAAGTTTGTCTCGCTCGTAAGCGCCAAAATGCTAAAATGAAACGTTTCACTCTCTCTCCTCCAACGAAGGTGGTAGGCAGGAGCTGTCTTGCTGGTCCTCACTTGCTCTGGCAGTCATTGCAGATGAAGAGCAAGACTGGGGCTCTGCTCTTTCCTAGCGTTGCAAACAGCCAAAGCAATTTGTCTCGCTCGTGAGCGCCAAAATGCTAAAATGAAACGTTGCACTCTCTCTCCTCCAAGGAAGGTGCTAGGCAGGAATTGTCTTGCTGGTCCTCACTTGCCCTGGCACTCATTGCAGATGAACAGCAAGACTGGGGCTCTGCTCTTTCCTAGCCTTGCAAACAGCCAAAGCAGTTTGACTCCCTCGTGAGCGCCAAAATGCTAAAATGAAACGTTGCACTCTCTCTCCTCCAAGGAAGGTGCTAGGCAGGAATTGTCTTGCTGGTCCTCACTTGCCCTGGCAGTCATTGCAGATGAACAACAAGACTGGGGCTCTGCTCTTTCCTAGCCTTGCAAACAGCCAAAGCAGTTAGACTCCCTCGTGAGCGCCAAAATGCTAAAATGAAACGTTGCACACTCTCTCCTCCAAGGAAGGTGCTAGGCAGGAATTGTCTTGCTGGTCCTCACTTGCCCTGGCAGTCATTGCAGATAAACAGCAAGACTCGGGCTCTGCTCTTTCCTAGCCTTGCAAACAGCCAAAGCTGTTCTTTCTCGTGAGCGCCAAAATGCTAAAATGAAACGTTGCATTCTCTCTCCTCCAAGGAAGGTGCTAGGCAGGAATTGTCCTGCTGGTCCTCACTTGCCCTGGCAGTCATTGCATATGAACAGCAAGACTGGGGCTCTGCTCTTTCCTAGCCTTGCAAACAGCCAAAGAAGTTTGTCTCGCTCGTGAGCGCCAAAATGCTAAAATGAAACGTTGCACTCTCTCTCCTCCAAGGAAGGTGCTAGGCAGGAATTGTCTTGCTGGTCCTCACTTGCCCTGGCAGTCATTGCAGATAAACAGCAAGACTCGGGCTCTGCTCTTTCCTAGCCTTGCAAACAGCCAAAGCTGTTCTTTCTCGTGAGCGCCAAAATGCTAAAATGAAACGTTGCATTCTCTCTCCTCCAAGGAAGGTGCTAGGCAGGAATTGTCCTGCTGGTCCTCACTTGCCCTGGCAGTCATTGCATATGAACAGCAAGACTGGGGCTCTGCTCTTTCCTAGCCTTGCAAACAGGCACTCTGCTTTTTCTCACTCTCACACTCCAAAAAGCAAAATGAAACTTTGCACTCTCTCTCCTCCAAGAAAGGAGCTAGGCAGGAATTGTCTTGCTGGTCCTCACTTCCCCTGGCAGTCATTGCAGATAAACAGCAAGACTGGGGCTCTGCTCTTTCCTAGCCTTGCAAACAGCCAAAGCAATTTGTCTCGCTCGTGAGCGCCAAAATGCTAAAATGAAACGTTGCATTCTCTCTCCTCCAAGGAAGGTGATAGGCAGGAATTGTCTTGCTGGTCCTCACTTGCCCTGGCAGTCATTGCAGATAAACAGCAAGACTCGGGCTCTGCTCTTTCCTAGCCTTGCAAACAGGCACTCTGCTTTTTCTCACTCTCGCACTCCAAAAAGCAAAATGAAACGTTGCACTGTCTCTTCTCCTAGGAAGGTGCTAGGCAGGAATTGTCTTGCTGGTCCTCACTTGCCCTGGCAGACATTGCAGATAAACAGCCAGACTCGGTCTGTGCTCTTTCCTAGCCTTGCAAACAGCCAAAGAAGTTTGTCTCACTCGTGATCGCCAAAATGCTAAAATGAAACGTTGCACTCTCTCTCCTCCAAGGAAGGTGCTAGGCAGGAATTGTCTTGCTGGTCCTCACTTGCCCTGGCAGACATTGCAGATAAACAGCAAGACTGGGGCTGTGCTCTTTCCTAGCCTTGCAAACAGCCAAAGAAGTTTCTCTCCCTCGTGAGCGCCAAAATTCTAAAATGAAACGTTGCATTCTCTCTCCTCCAAGGAAGGTGCTAGGCAGGAATTGTCTTGCTGGTCCTCACTTCCCCTGGCAGTCATTGCAGATAAACAGCAAGACTCGGGCTCTGCTCTTTCCTAGCCTTGCAAACAGCCAAAGCAGTTCTTTCTCGTGAGCGCCAAAGTGCTAAAATGAAACGTTGCATTCTCTCTCCTCCTAGGAAGGTGCTAGGCAGGAATTGTCCTGCTGGTCCTCACTTGCCCTGGCAGTCATTGCATATGAACAGCAAGACTGGGGCTCTGCTCTTTCCTACCCTGGCAAACAGCCAAAGCAGTTTGTCTCGCTCGTGAGCGCCAAAATGCTAAAATGAAACGTTGCACTCTCTCTCCTCCAAGGAAGGTGCTAGGCAGGGATTGTCTTGCTGGTCCTCACTTGCCCTGGCAGTCATTGCAGATAAACAGCAAGACTCGGGCTCTGCTCTTTCCTAGCCTTGCAAACAGGCACTCTGCTTTTTCTCACTCTCGCTCTCCAAAAAGCAAAATGAAACTTTGCACTCTCTCTCCTCCAAGAAAGGTGCTAGGCAGGAATTGTCTTGCTGGTCCTCACTTGCCCTGGCAGTCATTGCAGATAAACAGCAAGACCGGGGCTCTGCTCTTTCCTAGCCTTGCAAACAGGCACTCTGCTTTTTCTCACTCTTACCCCAAAAAGCAAAATGAAACGTTGCACTCTCTCTCGTCCAAGGAAGGTGCTAGGCAGGAATTGTCTTGCTGGTCCTCACTTGCCCTGGCAGTCATTGCAGATAAACAGCAAGACTCGGGCTGTGCTCTTTCCTAGCCTTGCAAACAGCCAAAGCAGTTCTTTCTCGTGAGCGCCAAAATGCTAAAATGAAACGTTGCATTCTCTCTCCTCCAAGGAAGGTGCTAGGCAGGAATTGTCTTGCTGGTCCTCACTTGCCCTGGCAGTCATTGCAGATAAACAGCAAGACCGGGGCTCTGCTCTTTCCTAGCCTTGCAAACAGGCACTCTGCTTTTTCTCACTCTCGCACTCCAAAAAGCAAAATGAAACGTTGCACTCTCTCTTCTCCTAGGAAGGTGCTAGGCAGGAATTGTCTTGCTGGTCCTCACTTCCCCTGGCAGACATTGCAGATAAACAGCAAGACTCGGGCTCTGCTCTTTCCTAGCCTTGCAAACAGCCAAAGCAGTTTGACTCCCTCGTGAGCGCCAAAATGCTAAAATGAAACGTTGCACTCTCTCTCCTCCTAGGAAGGTGCTAGGCAGGAATTGTCTTGCTGGTCCTCACTTGCCCTGGCAGACATTGCAGATAAACAGCAAGACTCGGGCTCTGCTCTTTCCTTGCCTTGCAAACAGCCAAAGCAGTTTGTCTCGCTCATGATCGCCAAAATGCTAAAATGAAACGTTGCACTCTCTCTCCTCCAAGGAAGGTGCTAGGCAGGAATTGTCTTGCTGGTCCTCACTTGCCCTGGCAGTCATTGCAGATAAACAGCAAGACTCGGGCTCTGCTCTTTCCTAGCCTTGCAAACAGCCAAAGCTGTTCTTTCTCGTGAGCGCCAAAATGCTAAAATGAAACGTTGCACTCTCTCTCCTCCAAGGAAGGTGCTAGGCAGGAATTGTCTTGCTGGTCCTCACTTGCCCTGGCAGACATTGCAGATAAACAGCAAGACTGGGGCTCTGCTCTTTCCTAGCCTTGCAAACAGCCAAAGAAGTTTCTCTCCCTCGTGAGCGCCAAAATGCTAAAATGAAACGTTGCATTCTCTCTCCTCCAAGGAGGGTGCTAGGCAGGAATTGTCTTGCTGGTCCTCACTTCCCCTGGCAGTCATTGCAGATAAACAGCAAGACTCGGGCTCTGCTCTTTCCTAGCCTTGCAAACAGCCAAAGCAGTTCTTTCTCGTGAGCGCCAAAATGCTAAAATGAAACGTTGCATTCTCTCTACTCCTAGGAAGGTGCTAGGCAGGAATTGTCCTGCTGGTCCTCACTTGCCCTGGCAGTCATTGCATATGAACAGCAAGACTGGGGCTCTGCTCTTTCCTACCCTGGCAAACAGCCAAAGCAGTTTGTCTCGCTCGTGAGCGCCAAAATGCTAAAATGAAACGTTGCACTCTCTCTCCTCCAAGGAAGGTGCTAGGCAGGAATTGTCTTGCTGGTCCTCACTTGCCCTGGCAGTCATTGCAGATAAACAGCAAGACCGGGGCTCTGCTCTTTCCTAGCCTTGCAAACAGGCACTCTGCTTTTTCTCACTCTCGCACTCCAAAAAGCAAAATGAAACGTTGCACTCTCTCTTCTCCTAGGAAGGTGCTAGGCAGGAATTGTCTTGCTGGTCCTCACTTGCCCTGGCAGACATTGCAGATAAACAGCAAGACTCGGGCTCTGCTCTTTCCTAGCCTTGCAAACAGCCAAAGCAGTTTGACTCCCTCGTGAGCGCCAAAATGCTAAAATGAAACGTTGCACTCTCTCTCCTCCTAGGAAGGTGCTAGGCAGGAATTGTCTTGCTGGTCCTCACTTGCCCTGGCAGACATTGCAGATAAACAGCAAGACTCGGGCTCTGCTCTTTCCTAGCCTTGCAAACAGCCAAAGAAGTTTGTCTCGCTCGTGAGCGCCAAAATGCTAAAATGAAACGTTGCACTCTCTCTCCTCCAACGAAGGTGGTAGGCAGGAATTGTCTTGCTGGTCCTCACTTCCCCTGGCAGTCATTGCAGATAAACAGCAAGACTCGGGCTCTGCTCTTTCCTAGCCTTGCAAACAGCCAAAGCTGTTCTTTCTCGTGAGCGCCAAAATGCTAAAATGAAACGTTGCATTCTCTCTCCTCCAAGGAAGGTGCTAGGCAGGAATTGTCCTGCTGGTCCTCACTTGCCCTGGCAGTCATTGCATATGAACAGCAAGACTGGGGCTCTGCTCTTTCCTAGCCTTGCAAACAGCCAAAGCAGTTTGTCTCGCTCGTGAGCGCCAAAATGCTAAAATGAAACGTTGCACTCTCTCTCCTCCAAGGAAGGTGCTAGGCAGGAATTGTCTTGCTGGTCCTCACTTGCCCTGGCAGTCATTGCAGATAAACAGCAAGACTGGGGCTCTGCTCTTTCCTAGCCTTGCAAACAGGCACTCTGCTTTTTCTCACTCTCGCACTCCAAAAAGCAAAATGAAACTTTGCACTCTCTCTCCTCCAAGAAAGGAGCTAGGCAGGAATTGTCTTGCTGGTCCTCACTTGCCCTGGCAGTCATTGCAGATAAACAGCAAGACTCGGGCTGTGCTCTTTCCTAGCCTTGCAAACAGCCAAAGCAGTTCTTTCTCGTGAGCGCCAAAATGCTAAAATGAAACGTTGCATTCTCTCTCCTCCAAGGAAGGTGCTAGGCAGGAATTGTCTTGCTGGTCCTCACTTGCCCTGGCAGTCATTGCAGATAAACAGCAAGACTCGGGCTCTGCTCTTTCCTAGCCTTGCAAACAGCCAAAGCTGTTCTTTCTCGTGAGCGCCAAAATGCTAAAATGAAACGTTGCACTCTCTCTCCTCCAAGGAAGGTGCTAGGCAGGAATTGTCTTGCTGGTCCTCACTTGCCCTGGCAGTCATTGCAGATAAACAGCAAGACTCGGGCTCTGCTCTTTCCTAGCCTTGCAAACAGGCACTCTGCTTTTTCTCACTCTCGCACTCCAAAAACCAAAATGAAACTTTGCACTCTCTCTCCTCCAAGAAAGGAGCTAGGCAGGAATTGTCTTGCTGGTCCTCACTTGCCCTGGCAGTCATTGCAGATAAACAGCAAGACTGGGGCTCTGCTCTTTCCTAGCCTTGCAAACAGCCAAAGCAATTTGTCTCGCTCGTGAGCGCCAAAATTCTAAAATGAAACGTTGCATTCTCTCTCCTCCAAGGAAGGTGATAGGCAGGAATTGTCTTGCTGGTCCTCACTTGCCCTGGCAGTCATTGCAGATAAACAGCAAGACTCGGGCTCTGCTCTTTCCTAGCCTTGCAAACAGGCACTCTGCTTTTTCTCACTCTCGCAAACCAAAAAGCAAAATGAAACGTTGCACTCTCTCTTCTCCTAGGAAGGTGCTAGGCAGGAATTGTCTTGCTGGTCCTCACTTGCCCTGGCAGACATTGCAGATAAACAGCAAGACTCGGGCTCTGCTCTTTCCTAGCCTTGCAAACAGCCAAAGAATTTTGTCTCCCTCGTGAGCGCCAAAATGCTAAAATGAAACGTTGCACTCTCTCTCCTCCAAGGAAGGTGCTAGGCAGGAATTGTCTTGCTGGTCCTCACTTGCCCTGGCAGACATTGCAGATAAACAGCAAGACTGGGGCTCTGCTCTTTTCTAGCCTTTCAAACAGCCAAAGAAGTTTCTCTCCCTCGTGAGCGCCAAAATGCTAAAATGAAACGTTGCATTCTCTCTCCTCCAAGGAGGGTGCTAGGCAGGAATTGTCTTGCTGGTCCTCACTTCCCCTGGCAGTCATTGCAGATAAACAGCAAGACTCGGGCTCTGCTCTTTCCTAGCCTTGCAAACAGCCAAAGCAGTTCTTTCTCGTGAGCGCCAAAATGCTAAAATGAAACGTTGCATTCTCTCTACTCCTAGGAAGGTGCTAGGCAGGAATTGTCCTGCTGGTCCTCACTTGCCCTGGCAGTCATTGCATATGAACAGCAAGACTGGGGCTCTGCTCTTTCCTACCCTGGCAAACAGCCAAAGCAGTTTGTCTCGCTCGTGAGCGCCAAAATGCTAAAATGAAACGTTGCACTCTCTCTCCTCCAAGGAAGGTGCTAGGCAGGAATTGTCTTGCTGGTCCTCACTTGCCCTGGCAGTCATTGCAGATAAACAGCAAGACCGGGGCTCTGCTCTTTCCTAGCCTTGCAAACAGGCACTCTGCTTTTTCTCACTCTCGCACTCCAAAAAGCAAAATGAAACGTTGCACTCTCTCTTCTCCTAGGAAGGTGCTAGGCAGGAATTGTCTTGCTGGTCCTCACTTGCCCTGGCAGACATTGCAGATAAACAGCAAGACTCGGGCTCTGCTCTTTCCTAGCCTTGCAAACAGCCAAAGCAGTTTGACTCCCTCGTGAGCGCCAAAATGCTAAAATGAAACGTTGCACTCTCTCTCCTCCTAGGAAGGTGCTAGGCAGGAATTGTCTTGCTGGTCCTCACTTGCCCTGGCAGACATTGCAGATAAACAGCAAGACTCGGGCTCTGCTCTTTCCTAGCCTTGCAAACAGCCAAAGAAGTTTGTCTCGCTCGTGAGCGCCAAAATGCTAAAATGAAACGTTGCACTCTCTCTCCTCCAACGAAGGTGGTAGGCAGGAATTGTCTTGCTGGTCCTCACTTCCCCTGGCAGTCATTGCAGATAAACAGCAAGACTCGGGCTCTGCTCTTTCCTAGCCTTGCAAACAGCCAAAGCTGTTCTTTCTCGTGAGCGCCAAAATGCTAAAATGAAACGTTGCATTCTCTCTCCTCCAAGGAAGGTGCTAGGCAGGAATTGTCCTGCTGGTCCTCACTTGCCCTGGCAGTCATTGCATATGAACAGCAAGACTGGGGCTCTGCTCTTTCCTAGCCTTGCAAACAGCCAAAGCAGTTTGTCTCGCTCGTGAGCGCCAAAATGCTAAAATGAAACGTTGCACTCTCTCTCCTCCAAGGAAGGTGCTAGGCAGGAATTGTCTTGCTGGTCCTCACTTGCCCTGGCAGTCATTGCAGATAAACAGCAAGACTGGGGCTCTGCTCTTTCCTAGCCTTGCAAACAGGCACTCTGCTTTTTCTCACTCTCGCACTCCAAAAAGCAAAATGAAACTTTGCACTCTCTCTCCTCCAAGAAAGGAGCTAGGCAGGAATTGTCTTGCTGGTCCTCACTTGCCCTGGCAGTCATTGCAGATAAACAGCAAGACTCGGGCTGTGCTCTTTCCTAGCCTTGCAAACAGCCAAAGCAGTTCTTCCTCGTGAGCGCCAAAATGCTAAAATGAAACGTTGCATTCTCTCTCCTCCAAGGAAGGTGCTAGGCAGGAATTGTCTTGCTGGTCCTCACTTGCCCTGGCAGTCATTGCAGATAAACAGCAAGACCGGGGCTCTGCTCTTTCCTAGCCTTGCAAACAGGCACTCTGCTTTTTCTCACTCTCGCACTCCAAAAAGCAAAATGAAACGTTGCACTCTCTCTTCTCCTAGGAAGGTGCTAGGCAGGAATTGTCTTGCTGGTCCTCACTTCCCCTGGCAGACATTGCAGATAAACAGCAAGACTCGGGCTCTGCTCTTTCCTAGCCTTGCAAACAGCCAAAGCAGTTTGACTCCCTCGTGAGCGCCAAAATGCTAAAATGAAACGTTGCACTCTCTCTCCTCCTAGGAAGGTGCTAGGCAGGAATTGTCTTGCTGGTCCTCACTTGCCCTGGCAGACATTGCAGATAAACAGCAAGACTCGGGCTCTGCTCTTTCCTAGCCTTGCAAACAGCCAAAGCTGTTCTTTCTCGTGAGCGCCAAAATGCTAAAATGAAACGTTGCATTCTCTCTCCTCCAAGGAAGGTGCTAGGCAGGAATTGTCCTGCTGGTCCTCACTTGCCCTGGCAGTCATTGCATATGAACAGCAAGACTGGGGCTCTGCTCTTTCCTAGCCTTGCAAACAGCCAAAGCAGTTTGTCTCGCTCGTGAGCGCCAAAATGCTAAAATGAAACGTTGCACTCTCTCTCTTCCAAGGAAGGTGCTAGGCAGGAATTGTCTTGCTGGTCCTCACTTGCCCTGGCAGTCATTGCAGATAAACAGCAAGACTCGGGCTCTGCTCTTTCCTAGCCTTGCAAACAGGCACTCTGCTTTTTCTCACTCTCGCACTCCAAAAAGCAAAATGAAACTTTGCACTCTCTCTCCTCCAAGAAAGGAGCTAGGCAGGAATTGTCTTGCTGGTCCTCACTTGCCCTGGCAGTCATTGCAGATAAACAGCAAGACTGGGGCTCTGCTCTTTCCTAGCCTTGCAAACAGCCAAAGCAATTTGTCTCGCTCGTGAGCGCCAAAATGCTAAAATGAAACGTTGCATTCTCCCTCCTCCAAGGAAGGTGATAGGCAGGAATTGTCTTGCTGGTCCTCACTTGCCCTGGCAGTCATTGCAGATAAACAGCAAGACTCGGGCTCTGCTCTTTCCTAGCCTTGCAAACAGGCACTCTGCTTTTTCTCACTCTCGCACTCCAAAAAGCAAAATGAAACGTTGCACTCTCTCTTCTCCTAGGAAGGTGCTAGGCAGGAATTGTCTTGCTGGTCCTCACTTGCCCTGGCAGACATTGCAGATAAACAGCAAGACTCGGGCTCTGCTCTTTCCTAGCCTTGCAAACAGCCAAAGAATTTTGTCTCCCTCGTGAGCGCCAAAAAGCTAAAATGAAACGTTGCACTCTCTCTCCTCCAAGGAAGGTGCTAGGCAGGAATTGTCTTGCTGGTCCTCACTTGCCCTGGCAGACATTGCAGATAAACAGCAAGACTGGGGCTCTGCTCTTTCCTAGCCTTGCAAACAGCCAAAGAAGTTTCTCTCCCTCGTGAGCGCCAAAATGCTAAAATGAAACGTTGCATTCTCTCTCCTCCAAGGAGGGTGCTAGGGAGGAATTGTCTTGCTGGTCCTCACTTCCCCTGGCAGTCATTGCAGATAAACAGCAAGACTCGGGCTCTGCTCTTTCCTAGCCTTGCAAACAGCCAAAGCAGTTCTTTCTCGTGAGCGCCAAAATGCTAAAATGAAACGTTGCATTCTCTCTCCTCCTAGGAAGGTGCTAGGCAGGAATTGTCCTGCTGGTCCTCACTTGCCCTGGCAGTCATTGCATATGAACAGCAAGACTGGGGCTCTGCTCTTTCCTACCCTGGCAAACAGCCAAAGCAGTTTGTCTCGCTCGTGAGCGCCAAAATGCTAAAATGAAACGTTGCACTCTCTCTCCTCCAAGGAAGGTGCTAGGCAGGAATTGTCTTGCTGGTCCTCACTTGCCCTGGCAGTCATTGCAGATAAACAGCAAGACCGGGGCTCTGCTCTTTCCTAGCCTTGCAAACAGGCACTCTGCTTTTTCTCACTCTCGCACTCCAAAAAGCAAAATGAAACGTTGCACTCTCTCTTCTCCTAGGAAGGTGCTAGGCAGGAATTGTCTTGCTGGTCCTCACTTGCCCTGGCAGACATTGCAGATAAACAGCAAGACTCGGGCTCTGCTCTTTCCTAGCCTTGCAAACAGCCAAAGCAGTTTGACTCCCTCGTGACCGCCAAAATGCTAAAATGAAACGTTGCACTCTCTCTCCTCCTAGGAAGGTGCTAGGCAGGAATTGTCTTGCTGGTCCTCACTTGCCCTGGCAGACATTGCAGATAAACAGCAAGACTCGGGCTCTGCTCTTTCCTAGGCTTGCAAACAGCCAAAGAAGTTTGTCTCGCTCGTGAGCGCCAAAATGCTAAAATGAAACGTTGCACTCTCTCTCCTCCAACGAAGGTGGTAGGCAGGAATTGTCTTGCTGGTCCTCACTTCCCCTGGCAGTCATTGCAGATAAACAGCAAGACTCGGGCTCTGCTCTTTCCTAGCCTTGCAAACAGCCAAAGCTGTTCTTTCTCGTGAGCGCCAAAATGCTAAAATGAAACGTTGCATTCTCTCTCCTCCAAGGAAGGTGCTAGGCAGGAATTGTCCTGCTGGTCCTCACTTGCCCTGGCAGTCATTGCATATGAACAGCAAGACTGGGGCTCTGCTCTTTCCTAGCCTTGCAAACAGCCAAAGCAGTTTGTCTCGCTCGTGAGCGCCAAAATGCTAAAATGAAACGTTGCACTCTCTCTCCTCCAAGGAAGGTGCTAGGCAGGAATTGTCTTGCTGGTCCTCACTTGCCCTGGCAGTCATTGCAGATAAACAGCAAGACTCGGGCTCTGCTCTTTCCTAGCCTTGCAAACAGGCACTCTGCTTTTTCTCACTCTCGCACTCCAAAAAGCAAAATGAAACTTTGCACTCTCTCTCCTCCAAGAAAGGAGCTAGGCAGGAATTGTCTTGCTGGTCCTCACTTGCCCTGGCAGTCATTGCAGATAAACAGCAAGACTGGGGCTCTGCTCTTTCCTAGCCTTGCAAACAGCAAAAGCAGTTTGTCTCCCTTGTGAGCGCCAAAATGCTAAAATGAAACGTTGCACTCTCTCTCCTCCAAGGAAGCTGCTAGGCAGGAATTGTCTTGCTGGTCCTCACTTGCCCTGGAAGTCATTGCAGATAAACAACAAGACTCGGTCTCTGCTCTTTCCTACCCATGCAAACAGACACTGTGCTTTTTCTCAATCTCGCACTCCAAAAAGCAAAATGAAACGTTGCACTCTCTCTCCTCCAAGGAAGGTGCTAGGCAGGAATTGTCTTGCTGGTCCTCACTTGCCCTGGCAGTCATTGCAGATAAACAGCAAGACTCGGGCTCTGCTCTTTCCTAGCCTTGCAAACAGCAAAAGCAGTTTGTCTCCCTCGTGAGCGCCAAAATGCTAACATGAAACGTTGCACTCTCTCTCCTCCAAGGAAGGTGCTAGGCAGGAATTGTCTTGCTGGTCCTCACTTGCCCTGGCAGTCATTGCAGATAAACAGCAAGACTGGGGCTCTGCTCTTTCCTAGCCTTGCAAACAGCCAAAGCAGTTTGTCTCCCTCGTGAGCGCCAAAAGGGTAAAATGAAACGTTGCACTCTCTCTCCTCCAAGGAAGGTGCTAGGCAGGAATTGTCTTGCTGGTCCTCACTTGCCCTGGCAGTCATTGCAGATAAACAGCAAGACTGGGGCTCTGCTCTTTCGTAGCCTTGCAAACAGCCAAAGCAGTTTGTCTCCCTAGTGCGCGCCAAAATGCTAAAATGAAACGTTGCACTCTCTCTCCTCCAAGGAAGGTCCTAGGCAGGAATTGTCTTGCTGGTCCTCACTTGCCCTGGCAGTCATTGCAGATAAACAGCAAGACTGGGGCTCTGCTCTTTCCTAGCCTTGCAAACAGCCAAAGCAGTTTGTCTCCCTCGTGAGCGCCAAAATGCTAAAATGAAACGTTGCACTCTCTCTCCTCCAAGGAAGGTGCTAGGCAGGAATTGTCTTGCTGGTCCTCACTTGCCCTGGCAGTCATTGCAGATAAACAGCAAGACTGGGGCTCTGCTCTTTCCTAGCCTTGCAAACAGCCAAAGCAGTTTGTCTCCCTCGTGAGCGCCAAAATGCTAAAATGAAACGTTGCACTCTCTCTCCTCCAAGGAAGGTGCTAGGCAGGAATTGTCTTGCTGGTCCTCACTTGCCCTGGCAGTCATTGCAGATAAACAGCAAGACTGGGGCTCTGCTCTTTCCTAGCCTTGCAAACAGCCAAAGCAGTTTGTCTCCCTCGTTAGCGCCAAAAGGGTAAAATGAAACGTTGCACTCTCTCTCCTCCAAGGAAGGTGCTAGGCAGGAATTGTCTTGCTGGTCCTCACTTGCCCTGGCAGTCATTGCAGATAAACTGCAAGACTGGGGCTCTGCTCTTTCATAGCCTTGCAAACAGCAAAAGCAGTTTGTCTCCCTTGTGAGCGCCAAAATGCTAAAATGAAACGTTGCACTCTCTCTCCTCCAAGGAAGGTGCTAGGCAGGAATTGTCTTGCTGGTCCTCACTTGCCCTGGAAGTCATTGCAGATAAACAACAAGACTCGGTCTCTGCTCTTTCCTACCCATGCAAACAGACACTGTGCTTTTTCTCAATCTCGCACTCCAAAAAGCAAAATGAAACGTTGCACTCTCTCTCCTCCAAGGAAGGTGCTAGGCAGGAATTGTCTTGGTGGTCCTCACTTGCCCTGGCAGTCATTGCAGATAAACAGCAAGACTCGGGCTCTGCTCTTTCCTAGCCTTGCAAACAGCAAAAGCAGTTTGTCTCCCTCGTGAGCGCCAAAATGCTAACATGAAACGTTGCACTCTCTCTCCTCCAAGGAAGGTGCTAGGCAGGAATTGTCTTGCTGGTCCTCACTTGCCCTGGCAGTCATTGCAGATAAACAGCAAGACTGGGGCTCTGCTCTTTCGTAGCCTTGCAAACAGCCAAAGCAGTTTGTCTCCCTCGTGAGCGCCAAAATGCTAACATGAAACGTTGCACTCTCTCTCCTCCAAGGAAGGTGCTAGGCAGGAATTGTCTTGCTGGTCCTCACTTGCCCTGGCAGTCATTGCAGATAAACAGCAAGACTGGGGCTCTGCTCTTTCCTAGCCTTGCAAACAGCCAAAGCAGTTTGTCTCCCTCGTGAGCGCCAAAATGCTAAAATGAAACGTTGCACTCTCTCTCCTCCAAGGAAGGTGCTAGGCAGGAATTGTCTTGCTGGTCCTCACTTGCCCTGGCAGTCATTGCAGATAAACAGCAAGACTGGGGCTCTGCTCTTTCCTAGCCTTGCAAACAGCCAAAGCAGTTTGTCTCCCTCGTGAGCGCCAAAATGCTAAAATGAAACGTTGCACTCTCTCTCCTCCAAGGAAGGTGCTAGGCAGGAATTGTCTTGCTGGTCCTCACTTGCCCTGGCAGTCATTGCAGATAAACAGCAAGACTGGGGCTCTGCTCTTTCCTAGCCTTGCAAACAGCCAAAGCAGTTTGTCTCCCTCGTTAGCGCCAAAAGGGTAAAATGAAACGTTGCACTCTCTCTCCTCCAAGGAAGGTGCTAGGCAGGAATTGTCTTGCTGGTCCTCACTTGCCCTGGCAGTCATTGCAGATAAACTGCAAGACTGGGGCTCTGCTCTTTCATAGCCTTGCAAACAGCAAAAGCAGTTTGTCTCCCTTGTGAGCGCCAAAATGCTAAAATGAAACGTTGCACTCTCTCTCCTCCAAGGAAGCTGCTAGGCAGGAATTGTCTTGCTGGTCCTCACTTGCCCTGGAAGTCATTGCAGATAAACAACAAGACTCGGTCTCTGCTCTTTCCTACCCATGCAAACAGACACTGTGCTTTTTCTCAATCTCGCACTCCAAAAAGCAAAATGAAACGTTGCACTCTCTCTCCTCCAAGGAAGGTGCTAGGCAGGAATTGTCTTGGTGGTCCTCACTTGCCCTGGCAGTCATTGCAGATAAACAGCAAGACTGGGGCTCTGCTCTTTCCTAGCCTTGCAAACAGCAAAAGCAGTTTGTCTCCCTCGTGAGCGCCAAAATGCTAACATGAAACGTTGCACTCTCTCTCCTCCAAGGAAGGTGCTAGGCAGGAATTGTCTTGCTGGTCCTCACTTGCCCTGGCAGTCATTGCAGATAAACAGCAAGACTGGGGCTCTGCTCTTTCCTAGCCTTGCAAACAGCCAAAGCAGTTTGTCTCCCTCGTGAGCGCCAAAAGGGTAAAATGAAACGTTGCACTCTCTCTCCTCCAAGGAAGGTGCTAGGCAGGAATTGTCTTGCTGGTCCTCACTTGCCCTGGCAGTCATTGCAGATAAACAGCAAGACTGGGGCTCTGCTCTTTCGTAGCCTTGCAAACAGCCAAAGCAGTTTGTCTCCCTAGTGCGCGCCAAAATGCTAAAATGAAACGTTGCACTCTCTCTCCTCCAAGGAAGGTCCTAGGCAGGAATTGTCTTGCTGGTCCTCACTTGCCCTGGCAGGCATTGCAGATAAACAGCAAGACTGGGGCTCTGCTCTTTCCTAGCCTTGCAAACAGCCAAAGCAGTTTGTCTCCCTCGTGAGCGCCAAAATGCTAAAATGAAACGTTGCACTCTCTCTCCTCCAAGGAAGGTGCTAGGCAGGAATTGTCTTGCTGGTCCTCACTTGCCCTGGCAGTCATTGCAGATAAACAGCAAGACTGGGGCTCTGCTCTTTCATAGCCTTGCAAACAGCCAAAGCAGTTTGTCTCCCTCGTGAGCGCCAAAATGCTAAAATGAAACGTTGCACTCTCTCTCCTCCAAGGAAGGTGCTAGGCAGGAATTGTCTTGCTGGTCCTCACTTGCCCTGGCAGTCATTGCAGATAAACAGCAAGACTGGGGCTCTGCTCTTTCCTAGCCTTGCAAACAGCCAAAGCAGTTTGTCTCCCTCGTTAGCGCCAAAAGGGTAAAATGAAACGTTGCACTCTCTCTCCTCCAAGGAAGGTGCTAGGCAGGAATTGTCTTGCTGGTCCTCACTTGCCCTGGCAGTCATTGCAGATAAACTGCAAGACTGGGGCTCTGCTCTTTCATAGCCTTGCAAACAGCAAAAGCAGTTTGTCTCCCTTGTGAGCGCCAAAATGCTAAAATGAAACGTTGCACTCTCTCTCCTCCAAGGAAGGTGCTAGGCAGGAATTGTCTTGCTGGTCCTCACTTGCCCTGGAAGTCATTGCAGATAAACAACAAGACTCGGTCTCTGCTCTTTCCTACCCATGCAAACAGACACTGTGCTTTTTCTCAATCTCGCACTCCAAAAAGCAAAATGAAACGTTGCACTCTCTCTCCTCCAAGGAAAGTGCTAGGCAGGAATTGTCTTGCTGGTCCTCACTTGCCCTGGCAGTCATTGCAGATAAACAGCAAGACTCGGGCTCTGCTCTTTCCTAGCCTTGCAAACAGCAAAAGCAGTTTGTCTCCCTCGTGAGCGCCAAAATGCTAACATGAAACGTTGCACTCTCTCTCCTCCAAGGAAGGTGCTAGGCAGGAATTGTCTTGCTGGTCCTCACTTGCCCTGGCAGTCATTGCAGATAAACAGCAAGACTGGGGCTCTGCTCTTTCCTAGCCTTGCAAACAGCCAAAGCAGTTTGTCTCCCTCGTGAGCGCCAAAATGCTAAAATGAAACGTTGCACTCTCTCTCCTCCAAGGAAGGTGCTAGGCAGGAATTGTCTTGCTGGTCCTCACTTGCCCTGGCAGTCATTGCAGATAAACAGCAAGACAGGGGCTCTGCTCTTTCGTAGCCTTGCAAACAGCAAAAGCAGTTTGTCTCCCTAGTGCGCGCCAAAATGCTAAAATGAAACGTTGCACTCTCTCTCCTCCAAGGAAGGTCCTAGGCAGGAATTGTCTTGCTGGTCCTCACTTGCCCTGGAAGTCATTGCAGATAAACAACAAGACTCGGTCTCTGCTCTTTCCTACCAATGCAAACAGACACTGTGCTTTTTCTCAATCTCGCACTCCAAAAAGCAAAATGAAACGTTGCACTCTCTCTCCTCCAAGGAAGGTGCTAGGCAGGAATTGTCTTGGTGGTCCTCACTTGCCCTGGCAGTCATTGCAGATAAACAGCAAGACTGGGGCTCTGCTCTTTCCTAGCCTTTCAAACAGCAAAAGAAGTTCGTCTCCCTCGTGAGCGCCAAAATGCTAAAATGAAACGTTGCACTCTCTCTCCTCCAAGGAAGGTGCTAGGCAGGAATTGTCTTGCTGGTCCTCACTTGCCCTGGCAGTCATTGCAGATAAACAGCAAGACTGGGGCTCTGCTCTCTCCTAGCCTTGCAAACAGCAAAAGCAGTTTGTCTCCCTTGTGAGCGCCAAAATGCTAAAATGAAACGTTGCACTCTCTCTCCTCCAAGGAAGGTGCTAGGCAGGAATTGTCTTGCTGGTCCTCACTTGCCCTTGCAGTCATTGCAGATAAACAGCAAGACTGGGGCTCTGCTCTTTCCTAGCCTTGCAAACAGCCAAAGCAGTTTGTCTCCCTAGTGAGCGCCAAAATGCTAAAATGAAACGTTGCACTCTCTCTCCTCCAAGGAAGGTGCTAGGCAGGAATTGTCTTGCTGGTCCTCACTTGCCCTGGAAGTCATTGCAGATAAACAACAAGACTCGGTCTCTGCTCTTTCCTACCCATGCAAACAGACACTGTGCTTTTTCTCAATCTCGCTCTCCAAAAAGCAAAATGAAACGTTGCACTCTCTCTCCTCCAAGGAAGGTGCTAGGCAGGAATTGTCTTGCTGGTCCTCACTTGCCCTGGCAGTCATTGCAGATAAACAGCAAGACTGGGGCTCTGCTCTTTCCTAGCCTTGCAAACAGCCAAAGCAGTTTGTCTACCTCGTGAGCGTCAAAATGCTAAAATGAAACGTTGCACTCTCTCTCCTGCAAGGAAGGTGCTAGGCAGGAATTGTCTTGCTGGTCCTCACTTGCCCTGGCAGTCATTGCAGATAAACAGCAAGACTGGGGCTCTGCTCTTTCCTAGCCTAGCAAACAGCAACAGAAGTTCGTCTCCCTCGTGAGCGCCAAAATGCTAAAATGAAAAGTTGCACTCTCTCTCCTCCAAGGAAGGTGCTAGGCAGGAATTGTCTTGCTGGTCCTCACTTGCCCTGGCAGTCATTGCAGATAAACAGCAAGACTGGGGCTCTACTCTTTCCAAGCCTTGCAAACAGCAAAAGCAGTTTATCTCCCTCGTGAGCGCCAAAATGCTAAAATGAAACGTTGCACTCTCTCTCCTCCAAGGAAGGTGCTAGGCAGGAATTGTCTTGCTGGTCCTCACTTGCCCTGGAAGTCATTGCAGATAAACAACAAGACTCGGTCTCTGCTCTTTCCTACCCATGCAAACAGACACTGTGCTTTTTCTCAATCTCGCTCTCAAAAAAGCAAAATGAAACGTTGCACTCTCTCTCCTCCAAGGAAGGTGCTAGGCAGGAATTGTCTTGCTGGTCCTCACTTGCCCTGGCAGTCATTGCAGATAAACAGCAAGACTCGGGCTCTGCTCTTTCCTAGCCTTTCAAACAGCAAAAGAAGATCGTCTCCCTCGTGAGCGCCAAAATGCTAAAATGAAACGTTGCACTCTCTCTCCTCCAAGGAAGGTGCTAGGCAGGAATTGTCTTGCTGGTCCTCACTTGCCCTGGCAGTCATTGCAGATAAACAGCAAGACTGGGGCTCTGCTCTTTCATAGCCTTGCAAACAGTAAAAGCAGTTTGTCTCCCTTGTGAGCGCCAAAATGCTAAAATGAAACGTTGCACTCTCTCTCCTCCAAGGAAGGTGCTAGGCAGGAATTGTCTTGCTGGTCCTCACTTGCCCTGGCAGTCATTGCAGATAAACAGCAAGACTGGGGCTCTGCTCTTTCCTAGCCTTGCAAACAGCCAAAGCAGTTTGTCTCCCTCGTGAGCGCCAAAATGCTAAAATGAAACGTTGCACTCTCTCTCCTCCAAGGAAGGTGCTAGGCAGGAATTGTCTTGCTGGTCCTCACTTGCCCTGGCAGTCATTGCAGATCAACAGCAAGACTGGGGCTCTGCTCTTTCCTAGCCTTGCAAACAGCAAAAGCAGTTTGTCTCCCTTGTGAGCGCCAAAATGCTAAAATGAAACGTTGCACTCTCTCTCCTCCAAGGAAGGTGCTAGGCAGGAATTGTCTTGCTGGTCCTCACTTGCCCTGGCAGTCATTGCAGATAAACAGCAAGACTGGGGCTCTGCTCTTTCCTAGCCTTGCAAACAGCCAAAGCAGTTTGTCTCCCTCGTGAGCGCCAAAATGCTAAAATGAAACGTTGCACTCTCTCTCCTCCAAGGAAGGTGCTAGGCAGGAATTGTCTTGCTGGTCCTCACTTGCCCTGGCAGTCATTGCAGATCAACAGCAAGACTGGGGCTCTGCTCTTTCCTAGCCTTGCAAACAGCAAAAGAAGTTCGTCTCCCTCGTGAGCGCCAAAATGCTAAAATGAAACGTTGCACTCTCTCTCCTCCAAGGAAGGTGCTAGGCAGGAATTGTCTTGCTGGTCCTCACTTGCCCTGGCAGTCATTGCAGATAAGCAGCAAGACTGGGGCTCTGCTCTTTCCTAGCCTTGCAAACAGCAAAAGCAGTTTGTCTCCCTCGTTAGCGCCAAAAGGGTAAAATGAAACGTTGCACTCTCTCTCCTCCAAGGAAGGTGCTAGGCAGGAATTGTCTTGCTGGTCCTCACTTGCCCTGGCAGTCATTGCAGATAAACTGCAAGACTGGGGCTCTGCTCTTTCCTAGCCTTGCAAACAGCAAAAGCAGTTTGTCTCCCTTGTGAGCGCCAAAATGCTAAAATGAAACGTTGCACTCTCTCTCCTCCAAGGAAGGTGCTAGGCAGGAATTGTCTTGCTGGTCCTCACTTGCCCTGGCAGTCATTGCAGATAAACAGCAAGACTGGGGCTCTGCTCTTTCCTAGCCTTGCAAACAGCCAAAGCAGTTTGTCTCCCTAGTGAGCGCCAAAATGCTAAAATGAAACGTTGCACTCTCTCTCCTCCAAGGAAGGTCCTAGGCAGGAATTGTCTTGCTGGTCCTCACTTGCCCTGGAAGTCATTGCAGATAAACAACAAGACTCGGTCTCTGCTCTTTCCTACCCATGCAAACAGACACTGTGCTTTTTCTCAATCTCGCACTCCAAAAAGCAAAATGAAACGTTGCACTCTCTCTCCTCCAAGGAAGGTGCTAGGCAGGAATTGTCTTGGTGGTCCTCACTTGCCCTGGCAGTCATTGCAGATAAACAGCAAGACTCGGGCTCTGCTCTTTCCTAGCCTTGCAAACAGCAAAAGCAGTTTGTCTCCCTCGTGAGCGCCAAAATGCTAAAATGAAACGTTGCACTCTCTCTCCTCCAAGGAAGGTGCTAGGCAGGAATTGTCTTGCTGGTCCTCACTTGCCCTGGCAGTCATTGCAGATAAACAGCAAGACTGGGGCTCTGCTCTTTCCTAGCCTTGCAAACAGCCAAAGCAGTTTGTCTCCCTCGTGAGCGCCAAAATGCTAAAATGAAACGTTGCACTCTCTCTCCTCCAAGGAAGGTGCTAGGCAGGAATTGTCTTGCTGGTCCTCACTTGCCCTGGCAGTCATTGCAGATAAACAGCAAGACTGGGGCTCTGCTCTTTCCTAGCCTTGCAAACAGCAAAAGAAGTTCGTCTCCCTCGTGAGCGCCAAAATGCTAAAATGAAACGTTGCACTCTCTCTCCTCCAAGGAAGGTGCTAGGCAGGAATTGTCTTGCTGGTCCTCACTTGCCCTGGCAGTCATTGCAGATAAACTGCAAGACTGGGCTCTGCTCTTTCCTAGCCTTGCAAACAGCAAAAGCAGTTTGTCTCCCTTGTGAGCGCCAAAATGCTAAAATGAAACGTTGCACTCTCTCTCCTCCAAGGAAGGTGCTAGGCAGGAATTGTCTTGCTGGTCCTCACTTGCCCTGGCAGTCATTGCAGATAAACAGCAAGACTGGGGCTCTGCTCTTTCCTAGCCTTGCAAACAGCCAAAGCAGTTTGTCTCCCTAGTGAGCGCCAAAATGCTAAAATGAAACGTTGCACTCTCTCTCCTCCAAGGAAGGTCCTAGGCAGGAATTGTCTTGCTGGTCCTCACTTGCCCTGGAAGTCATTGCAGATAAACAACAAGACTCGGTCTCTGCTCTTTCCTACCCATGCAAACAGACACTGTGCTTTTTCTCAATCTCGCACTCCAAAAAGCAAAATGAAACGTTGCACTCTCTCTCCTCCAAGGAAGGTGCTAGGCAGGAATTGTCTTGGTGGTCCTCACTTGCCCTGGCAGTCATTGCAGATAAACAGCAAGACTGGGGCTCTGCTCTTTCCTAGCCTTTCAAACAGCAAAAGAAGTTCGTCTCCCTCGTGAGCGCCAAAATGCTAAAATGAAACGTTGCACTCTCTCTCCTCCAAGGAAGGTGCTAGGCAGGAATTGTCTTGCTGGTCCTCACTTGCCCTGGCAGTCATTGCAGATAAACAGCAAGACTCGGGCTCTGCTCTTTCCTAGCCTTTCAAACAGCAAAAGAAGATCGTCTCCCTCGTGAGCGCCAAAATGCTAAAATGAAACGTTGCACTCTCTCTCCTCCAAGGAAGGTGCTAGGCAGGAATTGTCTTGCTGGTCCTCACTTGCCCTGGCAGTCATTGCAGATAAACAGCAAGACTGGGGCTCTGCTCTTTCATAGCCTTGCAAACAGTAAAAGCAGTTTGTCTCCCTTGTGAGCGCCAAAATGCTAAAATGAAACGTTGCACTCTCTCTCCTCCAAGGAAGGTGCTAGGCAGGAATTGTCTTGCTGGTCCTCACTTGCCCTGGCAGTCATTGCAGATAAACAGCAAGACTGGGGCTCTGCTCTTTCCTAGCCTTGCAAACAGCCAAAGCAGTTTGTCTCCCTCGTGAGCGCCAAAATGCTAAAATGAAACGTTGCACTCTCTCTCCTCCAAGGAAGGTGCTAGGCAGGAATTGTCTTGCTGGTCCTCACTTGCCCTGGCAGTCATTGCAGATCAACAGCAAGACTGGGGCTCTGCTCTTTCCTAGCCTTGCAAACAGCAAAAGCAGTTTGTCTCCCTTGTGAGCGCCAAAATGCTAAAATGAAACGTTGCACTCTCTCTCCTCCAAGGAAGGTGCTAGGCAGGAATTGTCTTGCTGGTCCTCACTTGCCCTGGCAGTCATTGCAGATAAACAGCAAGACTGGGGCTCTGCTCTTTCCTAGCCTTGCAAACAGCCAAAGCAGTTTGTCTCCCTCGTGAGCGCCAAAATGCTAAAATGAAACGTTGCACTCTCTCTCCTCCAAGGAAGGTGCTAGGCAGGAATTGTCTTGCTGGTCCTCACTTGCCCTGGCAGTCATTGCAGATCAACAGCAAGACTGGGGCTCTGCTCTTTCCTAGCCTTGCAAACAGCAAAAGAAGTTCGTCTCCCTCGTGAGCGCCAAAATGCTAAAATGAAACGTTGCACTCTCTCTCCTCCAAGGAAGGTGCTAGGCAGGAATTGTCTTGCTGGTCCTCACTTGCCCTGGCAGTCATTGCAGATAAGCAGCAAGACTGGGGCTCTGCTCTTTCCTAGCCTTGCAAACAGCAAAAGCAGTTTGTCTCCCTCGTTAGCGCCAAAAGGGTAAAATGAAACGTTGCACTCTCTCTCCTCCAAGGAAGGTGCTAGGCAGGAATTGTCTTGCTGGTCCTCACTTGCCCTGGCAGTCATTGCAGATAAACTGCAAGACTGGGGCTCTGCTCTTTCCTAGCCTTGCAAACAGCAAAAGCAGTTTGTCTCCCTTGTGAGCGCCAAAATGCTAAAATGAAACGTTGCACTCTCTCTCCTCCAAGGAAGGTGCTAGGCAGGAATTGTCTTGCTGGTCCTCACTTGCCCTGGCAGTCATTGCAGATAAACAGCAAGACTGGGGCTCTGCTCTTTCCTAGCCTTGCAAACAGCCAAAGCAGTTTGTCTCCCTAGTGAGCGCCAAAATGCTAAAATGAAACGTTGCACTCTCTCTCCTCCAAGGAAGGTCCTAGGCAGGAATTGTCTTGCTGGTCCTCACTTGCCCTGGAAGTCATTGCAGATAAACAACAAGACTCGGTCTCTGCTCTTTCCTACCCATGCAAACAGACACTGTGCTTTTTCTCAATCTCGCACTCCAAAAAGCAAAATGAAACGTTGCACTCTCTCTCCTCCAAGGAAGGTGCTAGGCAGGAATTGTCTTGGTGGTCCTCACTTGCCCTGGCAGTCATTGCAGATAAACAGCAAGACTCGGGCTCTGCTCTTTCCTAGCCTTGCAAACAGCAAAAGCAGTTTGTCTCCCTCGTGAGCGCCAAAATGCTAAAATGAAACGTTGCACTCTCTCTCCTCCAAGGAAGGTGCTAGGCAGGAATTGTCTTGCTGGTCCTCACTTGCCCTGGCAGTCATTGCAGATAAACAGCAAGACTGGGGCTCTGCTCTTTCCTAGCCTTGCAAACAGCCAAAGCAGTTTGTCTCCCTCGTGAGCGCCAAAATGCTAAAATGAAACGTTGCACTCTCTCTCCTCCAAGGAAGGTGCTAGGCAGGAATTGTCTTGCTGGTCCTCACTTGCCCTGGCAGTCATTGCAGATAAACAGCAAGACTGGGGCTCTGCTCTTTCCTAGCCTTGCAAACAGCAAAAGAAGTTCGTCTCCCTCGTGAGCGCCAAAATGCTAAAATGAAACGTTGCACTCTCTCTCCTCCAAGGAAGGTGCTAGGCAGGAATTGTCTTGCTGGTCCTCACTTGCCCTGGCAGTCATTGCAGATAAACTGCAAGACTGGGGCTCTGCTCTTTCCTAGCCTTGCAAACAGCAAAAGCAGTTTGTCTCCCTTGTGAGCGCCAAAATGCTAAAATGAAACGTTGCACTCTCTCTCCTCCAAGGAAGGTGCTAGGCAGGAATTGTCTTGCTGGTCCTCACTTGCCCTGGCAGTCATTGCAGATAAACAGCAAGACTGGGGCTCTGCTCTTTCCTAGCCTTGCAAACAGCCAAAGCAGTTTGTCTCCCTAGTGAGCGCCAAAATGCTAAAATGAAACGTTGCACTCTCTCTCCTCCAAGGAAGGTCCTAGGCAGGAATTGTCTTGCTGGTCCTCACTTGCCCTGGAAGTCATTGCAGATAAACAACAAGACTCGGTCTCTGCTCTTTCCTACCCATGCAAACAGACACTGTGCTTTTTCTCAATCTCGCACTCCAAAAAGCAAAATGAAACGTTGCACTCTCTCTCCTCCAAGGAAGGTGCTAGGCAGGAATTGTCTTGGTGGTCCTCACTTGCCCTGGCAGTCATTGCAGATAAACAGCAAGACTGGGGCTCTGCTCTTTCCTAGCCTTTCAAACAGCAAAAGAAGTTCGTCTCCCTCGTGAGCGCCAAAATGCTAAAATGAAACGTTGCACTCTCTCTCCTCCAAGGAAGGTGCTAGGCAGGAATTGTCTTGCTGGTCCTCACTTGCCCTGGCAGTCATTGCAGATAAACAGCAAGACTGGGGCTCTGCTCTCTCCTAGCCTTGCAAACAGCAAAAGCAGTTTGTCTCCCTTGTGAGCGCCAAAATGCTAAAATGAAACGTTGCACTCTCTCTCCTCCAAGGAAGGTGCTAGGCAGGAATTGTCTTGCTGGTCCTCACTTGCCCTTGCAGTCATTGCAGATAAACAGCAAGACTGGGGCTCTGCTCTTTCCTAGCCTTGCAAACAGCCAAAGCAGTTTGTCTCCCTAGTGAGCGCCAAAATGCTAAAATGAAACGTTGCACTCTCTCTCCTCCAAGGAAGGTGCTAGGCAGGAATTGTCTTGCTGGTCCTCACTTGCCCTGGAAGTCATTGCAGATAAACAACAAGACTCGGTCTCTGCTCTTTCCTACCCATGCAAACAGACACTGTGCTTTTTCTCAATCTCGCTCTCCAAAAAGCAAAATGAAACGTTGCACTCTCTCTCCTCCAAGGAAGGTGCTAGGCAGGAATTGTCTTGCTGGTCCTCACTTGCCCTGGCAGTCATTGCAGATAAACAGCAAGACTGGGGCTCTGCTCTTTCCTAGCCTTGCAAACAGCCAAAGCAGTTTGTCTACCTCGTGAGCGTCAAAATGCTAAAATGAAACGTTGCACTCTCTCTCCTGCAAGGAAGGTGCTAGGCAGGAATTGTCTTGCTGGTCCTCACTTGCCCTGGCAGTCATTGCAGATAAACAGCAAGACTGGGGCTCTGCTCTTTCCTAGCCTAGCAAACAGCAACAGAAGTTCGTCTCCCTCGTGAGCGCCAAAATGCTAAAATGAAAAGTTGCACTCTCTCTCCTCCAAGGAAGGTGCTAGGCAGGAATTGTCTTGCTGGTCCTCACTTGCCCTGGCAGTCATTGCAGATAAACAGCAAGACTGGGGCTCTACTCTTTCCAAGCCTTGCAAACAGCAAAAGCAGTTTATCTCCCTCGTGAGCGCCAAAATGCTAAAATGAAACGTTGCACTCTCTCTCCTCCAAGGAAGGTGCTAGGCAGGAATTGTCTTGCTGGTCCTCACTTGCCCTGGAAGTCATTGCAGATAAACAACAAGACTCGGTCTCTGCTCTTTCCTACCCATGCAAACAGACACTGTGCTTTTTCTCAATCTCGCTCTCAAAAAAGCAAAATGAAACGTTGCACTCTCTCTCCTCCAAGGAAGGTGCTAGGCAGGAATTGTCTTGCTGGTCCTCACTTGCCCTGGCAGTCATTGCAGATAAACAGCAAGACTCGGGCTCTGCTCTTTCCTAGCCTTTCAAACAGCAAAAGAAGATCGTCTCCCTCGTGAGCGCCAAAATGCTAAAATGAAACGTTGCACTCTCTCTCCTCCAAGGAAGGTGCTAGGCAGGAATTGTCTTGCTGGTCCTCACTTGCCCTGGCAGTCATTGCAGATAAACAGCAAGACTGGGGCTCTGCTCTTTCATAGCCTTGCAAACAGTAAAAGCAGTTTGTCTCCCTTGTGAGCGCCAAAATGCTAAAATGAAACGTTGCACTCTCTCTCCTCCAAGGAAGGTGCTAGGCAGGAATTGTCTTGCTGGTCCTCACTTGCCCTGGCAGTCATTGCAGATAAACAGCAAGACTGGGGCTCTGCTCTTTCCTAGCCTTGCAAACAGCCAAAGCAGTTTGTCTCCCTCGTGAGCGCCAAAATGCTAAAATGAAACGTTGCACTCTCTCTCCTCCAAGGAAGGTGCTAGGCAGGAATTGTCTTGCTGGTCCTCACTTGCCCTGGCAGTCATTGCAGATCAACAGCAAGACTGGGGCTCTGCTCTTTCCTAGCCTTGCAAACAGCAAAAGCAGTTTGTCTCCCTTGTGAGCGCCAAAATGCTAAAATGAAACGTTGCACTCTCTCTCCTCCAAGGAAGGTGCTAGGCAGGAATTGTCTTGCTGGTCCTCACTTGCCCTGGCAGTCATTGCAGATAAACAGCAAGACTGGGGCTCTGCTCTTTCCTAGCCTTGCAAACAGCCAAAGCAGTTTGTCTCCCTCGTGAGCGCCAAAATGCTAAAATGAAACGTTGCACTCTCTCTCCTCCAAGGAAGGTGCTAGGCAGGAATTGTCTTGCTGGTCCTCACTTGCCCTGGCAGTCATTGCAGATCAACAGCAAGACTGGGGCTCTGCTCTTTCCTAGCCTTGCAAACAGCAAAAGAAGTTCGTCTCCCTCGTGAGCGCCAAAATGCTAAAATGAAACGTTGCACTCTCTCTCCTCCAAGGAAGGTGCTAGGCAGGAATTGTCTTGCTGGTCCTCACTTGCCCTGGCAGTCATTGCAGATAAGCAGCAAGACTGGGGCTCTGCTCTTTCCTAGCCTTGCAAACAGCAAAAGCAGTTTGTCTCCCTCGTTAGCGCCAAAAGGGTAAAATGAAACGTTGCACTCTCTCTCCTCCAAGGAAGGTGCTAGGCAGGAATTGTCTTGCTGGTCCTCACTTGCCCTGGCAGTCATTGCAGATAAACTGCAAGACTGGGGCTCTGCTCTTTCCTAGCCTTGCAAACAGCAAAAGCAGTTTGTCTCCCTTGTGAGCGCCAAAATGCTAAAATGAAACGTTGCACTCTCTCTCCTCCAAGGAAGGTGCTAGGCAGGAATTGTCTTGCTGGTCCTCACTTGCCCTGGCAGTCATTGCAGATAAACAGCAAGACTGGGGCTCTGCTCTTTCCTAGCCTTGCAAACAGCCAAAGCAGTTTGTCTCCCTAGTGAGCGCCAAAATGCTAAAATGAAACGTTGCACTCTCTCTCCTCCAAGGAAGGTCCTAGGCAGGAATTGTCTTGCTGGTCCTCACTTGCCCTGGAAGTCATTGCAGATAAACAACAAGACTCGGTCTCTGCTCTTTCCTACCCATGCAAACAGACACTGTGCTTTTTCTCAATCTCGCACTCCAAAAAGCAAAATGAAACGTTGCACTCTCTCTCCTCCAAGGAAGGTGCTAGGCAGGAATTGTCTTGGTGGTCCTCACTTGCCCTGGCAGTCATTGCAGATAAACAGCAAGACTCGGGCTCTGCTCTTTCCTAGCCTTGCAAACAGCAAAAGCAGTTTGTCTCCCTCGTGAGCGCCAAAATGCTAAAATGAAACGTTGCACTCTCTCTCCTCCAAGGAAGGTGCTAGGCAGGAATTGTCTTGCTGGTCCTCACTTGCCCTGGCAGTCATTGCAGATAAACAGCAAGACTGGGGCTCTGCTCTTTCCTAGCCTTGCAAACAGCCAAAGCAGTTTGTCTCCCTCGTGAGCGCCAAAATGCTAAAATGAAACGTTGCACTCTCTCTCCTCCAAGGAAGGTGCTAGGCAGGAATTGTCTTGCTGGTCCTCACTTGCCCTGGCAGTCATTGCAGATAAACAGCAAGACTGGGGCTCTGCTCTTTCCTAGCCTTGCAAACAGCAAAAGAAGTTCGTCTCCCTCGTGAGCGCCAAAATGCTAAAATGAAACGTTGCACTCTCTCTCCTCCAAGGAAGGTGCTAGGCAGGAATTGTCTTGCTGGTCCTCACTTGCCCTGGCAGTCATTGCAGATAAACTGCAAGACTGGGGCTCTGCTCTTTCCTAGCCTTGCAAACAGCAAAAGCAGTTTGTCTCCCTTGTGAGCGCCAAAATGCTAAAATGAAACGTTGCACTCTCTCTCCTCCAAGGAAGGTGCTAGGCAGGAATTGTCTTGCTGGTCCTCACTTGCCCTGGCAGTCATTGCAGATAAACAGCAAGACTGGGGCTCTGCTCTTTCCTAGCCTTGCAAACAGCCAAAGCAGTTTGTCTCCCTAGTGAGCGCCAAAATGCTAAAATGAAACGTTGCACTCTCTCTCCTCCAAGGAAGGTCCTAGGCAGGAATTGTCTTGCTGGTCCTCACTTGCCCTGGAAGTCATTGCAGATAAACAACAAGACTCGGTCTCTGCTCTTTCCTACCCATGCAAACAGACACTGTGCTTTTTCTCAATCTCGCACTCCAAAAAGCAAAATGAAACGTTGCACTCTCTCTCCTCCAAGGAAGGTGCTAGGCAGGAATTGTCTTGGTGGTCCTCACTTGCCCTGGCAGTCATTGCAGATAAACAGCAAGACTCGGGCTCTGCTCTTTCCTAGCCTTGCAAACAGCAAAAGCAGTTTGTCTCCCTCGTGAGCGCCAAAATGCTAACATGAAACGTTGCACTCTCTCTCCTCCAAGGAAGGTGCTAGGCAGGAATTGTCTTGCTGGTCCTCACTTGCCCTGGCAGTCATTGCAGATAAACAGCAAGACTGGGGCTCTGCTCTTTCCTAGCCTTGCAAACAGCCAAAGAAGTTTGTCTCCCTCGTGAGCGCCAAAATGCTAAAATGAAACGTTGCACTCTCTCTCCTCCAAGGAAGGTGCTAGGCAGGAATTGTCTTGCTGGTCCTCACTTGCCCTGGCAGTCATTGCAGATAAACAGCAAGACTGGGGCTCTGCTCTTTCCTAGCCTTGCAAACAGCCAAAGCAGTTTGTCTCCCTCGTGAGCGCCAAAATGCTAAAATGAAACGTTACACTCTCTCTCCTCCAAGGAAGGTGCTAGGCAGGAATTGTCTTGCTGGTCCTCACTTGCCCTGGCAGTCATTGCAGATAAACAGCAAGACTGGGGCTCTGCTCTTTCCTAGCCTTGCAAACAGCAAAAGCAGTTTGTCTCCCTCGTTAGCGCCAAAATGCTAAAATGAAACGTTGCACTCTCTCTCCTCCAAGGAAGGTGCTAGGCAGGAATTGTCTTGCTGGTCCTCACTTGCCCTGGCAGTCATTGCAGATAAACAGCAAGACTGGGGCTCTGCTCTTTCCTAGCCTTGCAAACAGCAAAAGCAGTTTGTCTCCCTCGTGACCGCCAAAATGCTAACATGAAACGTTGCACTCTCTCTCCTCCAAGGAAGGTGCTAGGCAGGAATTGTCTTGCTGGTCCTCACTTGCCCTGGCAGTCATTGCAGATAAACAGCAAGACTGGGGCTCTGCTCTTTCCTAGCCTTGCAAACAGCCAAAGCAGTTTGTCTCCCTCGTGAGCGCCAAAATGCTAAAATGAAACGTTGCACTCTCTCTCCTCCAAGGAAGGTGCTAGGCAGGAATTGTCTTGCTGGTCCTCACTTGCCCTGGCAGTCATTGCAGATAAACAGCAAGACTGGGGCTCTGCTCTTTCCTAGCCTTGCAAACAGCAAAAGCAGTTTGTCTCCCTCGGGACCGCCAAAAGGGTAAAATGAAACGTTGCACTCTCTCTCCTCCAAGGAAGGTGCTAGGCAGGAATTGTCTTGCTGGTCCTCACTTGCCCTGGCAGTCATTGCAGATAAACAGCAAGACTCGGTCTCTGCTCTTTCCTACCCATGCAAACAGACACTGTGCTTTTTCTCAATCTCGCTCTCCAAAAAGCAAAATGAAACGTTGCACTCTCTCTCCTCCAAGGAAGGTGCTAGGCAGGAATTGTCTTGCTGGTCCTCACTTGCCCTGGCAGTCATTGCAGATAAACAGCAAGACTGGGGCTCTGCTCTTTCCTAGCCTTTCAAACAGCAAAAGACGTTTGTCTCCCTCGTGAGCGCCAAAATGCTAAAATGAAACGTTGCACTCTCTCTCCTCCAAGGAAGGTGCTAGGCAGGAATTGTCTTGCTGGTCCTCACTTGCCCTGGCAGTCATTGCAGATAAACAGCAAGACTGGGGCTCTGCTCTTTCCTAGCCTTGCAAACAGCCAAAGCAGTTTGTCTCCCTAGTGAGCGCCAAAATGCTAAAATGAAACGTTGCACTCTCTCTCCTCCAAGGAAGGTCCTACGCAGGAATTGTCTTGCTGGTCCTCACTTGCCCTGGAAGTCATTGCAGATAAACAACAAGACTCGGTCTCTGCTCTTTCCTACCCATGCAAACAGACACTGTGCTTTTTCTCAATCTCGCACTCCAAAAAGCAAAATGAAACGTTGCACTCTCTCTCCTCCAAGGAAGGTGCTAGGCAGGAATTGTCTTGGTGGTCCTCACTTGCCCTGGCAGTCATTGCAGATAAACAGCAAGACTCGGGCTCTGCTCTTTCCTAGCCTTGCAAACAGCAAAAGCAGTTTGTCTCCCTCGTGAGCGCCAAAATGCTAACATGAAACATTGCACTCTCTCTCCTCCAAGGAAGGTGCTAGGCAGGAATTGTCTTGCTGGTCCTCACTTGCCCTGGCAGTCATTGCAGATAAACAGCAAGACTGGGGCTCTGCTCTTTCCTAGCCTTGCAAACAGCCAAAGCAGTTTGTCTCCCTCGTGAGCGCCAAAATGCTAAAATGAAACGTTGCACTCTCTCTCCTCCAAGGAAGGTGCTAGGCAGGAATTGTCTTGCTGGTCCTCACTTGCCCTGGCAGTCATTGCAGATAAACAGCAAGACTGGGGCTCTGCTCTTTCCTAGCCTTGCAAACAGCAAAAGCAGTTTGTCTCCCTCGTTAGCGCCAAAATGCTAAAATGAAAAGTTGCACTCTCTCTCCTCCAAGGAAGGTGCTAGGCAGGAATTGTCTTGCTGGTCCTCACTTGCCCTGGAAGTCATTGCAGATAAACAACAAGACTCGGTCTCTGCTCTTTCCTACCCATGCAAACAGACACTGTGCTTTTTCTCAATCTCGCACTCCAAAAAGCAAAATGAAACGTTGCACTCTCTCTCCTCCAAGGAAGGTGCTAGGCAGGAATTGTCTTGGTGGTCCTCACTTGCCCTGGCAGTCATTGCAGATAAACAGCAAGACTCGGGCTCTGCTCTTTCCTAGCCTTGCAAACAGCCAAAGCAGTTTGTCTCCCTCGTGACCGCCAAAATGCTAACATGAAACGTTGCACTCTCTCTCCTCCAAGGAAGGTGCTAGGCAGGAATTGTCTTGCTGGTCCTCACTTGCCCTGGCAGTCATTGCAGATAAACAGCAAGACTGGGGCTCTGCTCTTTCCTAGCCTTGCAAACAGCCAAAGAAGTTTGTCTCCCTCGTGAGCGCCAAAATGCTAAAATGAAACGTTGCACTCTCTCTCCTCCAAGGAAGGTGCTAGGCAGGAATTGTCTTGCTGGTCCTCACTTGCCCTGGCAGTCATTGCAGATCAACAGCAAGACTGGGGCTCTGCTCTTTCCTAGCCTTGCAAACCGCAAAAGCAGTTTGTCTCCCTCGTGAGCGCCAAAATGCTAAAATGAAACGTTGCACTCTCTCTCCTCCAAGGAAGGTGCTAGGCAGGAATTGTCTTGCTGGTCCTCACTTGCCCTGGCAGTCATTGCAGATAAACAGCAAGACTCGGGCTCTGCTCTTTCCTACCCATGCAAACAGACACTGTGCTTTTTCTCAATCTCGCACTCAAAAAACAAAATGAAACGTTGCACTCTCTCTCCTCCAAGGAAGGTGCTAGGCAGGAATTGTCTTGCTGGTCCTCACTTGCCCTGGCAGTCATTGCAGATAAAGAGCAAGACTGGGGCTCTGCTCTTTCCTAGCCTTGCAAACAGCCAAAGCAGTTTGTCTCCCTCGTGAGCGCCAAAATGCTAACATGAAACCTTGCACTCTCTCTCCTCCAAGGAAGGTGCTAGGCAGGAATTGTCTTGCTGGTCCTCACTTGCCCTGGCAGTCATTGCAGATAAACAGCAAGACTGGGGCTCTGCTCTTTCATAGCCTTGCAAACAGCCAAAGCAGTTTGTCTCCCTTGTGAGCGCCAAAATGCTAAAATGAAACGTTGCACTCTCTCTCCTCCAAGAAAGGTGCTAGGCAGGAATTGTCTTGCTGGTCCTCACTTCCCCTGGCAGTCATTGCAGACAAACAGCAAGACTGGGGCTCTCCTGTTTCCTAGCCTTTCAAACAGCATAAGCAGTTTGTCTCCCTCGTGAGCGCCAAAATGCTAAAATGAAACGTTGCACTCTCTCTCCTCCAAGGAAGGTGCTAGGCAGGAATTGTCTTGCTGGTCCTCACTTGCCCTGGCAGTCATTGCAGATAAACAGCAAGACTGGGGCTCTGCTCTTTCCTAGCCTTGCAAACAGCAAAAGCAGTTTGTCTCCCTCGTTAGCGCCAAAAGGGTAAAATGAAACGTTGCACTCTCTCTCCTCCAAGGAAGGTGCTAGGCAGGAATTGTCTTGCTGGTCCTCACTTGCCCTGGCAGTCATTGCAGATAGACAGCAAGACTGGGGCTCTGCTCTTTCCTAGCCTTGCAAACAGCCAAAGCAGTTTGTCTCCCTAGTGAGCGCCAAAATGCTAAAATGAAACGTTGCACTCTCTCTCCTCCAAGGAAGGTCCTATGCAGGAATTGTCTTGCTGGTCCTCACTTGCCCTGGAAGTCATTGCAGATAAACAACAAGACTCGGTCTCTGCTCTTTCCTACCCATGCAAACAGACACTGTGTTTTTTGTCAATCTCGCACTCCAAAAAGCAAAATGAAACGTTGCACTCTCTCTCCTCCAAGGAAGGTGCTAGGCAGGAATTGTCTTGCTGGTCCTCACTTGCCCTGGCAGTCATTGCAGATAAACAGCAAGACTCGGGCTCTGCTCTTTCCTAGCCTTTCAAACAGCAAAAGAAGTTCGTCTCCCTCGTGAGCGCCAAAATGCTAAAATGAAACGTTGCACTCTCTCTCCTCCAAGGAAGGTGCTAGGCAGGAATTGTCTTGCTGGTCCTCACTTGCCCTGGCAGTCATTGCAGATAAACAGCAAGACTGGGGCTCTGCTCTTTCCTAGCCTTGCAAACAGCAAAAGCAGTTTGTCTCCCTAGTGAGCGCCAAAATGCTAAAATGAAACGTTGCACTCTCTCTCCTCCAAGGAAGGTGCTAGGCAGGAATTGTCTTGCTGGTCCTCACTTGCCCTGGCAGTCATTGCAGATAAACAGCAAGACTGGGGCTCTGCTCTTTCCTAGCCTTGCAAACAGCAAAAGCAGTTTGTCTCCCTCGTGAGCGCCAAAATGCTAAAATGAAACGTTGCACTCTCTCTCCTCCAAGGAAGGTGCTAGGCAGGAATTGTCTTGCTGGTCCTCACTTGCCCTGGCAGTCATTGCAGATCAACAGCAAGACTGGGGCTCTGCTCTTTCCTAGCCTTGCAAACAGCAAAAGCAGTTTGTCTCCCTTGTGAGCGCCAAAATGCTAAAATGAAACGTTGCACTCTCTCTCCTCCAAGGAAGGTGCTAGGCAGGAATTGTCTTGCTGGTCCTCACTTGCCCTGGCAGTCATTGCAGATCAACAGCAAGACTGGGGCCATGCTCTTTCCTAGCCTTGCAAACAGCAAAAGCAGTTTGTCTCCCTCGTGACCGCCAAAATGCTAACATGAAACGTTGGACTCTGTCTCCTCCAAGAAAGGTGCTAGGCAGGAATTGTCTTGCTGGTCCTCACTTCCCCTGGCAGTCATTGCAGACAAACAGCAAGACTGGGGCTCTCCTGTTTCCTAGTCTTTCAAACAGCATAAGCAGTTTGTCTCCCTCGTGAGCGCCAAAATGCTAAAATGAAACGTTGCACTCTCTCTCCTCCAAGGAAGGTGCTAGGCAGGAATTGTCTTGCTGGTCCTCACTTGCCCTGGCAGTCATTGCAGATAAACAGCAAGACTGGGGCTCTGCTCTTTCCTAGCCTTGCAAACAGCAAAAGCAGTTTGTCTCCCTCGTTAGCGCCAAAAGGGTAAAATGAAACGTTGCACTCTCTCCTCCAAGGAAGGTGCTAGGCAGGAATTGTCTTGCTGGTCCTCACTTGCCCTGGCAGTCATTGCAGATAAACAGCAAGACTCGGGCTCTGCTCTTTCCTAGCCTTGCAAACAGCAAAAGCAGTTTGTCTCCCTCGTGAGCGCCAAAATGCTAAAATGAAACGTTGCACTCTCTCTCCTCCAAGGAAGGTCCTATGCAGGAATTGTCTTGCTGGTCCTCACTTGCCCTGGAAGTCATTGCAGATAAACAACAAGACTCGGTCTCTGCTCTTTCCTACCCATGCAAACAGACACTGTGCTTTTTGTCAATCTCGCACTCCAAAAAGCAAAATGAAACGTTGCACTCTCTCTCCTCCAAGGAAGGTGCTAGGCAGGAATTGTCTTGGTGGTCCTCACTTGCCCTGGCAGTCATTGCAGATAAACAGCAAGACTCGGGCTCTGCTCTTTCCTAGCCTTTCAAACAGCAAAAGATGTTCGTCTCCCTCGTGAGCGCCAAAATGCTAACATGAAACGTTGCACTCTCTCTCCTCCAAGGAAGGTGCTAGGCAGGAATTGTCTTGCTGGTCCTCACTTGCCCTGGCAGTCATTGCAGATAAACAGCAAGACTGGGGCTCTGCTCTTTCCTAGCCTTGCAAACAGCAAAAGCAGTTTGTCTCCCTCGTGAGCGCCAAAATGCTAAAATGAAACGTTGCACTCTCTCTCCTCCAAGGAAGGTGCTAGGCAGGAATTGTCTTGCTGGTCCTCACTTGCCCTGGCAGTCATTGCAGATCAACAGCAAGACTGGGGCTCTGCTCTTTCCTAGCCTTGCAAACAGCAAAAGCAGTTTGTCTCCCTCGTGAGCGCCAAAATGCTAAAATGAAACGTTGCACTCTCTCTCCTCCAAGGAAGGTGCTAGGCAGGAATTGTCTTGCTGGTCCTCACTTGCCCTGGCAGTCATTGCAGATAAGCAGCAAGACTGGGGCTCTGCTCTTTCCTAGCCTTGCAAACAGCCAAAGCAGTTTGTCTCCCTCGTGAGCGCCAAAATGCTAACATGAAACCTTGCACTCTCTCTCCTCCAAGGAAGGTGCTAGGCAGGAATTGTCTTGCTGGTCCTCACTTGCCCTGGCAGTCATTGCAGATAAACAGCAAGACTGGGGCTCTGCTCTTTCATAGCCTTGCAAACAGCCAAAGCAGTTTGTCTCCCTTGTGAGCGCCAAAATGCTAAAATGAAACGTTGCACTCTCTCTCCTCCAAGAAAGGTGCTAGGCAGGAATTGTCTTGCTGGTCCTCACTTCCCCTGGCAGTCATTGCAGACAAACAGCAAGACTGGGGCTCTCCTGTTTCCTAGCCTTTCAAACAGCATAAGCAGTTTGTCTCCCTCGTGAGCGCCAAAATGCTAAAATGAAACGTTGCACTCTCTCTCCTCCAAGGAAGGTGCTAGGCAGGAATTGTCTTGCTGGTCCTCACTTGCCCTGGCAGTCATTGCAGATAAACAGCAAGACTGGGGCTCTGCTCTTTCCTAGCCTTGCAAACAGCAAAAGCAGTTTGTCTCCCTCGTTAGCGCCAAAAGGGTAAAATGAAACGTTGCACTCTCTCTCCTCCAAGGAAGGTGCTAGGCAGGAATTGTCTTGCTGGTCCTCACTTGCCCTGGCAGTCATTGCAGATAAACTGCAAGACTGGGGCTCTGCTCTTTCATAGCCTTGCAAACAGCAAAAGCAGTTTGTCTCCCTCGTGAGCGCCAAAATGCTAAAATGAAACGTTGCACTCTCTCTCCTCCAAGGAAGGTGCTAGGCAGGAATTGTCTTGCTGGTCCTCACTTGCCCTGGCAGTCATTGCAGATAAACAGCAAGACTGGGGCTCTGCTCTTTCCTAGCCTTGCAAACAGCCAAAGCAGTTTGTCTCCCTAGTGAGCGCCAAAATGCTAAAATGAAACGTTGCACTCTCTCTCCTCCAAGGAAGGTCCTATGCAGGAATTGTCTTGCTGGTCCTCACTTGCCCTGGAAGTCATTGCAGATAAACAACAAGACTCGGTCTCTGCTCTTTCCTACCCATGCAAACAGACACTGTGCTTTTTGTCAATCTCGCACTCCAAAAAGCAAAATGAAACGTTACACTCTCTCTCCTCCAAGGAAGGTGCTAGGCAGGAATTGTCTTGCTGGTCCTCACTTGCCCTGGCAGTCATTGCAGATAAACTGCAAGACTGGGGCTCTCCTGTTTCCTAGCCTTTCAAACAGCATAAGCAGTTTGTCTCCCTCGTGAGCGCCAAAATGCTAAAATGAAACGTTGCACTCTCTCTCCTCCAAGGAAGGTGCTAGGCAGGAATTGTCTTGCTGGTCCTCACTTGCCCTGGCAGTCATTGCAGATCAACAGCAAGACTGGGGCTCTGCTCTTTCCTAGCCTTGCAAACAGCAAAAGCAGTTTGTCTCCCTCGTGAGCGCCAAAATGCTAAAATGAAACGTTGCACTCTCTCTCCTCCAAGGAAGGTCCTATGCAGGAATTGTCTTGCTGGTCCTCACTTGCCCTGGAAGTCATTGCAGATAAACAACAAGACTCGGTCTCTGCTCTTTCCTACCCATGCAAACAGACACTGTGCTTTTTGTCAATCTCGCACTCCAAAAAGCAAAATGAAACGTTGCACTCTCTCTCCTCCAAGGAAGGTGCTAGGCAGGAATTGTCTTGGTGGTCCTCACTTGCCCTGGCAGTCATTGCAGATAAACAGCAAGACTCGGGCTCTGCTCTTTCCTAGCCTTTCAAACAGCAAAAGATGTTCGTCTCCCTCGTGAGCGCCAAAATGCTAACATGAAACGTTGCACTCTCTCTCCTCCAAGGAAGGTGCTAGGCAGGAATTGTCTTGCTGGTCCTCACTTGCCCTGGCAGTCATTGCAGATAAACAGCAAGACTGGGGCTCTGCTCTTTCCTAGCCTTGCAAACAGCAAAAGCAGTTTGTCTCCCTCGTGAGCGCCAAAATGCTAAAATGAAACGTTGCACTCTCTCTCCTCCAAGGAAGGTGCTAGGCAGGAATTGTCTTGCTGGTCCTCACTTGCCCTGGCAGTCATTGCAGATCAACAGCAAGACTGGGGCTCTGCTCTTTCCTAGCCTTGCAAACAGCAAAAGCAGTTTGTCTCCCTTGTGAGCGCCAAAATGCTAAAATGAAACGTTGCACTCTCTCTCCTCCAAGGAAGGTGCTAGGCAGGAATTGTCTTGCTGGTCCTCACTTGCCCTGGCAGTCATTGCAGATAAACAGCAAGACTGGGGCTCTGCTCTTTCCTAGCCTTGCAAACAGCAAAAGCAGTTTGTCTCCCTTGTGAGCGCCAAAATGCTAAAATGAAACGTTGCACTCTCTCTCCTCCAAGGAAGGTGCTAGGCAGGAATTGTCTTGCTGGTCCTCACTTGCCCTGGCAGTCATTGCAGATAAACAGCAAGACTGGGGCTCTGCTCTTTCATAGCCTTGCAAACAGCCAAAGCAGTTTGTCTCCCTTGTGAGCGCCAAAATGCTAAAATGAAACGTTGCACTCTCTCTCCTCCAAGAAAGGTGCTAGGCAGGAATTGTCTTGCTGGTCCTCACTTCCCCTGGCAGTCATTGCAGACAAACAGCAAGACTGGGGCTCTCCTGTTTCCTAGCCTTTCAAACAGCATAAGCAGTTTGTCTCCCTCGTGAGCGCCAAAATGCTAAAATGAAACGTTGCACTCTCTCTCCTCCAAGGAAGGTGCTAGGCAGGAATTGTCTTGCTGGTCCTCACTTGCCCTGGCAGTCATTGCAGATAAACAGCAAGACTGGGGCTCTGCTCTTTCCTAGCCTTGCAAACAGCAAAAGCAGTTTGTCTCCCTCGTTAGCGCCAAAAGGGTAAAATGAAACGTTGCACTCTCTCTCCTCCAAGGAAGGTGCTAGGCAGGAATTGTCTTGCTGGTCCTCACTTGCCCTGGCAGTCATTGCAGATAAACTGCAAGACTGGGGCTCTGCTCTTTCATAGCCTTGCAAACAGCAAAAGCAGTTTGTCTCCCTTGTGAGCGCCAAAATGCTAAAATGAAACGTTGCACTCTCTCTCCTCCAAGGAAGGTGCTAGGCAGGAATTGTCTTGCTGGTCCTCACTTGCCCTGGCAGTCATTGCAGATAAACAGCAAGACTGGGGCTCTGCTCTTTCCTAGCCTTGCAAACAGCCAAAGCAGTTTGTCTCCCTAGTGAGCGCCAAAATGCTAAAATGAAACGTTGCACTCTCTCTCCTCCAAGGAAGGTCCTATGCAGGAATTGTCTTGCTGGTCCTCACTTGCCCTGGAAGTCATTGCAGATAAACAACAAGACTCGGTCTCTGCTCTTTCCTACCCATGCAAACAGACACTGTGCTTTTTGTCAATCTCGCACTCCAAAAAGCAAAATGAAACGTTACACTCTCTCTCCTCCAAGGAAGGTGCTAGGCAGGAATTGTCTTGCTGGTCCTCACTTGCCCTGGCAGTCATTGCAGATAAACTGCAAGACTGGGGCTCTCCTGTTTCCTAGCCTTTCAAACAGCATAAGCAGTTTGTCTCCCTCGTGAGCGCCAAAATGCTAAAATGAAACGTTGCACTCTCTCTCCTCCAAGGAAGGTGCTAGGCAGGAATTGTCTTGCTGGTCCTCACTTGCCCTGGCAGTCATTGCAGATAAACAGCAAGACTGGGGCTCTGCTCTTTCCTAGCCTTGCAAACAGCAAAAGCAGTTTGTCTCCCTCGTGACCGCCAAAATGCTAACATGAAACGTTGCACTCTCTCTCCTCCAAGGAAGGTGCTAGGCAGGAATTGTCTTGCTGGTCCTCACTTGCCCTGGCAGTCATTGCAGATAAACAGCAAGACTGGGGCTCTGCTCTTTCATAGCCTTGCAAACAGCCAAAGCAGTTTGTCTCCCTTGTGAGCGCCAAAATGCTAAAATGAAACGTTGCACTCTCTCTCCTCCAAGGAAGGTCCTATGCAGGAATTGTCTTGCTGGTCCTCACTTGCCCTGGAAGTCATTGCAGATAAACAACAAGACTCGGTCTCTGCTCTTTCCTACCCATGCAAACAGACACTGTGCTTTTTGTCAATCTCGCACTCCAAAAAGCAAAATGAAACGTTGCACTCTCTCTCCTCCAAGGAAGGTGCTAGGCAGGAATTGTCTTGGTGGTCCTCACTTGCCCTGGCAGTCATTGCAGATAAACAGCAAGACTCGGGCTCTGCTCTTTCCTAGCCTTTCAAACAGCAAAAGATGTTCGTCTCCCTCGTGAGCGCCAAAATGCTAACATGAAACGTTGCACTCTCTCTCCTCCAAGGAAGGTGCTAGGCAGGAATTGTCTTGCTGGTCCTCACTTGCCCTGGCAGTCATTGCAGATAAACAGCAAGACTGGGGCTCTGCTCTTTCCTAGCCTTGCAAACAGCAAAAGCAGTTTGTCTCCCTCGTGAGCGCCAAAATGCTAAAATGAAACGTTGCACTCTCTCTCCTCCAAGGAAGGTGCTAGGCAGGAATTGTCTTGCTGGTCCTCACTTGCCCTGGCAGTCATTGCAGATCAACAGCAAGACTGGGGCTCTGCTCTTTCCTAGCCTTGCAAACAGCAAAAGCAGTTTGTCTCCCTTGTGAGCGCCAAAATGCTAAAATGAAACGTTGCACTCTCTCTCCTCCAAGGAAGGTGCTAGGCAGGAATTGTCTTGCTGGTCCTCACTTGCCCTGGCAGTCATTGCAGATAAACAGCAAGACTGGGGCTCTGCTCTTTCCTAGCCTTGCAAACAGCAAAAGCAGTTTGTCTCCCTTGTGAGCGCCAAAATGCTAAAATGAAACGTTGCACTCTCTCTCCTCCAAGGAAGGTGCTAGGCAGGAATTGTCTTGCTGGTCCTCACTTGCCCTGGCAGTCATTGCAGATAAACAGCAAGACTGGGGCTCTGCTCTTTCATAGCCTTGCAAACAGCCAAAGCAGTTTGTCTCCCTTGTGAGCGCCAAAATGCTAAAATGAAACGTTGCACTCTCTCTCCTCCAAGAAAGGTGCTAGGCAGGAATTGTCTTGCTGGTCCTCACTTCCCCTGGCAGTCATTGCAGACAAACAGCAAGACTGGGGCTCTCCTGTTTCCTAGCCTTTCAAACAGCATAAGCAGTTTGTCTCCCTCGTGAGCGCCAAAATGCTAAAATGAAACGTTGCACTCTCTCTCCTCCAAGGAAGGTGCTAGGCAGGAATTGTCTTGCTGGTCCTCACTTGCCCTGGCAGTCATTGCAGATAAACAGCAAGACTGGGGCTCTGCTCTTTCCTAGCCTTGCAAACAGCAAAAGCAGTTTGTCTCCCTCGTTAGCGCCAAAAGGGTAAAATGAAACGTTGCACTCTCTCTCCTCCAAGGAAGGTGCTAGGCAGGAATTGTCTTGCTGGTCCTCACTTGCCCTGGCAGTCATTGCAGATAAACTGCAAGACTGGGGCTCTGCTCTTTCATAGCCTTGCAAACAGCAAAAGCAGTTTGTCTCCCTTGTGAGCGCCAAAATGCTAAAATGAAACGTTGCACTCTCTCTCCTCCAAGGAAGGTGCTAGGCAGGAATTGTCTTGCTGGTCCTCACTTGCCCTGGCAGTCATTGCAGATAAACAGCAAGACTGGGGCTCTGCTCTTTCCTAGCCTTGCAAACAGCCAAAGCAGTTTGTCTCCCTAGTGAGCGCCAAAATGCTAAAATGAAACGTTGCACTCTCTCTCCTCCAAGGAAGGTGCTAGGCAGGAATTGTCTTGCTGGTCCTCACTTGCCCTGGCAGTCATTGCAGATAAACAGCAAGACTGGGGCTCTGCTCTTTCATAGCCTTGCAAACAGCCAAAGCAGTTTGTCTCCCTTGTGAGCGCCAAAATGCTAAAATGAAACGTTGCACTCTCTCTCCTCCAAGAAAGGTGCTAGGCAGGAATTGTCTTGCTGGTCCTCACTTCCCCTGGCAGTCATTGCAGACAAACAGCAAGACTGGGGCTCTCCTGTTTCCTAGCCTTTCAAACAGCATAAGCAGTTTGTCTCCCTCGTGAGCGCCAAAATGCTAAAATGAAACGTTGCACTCTCTCTCCTCCAAGGAAGGTGCTAGGCAGGAATTGTCTTGCTGGTCCTCACTTGCCCTGGCAGTCATTGCAGATAAACAGCAAGACTGGGGCTCTGCTCTTTCCTAGCCTTGCAAACAGCAAAAGCAGTTTGTCTCCCTCGTTAGCGCCAAAAGGGTAAAATGAAACGTTGCACTCTCTCTCCTCCAAGGAAGGTGCTAGGCAGGAATTGTCTTGCTGGTCCTCACTTGCCCTGGCAGTCATTGCAGATAAACTGCAAGACTGGGGCTCTGCTCTTTCATAGCCTTGCAAACAGCAAAAGCAGTTTGTCTCCCTTGTGAGCGCCAAAATGCTAAAATGAAACGTTGCACTCTCTCTCCTCCAAGGAAGGTGCTAGGCAGGAATTGTCTTGCTGGTCCTCACTTGCCCTGGCAGTCATTGCAGATAAACAGCAAGACTGGGGCTCTGCTCTTTCCTAGCCTTGCAAACAGCCAAAGCAGTTTGTCTCCCTAGTGAGCGCCAAAATGCTAAAATGAAACGTTGCACTCTCTCTCCTCCAAGGAAGGTCCTATGCAGGAATTGTCTTGCTGGTCCTCACTTGCCCTGGAAGTCATTGCAGATAAACAACAAGACTCGGTCTCTGCTCTTTCCTACCCATGCAAACAGACACTGTGCTTTTTGTCAATCTCGCACTCCAAAAAGCAAAATGAAACGTTACACTCTCTCTCCTCCAAGGAAGGTGCTAGGCAGGAATTGTCTTGCTGGTCCTCACTTGCCCTGGCAGTCATTGCAGATAAACTGCAAGACTGGGGCTCTCCTGTTTCCTAGCCTTTCAAACAGCATAAGCAGTTTGTCTCCCTCGTGAGCGCCAAAATGCTAAAATGAAACGTTGCACTCTCTCTCCTCCAAGGAAGGTGCTAGGCAGGAATTGTCTTGCTGGTCCTCACTTGCCCTGGCAGTCATTGCAGATCAACAGCAAGACTGGGGCTCTGCTCTTTCCTAGCCTTGCAAACAGCAAAAGCAGTTTGTCTCCCTTGTGAGCGCCAAAATGCTAAAATGAAACGTTGCACTCTCTCTCCTCCAAGGAAGGTGCTAGGCAGGAATTGTCTTGCTGGTCCTCACTTGCCCTGGCAGTCATTGCAGATAAACAGCAAGACTGGGGCTCTGCTCTTTCCTAGCCTTGCAAACAGCAAAAGCAGTTTGTCTCCCTCGTGACCGCCAAAATGCTAACATGAAACGTTGCACTCTCTCTCCTCCAAGGAAGGTGCTAGGCAGGAATTGTCTTGCTGGTCCTCACTTGCCCTGGCAGTCATTGCAGATAAACAGCAAGACTGGGGCTCTGCTCTTTCATAGCCTTGCAAACAGCCAAAGCAGTTTGTCTCCCTTGTGAGCGCCAAAATGCTAAAATGAAACGTTGCACTCTCTCTCCTCCAAGGAAGGTGCTAGGCAGGAATTGTCTTGCTGGTCCTCACTTGCCCTGGCAGTCATTGCAGATAAACAGCAAGACTGGGGCTCTGCTCTTTCCTAGCCTTGCAAACAGCAAAAGCAGTTTGTCTCCCTCGTTAGCGCCAAAAGGGTAAAATGAAACGTTGCACTCTCTCCTCCAAGGAAGGTGCTAGGCAGGAATTGTCTTGCTGGTCCTCACTTGCCCTGGCAGTCATTGCAGATAAACAGCAAGACTCGGGCTCTGCTCTTTCCTAGCCTTGCAAACAGCAAAAGCAGTTTGTCTCCCTCGTGAGCGCCAAAATGCTAAAATGAAACGTTGCACTCTCTCTCCTCCAAGGAAGGTCCTATGCAGGAATTGTCTTGCTGGTCCTCACTTGCCCTGGAAGTCATTGCAGATAAACAACAAGACTCGGTCTCTGCTCTTTCCTACCCATGCAAACAGACACTGTGCTTTTTGTCAATCTCGCACTCCAAAAAGCAAAATGAAACGTTGCACTCTCTCTCCTCCAAGGAAGGTGCTAGGCAGGAATTGTCTTGGTGGTCCTCACTTGCCCTGGCAGTCATTGCAGATAAACAGCAAGACTCGGGCTCTGCTCTTTCCTAGCCTTTCAAACAGCAAAAGATGTTCGTCTCCCTCGTGAGCGCCAAAATGCTAACATGAAACGTTGCACTCTCTCTCCTCCAAGGAAGGTGCTAGGCAGGAATTGTCTTGCTGGTCCTCACTTGCCCTGGCAGTCATTGCAGATAAACAGCAAGACTGGGGCTCTGCTCTTTCCTAGCCTTGCAAACAGCAAAAGCAGTTTGTCTCCCTCGTGAGCGCCAAAATGCTAAAATGAAACGTTGCACTCTCTCTCCTCCAAGGAAGGTGCTAGGCAGGAATTGTCTTGCTGGTCCTCACTTGCCCTGGCAGTCATTGCAGATCAACAGCAAGACTGGGGCTCTGCTCTTTCCTAGCCTTGCAAACAGCAAAAGCAGTTTGTCTCCCTTGTGAGCGCCAAAATGCTAAAATGAAACGTTGCACTCTCTCTCCTCCAAGGAAGGTGCTAGGCAGGAATTGTCTTGCTGGTCCTCACTTGCCCTGGCAGTCATTGCAGATAAACAGCAAGACTGGGGCTCTGCTCTTTCCTAGCCTTGCAAACAGCCAAAGCAGTTTGTCTCCCTCGTGAGCGCCAAAATGCTAAAATGAAACGTTGCACTCTCTCTCCTCCAAGGAAGGTGCTAGGCAGGAATTGTCTTGCTGGTCCTCACTTGCCCTGGCAGTCATTGCAGATAAGCAGCAAGACTGGGGCTCTGCTCTTTCCTAGCCTTGCAAACAGCCAAAGCAGTTTGTCTCCCTCGTGAGCGCCAAAATGCTAACATGAAACCTTGCACTCTCTCTCCTCCAAGGAAGGTGCTAGGCAGGAATTGTCTTGCTGGTCCTCACTTGCCCTGGCAGTCATTGCAGATAAACAGCAAGACTGGGGCTCTGCTCTTTCATAGCCTTGCAAACAGCCAAAGCAGTTTGTCTCCCTTGTGAGCGCCAAAATGCTAAAATGAAACGTTGCACTCTCTCTCCTCCAAGAAAGGTGCTAGGCAGGAATTGTCTTGCTGGTCCTCACTTCCCCTGGCAGTCATTGCAGACAAACAGCAAGACTGGGGCTCTCCTGTTTCCTAGCCTTTCAAACAGCATAAGCAGTTTGTCTCCCTCGTGAGCGCCAAAATGCTAAAATGAAACGTTGCACTCTCTCTCCTCCAAGGAAGGTGCTAGGCAGGAATTGTCTTGCTGGTCCTCACTTGCCCTGGCAGTCATTGCAGATAAACAGCAAGACTGGGGCTCTGCTCTTTCCTAGCCTTGCAAACAGCAAAAGCAGTTTGTCTCCCTCGTTAGCGCCAAAAGGGTAAAATGAAACGTTGCACTCTCTCTCCTCCAAGGAAGGTGCTAGGCAGGAATTGTCTTGCTGGTCCTCACTTGCCCTGGCAGTCATTGCAGATAAACTGCAAGACTGGGGCTCTGCTCTTTCATAGCCTTGCAAACAGCAAAAGCAGTTTGTCTCCCTCGTGAGCGCCAAAATGCTAAAATGAAACGTTGCACTCTCTCTCCTCCAAGGAAGGTGCTAGGCAGGAATTGTCTTGCTGGTCCTCACTTGCCCTGGCAGTCATTGCAGATAAACAGCAAGACTGGGGCTCTGCTCTTTCCTAGCCTTGCAAACAGCCAAAGCAGTTTGTCTCCCTAGTGAGCGCCAAAATGCTAAAATGAAACGTTGCACTCTCTCTCCTCCAAGGAAGGTCCTATGCAGGAATTGTCTTGCTGGTCCTCACTTGCCCTGGAAGTCATTGCAGATAAACAACAAGACTCGGTCTCTGCTCTTTCCTACCCATGCAAACAGACACTGTGCTTTTTGTCAATCTCGCACTCCAAAAAGCAAAATGAAACGTTACACTCTCTCTCCTCCAAGGAAGGTGCTAGGCAGGAATTGTCTTGCTGGTCCTCACTTGCCCTGGCAGTCATTGCAGATAAACTGCAAGACTGGGGCTCTCCTGTTTCCTAGCCTTTCAAACAGCATAAGCAGTTTGTCTCCCTCGTGAGCGCCAAAATGCTAAAATGAAACGTTGCACTCTCTCTCCTCCAAGGAAGGTGCTAGGCAGGAATTGTCTTGCTGGTCCTCACTTGCCCTGGCAGTCATTGCAGATCAACAGCAAGACTGGGGCTCTGCTCTTTCCTAGCCTTGCAAACAGCAAAAGCAGTTTGTCTCCCTCGTGAGCGCCAAAATGCTAAAATGAAACGTTGCACTCTCTCTCCTCCAAGGAAGGTCCTATGCAGGAATTGTCTTGCTGGTCCTCACTTGCCCTGGAAGTCATTGCAGATAAACAACAAGACTCGGTCTCTGCTCTTTCCTACCCATGCAAACAGACACTGTGCTTTTTGTCAATCTCGCACTCCAAAAAGCAAAATGAAACGTTGCACTCTCTCTCCTCCAAGGAAGGTGCTAGGCAGGAATTGTCTTGGTGGTCCTCACTTGCCCTGGCAGTCATTGCAGATAAACAGCAAGACTCGGGCTCTGCTCTTTCCTAGCCTTTCAAACAGCAAAAGATGTTCGTCTCCCTCGTGAGCGCCAAAATGCTAACATGAAACGTTGCACTCTCTCTCCTCCAAGGAAGGTGCTAGGCAGGAATTGTCTTGCTGGTCCTCACTTGCCCTGGCAGTCATTGCAGATAAACAGCAAGACTGGGGCTCTGCTCTTTCCTAGCCTTGCAAACAGCAAAAGCAGTTTGTCTCCCTCGTGAGCGCCAAAATGCTAAAATGAAACGTTGCACTCTCTCTCCTCCAAGGAAGGTGCTAGGCAGGAATTGTCTTGCTGGTCCTCACTTGCCCTGGCAGTCATTGCAGATCAACAGCAAGACTGGGGCTCTGCTCTTTCCTAGCCTTGCAAACAGCAAAAGCAGTTTGTCTCCCTTGTGAGCGCCAAAATGCTAAAATGAAACGTTGCACTCTCTCTCCTCCAAGGAAGGTGCTAGGCAGGAATTGTCTTGCTGGTCCTCACTTGCCCTGGCAGTCATTGCAGATAAACAGCAAGACTGGGGCTCTGCTCTTTCCTAGCCTTGCAAACAGCAAAAGCAGTTTGTCTCCCTTGTGAGCGCCAAAATGCTAAAATGAAACGTTGCACTCTCTCTCCTCCAAGGAAGGTGCTAGGCAGGAATTGTCTTGCTGGTCCTCACTTGCCCTGGCAGTCATTGCAGATAAACAGCAAGACTGGGGCTCTGCTCTTTCATAGCCTTGCAAACAGCCAAAGCAGTTTGTCTCCCTTGTGAGCGCCAAAATGCTAAAATGAAACGTTGCACTCTCTCTCCTCCAAGAAAGGTGCTAGGCAGGAATTGTCTTGCTGGTCCTCACTTCCCCTGGCAGTCATTGCAGACAAACAGCAAGACTGGGGCTCTCCTGTTTCCTAGCCTTTCAAACAGCATAAGCAGTTTGTCTCCCTCGTGAGCGCCAAAATGCTAAAATGAAACGTTGCACTCTCTCTCCTCCAAGGAAGGTGCTAGGCAGGAATTGTCTTGCTGGTCCTCACTTGCCCTGGCAGTCATTGCAGATAAACAGCAAGACTGGGGCTCTGCTCTTTCCTAGCCTTGCAAACAGCAAAAGCAGTTTGTCTCCCTCGTTAGCGCCAAAAGGGTAAAATGAAACGTTGCACTCTCTCTCCTCCAAGGAAGGTGCTAGGCAGGAATTGTCTTGCTGGTCCTCACTTGCCCTGGCAGTCATTGCAGATAAACTGCAAGACTGGGGCTCTGCTCTTTCATAGCCTTGCAAACAGCAAAAGCAGTTTGTCTCCCTTGTGAGCGCCAAAATGCTAAAATGAAACGTTGCACTCTCTCTCCTCCAAGGAAGGTGCTAGGCAGGAATTGTCTTGCTGGTCCTCACTTGCCCTGGCAGTCATTGCAGATAAACAGCAAGACTGGGGCTCTGCTCTTTCCTAGCCTTGCAAACAGCCAAAGCAGTTTGTCTCCCTAGTGAGCGCCAAAATGCTAAAATGAAACGTTGCACTCTCTCTCCTCCAAGGAAGGTCCTATGCAGGAATTGTCTTGCTGGTCCTCACTTGCCCTGGAAGTCATTGCAGATAAACAACAAGACTCGGTCTCTGCTCTTTCCTACCCATGCAAACAGACACTGTGCTTTTTGTCAATCTCGCACTCCAAAAAGCAAAATGAAACGTTACACTCTCTCTCCTCCAAGGAAGGTGCTAGGCAGGAATTGTCTTGCTGGTCCTCACTTGCCCTGGCAGTCATTGCAGATAAACTGCAAGACTGGGGCTCTCCTGTTTCCTAGCCTTTCAAACAGCATAAGCAGTTTGTCTCCCTCGTGAGCGCCAAAATGCTAAAATGAAACGTTGCACTCTCTCTCCTCCAAGGAAGGTGCTAGGCAGGAATTGTCTTGCTGGTCCTCACTTGCCCTGGCAGTCATTGCAGATCAACAGCAAGACTGGGGCTCTGCTCTTTCCTAGCCTTGCAAACAGCAAAAGCAGTTTGTCTCCCTTGTGAGCGCCAAAATGCTAAAATGAAACGTTGCACTCTCTCTCCTCCAAGGAAGGTGCTAGGCAGGAATTGTCTTGCTGGTCCTCACTTGCCCTGGCAGTCATTGCAGATAAACAGCAAGACTGGGGCTCTGCTCTTTCCTAGCCTTGCAAACAGCAAAAGCAGTTTGTCTCCCTCGTGACCGCCAAAATGCTAACATGAAACGTTGCACTCTCTCTCCTCCAAGGAAGGTGCTAGGCAGGAATTGTCTTGCTGGTCCTCACTTGCCCTGGCAGTCATTGCAGATAAACAGCAAGACTGGGGCTCTGCTCTTTCATAGCCTTGCAAACAGCCAAAGCAGTTTGTCTCCCTTGTGAGCGCCAAAATGCTAAAATGAAACGTTGCACTCTCTCTCCTCCAAGGAAGGTCCTATGCAGGAATTGTCTTGCTGGTCCTCACTTGCCCTGGAAGTCATTGCAGATAAACAACAAGACTCGGTCTCTGCTCTTTCCTACCCATGCAAACAGACACTGTGCTTTTTGTCAATCTCGCACTCCAAAAAGCAAAATGAAACGTTGCACTCTCTCTCCTCCAAGGAAGGTGCTAGGCAGGAATTGTCTTGGTGGTCCTCACTTGCCCTGGCAGTCATTGCAGATAAACAGCAAGACTCGGGCTCTGCTCTTTCCTAGCCTTTCAAACAGCAAAAGATGTTCGTCTCCCTCGTGAGCGCCAAAATGCTAACATGAAACGTTGCACTCTCTCTCCTCCAAGGAAGGTGCTAGGCAGGAATTGTCTTGCTGGTCCTCACTTGCCCTGGCAGTCATTGCAGATAAACAGCAAGACTGGGGCTCTGCTCTTTCCTAGCCTTGCAAACAGCAAAAGCAGTTTGTCTCCCTCGTGAGCGCCAAAATGCTAAAATGAAACGTTGCACTCTCTCTCCTCCAAGGAAGGTGCTAGGCAGGAATTGTCTTGCTGGTCCTCACTTGCCCTGGCAGTCATTGCAGATCAACAGCAAGACTGGGGCTCTGCTCTTTCCTAGCCTTGCAAACAGCAAAAGCAGTTTGTCTCCCTTGTGAGCGCCAAAATGCTAAAATGAAACGTTGCACTCTCTCTCCTCCAAGGAAGGTGCTAGGCAGGAATTGTCTTGCTGGTCCTCACTTGCCCTGGCAGTCATTGCAGATAAACAGCAAGACTGGGGCTCTGCTCTTTCCTAGCCTTGCAAACAGCAAAAGCAGTTTGTCTCCCTTGTGAGCGCCAAAATGCTAAAATGAAACGTTGCACTCTCTCTCCTCCAAGGAAGGTGCTAGGCAGGAATTGTCTTGCTGGTCCTCACTTGCCCTGGCAGTCATTGCAGATAAACAGCAAGACTGGGGCTCTGCTCTTTCATAGCCTTGCAAACAGCCAAAGCAGTTTGTCTCCCTTGTGAGCGCCAAAATGCTAAAATGAAACGTTGCACTCTCTCTCCTCCAAGAAAGGTGCTAGGCAGGAATTGTCTTGCTGGTCCTCACTTCCCCTGGCAGTCATTGCAGACAAACAGCAAGACTGGGGCTCTCCTGTTTCCTAGCCTTTCAAACAGCATAAGCAGTTTGTCTCCCTCGTGAGCGCCAAAATGCTAAAATGAAACGTTGCACTCTCTCTCCTCCAAGGAAGGTGCTAGGCAGGAATTGTCTTGCTGGTCCTCACTTGCCCTGGCAGTCATTGCAGATAAACAGCAAGACTGGGGCTCTGCTCTTTCCTAGCCTTGCAAACAGCAAAAGCAGTTTGTCTCCCTCGTTAGCGCCAAAAGGGTAAAATGAAACGTTGCACTCTCTCTCCTCCAAGGAAGGTGCTAGGCAGGAATTGTCTTGCTGGTCCTCACTTGCCCTGGCAGTCATTGCAGATAAACTGCAAGACTGGGGCTCTGCTCTTTCATAGCCTTGCAAACAGCAAAAGCAGTTTGTCTCCCTTGTGAGCGCCAAAATGCTAAAATGAAACGTTGCACTCTCTCTCCTCCAAGGAAGGTGCTAGGCAGGAATTGTCTTGCTGGTCCTCACTTGCCCTGGCAGTCATTGCAGATAAACAGCAAGACTGGGGCTCTGCTCTTTCCTAGCCTTGCAAACAGCCAAAGCAGTTTGTCTCCCTAGTGAGCGCCAAAATGCTAAAATGAAACGTTGCACTCTCTCTCCTCCAAGGAAGGTGCTAGGCAGGAATTGTCTTGCTGGTCCTCACTTGCCCTGGCAGTCATTGCAGATAAACAGCAAGACTGGGGCTCTGCTCTTTCATAGCCTTGCAAACAGCCAAAGCAGTTTGTCTCCCTTGTGAGCGCCAAAATGCTAAAATGAAACGTTGCACTCTCTCTCCTCCAAGAAAGGTGCTAGGCAGGAATTGTCTTGCTGGTCCTCACTTCCCCTGGCAGTCATTGCAGACAAACAGCAAGACTGGGGCTCTCCTGTTTCCTAGCCTTTCAAACAGCATAAGCAGTTTGTCTCCCTCGTGAGCGCCAAAATGCTAAAATGAAACGTTGCACTCTCTCTCCTCCAAGGAAGGTGCTAGGCAGGAATTGTCTTGCTGGTCCTCACTTGCCCTGGCAGTCATTGCAGATAAACAGCAAGACTGGGGCTCTGCTCTTTCCTAGCCTTGCAAACAGCAAAAGCAGTTTGTCTCCCTCGTTAGCGCCAAAAGGGTAAAATGAAACGTTGCACTCTCTCTCCTCCAAGGAAGGTGCTAGGCAGGAATTGTCTTGCTGGTCCTCACTTGCCCTGGCAGTCATTGCAGATAAACTGCAAGACTGGGGCTCTGCTCTTTCATAGCCTTGCAAACAGCAAAAGCAGTTTGTCTCCCTTGTGAGCGCCAAAATGCTAAAATGAAACGTTGCACTCTCTCTCCTCCAAGGAAGGTGCTAGGCAGGAATTGTCTTGCTGGTCCTCACTTGCCCTGGCAGTCATTGCAGATAAACAGCAAGACTGGGGCTCTGCTCTTTCCTAGCCTTGCAAACAGCCAAAGCAGTTTGTCTCCCTAGTGAGCGCCAAAATGCTAAAATGAAACGTTGCACTCTCTCTCCTCCAAGGAAGGTCCTATGCAGGAATTGTCTTGCTGGTCCTCACTTGCCCTGGAAGTCATTGCAGATAAACAACAAGACTCGGTCTCTGCTCTTTCCTACCCATGCAAACAGACACTGTGCTTTTTGTCAATCTCGCACTCCAAAAAGCAAAATGAAACGTTACACTCTCTCTCCTCCAAGGAAGGTGCTAGGCAGGAATTGTCTTGCTGGTCCTCACTTGCCCTGGCAGTCATTGCAGATAAACTGCAAGACTGGGGCTCTCCTGTTTCCTAGCCTTTCAAACAGCATAAGCAGTTTGTCTCCCTCGTGAGCGCCAAAATGCTAAAATGAAACGTTGCACTCTCTCTCCTCCAAGGAAGGTGCTAGGCAGGAATTGTCTTGCTGGTCCTCACTTGCCCTGGCAGTCATTGCAGATCAACAGCAAGACTGGGGCTCTGCTCTTTCCTAGCCTTGCAAACAGCAAAAGCAGTTTGTCTCCCTTGTGAGCGCCAAAATGCTAAAATGAAACGTTGCACTCTCTCTCCTCCAAGGAAGGTGCTAGGCAGGAATTGTCTTGCTGGTCCTCACTTGCCCTGGCAGTCATTGCAGATAAACAGCAAGACTGGGGCTCTGCTCTTTCCTAGCCTTGCAAACAGCAAAAGCAGTTTGTCTCCCTCGTGACCGCCAAAATGCTAACATGAAACGTTGCACTCTCTCTCCTCCAAGGAAGGTGCTAGGCAGGAATTGTCTTGCTGGTCCTCACTTGCCCTGGCAGTCATTGCAGATAAACAGCAAGACTGGGGCTCTGCTCTTTCATAGCCTTGCAAACAGCCAAAGCAGTTTGTCTCCCTTGTGAGCGCCAAAATGCTAAAATGAAACGTTGCACTCTCTCTCCTCCAAGGAAGGTCCTATGCAGGAATTGTCTTGCTGGTCCTCACTTGCCCTGGAAGTCATTGCAGATAAACAACAAGACTCGGTCTCTGCTCTTTCCTACCCATGCAAACAGACACTGTGCTTTTTGTCAATCTCGCACTCCAAAAAGCAAAATGAAACGTTGCACTCTCTCTCCTCCAAGGAAGGTGCTAGGCAGGAATTGTCTTGGTGGTCCTCACTTGCCCTGGCAGTCATTGCAGATAAACAGCAAGACTCGGGCTCTGCTCTTTCCTAGCCTTTCAAACAGCAAAAGATGTTCGTCTCCCTCGTGAGCGCCAAAATGCTAACATGAAACGTTGCACTCTCTCTCCTCCAAGGAAGGTGCTAGGCAGGAATTGTCTTGCTGGTCCTCACTTGCCCTGGCAGTCATTGCAGATCAACAGCAAGACTGGGGCTCTGCTCTTTCCTAGCCTTGCAAACAGCAAAAGCAGTTTGTCTCCCTTGTGAGCGCCAAAATGCTAAAATGAAACGTTGCACTCTCTCTCCTCCAAGGAAGGTGCTAGGCAGGAATTGTCTTGCTGGTCCTCACTTGCCCTGGCAGTCATTGCAGATAAACAGCAAGACTGGGGCTCTGCTCTTTCCTAGCCTTGCAAACAGCAAAAGCAGTTTGTCTCCCTTGTGAGCGCCAAAATGCTAAAATGAAACGTTGCACTCTCTCTCCTCCAAGGAAGGTGCTAGGCAGGAATTGTCTTGCTGGTCCTCACTTGCCCTGGCAGTCATTGCAGATAAACAGCAAGACTGGGGCTCTGCTCTTTCATAGCCTTGCAAACAGCCAAAGCAGTTTGTCTCCCTTGTGAGCGCCAAAATGCTAAAATGAAACGTTGCACTCTCTCTCCTCCAAGAAAGGTGCTAGGCAGGAATTGTCTTGCTGGTCCTCACTTCCCCTGGCAGTCATTGCAGACAAACAGCAAGACTGGGGCTCTCCTGTTTCCTAGCCTTTCAAACAGCATAAGCAGTTTGTCTCCCTCGTGAGCGCCAAAATGCTAAAATGAAACGTTGCACTCTCTCTCCTCCAAGGAAGGTGCTAGGCAGGAATTGTCTTGCTGGTCCTCACTTGCCCTGGCAGTCATTGCAGATAAACAGCAAGACTGGGGCTCTGCTCTTTCCTAGCCTTGCAAACAGCAAAAGCAGTTTGTCTCCCTCGTTAGCGCCAAAAGGGTAAAATGAAACGTTGCACTCTCTCTCCTCCAAGGAAGGTGCTAGGCAGGAATTGTCTTGCTGGTCCTCACTTGCCCTGGCAGTCATTGCAGATAAACTGCAAGACTGGGGCTCTGCTCTTTCATAGCCTTGCAAACAGCAAAAGCAGTTTGTCTCCCTAGTGAGCGCCAAAATGCTAAAATGAAACGTTGCACTCTCTCTCCTCCAAGGAAGGTCCTATGCAGGAATTGTCTTGCTGGTCCTCACTTGCCCTGGAAGTCATTGCAGATAAACAACAAGACTCGGTCTCTGCTCTTTCCTACCCATGCAAACAGACACTGTGCTTTTTGTCAATCTCGCACTCCAAAAAGCAAAATGAAACGTTACACTCTCTCTCCTCCAAGGAAGGTGCTAGGCAGGAATTGTTTGCTGGTCCTCACTTGCCCTGGCAGTCATTGCAGATAAACTGCAAGACTGGGGCTCTCCTGTTTCCTAGCCTTTCAAACAGCATAAGCAGTTTGTCTCCCTCGTGAGCGCCAAAATGCTAAAATGAAACGTTGCACTCTCTCTCCTCCAAGGAAGGTGCTAGGCAGGAATTGTCTTGCTGGTCCTCACTTGCCCTGGCAGTCATTGCAGATCAACAGCAAGACTGGGGCTCTGCTCTTTCCTAGCCTTGCAAACAGCAAAAGCAGTTTGTCTCCCTTGTGAGCGCCAAAATGCTAAAATGAAACGTTGCACTCTCTCTCCTCCAAGGAAGGTGCTAGGCAGGAATTGTCTTGCTGGTCCTCACTTGCCCTGGCAGTCATTGCAGATAAACAGCAAGACTGGGGCTCTGCTCTTTCATAGCCTTGCAAACAGCCAAAGCAGTTTGTCTCCCTTGTGAGCGCCAAAATGCTAAAATGAAACGTTGCACTCTCTCTCCTCCAAGAAAGGTGCTAGGCAGGAATTGTCTTGCTGGTCCTCACTTCCCCTGGCAGTCATTGCAGACAAACAGCAAGACTGGGGCTCTCCTGTTTCCTAGCCTTTCAAACAGCATAAGCAGTTTGTCTCCCTCGTGAGCGCCAAAATGCTAAAATGAAACGTTGCACTCTCTCTCCTCCAAGGAAGGTGCTAGGCAGGAATTGTCTTGCTGGTCCTCACTTGCCCTTGCAGTCATTGCAGATAAACAGCAAGACTGGGGCTCTGCTCTTTCCTAGCCTTGCAAACAGCAAAAGCAGTTTGTCTCCCTCGTTAGCGCCAAAAGGGTAAAATGAAACGTTGCACTCTCTCTCCTCCAAGGAAGGTGCTAGGCAGGAATTGTCTTGCTGGTCCTCACTTGCCCTGGCAGTCATTGCAGATAAACAGCAAGACTCGGGCTCTGCTCTTTCCTAGCCTTGCAAACAGCAAAAGCATTTTGTCTCCCTCGTGAGCGCCAAAATGCTAAAATGAAACGTTGCACTCTCTCTCCTCCAAGGAAGGTCCTATGCAGGAATTGTCTTGCTGGTCCTCACTTGCCCTGGAAGTCATTGCAGATAAACAACAAGACTCGGTCTCTGCTCTTTCCTACCCATGGAAACAGACACTGTGCTTTTTGTCAATCTCGCACTCCAAGAAGCAAAATGAAACGTTGCACTCTCTCTCCTCCAAGGAAGGTGCTAGGCAGGAATTGTCTTGGTGGTCCTCACTTGCCCTGGCAGTCATTGCAGATAAACAGCAAGACTCGGGCTCTGCTCTTTCCTAGCCTTTCAAACAGCAAAAGAAGTTCGTCTCCCTCGTGAGCGCCAAAATGCTAAAATGAAACGTTGCACTCTCTCTCCTCCAAGGAAGGTGCTAGGCAGGAATTGTCTTGCTGGTCCTCACTTGCCCTGGCAGTCATTGCAGATAAACAGCAAGACTGGGGCTCTGCTCTTTCCTAGCCTTGCAAACAGCAAAAGCAGTTTGTCTCCCTAGTGAGCGCCAAAATGCTAAAATGAAACGTTGCACACTCTCTCCTCCAAGGAAGGTGCTAGGCAGGAATTGTCTTGCTGGTCCTCACTTGCCCTGGCAGTCATTGCAGATCAACAGCAAGACTGGGGCTCTGCTCTTTCCTAGCGTTGCAAACAGCAAAAGCAGTTTGTCTCCCTTGTGAGCGCCAAAATGCTAAAATGAAACGTTGCACTCTCTCTCCTCCAAGGAAGGTGCTAGGCAGGAATTGTCTTGCTGGTCCTCACTTGCCCTGGCAGTCATTGCAGATAAACAGCAAGACTGGGGCTCTGCTCTTTCCTAGCCTTGCAAACAGCAAAAGCAGTTTGTCTCCCTCGTGACCGACAAAATGCTAACATGAAACGTTGCACTCTCTCTCCTCCAAGGAAGGTGCTAGGCAGGAATTGTCTTGCTGGTCCTCACTTGCCCTGGCAGTCATTGCAGATAAACAGCAAGACTGGGGCTCTGCTCTTTCATAGCCTTGCAAACAGCCAAAGCAGTTTGTCTCCCTTGTGAGCGCCAAAATGCTAAAATGAAACGTTGCACTCTCTCTCCTCCAAGAAAGGTGCTAGGCAGGAATTGTCTTGCTGGTCCTCACTTCCCCTGGCAGTCATTGCAGACAAACAGCAAGACTGGGGCTCTCCTGTTTCCTAGCCTTTCAAACAGCATAAGCAGTTTGTCTCCCTCGTGAGCGCCAAAATGCTAAAATGAAACGTTGCACTCTCTCTCCTCCAAGGAAGGTGCTAGGCAGGAATTGTCTTGCTGGTCCTCACTTGCCCTGGCAGTCATTGCAGATAAACAGCAAGACTGGGGCTCTGCTCTTTCCTAGCCTTGCAAACAGCCAAAGCAGTTTGTCTCCCTCGTTAGCGCCAAAAGGGTAAAACGAAACGTTGCACTCTCTCTCCTCCAAGGAAGGTGCTAGGCAGGAATTGTCTTGCTGGTCCTCACTTGCCCTGGCAGTCATTGCAGATAAACAGCAAGACTCGGGCTCTGCTCTTTCCTAGCCTTGCAAACAGCAAAAGCAGTTTGTCTCCCTCGTGAGCGCCAAAATGCTAAAATGAAACGTTGCACTCTCTCTCCTCCAAGGAAGGTCCTATGCAGGAATTGTCTTGCTGGTCCTCACTTGCCCTGGAAGTCATTGCAGATAAACAACAAGACTCGGTCTCTGCTCTTTCCTACCCATGCAAACAGACACTGTGCTTTTTCTCAATCTCGCACTCCAAGAAGCAAAATGAAACGTTGCACTCTCTCTCCTCCAAGGAAGGTGCTAGGCAGGAATTGTCTTGGTGGTCCTCACTTGCCCTGGCAGTCATTGCAGATAAACAGCAAGACTCGGGCTCTGCTCTTTCCTAGCCTTTCAAACAGCAAAAGAAGTTCGTCTCCCTCGTGAGCGCCAAAATGCTAAAATGAAACGTTGCACTCTCTCTCCTCCAAGGAAGGTGCTAGGCAGGAATTGTCTTGCTGGTCCTCACTTGCCCTGGCAGTCATTGCAGATCAACAGCAAGACTGGGGCTCTGCTCTTTCCTAGCCTTGCAAACAGCAAAAGCAGTTTGTCTTCCTTGTGAGCGCCAAAATGCTAAAATGAAACGTTGCACTCTCTCTCCTCCAAGGAAGGTGCTAGGCAGGAATTGTCTTGCTGGTCCTCACTTGCCCTGGCAGTCATTGCAGATCAACAGCAAGACTGGTGCTCTGCTCTTTCCTAGCCTTGCAAACAGCCAAAGCAGTTTGTCTCCCTTGTGAGCGCCAAAATGCTAAAATGAAACGTTGCACTCTCTCTCCTCCAAGAAAGGTGCTAGGCAGGAATTGTCTTGCTGGTCCTCACTTGCCCTGGCAGTCATTGCAGATAAACAGCAAGACTCGGGCTCTGCTCTTTCCTAGCCTTGCAAACAGCAAAAGCAGTTTGTCTCCCTCGTGAGCGCCAAAATGCTAAAATGAAACGTTGCACTCTCTCTCCTCCAAGGAAGGTCCTATGCAGGAATTGTCTTGCTGGTCCTCACTTGCCCTGGAAGTCATTGCAGATAAACAACAAGACTCGGTCTCTGCTCTTTCCTACCCATGCAAACAGACACTGTGCTTTTTGTCAATCTCGCACTCCAAGAAGCAAAATGAAACGTTGCACTCTCTCTCCTCCAAGGAAGGTGCTAGGCAGGAATTGTCTTGGTGGTCCTCACTTGCCCTGGCAGTCATTGCAGATAAACAGCAAGACTCGGGCTCTGCTCTTTCCTAGCCTTTCAAACAGCAAAAGAAGTTCGTCTCCCTCGTGAGCGCCAAAATGCTAAAATGAAACGTTGCACTCTCTCTCCTCCAAGGAAGGTGCTAGGCAGGAATTGTCTTGCTGGTCCTCACTTGCCCTGGCAGTCATTGCAGATAAACAGCAAGACTGGGGCTCTGCTCTTTCCTAGCCTTGCAAACAGCCAAAGCAGTTTGTCTCCCTCGTGAGCGCCAAAATGCTAACATGAAACGTTGCACTCTCTCTCCTCCAAGGAAGGTGCTAGGCAGGAATTGTCTTGCTGGTCCTCACTTGCCCTGGCAGTCATTGCAGATAAACAGCAAGACTGGGGCTCTGCTCTTTCCTAGCCTTGCAAACAGCCAAAGCAGTTTGTCTCCCTCGTGAGCGCCAAAATGCTAAAATGAAACGTTGCACTCTCTCTCCTCCAAGGAAGGTGCTAGGCAGGAATTGTCTTGCTGGTCCTCACTTGCCCTGGCAGTCATTGCAGATAAACAGCAAGACTGGGGCTCTGCTCTTTCCTAGCCTTGCAAACAGCCAAAGCAGTTTGTCTCCCTCGTGACCGCCAAAATGCTAAAATGAAACGTTGCACTCTCTCTCCTCCAAGGAAGGTGCTAGGCAGGAATTGTCTTGCTGGTCCTCACTTGCAAGGCAGTCATTGCAGATAAACAGCAAGACTCGGTCTCTGCTCTTTCCTACCCATGCAAACAGACACTGTCCTTTTTCTCAATCTCGCACTCAAAAAACAAAATGAAACGTTGCACTCTCTCTCCTCTAAGGAAGGTGCTAGGCAGGAATTGTCTTGCTGGTCCTCACTTGCCCTGGCAGTCATTGCAGATAAGCAGCAAGACTGGGGCTCTGCTCTTTCCTAGCCTTGCAAACAGCCAAAGCAGTTTGTCTCCCTCGTGAGCGCCAAAATGCTAAAATGAAACGTTGCACTCTCTCTCCTCCAAGGAAGGTGCTAGGCAGGAATTGTCTTGCTGGTCCTCACTTGCCCTGGCAGTCATTGCAGATAAACAGCAAGACTGGGGCTCTGCTCTTTCATAGCCTTGCAAACAGCCAAAGCAGTTTGTCTCCCTTGTGAGCGCCAAAATGCTAAAATGAAACGTTGCACTCTCTCTCCTCCAAGAAAGGTGCTAGGCAGGAATTGTCTTGCTGGTCCTCACTTCCCCTGGCAGTCATTGCAGACAAACAGCAAGACTGGGGCTCTCCTGTTTCCTAGCCTTTCAAACAACATAAGCAGTTTGTCTCCCTCGTGAGCGCCAAAATGCTAAAATGAAACGTTGCACTCTCTCTCCTCCAAGGAAGGTGCTAGGCAGGAATTGTCTTGCTGGTCCTCACTTGCCCTGGCAGTCATTGCAGATAAACAGCAAGACTGGGGCTCTGCTCTTTCCTAGCCTTGCAAACAGCAAAAGCAGTTTGTCTCCCTCGTGAGCGCCAAAATGCTAAAATGAAACGTTGCACTCTCTCTCCTCCAAGGAAGGTGCTAGGCAGGAATTGTCTTGCTGGTCCTCACTTGCCCTGGCAGTCATTGCAGATAAACAGCAAGACTCGGTCTCTGCTCTTTCCTACCCATGCAAACAGACACTGTGCTTTTTCTCAATCTCGCACTCAAAAAACAAAATGAAACGTTGCACTCTCTCTCCTCCAAGGAAGGTGCTAGGCAGGAATTGTCTTGCTGGTCCTCACTTGCCCTGGCAGTCATTGCAGATAAGCAGCAAGACTGGGGCTCTGCTCTTTCCTAGCCTTGCAAACAGCCAAAGCAGTTTGTCTCCCTCGTGAGCGCCAAAATGCTAAAATGAAACGTTGCACTCTCTCTCCTCCAAGGAAGGTGCTAGGCAGGAATTGTCTTGCTGGTCCTCACTTGCCCTGGCAGTCATTGCAGATAAACAGCAAGACTGGGGCTCTGCTCTTTCATAGCCTTGCAAACAGCCAAAGCAGTTTGTCTCCCTTGTGAGCGCCAAAATGCTAAAATGAAACGTTGCACTCTCTCTCCTCCAAGAAAGGTGCTAGGCAGGAATTGTCTTGCTGGTCCTCACTTCCCCTGGCAGTCATTGCAGACAAACAGCAAGACTGGGGCTCTCCTGTTTCCTAGCCTTTCAAACAGCATAAGCAGTTTGTCTCCCTCGTGAGCGCCAAAATGCTAAAATGAAACGTTGCACTCTCTCTCCTCCAAGGAAGGTGCTAGGCAGGAATTGTCTTGCTGGTCCTCACTTGCCCTGGCAGTCATTGCAGATAAACAGCAAGACTGGGGCTCTGCTCTTTCCTAGCCTTGCAAACAGCAAAAGCAGTTTGTCTCCCTCGTGAGCGCCAAAATGCTAAAATGAAACGTTGCACTCTCTCTCCTCCAAGGAAGGTGCTAGGCAGGAATTGTCTTGCTGGTCCTCACTTGCCCTGGCAGTCATTGCAGATAAACAGCAAGACTCGGTCTCTGCTCTTTCTTACCCATGCAAACAGACACTGTGCTTTTTCTCAATCTCGCACTCAAAAAACAAAATGAAACGTTGCACTCTCTCTCCTCCAAGGAAGGTGCTAGGCAGGAATTGTCTTGCTGGTCCTCACTTGCCCTGGCAGTCATTGCAGATAAGCAGCAAGACTGGGGCTCTGCTCTTTCCTAGCCTTGCAAACAGCCAAAGCAGTTTGTCTCCCTCGTGAGCGCCAAAATGCTAACATGAAACGTTGCACTCTCTCTCCTCCAAGGAAGGTGCTAGGCAGGAATTGTCTTGCTGGTCCTCACTTGCCCTGGCAGTCATTGCAGATAAACAGCAAGACTGGGGCTCTGCTCTTTCCTAGCCTTGCAAACAGCCAAAGCAGTTTGTCTCCCTTGTGAGCGCCAAAATGCTAAAATGAAACGTTGCACTCTCTCTCCTCCAAGAAAGGTGCTAGGCAGGAATTGTCTTGCTGGTCCTCACTTCCCCTGGCAGTCATTGCAGACAAACAGCAAGACTGGGGCTCTCCTGTTTCCTAGCCTTGCAAACAGCATAAGCAGTTTGTCTCCCTCGTGAGCGCCAAAATGCTAAAATGAAACGTTGCACTCTCTCTCCTCCAAGGAAGGTGCTAGGCAGGAATTGTCTTGCTGGTCCTCACTTCCCCTGGCAGTCATTGCAGATCAACAGCAAGACTGGGGCTCTGCTCTTTCCTAGCCTTGCAAACAGCAAAAGCAGTTTGTCTCCCTTGTGAGCGCCAAAAGGGTAAAATGAAACGTTGCACTCTCTCTCCTCCAAGGAAGGTGCTAGGCAGGAATTGCCTTGCTGGTCCTCACTTGCCCTGGCAGTCATTGCAGATAAACTGCAAGACTGGGGCTCTGCTCTTTCATAGCCTTGCAAACAGCAAAAGCAGTTTGTCTCCCTTGTGAGCGCCAAAATGCTAAAATGAAACGTTGCACTCTCTCTCCTCCAAGGAAGGTGCTAGGCAGGAATTGTCTTGCTGGTCCTCACTTGCCCTGGCAGTCATTGCAGATAAACAGCAAGACTGGGGCTCTGCTCTTTCCTAGCCTTGAAAACAGCCAAAGCAGTTTGTCTCCCTAGTGAGCGCCAAAATGCTAAAATGAAACGTTGCACTCTCTCTCCTCCAAGGAAGGTCCTAGGCAGGAATTGTCTTGCTGGTCCTCACTTGCCCTGGAAGTCATTGCAGATAAACAACAAGACTCGGTCTCTGCTCTTTCCTACCCATGCAAACAGACACTGTGCTTTTTCTCAATCTCGCACTCCAAAAAGCAAAATGAAACGTTGCACTCTCTCTCCACCAAGGAAGGTGCTAGGCAGGAATTGTCTTGGTGGTCCTCACTTGCCCTGGCAGTCATTGCAGATAAACAGCAAGACTCGGGCTCTGCTCTTTCCTAGCCTTGCAAACAGCAAAAGCAGTTTGTCTCCCTCGTGAGCGCCAAAATGCTAACATGAAACGTTGCACTCTCTCTCCTCCAAGGAAGGTGCTAGGCAGGAATTGTCTTGCTGGTCCTCACTTGCCCTGGCAGTCATTGCAGATAAACTGCAAGACTGGGGCTCTGCTCTTTCCTAGCCTTGCAAACAGCCAAAGCAGTTTGTCTCCCTCGTGAGCGCCAAAATGCTAAAATGAAACGTTGCACTCTCTCTCCTCCAAGGAAGGTGCTAGGCAGGAATTGTCTTGCTGGTCCTCACTTGCCCTGGCAGTCATTGCAGATAAACAGCAAGACTGGGGCTCTGCTCTTTCCTAGCCTTGCAAACAGCCAAAGCAGTTTGTCTCACTCGTGAGCGCCAAAATGCTAAAATGAAACGTTGCACTCTCTCTCCTCCAAGGAAGGTGCTAGGCAGGAATTGTCTTGCTGGTCCTCACTTGCCCTGGCAGTCATTGCAGATAAACAGCAAGACTGGGGCTCTGCTCTTTCCTAGCCTTGCAAACAGCAAAAGCAGTTTGTCTCCCTCGTGACCGCCAAAATGCTAACATGAAACGTTGCACTCTCTCTCCTCCAAGGAAGGTGCTAGGCAGGAATTGTCTTGCTGGTCCTCACTTGCCCTGGCAGTCATTGCAGACAAACAGCAAGACTCGGTCTCTGCTCTTTCCTACCCATGCAAACAGACACTGTGCTTTTTCTCAATCTCGCACTCAAAAAACAAAATGAAACGTTGCACTCTCTCTCCTCCAAGGAAGGTGCTAGGCAGGAATTGTCTTGCTGGTCCTCACTTGCCCTGGCAGTCATTGCAGATAAGCAGCAAGACTGGGGCTCTGCTCTTTCCTAGCCTTGCAAACAGCCAAAGCAGTTTGTCTCCCTCGTGAGCGCCAAAATGCTAAAATGAAACGTTGCACTCTCTCTCCTCCAAGGAAGGTGCTAGGCAGGAATTGTCTTGCTGGTCCTCACTTGCCCTGGCAGTCATTGCAGATAAACAGCAAGACTGGGGCTCTGCTCTTTCATAGCCTTGCAAACAGCCAAAGCAGTTTGTCTCCCTTGTGAGCGCCAAAATGCTAAAATGAAACGTTGCACTCTCTCTCCACCAAGGAAGGTGCTAGGCAGGAATTGTCTTGGTGGTCCTCACTTGCCCTGGCAGTCATTGCAGATAAACAGCAAGACTCGGGCTCTGCTCTTTCCTAGCCTTGCAAACAGCAAAAGCAGTTTGTCTCCCTCGTGAGCGCCAAAATGCTAACATGAAACGTTGCACTCTCTCTCCTCCAAGGAAGGTGCTAGGCAGGAATTGTCTTGCTGGTCCTCACTTGCCCTGGCAGTCATTGCAGATAAACTGCAAGACTGGGGCTCTGCTCTTTCCTAGCCTTGCAAACAGCCAAAGCAGTTTGTCTCCCTCGTGAGCGCCAAAATGCTAAAATGAAACGTTGCACTCTCTCTCCTCCAAGGAAGGTGCTAGGCAGGAATTGTCTTGCTGGTCCTCACTTGCCCTGGCAGTCATTGCAGATAAACAGCAAGACTGGGGCTCTGCTCTTTCCTAGCCTTGCAAACAGCCAAAGCAGTTTGTCTCCCTCGTGAGCGCCAAAATGCTAAAATGAAACGTTGCACTCTCTCTCCTCCAAGGAAGGTGCTAGGCAGGAATTGTCTTGCTGGTCCTCACTTGCCCTGGCAGTCATTGCAGATAAACAGCAAGACTGGGGCTCTGCTCTTTCCTAGCCTTGCAAACAGCCAAAGCAGTTTGTCTCCCTCGTGACCGCCAAAATGCTAACATGAAACGTTGCACTCTCTCTCCTCCAAGGAAGGTGCTAGGCAGGAATTGTCTTGCTGGTCCTCACTTGCCCTGGCAGTCATTGCAGATAAACAGCAAGACTGGGGCTCTGCTCTTTCCTAGCCTTGCAAACAGCCAAAGCAGTTTGTCTCCCTTGTGAGCGCCAAAATGCTAAAATGAAACGTTGCACTCTCTCTCCTCCAAGAAAGGTGCTAGGCAGGAATTGTCTTGCTGGTCCTCACTTCCCCTGGCAGTCATTGCAGACAAACAGCAAGACTGGGGCTCTGCTCTTTCCTAGCCTTGCAAACAGCAAAAGCAGTTTGTCTCCCTCGTGAGCGCCAAAATGCTAAAATGAAACGTCGCACTCTCTCTCCTCCAAGGAAGGTGCTAGGCAGGAATTGTCTTGCTGGTCCTCACTTGCCCTGGCAGTCATTGCAGATAAACAGCAAGACTCGGTCTCTGCTCTTTCCTACCCATGCAAACAGACACTGTGCTTTTTCTCAATCTCGCACTCAAAAAACAAAATGAAACGTTGCACTCTCTCTCCTCCAAGGAAGGTGCTAGGCAGGAATTGTCTTGCTGGTCCTCACTTGCCCTGGCAGTCATTGCAGATAAGCAGCAAGACTGGGGCTCTGCTCTTTCCTAGCCTTGCAAACAGCCAAAGCAGTTTGTCTCCCTCGTGAGCGCCAAAATGCTAAAATGAAACGTTGCACTCTCTCTCCTCCAAGGAAGGTGCTAGGCAGGAATTGTCTTGCTGGTCCTCACTTGCCCTGGCAGTCATTGCAGATAAACAGCAAGACTGGGGCTCTGCTCTTTCATAGCCTTGCAAACAGCCAAAGCAGTTTGTCTCCCTTGTGAGCGCCAAAATGCTAAAATGAAACGTTGCACTCTCTCTCCTCCAAGAAAGGTGCTAGGCAGGAATTGTCTTGCTGGTCCTCACTTCCCCTGGCAGTCATTGCAGACAAACAGCAAGACTGGGGCTCTCCTGTTTCCTAGCCTTTCAAACAGCATAAGCAGTTTGTCTCCCTCGTGAGCGCCAAAATGCTAAAATGAAACGTTGCACTCTCTCTCCTCCAAGGAAGGTGCTAGGCAGGAATTGTCTTGCTGGTCCTCACTTGCCCTGGCAGTCATTGCAGATCAACAGCAAGACTGGGGCTCTGCTCTTTCCTAGCCTTGCAAACAGCAAAAGCAGTTTGTCTCCCTCGTGAGCGCCAAAATGCTAAAATGAAACGTTGCACTCTCTCTCCTCCAAGGAATGTGCTAGGCAGGAATTGTCTTGCTGGTCCTCACTTGCCCTGGCAGTCATTGCAGATAAACAGCAAGACTGGGGCTCTGCTCTTTCCTAGCCTTGCAAACAGCAAAAGCAGTTTGTCTCCCTTCTGAGCGCCAAAATGCTAAAATGAAACGTTGCACTCTCTCTCCTCCAAGGAAGGTGCTAGGCAGGAATTGTCTTGCTGGTCCTCACTTGCCCTGGCAGTCATTGCAGATAAACAGCAAGACTGGGGCTCTGCTCTTTCCTAGCCTTGAAAACAGCCAAAGCAGTTTGTCTCCCTAGTGAGCGCCAAAATGCTAAAATGAAACGTTGCACTCTCTCTCCTCCAAGGAAGGTCCTAGGCAGGAATTGTCTTGCTGGTCCTCACTTGCCCTGGAAGTCATTGCAGATAAACAACAAGACTCGGTCTCTGCTCTTTCCTACCCATGCAAACAGACACTGTGCTTTTTCTCAATCTCGCACTCCAAAAAGCAAAATGAAACGTTGCACTCTCTCTCCTCCAAGGAAGGTGCTAGGCAGGAATTGTCTTGGTGGTCCTCACTTGCCCTGGCAGTCATTGCAGATAAACAGCAAGACTCGGGCTCTGCTCTTTCCTAGCCTTGCAAACAGCAAAAGCAGTTTGTCTCCCTCGTGAGCGCCAAAATGCTAACATGAAACGTTGCACTCTCTCTCCTCCAAGGAAGGTGCTAGGCAGGAATTGTCTTGCTGGTCCTCACTTGCCCTGGCAGTCATTGCAGATAAACAGCAAGACTGGGGCTCTGCTCTTTCCTAGCCTTGCAAACAGCCAAAGCAGTTTGTCTCCCTCGTGAGCGCCAAAATGCTAAAATGAAACGTTGCACTCTCTCTCCTCCAAGGAAGGTGCTAGGCAGGAATTGTCTTGCTGGTCCTCACTTGCCCTGGCAGTCATTGCAGATAAGCAGCAAGACTGGGGCTCTGCTCTTTCCTAGCCTTGCAAACAGCCAAAGCAGTTTGTCTCCCTCGTGAGCGCCAAAATGCTAAAATGAAACGTTGCACTCTCTCTCCTCCAAGGAAGGTGCTAGGCAGGAATTGTCTTGCTGGTCCTCACTTGCCCTGGCAGTCATTGCAGATAAACAGCAAGACTGGGGCTCTGCTCTTTCATAGCCTTCCAAACAGCCAAAGCAGTTTGTCTCCCTTGTGAGCGCCAAAATGCTAAAATGAAACGTTGCACTCTCTCTCCTCCAAGAAAGGTGCTAGGCAGGAATTGTCTTGCTGGTCCTCACTTCCCCTGGCAGTCATTGCAGACAAACAGCAAGACTGGGGCTCTCCTGTTTCCTAGCCTTTCAAACAGCATAAGCAGTTTGTCTCCCTCGTGAGCGCCAAAATGCTAAAATGAAACGTTGCACTCTCTCTCCTCCAAGGAAGGTGCTAGGCAGGAATTGTCTTGCTGGTCCTCACTTGCCCTGGCAGTCATTGCAGATAAACAGCAAGACTGGGGCTCTGCTCTTTCCTAGCCTTGCAAACAGCAAAAGCAGTTTGTCTCCCTCGTGAGCGCCAAAATGCTAAAATGAAACGTTGCACTCTCTCTCCTCCAAGGAAGGTGCTAGGCAGGAATTGTCTTGCTGGTCCTCACTTGCCCTGGCAGTCATTGCAGATAAACAGCAAGACTCGGTCTCTGCTCTTTCCTACCCATGCAAACAGACACTGTGCTTTTTCTCAATCTCGCACTCAAAAAACAAAATGAAACGTTGCACTCTCTCTCCTCCAAGGAAGGTGCTAGGCAGGAATTGTCTTGCTGGTCCTCACTTGCCCTGGCAGTCATTGCAGATAAGCAGCAAGACTGGGGCTCTGCTCTTTCCTAGCCTTGCAAACAGCATAAGCAGTTTGTCTCCCTCGTGAGCGCCAAAATGCTAAAATGAAACGTTGCACTCTCTCTCCTCCAAGGAAGGTGCTAGGCAGGAATTGTCTTGCTGGTCCTCACTTGCCCTGGCAGTCATTGCAGATAAACAGCAAGACTGGGGCTCTGCTCTTTCATAGCCTTGCAAACAGCCAAAGCAGTTTGTCTCCCTTGTGAGCACCAAAATGCTAAAATGAAACGTTGCACTCTCTCTCCTCCAAGAAAGGTGCTAGGCAGGAATTGTCTTGCTGGTCCTCACTTCCCCTGGCAGTCATTGCAGACAAACAGCAAGACTGGGGCTCTGCTCTTTCCTAGCCTTGCAAACAGCCTAAGCAGTTTGTCTCCCTCGTGAGCGCCAAAATGCTAAAATGAAACGTTGCACTCTCTCTCCTCCAAGGAAGGTGCTAGGCAGGAATTGTCTTGCTGGTCCTCACTTGCCCTGGCAGTCATTGCAGATAAACAGCAAGACTGGGGCTCTGCTCTTTCATAGCCTTCCAAACAGCCAAAGCAGTTTGTCTCCCTTGTGAGCGCCAAAATGCTAAAATGAAACGTTGCACTCTCTCTCCTCCAAGAAAGGTGCTAGGCAGGAATTGTCTTGCTGGTCCTCACTTCCCCTGGCAGTCATTGCAGACAAACAGCAAGACTGGGGCTCTCCTGTTTCCTAGCCTTTCAAACAGCATAAGCAGTTTGTCTCCCTCGTGAGCGCCAAAATGCTAAAATGAAACGTTGCACTCTCTCTCCTCCAAGGAAGGTGCTAGGCAGGAATTGTCTTGCTGGTCCTCACTTGCCCTGGCAGTCATTGCAGATCAACAGCAAGACTGGGGCTCTGCTCTTTCCTAGCCTTGCAAACAGCAAAAGCAGTTTGTCTCCCTCGTGAGCGCCAAAATGCTAAAATGAAACGTTGCACTCTCTCTCCTCCAAGGAAGGTGCTAGGCAGGAATTGTCTTGCTGGTCCTCACTTGCCCTGGCAGTCATTGCAGATAAACAGCAAGACTGGGGCTCTGCTCTTTCCTAGCCTTGCAAACAGCAAAAGCAGTTTGTCTCCCTTGTGAGCGCCAAAATGCTAAAATGAAACGTTGCACTCTCTCTCCTCCAAGGAAGGTGCTAGGCAGGAATTGTCTTGCTGGTCCTCACTTGCCCTGGCAGTCATTGCAGATAAACAGCAAGACTGGGGCTCTGCTCTTTCCTAGCCTTGAAAACAGCCAAAGCAGTTTGTCTCCCTAGTGAGCGCCAAAATGCTAAAATGAAACGTTGCACTCTCTCTCCTCCAAGGAAGGTCCTAGGCAGGAATTGTCTTGCTGGTCCTCACTTGCCCTGGAAGTCATTGCAGATAAACAACAAGACTCGGTCTCTGCTCTTTCCTACCCATGCAAACAGACACTGTGCTTTTTCTCAATCTCGCACTCCAAAAAGCAAAATGAAACGTTGCACTCTCTCTCCTCCAAGGAAGGTGCTAGGCAGGAATTGTCTTGGTGGTCCTCACTTGCCCTGGCAGTCATTGCAGATAAACAGCAAGACTCGGGCTCTGCTCTTTCCTAGCCTTGCAAACAGCAAAAGCAGTTTGTCTCCCTCGTGAGCGCCAAAATGCTAACATGAAACGTTGCACTCTCTCTCCTCCAAGGAAGGTGCTAGGCAGGAATTGTCTTGCTGGTCCTCACTTGCCCTGGCAGTCATTGCAGATAAACAGCAAGACTGGGGCTCTGCTCTTTCCTAGCCTTGCAAACAGCCAAAGCAGTTTGTCTCCCTCGTGAGCGCCAAAATGCTAAAAAGAAACGTTGCACTCTCTCTCCTCCAAGGAAGGTGCTAGGCAGGAATTGTCTTGCTGGTCCTCACTTGCCCTGGCAGTCATTGCAGATAAGCAGCAAGACTGGGGCTCTGCTCTTTCCTAGCCTTGCAAACAGCCAAAGCAGTTTGTCTCCCTCGTGAGCGCCAAAATGCTAAAATGAAACGTTGCACTCTCTCTCCTCCAAGGAAGGTGCTAGGCAGGAATTGTCTTGCTGGTCCTCACTTGCCCTGGCAGTCATTGCAGATAAACAGCAAGACTGGGGCTCTGCTCTTTCATAGCCTTCCAAACAGCATCAGCAGTTTGTCTCCCTCGTGAGCGCCAAAATGCTAAAATGAAACGTTGCACTCTCTCTCCTCCAAGGAAGGTGCTAGGCAGGAATTGTCTTGCTGGTCCTCACTTGCCCTGGCAGTCATTGCAGATAAACAGCAAGACTGGGGCTCTGCTCTTTCCTAGCCTTGCAAACAGCAAAAGCAGTTTGTCTCCCTCGTGAGCGCCAAAATGCTAAAATGAAACGTTGCACTCTCTCTCCTCCAAGGAAGGTGCTAGGCAGGAATTGTCTTGCTGGTCCTCACTTGCCCTGGCAGTCATTGCAGATAAACAGCAAGACTCGGTCTCTGCTCTTTCCTACCCATGCAAACAGACACTGTGCTTTTTCTCAATCTCGCACTCAAAAAACAAAATGAAACGTTGCACTCTCTCTCCTCCAAGGAAGGTGCTAGGCAGGAATTGTCTTGCTGGTCCTCACTTGCCCTGGCAGTCATTGCAGATAAGCAGCAAGACTGGGGCTCTGCTCTTTCCTAGCCTTGCAAACAGCATAAGCAGTTTGTCTCCCTCGTGAGCGCCAAAATGCTAAAATGAAACGTTGCACTCTCTCTCCTCCAAGGAAGGTGCTAGGCAGGAATTGTCTTGCTGGTCCTCACTTGCCCTGGCAGTCATTGCAGATAAACAGCAAGACTAGGGCTCTGCTCTTTCATAGCCTTGCAAACAGCCAAAGCAGTTTGTCTCCCTTGTGAGCACCAAAATGCTAAAATGAAACGTTGCACTCTCTCTCCTCCAAGAAAGGTGCTAGGCAGGAATTGTCTTGCTGGTCCTCACTTGCCCTGGCAGTCATTGCAGATAAACAGCAAGACTGGGGCTCTGCTCTTTCATAGCCTTCCAAACAGCCAAAGCAGTTTGTCTCCCTTGTGAGCGCCAAAATGCTAAAATGAAACGTTGCACTCTCTCTCCTCCAAGAAAGGTGCTAGGCAGGAATTGTCTTGCTGGTCCTCACTTCCCCTGGCAGTCATTGCAGACAAACAGCAAGACTGGGGCTCTCCTGTTTCCTAGCCTTTCAAACAGCATAAGCAGTTTGTCTCCCTCGTGAGCGCCAAAATGCTAAAATGAAACGTTGCACTCTCTCTCCTCCAAGGAAGGTGCTAGGCAGGAATTGTCTTGCTGGTCCTCACTTGCCCTGGCAGTCATTGCAGATAAACAGCAAGACTGGGGCTCTGCTCTTTCCTAGCCTTGCAAACAGCAAAAGCAGTTTGTCTCCCTCGTGAGCGCCAAAATGCTAAAATGAAACGTTGCACTCTCTCTCCTCCAAGGAAGGTGCTAGGCAGGAATTGTCTTGCTGGTCCTCACTTGCCCTGGCAGTCATTGCAGATAAACAGCAAGACTCGGTCTCTGCTCTTTCCTACCCATGCAAACAGACACTGTGCTTTTTCTCAATCTCGCACTCAAAAAACAAAATGAAACGTTGCACTCTCTCTCCTCCAAGGAAGGTGCTAGGCAGGAATTGTCTTGCTGGTCCTCACTTGCCCTGGCAGTCATTGCAGATAAGCAGCAAGACTGGGGCTCTGCTCTTTCCTAGCCTTGCAAACAGCCAAAGCAGTTTGTCTCCCTCGTGAGCGCCAAAAGGGTAAAATGAAACGTTGCACTCTCTCTCCTCCAAGGAAGGTGCTAGGCAGGAATTGTCTTGCTGGTCCTCACTTGCCCTGGCAGTCATTGCAGATAAACAGCAAGACTGGGGCTCTGCTCTTTCATAGCCTTGCAAACAGCCAAAGCAGTTTGTCTCCCTTGTGAGCACCAAAATGCTAAAATGAAACGTTGCACTCTCTCTCCTCCAAGAAAGGTGCTAGGCAGGAATTGTCTTGCTGGTCCTTACCTCCCCTGGCAGTCATTGCAGACAAACAGCAAGACTGGGGCTCTCCTGTTTCCTAGCCTTTCAAACAGCATAAGCAGTTTGTCTCCCTCGTGAGCGCCAAAATGCTAAAATGAAACGTTGCACTCTCTCTCCTCCAAGGAAGGTGCTAGGCAGCAATTGTCTTGCTGGTCCTCACTTGCCCTGGCAGTCATTGCAGATAAACAGCAAGACTGGGGCTCTGCTCTTTCCTACCCATGCAAACAGCAAAAGCAGTTTGTCTCCCTAGTGAGCGCCAAAATGCTAAAATGAAACGTTGCACTCTCTCTCCTCCAAGGAAGGTGCTAGGCAGGAATTGTCTTGCTGGTCCTCACTTGCCCTGGCAGTCATTGCAGATAAACAGCAAGACTCGGTCTCTGCTCTTTCCTACCCATGCAAACAGACACTGTGCTTTTTCTCAATCTCGCACTCAAAAAACAAAATGAAACGTTGCACTCTCTCTCCTCCAAGGAAGGTGCTAGGCAGGAATTGTCTTGCTGGTCCTCACTTGCCCTGGCAGTCATTGCAGATAAGCAGCAAGACTGGGGCTCTGCTCTTTCCTAGCCTTGCAAACAGCATAAGCAGTTTGTCTCCCTCGTGAGCGCCAAAATGCTAAAATGAAACGTTGCACTCTCTCTCCTCCAAGGAAGGTGCTAGGCAGGAATTGTCTTGCTGGTCCTCACTTGCCCTGGCAGTCATTGCAGATAAACAGCAAGACTGGGGCTCTGCTCTTTCATAGCCTTGCAAACAGCCAAAGCAGTTTGTCTCCCTTGTGAGCGCCAAAATGCTAAAATGAAACGTTGCACTCTCTCTCCTCCAAGGAAGGTGCTAGGCAGGAATTGTCTTGCTGGTCCTCACTTGCCCTGGTAGTCATTGCAGATAAACAGCAAGACTGGGGCTCTGCTCTTTCCTAGCCTTGAAAACAGCCAAAGCAGTTTGTCTCCCTAGTGAGCGCCAAAATGCTAAAATGAAACGTTACACTCTCTCTCCTCCAAGGAAGGTCCTAGGCAGGAATTGTCTTGCTGGTCCTCACTTGCCCTGGAAGTCATTGCAGATAAACAACAAGACTCGGTCTCTGCTCTTTCCTACCCATGCAAACAGACACTGTGCTTTTTCTCAATCTCGCACTCCAAAAAGCAAAATGAAAGGTTGCACTCTCTCTCCTCCAAGGAAGGTGCTAGGCAGGAATTGTCTTGGTGGTCCTCACTTGCCCTGGCAGTCATTGCAGATAAACAGCAAGACTCGGGCTCTGCTCTTTCCTAGCCTTGCAAACAGCAAAAGCAGTTTGTCTCCCTCGTGAGCGCCAAAATGCTAACATGAAACGTTGCACTCTCTCTCCTCCAAGGAAGGTGCTAGGCAGGAATTGTCTTGCTGGTCCTCACTTGCCCTGGCAGTCATTGCAGATAAACAGCAAGACTGGGGCTCTGCTCTTTCCTAGCCTTGCAAACAGCCAAAGCAGTTTGTCTCCCTCGTGAGCGCCAAAATGCTAAAATGAAACGTTGCACTCTCTCTCCTCCAAGGAAGGTGCTAGGCAGGAATTGTCTTGCTGGTCCTCACTTGCCCTGGCAGTCATTGCAGATAAACAGCAAGACTGGGGCTCTGCTCTTTCCTAGCCTTGCAAACAGCCAAAGCAGTTTGTCTCGCTCGTGAGCGCCAAAATGCTAAAATGAAACGTTGCACTCTCTCTCCTCCAAGGAAGGTGCTAGGCAGGAATTGTCTTGCTGGTCCTCACTTGCCCTGGCAGTCATTGCAGATAAACAGCAAGACTGGGGCTCTGCTCTTTCCTAGCCTTGCAAACAGCAAAAGCAGTTTGTCTCCCTCGTTAGCGCCAAAATGCTAAAATGAAACGTTGCACTCTCTCTCCTCCAAGGAAGGTGCTAGGCAGGAATTGTCTTGCTGGTCCTCACTTGCCCTGGCAGTCATTGCAGATAAACAGCAAGACTCGGGCTCTGCTCTTTCCTAGCCTTGCAAACAGCAAAAGCAGTTTGTCTCCCTCGTGAGCGCCAAAATGCTAAAATGAAACGTTGCACTCTCTCTCCTCCAAGGAAGGTCCTATGCAGGAATTGTCTTGCTGGTCCTCACTTGCCCTGGAAGTCATTGCAGATAAACAACAAGACTCGGTCTCTGCTCTTTCCTACCCATGCAAACAGACACTGTGCTTTTTCTCAATCTCGCACTCCAAGAAGCAAAATGAAACGTTGCACTCTCTCTCCTCCAAGGAAGGTGCTAGGCAGGAATTGTCTTGGTGGTCCTCACTTGCCCTGGCAGTCATTGCAGATAAACAGCAAGACTCGGGCTCTGCTCTTTCCTAGCCTTTCAAACAGCAAAAGAAGTTCGTCTCCCTCGTGAGCGCCAAAATGCTAAAATGAAACGTTGCACTCTCTCTCCTCCAAGGAAGGTGCTAGGCAGGAATTGTCTTGCTGGTCCTCACTTGCCCTGGCAGTCATTGCAGATCAACAGCAAGACTGGGGCTCTGCTCTTTCCTAGCCTTGCAAACAGCAAAAGCAGTTTGTCTTCCTTGTGAGCGCCAAAATGCTAAAATGAAACGTTGCACTCTCTCTCCTCCAAGGAAGGTGCTAGGCAGGAATTGTCTTGCTGGTCCTCACTTGCCCTGGCAGTCATTGCAGATCAACAGCAAGACTGGTGCTCTGCTCTTTCCTAGCCTTGCAAACAGCCAAAGCAGTTTGTCTCCCTTGTGAGCGCCAAAATGCTAAAATGAAACGTTGCACTCTCTCTCCTCCAAGAAAGGTGCTAGGCAGGAATTGTCTTGCTGGTCCTCACTTGCCCTGGCAGTCATTGCAGATAAACAGCAAGACTCGGGCTCTGCTCTTTCCTAGCCTTGCAAACAGCAAAAGCAGTTTGTCTCCCTCGTGAGCGCCAAAATGCTAAAATGAAACGTTGCACTCTCTCTCCTCCAAGGAAGGTCCTATGCAGGAATTGTCTTGCTGGTCCTCACTTGCCCTGGAAGTCATTGCAGATAAACAACAAGACTCGGTCTCTGCTCTTTCCTACCCATGCAAACAGACACTGTGCTTTTTGTCAATCTCGCACTCCAAGAAGCAAAATGAAACGTTGCACTCTCTCTCCTCCAAGGAAGGTGCTAGGCAGGAATTGTCTTGGTGGTCCTCACTTGCCCTGGCAGTCATTGCAGATAAACAGCAAGACTCGGGCTCTGCTCTTTCCTAGCCTTTCAAACAGCAAAAGAAGTTCGTCTCCCTCGTGAGCGCCAAAATGCTAAAATGAAACGTTGCACTCTCTCTCCTCCAAGGAAGGTGCTAGGCAGGAATTGTCTTGCTGGTCCTCACTTGCCCTGGCAGTCATTGCAGATAAACAGCAAGACTGGGGCTCTGCTCTTTCCTAGCCTTGCAAACAGCCAAAGCAGTTTGTCTCCCTCGTGAGCGCCAAAATGCTAACATGAAACGTTGCACTCTCTCTCCTCCAAGGAAGGTGCTAGGCAGGAATTGTCTTGCTGGTCCTCACTTGCCCTGGCAGTCATTGCAGATAAACAGCAAGACTGGGGCTCTGCTCTTTCCTAGCCTTGCAAACAGCCAAAGCAGTTTGTCTCCCTCGTGAGCGCCAAAATGCTAAAATGAAACGTTGCACTCTCTCTCCTCCAAGGAAGGTGCTAGGCAGGAATTGTCTTGCTGGTCCTCACTTGCCCTGGCAGTCATTGCAGATAAACAGCAAGACTGGGGCTCTGCTCTTTCCTAGCCTTGCAAACAGCCAAAGCAGTTTGTCTCCCTCGTGACCGCCAAAATGCTAAAATGAAACGTTGCACTCTCTCTCCTCCAAGGAAGGTGCTAGGCAGGAATTGTCTTGCTGGTCCTCACTTGCAAGGCAGTCATTGCAGATAAACAGCAAGACTCGGTCTCTGCTCTTTCCTACCCATGCAAACAGACACTGTCCTTTTTCTCAATCTCGCACTCAAAAAACAAAATGAAACGTTGCACTCTCTCTCCTCTAAGGAAGGTGCTAGGCAGGAATTGTCTTGCTGGTCCTCACTTGCCCTGGCAGTCATTGCAGATAAGCAGCAAGACTGGGGCTCTGCTCTTTCCTAGCCTTGCAAACAGCCAAAGCAGTTTGTCTCCCTCGTGAGCGCCAAAATGCTAAAATGAAACGTTGCACTCTCTCTCCTCCAAGGAAGGTGCTAGGCAGGAATTGTCTTGCTGGTCCTCACTTGCCCTGGCAGTCATTGCAGATAAACAGCAAGACTGGGGCTCTGCTCTTTCATAGCCTTGCAAACAGCCAAAGCAGTTTGTCTCCCTTGTGAGCGCCAAAATGCTAAAATGAAACGTTGCACTCTCTCTCCTCCAAGAAAGGTGCTAGGCAGGAATTGTCTTGCTGGTCCTCACTTCCCCTGGCAGTCATTGCAGACAAACAGCAAGACTGGGGCTCTCCTGTTTCCTAGCCTTTCAAACAACATAAGCAGTTTGTCTCCCTCGTGAGCGCCAAAATGCTAAAATGAAACGTTGCACTCTCTCTCCTCCAAGGAAGGTGCTAGGCAGGAATTGTCTTGCTGGTCCTCACTTGCCCTGGCAGTCATTGCAGATAAACAGCAAGACTGGGGCTCTGCTCTTTCCTAGCCTTGCAAACAGCAAAAGCAGTTTGTCTCCCTCGTGAGCGCCAAAATGCTAAAATGAAACGTTGCACTCTCTCTCCTCCAAGGAAGGTGCTAGGCAGGAATTGTCTTGCTGGTCCTCACTTGCCCTGGCAGTCATTGCAGATAAACAGCAAGACTCGGTCTCTGCTCTTTCCTACCCATGCAAACAGACACTGTGCTTTTTCTCAATCTCGCACTCAAAAAACAAAATGAAACGTTGCACTCTCTCTCCTCCAAGGAAGGTGCTAGGCAGGAATTGTCTTGCTGGTCCTCACTTGCCCTGGCAGTCATTGCAGATAAGCAGCAAGACTGGGGCTCTGCTCTTTCCTAGCCTTGCAAACAGCCAAAGCAGTTTGTCTCCCTCGTGAGCGCCAAAATGCTAAAATGAAACGTTGCACTCTCTCTCCTCCAAGGAAGGTGCTAGGCAGGAATTGTCTTGCTGGTCCTCACTTGCCCTGGCAGTCATTGCAGATAAACAGCAAGACTGGGGCTCTGCTCTTTCATAGCCTTGCAAACAGCCAAAGCAGTTTGTCTCCCTTGTGAGCGCCAAAATGCTAAAATGAAACGTTGCACTCTCTCTCCTCCAAGAAAGGTGCTAGGCAGGAATTGTCTTGCTGGTCCTCACTTCCCCTGGCAGTCATTGCAGACAAACAGCAAGACTGGGGCTCTCCTGTTTCCTAGCCTTTCAAACAGCATAAGCAGTTTGTCTCCCTCGTGAGCGCCAAAATGCTAAAATGAAACGTTGCACTCTCTCTCCTCCAAGGAAGGTGCTAGGCAGGAATTGTCTTGCTGGTCCTCACTTGCCCTGGCAGTCATTGCAGATAAACAGCAAGACTGGGGCTCTGCTCTTTCCTAGCCTTGCAAACAGCAAAAGCAGTTTGTCTCCCTCGTGAGCGCCAAAATGCTAAAATGAAACGTTGCACTCTCTCTCCTCCAAGGAAGGTGCTAGGCAGGAATTGTCTTGCTGGTCCTCACTTGCCCTGGCAGTCATTGCAGATAAACAGCAAGACTCGGTCTCTGCTCTTTCTTACCCATGCAAACAGACACTGTGCTTTTTCTCAATCTCGCACTCAAAAAACAAAATGAAACGTTGCACTCTCTCTCCTCCAAGGAAGGTGCTAGGCAGGAATTGTCTTGCTGGTCCTCACTTGCCCTGGCAGTCATTGCAGATAAGCAGCAAGACTGGGGCTCTGCTCTTTCCTAGCCTTGCAAACAGCCAAAGCAGTTTGTCTCCCTCGTGAGCGCCAAAATGCTAACATGAAACGTTGCACTCTCTCTCCTCCAAGGAAGGTGCTAGGCAGGAATTGTCTTGCTGGTCCTCACTTGCCCTGGCAGTCATTGCAGATAAACAGCAAGACTGGGGCTCTGCTCTTTCCTAGCCTTGCAAACAGCCAAAGCAGTTTGTCTCCCTTGTGAGCGCCAAAATGCTAAAATGAAACGTTGCACTCTCTCTCCTCCAAGAAAGGTGCTAGGCAGGAATTGTCTTGCTGGTCCTCACTTCCCCTGGCAGTCATTGCAGACAAACAGCAAGACTGGGGCTCTCCTGTTTCCTAGCCTTGCAAACAGCATAAGCAGTTTGTCTCCCTCGTGAGCGCCAAAATGCTAAAATGAAACGTTGCACTCTCTCTCCTCCAAGGAAGGTGCTAGGCAGGAATTGTCTTGCTGGTCCTCACTTCCCCTGGCAGTCATTGCAGATCAACAGCAAGACTGGGGCTCTGCTCTTTCCTAGCCTTGCAAACAGCAAAAGCAGTTTGTCTCCCTTGTGAGCGCCAAAAGGGTAAAATGAAACGTTGCACTCTCTCTCCTCCAAGGAAGGTGCTAGGCAGGAATTGCCTTGCTGGTCCTCACTTGCCCTGGCAGTCATTGCAGATAAACTGCAAGACTGGGGCTCTGCTCTTTCATAGCCTTGCAAACAGCAAAAGCAGTTTGTCTCCCTTGTGAGCGCCAAAATGCTAAAATGAAACGTTGCACTCTCTCTCCTCCAAGGAAGGTGCTAGGCAGGAATTGTCTTGCTGGTCCTCACTTGCCCTGGCAGTCATTGCAGATAAACAGCAAGACTGGGGCTCTGCTCTTTCCTAGCCTTGAAAACAGCCAAAGCAGTTTGTCTCCCTAGTGAGCGCCAAAATGCTAAAATGAAACGTTGCACTCTCTCTCCTCCAAGGAAGGTCCTAGGCAGGAATTGTCTTGCTGGTCCTCACTTGCCCTGGAAGTCATTGCAGATAAACAACAAGACTCGGTCTCTGCTCTTTCCTACCCATGCAAACAGACACTGTGCTTTTTCTCAATCTCGCACTCCAAAAAGCAAAATGAAACGTTGCACTCTCTCTCCACCAAGGAAGGTGCTAGGCAGGAATTGTCTTGGTGGTCCTCACTTGCCCTGGCAGTCATTGCAGATAAACAGCAAGACTCGGGCTCTGCTCTTTCCTAGCCTTGCAAACAGCAAAAGCAGTTTGTCTCCCTCGTGAGCGCCAAAATGCTAACATGAAACGTTGCACTCTCTCTCCTCCAAGGAAGGTGCTAGGCAGGAATTGTCTTGCTGGTCCTCACTTGCCCTGGCAGTCATTGCAGATAAACTGCAAGACTGGGGCTCTGCTCTTTCCTAGCCTTGCAAACAGCCAAAGCAGTTTGTCTCCCTCGTGAGCGCCAAAATGCTAAAATGAAACGTTGCACTCTCTCTCCTCCAAGGAAGGTGCTAGGCAGGAATTGTCTTGCTGGTCCTCACTTGCCCTGGCAGTCATTGCAGATAAACAGCAAGACTGGGGCTCTGCTCTTTCCTAGCCTTGCAAACAGCCAAAGCAGTTTGTCTCACTCGTGAGCGCCAAAATGCTAAAATGAAACGTTGCACTCTCTCTCCTCCAAGGAAGGTGCTAGGCAGGAATTGTCTTGCTGGTCCTCACTTGCCCTGGCAGTCATTGCAGATAAACAGCAAGACTGGGGCTCTGCTCTTTCCTAGCCTTGCAAACAGCAAAAGCAGTTTGTCTCCCTCGTGACCGCCAAAATGCTAACATGAAACGTTGCACTCTCTCTCCTCCAAGGAAGGTGCTAGGCAGGAATTGTCTTGCTGGTCCTCACTTGCCCTGGCAGTCATTGCAGACAAACAGCAAGACTCGGTCTCTGCTCTTTCCTACCCATGCAAACAGACACTGTGCTTTTTCTCAATCTCGCACTCAAAAAACAAAATGAAACGTTGCACTCTCTCTCCTCCAAGGAAGGTGCTAGGCAGGAATTGTCTTGCTGGTCCTCACTTGCCCTGGCAGTCATTGCAGATAAGCAGCAAGACTGGGGCTCTGCTCTTTCCTAGCCTTGCAAACAGCCAAAGCAGTTTGTCTCCCTCGTGAGCGCCAAAATGCTAAAATGAAACGTTGCACTCTCTCTCCTCCAAGGAAGGTGCTAGGCAGGAATTGTCTTGCTGGTCCTCACTTGCCCTGGCAGTCATTGCAGATAAACAGCAAGACTGGGGCTCTGCTCTTTCATAGCCTTGCAAACAGCCAAAGCAGTTTGTCTCCCTTGTGAGCGCCAAAATGCTAAAATGAAACGTTGCACTCTCTCTCCACCAAGGAAGGTGCTAGGCAGGAATTGTCTTGGTGGTCCTCACTTGCCCTGGCAGTCATTGCAGATAAACAGCAAGACTCGGGCTCTGCTCTTTCCTAGCCTTGCAAACAGCAAAAGCAGTTTGTCTCCCTCGTGAGCGCCAAAATGCTAACATGAAACGTTGCACTCTCTCTCCTCCAAGGAAGGTGCTAGGCAGGAATTGTCTTGCTGGTCCTCACTTGCCCTGGCAGTCATTGCAGATAAACTGCAAGACTGGGGCTCTGCTCTTTCCTAGCCTTGCAAACAGCCAAAGCAGTTTGTCTCCCTCGTGAGCGCCAAAATGCTAAAATGAAACGTTGCACTCTCTCTCCTCCAAGGAAGGTGCTAGGCAGGAATTGTCTTGCTGGTCCTCACTTGCCCTGGCAGTCATTGCAGATAAACAGCAAGACTGGGGCTCTGCTCTTTCCTAGCCTTGCAAACAGCCAAAGCAGTTTGTCTCCCTCGTGAGCGCCAAAATGCTAAAATGAAACGTTGCACTCTCTCTCCTCCAAGGAAGGTGCTAGGCAGGAATTGTCTTGCTGGTCCTCACTTGCCCTGGCAGTCATTGCAGATAAACAGCAAGACTGGGGCTCTGCTCTTTCCTAGCCTTGCAAACAGCAAAAGCAGTTTGTCTCCCTCGTGACCGCCAAAATGCTAACATGAAACGTTGCACTCTCTCTCCTCCAAGGAAGGTGCTAGGCAGGAATTGTCTTGCTGGTCCTCACTTGCCCTGGCAGTCATTGCAGATAAACAGCAAGACTGGGGCTCTGCTCTTTCCTAGCCTTGCAAACAGCCAAAGCAGTTTGTCTCCCTTGTGAGCGCCAAAATGCTAAAATGAAACGTTGCACTCTCTCTCCTCCAAGAAAGGTGCTAGGCAGGAATTGTCTTGCTGGTCCTCACTTCCCCTGGCAGTCATTGCAGACAAACAGCAAGACTGGGGCTCTGCTCTTTCCTAGCCTTGCAAACAGCAAAAGCAGTTTGTCTCCCTCGTGAGCGCCAAAATGCTAAAATGAAACGTTGCACTCTCTCTCCTCCAAGGAAGGTGCTAGGCAGGAATTGTCTTCCTGGTCCTCACTTGCCCTGGCAGTCATTGCAGATAAACAGCAAGACTGGGGCTCTGCTCTTTCCTACCCATGCAAACAGACACTGTGCTTTTTCTCAATCTCGCACTCCAAAAAGCAATATGAAACGTTGCACTCTCTCTCCTCCAAGGAAGGTGCTAGGCAGGAATTGTCTTGCTGGTCCTCACTTGCCCTGGCAGTCATTGCAGATAAACAGCAAGACTCGGGCTCTGCTCTTTCCTAGCCTTGCAAACAGCCAAAGCAGTTTGTCTCCCTCGTGAGCGCCAAAATGGTAAAATGAAACGTTGCACTCTCTCTCCTCCAAGGAAGGTGCTAGGCAGGAATTGTCTTGCTGGTCCTCACTTGCCCTGGCAGTCATTGCAGATAAACAGCAAGACTCAGTCTCTGCTCTTTCCTACCCTTGCAAACAGACACTGTTCTTTTTCTCAATCTCGCACTCCAAAAAGCAAAATGAAACGTTGCACTCTCTCTCGTCCAAGGAAGGTGCTAGGCAGGAATTGTCTTGCTGGTCCTCACTTGCCCTGGCAGTCATTGCAGATAAACAGCAAGACTGGGGCTCTGCTCTTTCCTAGCCTAGCAAACAGCAACAGAAGTTCGTCTCCCTCGTGAGCGCCAAAATGCTAAAATGAAAAGTTGCACTCTCTCTCCTCCAAGGAAGGTGCTAGGCAGGAATTGTCTTGCTGGTCCTCACATGCCCTGGCAGTCATTGCAGATAAACAGCAAGACTGGGGCTCTGCTCTTTCCTAGCCTTGCAAACAGCAAAAGCAGTTTATCTCCCTTGTGAGCGCCAAAATGCTAAAATGAAACGTTGCACTCTCTCTCCTCCAAGGAAGGTGCTAGGCAGGAATTGTCTTGCTGGTCCTCACTTCCCCTGGCAGTCATTGCAGATAAACAGCAAGACTGGGGCTCTGCTCTTTCCTAGCCTTGCAAACAGCAAAAGCAGTTTGTCTGCCTTGTGAGCGCCAAAATGCTAAAATGAAACGTTGCACTCTCTCTCCTCCAAGGAAGGTGCTAGGCAGGAATTGTCTTGCTGGTCCTCACTTGCCCTTGCAGTCATTGCAGATAAACAGCAATACTGCGGCTCTGCTCTTTCCTAGCCTTGCAAACAGCCAAAGAAGTTTGTCTCCCTAGTGAGAGCCAAAATGCTAAAATGAAACGTTGCACTCTCTCTCCTCCAAGGAAGGTGCTAGGCAGGAATTGTCTTCCTGGTCCTCACTTGCCCTGGCAGTCATTGCAGATAAACAGCAAGACTCGGGCTCTGCTCTTTCCTACCCATGCAAACAGACACTGTGCTTTTTCTCAATCTCGCACTCCAAAAAGCGAAATGAAACGTTGCACTCTCTCTCCTCCAAGGAAGGTGCTAGGCAGGAATTGTCTTGCTGGTCCTCACTTGCCCTGGCAGTCATTGCAGATAAACAGCAAGACTCGGGCTCTGCTCTTTCCTAGCCTTGCAAACAGCCAAAGCAGTTTGTCTCCCTCGTGAGCGCCAAAATGGTAAAATGAAACGTTGCACTCTCTCTCCTCCAAGGAAGGTGCTAGGCAGGAATTGTCTTGCTGGTCCTCACTTGCCCTGGCAGTCATTGCAGATAAACAGCAAGACTCAGTCTCTGCTCTTTCCTACCCTTGCAAACAGACACTGTTCTTATTCTCAATCTCGCACTCCAAAAAGCAAAATGAAACGTTGCACTCTCTCTCGTCCAAGGAAGGTGCTAGGCAGGAATTGTCTTGCTGGTCCTCACTTGCCCTGGCAGTCATTGCAGATAAACAGCAAGACTGGGGCTCTGCTCTTTCCTAGCCTAGCAAACAGCAACAGAAGTTCGTCTCCCTCGTGAGCGCCAAAATGCTAAAATGAAAAGTTGCACTCTCTCTCCTCCAAGGAAGGTGCTAGGCAGGAATTGTCTTGCTGGTCCTCACATGCCCTGGCAGTCATTGCAGATAAACAGCAAGACTGGGGCTCTGCTCTTTCCTAGCCTTGCAAACAGCAAAAGCAGTTTATCTCCCTTGTGAGCGCCAAAATGCTAAAATGAAACGTTGCACTCTCTCTCCTCCAAGGAAGGTGCTAGGCAGGAATTGTCTTGCTGGTCCTCACTTCCCCTGGCAGTCATTGCAGATAAACAGCAAGACTGGGGCTCTGCTCTTTCCTAGCCTTGCAAACAGCAAAAGCAGTTTGTCTGCCTTGTGAGCGCCAAAATGCTAAAATGAAACGTTGCACTCTTTCTCCTCCAAGGAAGGTGCTAGGCAGGAATTGTCTTGCTGGTCCTCACTTGCCCTTGCAGTCATTGCAGATAAACAGCAATACTGCGGCTCTGCTCTTTCCTAGCCTTGCAAACAGCCAAAGAAGTTTGTCTCCCTAGTGAGAGCCAAAATGCTAAAATGAAACGTTGCACTCTCTCTCCTCCAAGGAAGGTGCTAGGCAGGAATTGTCTTCCTGGTCCTCACTTGCCCTGGCAGTCATTGCAGATAAACAGCAAGACTGGGGCTCTGCTCTTTCCTACCCATGCAAACAGACACTGTGCTTTTTCTCAATCTCGCACTCCAAAAAGCAAAATGAAACGTTGCACTCTCTCTCCTCCAAGGAAGGTGCTAGGCAGGAATTGTCTTGCTGGTCCTCACTTGCCCTGGCAGTCATTGCAGATAAACAGCAAGACTCGGGCTCTGCTCTTTCCTAGCCTTGCAAACAGCCAAAGCAGTTTGTCTCCCTCGTGAGCGCCAAAATGGTAAAATGAAACGTTGCACTCTCTCTCCTCCAAGGAAGGTGCTAGGCAGGAATTGTCTTGCTGGTCCTCACTTGCCCTGGCAGTCATTGCAGATAAACAGCAAGACTCAGTCTCTGCTCTTTCCTACCCTTGCAAACAGACACTGTTCTTTTTCTCAATCTCGCACTCCAAAAAGCAAAATGAAACGTTGCACTCTCTCTCCTCCAAGGAAGGTGCTAGGCAGGAATTGTCTTGCTGGTCCTCACTTGCCCTGGCAGTCATTGCAGATCAACAGCAAGACTGGGGCTCTGCTCTTTCCTAGCCTAGCAAACAGCAATAGAAGTTCGTCTCCCTCGTGAGCGCCAAAATGCTAAAATGAAAAGTTGCACTCTCTCTCCTCCAAGGAAGGTGCTAGGCAGGAATTGTCTTGCTGGTCCTCACTTGCCCTGGCAGTCATTGCAGATAAACAGCAAGACTGGGGCTCTGCTCTTTCCTAGCCTTGCAAACAGCAAAAGCAGTTTATCTCCCTTGTGAGCGCCAAAAGGGTAAAATGAAACGTTGCACTCTCTCTCCTCCAAGGAAGGTGCTAGGCAGGAATTGTCTTGCTGGTCCTCACTTCCCCTGGCAGTCATTGCAGATAAACAGCAAGACTGGGGCTCTGCTCTTTCCTAGCCTTGCAAACAGCCAAAGCAGTTTGTCTGCCTTGTGAGCGCCAAAATGCTAAAATGAAACGTTGCACTCTCTCTCCTCCAAGGAAGGTGCTAGGCAGGAATTGTCTTGCTGGTCCTCACTTGCCCTTGCCGTCATTGCAGATAAACAGCAAGACTGCGGCTCTGCTCTTTCCTAGCCTTGCAAACAGCCAAAGCAGTTTGTCTGCCTTGTGAGCGCCAAAATGCTAAAATGAAACGTTGCACTCTCTCTCCTCCAAGGAAGGTGCTAGGCAGGAATTGTCTTGCTGGTCCTCACTTGCCCTTGCAGTCATTGCAGATAAACAGCAAGACTGCGGCTCTGCTCTTTCCTAGCCTTGCAAACAGCCAAAGCAGTTTGTCTCCCTAGTGAGCGCCAAAATGCTAAAATGAAACGTTGCACTCTCTCTCCTCCAAGGAAGGTGCTAGGCAGGAATTGTCTTGCTGGTCCTCACTTCCCCTGGCAGTCATTGCAGATAAACAGCAAGACTGGGGCTCTGCTCTTTCCTAGCCTTGCAAACAGCCAAAGCAGTTTGTCTGCCTTGTGAGCGCCAAAATGCTAAAATGAAACGTTGCACTCTCTCTCCTCCAAGGAAGGTGCTAGGCAGGAATTGTCTTGCTGGTCCTCACTTGCCCTTGCAGTCATTGCAGATAAACAGCAAGAGTGCGGCTCTGCTCTTTCCTAGCCTTGCCAACAGCCAAAGCAGTTTGTCTCCCTCGTGAGCGCCAAAATGCTAAAATGAAACGTTGCACTCTCTCTCCTCCAAGGAAGGTGCTAGGCAGGAATTGTCTTGCTGGTCCTCACTTGCCCTGGCAGTCATTGCAGATAAACAGCAAGACTGGGGCTCTGCTCTTTCCTACCCATGCAAACAGACACTGTGCTTTTTCTCAATCTCGCACTCCAAAAAGCAAAATGAAACGTTGCACTCTCTCTCCTCCAAGGAAGGTGCTAGGCAGGAATTGTCTTGCTGGTCCTCACTTGCCCTGGCAGTCATTGCAGATAAACAGCAAGACTGGGGCTCTGCTCTTTCCTAGCCTAGCAAACAGCAACAGAAGTTCGTCTCCCTCGTGAGCGCCAAAATGCTAAAATGAAAAGTTGCACTCTCTCTCCTCCAAGGAAGGTGCTAGGCAGGAATTGTCTTGCTGGTCCTCACATGCCCTGGCAGTCATTGCAGATAAACAGCAAGACTGGGGCTCTGCTCTTTCCTAGCCTTGCAAACAGCAAAAGCAGTTTATCTCCCTTGTGAGCGCCAAAATGCTAAAATGAAACGTTGCACTCTCTCTCCTCCAAGGAAGGTGCTAGGCAGGAATTGTCTTGCTGGTCCTCACTTCCCCTGGCAGTCATTGCAGATAAACAGCAAGACTGGGGCTCTGCTCTTTCCTAGCCTTGCAAACAGCAAAAGCAGTTTGTCTGCCTTGTGAGCGCCAAAATGCTAAAATGAAACGTTGCACTCTCTCTCCTCCAAGGAAGGTGCTAGGCAGGAATTGTCTTGCTGGTCCTCACTTGCCCTTGCAGTCATTGCAGATAAACAGCAATACTGCGGCTCTGCTCTTTCCTAGCCTTGCAAACAGCCAAAGAAGTTTGTCTCCCTAGTGAGAGCCAAAATGCTAAAATGAAACGTTGCACTCTCTCTCCTCCAAGGAAGGTGCTAGGCAGGAATTGTCTTCCTGGTCCTCACTTGCCCTGGCAGTCATTGCAGATAAACAGCAAGACTGGGGCTCTGCTCTTTCCTACCCATGCAAACAGACACTGTGCTTTTTCTCAATCTCGCACTCCAAAAAGCAAAATGAAACGTTGCACTCTCTCTCCTCCAAGGAAGGTGCTAGGCAGGAATTGTCTTGCTGGTCCTCACTTGCCCTGGCAGTCATTGCAGATAAACAGCAAGACTCGGGCTCTGCTCTTTCCTAGCCTTGCAAACAGCCAAAGCAGTTTGTCTCCCTCGTGAGCGCCAAAATGCTAAAATGAAACGTTGCACTCTCTCTCCTCCAAGGAAGGTGCTAGGCAGGAATTGTCTTGCTGGTCCTCACTTGCCCTGGCAGTCATTGCAGATAAACAGCAAGACTCAGTCTCTGCTCTTTCCTACCCTTGCAAACAGACACTGTTCTTTTTCTCAATCTCGCACTCCAAAAAGCAAAATGAAACGTTGCACTCTCTCTCCTCCAAGGAAGGTGCTAGGCAGGAATTGTCTTGCTGGTCCTCACTTGCCCTGGCAGTCATTGCAGATCAACAGCAAGACTGGGGCTCTGCTCTTTCCTAGCCTAGCAAACAGCAATAGAAGTTCGTCTCCCTCGTGAGCGCCAAAATGCTAAAATGAAAAGTTGCACTCTCTCTCCTCCAAGGAAGGTGCTAGGCAGGAATTGTCTTGCTGGTCCTCACTTGCCCTGGCAGTCATTGCAGATAAACAGCAAGACTGGGGCTCTGCTCTTTCCTAGCCTTGCAAACAGCAAAAGCAGTTTATCTCCCTTGTGAGCGCCAAAAGGGTAAAATGAAACGTTGCACTCTCTCTCCTCCAAGGAAGGTGCTAGGCAGGAATTGTCTTGCTGGTCCTCACTTCCCCTGGCAGTCATTGCAGATAAACAGCAAGACTGGGGCTCTGCTCTTTCCTAGCCTTGCAAACAGCAAAAGCAGTTTGTCTGCCTTGTGAGCGCCAAAATGCTAAAATGAAACGTTGCACTCTCTCTCCTCCAAGGAAGGTGCTAGGCAGGAATTGTCTTGCTGGTCCTCACTTGCCCTTGCCGTCATTGCAGATAAACAGCAAGACTGCGGCTCTGCTCTTTCCTAGCCTTGCAAACAGCCAAAGAAGTTTGTCTGCCTTGTGAGCGCCAGAATGCTAAAATGAAACGTTGCACTCTCTCTCCTCCAAGGAAGGTGCTAGGCAGGAATTGTCTTGCTGGTCCTCACTTGCCCTTGCAGTCATTGCAGATAAACAGCAAGACTGCGGCTCTGCTCTTTCCTAGCCTTGCAAACAGCCAAAGCAGTTTGTCTCCCTAGTGAGCGCCAAAATGCTAAAATGAAACGTTGCACTCTCTCTCCTCCAAGGAAGGTGCTAGGCAGGAATTGTCTTGCTGGTCCTCACTTCCCCTGGCAGTCATTGCAGATAAACAGCAAGACTGCGGCTCTGCTCTTTCCTACCCATGCAAACAGACACTGTGCTTTTTCTCAATCTCGCACTCCAAAAAGCAAAATGAAACGTTGCACTCTCTCTCCTCCAAGGAAGGTGCTAGGCAGGAATTGTCTTGCTGGTCCTCACTTGCCCTGGCAGTCATTGCAGATAAACAGCAAGACTCGGGCTCTGCTCTTTCCTAGCCTTGCAAACAGCCAAAGCAGTTTGTCTCCCTCGTGAGCGCCAAAATGGTAAAATGAAACGTTGCACTCTCTCTCCTCCAAGGAAGGTGCTAGGCAGGAATTGTCTTGCTGGTCCTCACTTGCCCTGGCAGTCATTGCAGATAAACAGCAAGACTCAGTCTCTGCTCTTTCCTACCCTTGCAAACAGACACTGTTCTTTTTCTCAATCTCGCACTCCAAAAAGCAAAATGAAACGTTGCACTCTCTCTCCTCCAAGGAAGGTGCTAGGCAGGAATTGTCTTGCTGGTCCTCACTTGCCCTGGCAGTCATTGCAGATCAACAGCAAGACTGGGGCTCTGCTCTTTCCTAGCCTAGCAAACAGCAACAGAAGTTCGTCTCCCTCGTGAGCGCCAAAATGCTAAAATGAAAAGTTGCACTCTCTCTCCTCCAAGGAAGGTGCTAGGCAGGAATTGTCTTGCTGGTCCTCACATGCCCTGGCAGTCATTGCAGATAAACAGCAAGACTGGGGCTCTGCTCTTTCCTAGCCTTGCAAACAGCAAAAGCAGTTTATCTCCCTTGTGAGCGCCAAAATGCTAAAATGAAACGTTGCACTCTCTCTCCTCCAAGGAAGGTGCTAGGCAGGAATTGTCTTGCTGGTCCTCACTTCCCCTGGCAGTCATTGCAGATAAACAGCAAGACTGGGGCTCTGCTCTTTCCTAGCCTTGCAAACAGCAAAAGCAGTTTGTCTGCCTTGTGAGCGCCAAAATGCTAAAATGAAACGTTGCACTCTCTCTCCTCCAAGGAAGGTGCTAGGCAGGAATTGTCTTGCTGGTCCTCACTTGCCCTTGCAGTCATTGCAGATAAACAGCAATACTGCGGCTCTGCTCTTTCCTAGCCTTGCAAACAGCCAAAGAAGTTTGTCTCCCTAGTGAGAGCCAAAATGCTAAAATGAAACGTTGCACTCTCTCTCCTCCAAGGAAGGTGCTAGGCAGGAATTGTCTTCCTGGTCCTCACTTGCCCTGGCAGTCATTGCAGATAAACAGCAAGACTGGGGCTCTGCTCTTTCCTACCCATGCAAACAGACACTGTGCTTTTTCTCAATCTCGCACTCCAAAAAGCAAAATGAAACGTTGCACTCTCTCTCCTCCAAGGAAGGTGCTAGGCAGGAATTGTCTTGCTGGTCCTCACTTGCCCTGGCAGTCATTGCAGATAAACAGCAAGACTCGGGCTCTGCTCTTTCCTAGCCTTGCAAACAGCCAAAGCAGTTTGTCTCCCTCGTGAGCGCCAAAATGCTAAAATGAAACGTTGCACTCTCTCTCCTCCAAGGAAGGTGCTAGGCAGGAATTGTCTTGCTGGTCCTCACTTGCCCTGGCAGTCATTGCAGATAAACAGCAAGACTCAGTCTCTGCTCTTTCCTACCCTTGCAAACAGACACTGTTCTTATTCTCAATCTCGCACTCCAAAAAGCAAAATGAAACGTTGCACTCTCTCTCGTCCAAGGAAGGTGCTAGGCAGGAATTGTCTTGCTGGTCCTCACTTGCCCTGGCAGTCATTGCAGATAAACAGCAAGACTGGGGCTCTGCTCTTTCCTAGCCTAGCAAACAGCAACTGAAGTTCGTCTCCCTCGTGAGCGCCAAAATGCTAAAATGAAAAGTTGCACTCTCTCTCCTCCAAGGAAGGTGCTAGGCAGGAATTGTCTTGCTGGTCCTCACATGCCCTGGCAGTCATTGCAGATAAACAGCAAGACTGGGGCTCTGCTCTTTCCTAGCCTTGCAAACAGCAAAAGCAGTTTATCTCCCTTGTGAGCGCCAAAAGGGTAAAATGAAACGTTGCACTCTCTCTCCTCCAAGGAAGGTGCTAGGCAGGAATTGTCTTGCTGGTCCTCACTTCCCCTGGCAGTCATTGCAGATAAACAGCAAGACTGGGGCTCTGCTCTTTCCTAGCCTTGCAAACAGCAAAAGCAGTTTGTCTGCCTTGTGAGCGCCAAAATGCTAAAATGAAACGTTGCACTCTCTCTCCTCCAAGGAAGGTGCTAGGCAGGAATTGTCTTGCTGGTCCTCACTTGCCCTTGCCGTCATTGCAGATAAACAGCAAGACTGCGGCTCTGCTCTTTCCTAGCCTTGCAAACAGCCAAAGAAGTTTGTCTGCCTTGTGAGCGCCAGAATGCTAAAATGAAACGTTGCACTCTCTCTCCTCCAAGGAAGGTGCTAGGCAGGAATTGTCTTGCTGGTCCTCACTTGCCCTTGCAGTCATTGCAGATAAACAGCAAGACTGCGGCTCTGCTCTTTCCTAGCCTTGCAAACAGCCAAAGCAGTTTGTCTCCCTAGTGAGCGCCAAAATGCTAAAATGAAACGTTGCACTCTCTCTCCTCCAAGGAAGGTGCTAGGCAGGAATTGTCTTGCTGGTCCTCACTTCCCCTGGCAGTCATTGCAGATAAACAGCAAGACTGCGGCTCTGCTCTTTCCTACCCATGCAAACAGACACTGTGCTTTTTCTCAATCTCGCACTCCAAAAAGCAAAATGAAACGTTGCACTCTCTCTCCTCCAAGGAAGGTGCTAGGCAGGAATTGTCTTGCTGGTCCTCACTTGCCCTGGCAGTCATTGCAGATAAACAGCAAGACTCGGGCTCTGCTCTTTCCTAGCCTTGCAAACAGCCAAAGCAGTTTGTCTCCCTCGTGAGCGCCAAAATGGTAAAATGAAACGTTGCACTCTCTCTCCTCCAAGGAAGGTGCTAGGCAGGAATTGTCTTGCTGGTCCTCACTTGCCCTGGCAGTCATTGCAGATAAACAGCAAGACTCAGTCTCTGCTCTTTCCTACCCTTGCAAACAGACACTGTTCTTTTTCTCAATCTCGCACTCCAAAAAGCAAAATGAAACGTTGCACTCTCTCTCCTCCAAGGAAGGTGCTAGGCAGGAATTGTCTTGCTGGTCCTCACTTGCCCTGGCAGTCATTGCAGATCAACAGCAAGACTGGGGCTCTGCTCTTTCCTAGCCTAGCAAACAGCAACAGAAGTTCGTCTCCCTCGTGAGCGCCAAAATGCTAAAATGAAAAGTTGCACTCTCTCTCCTCCAAGGAAGGTGCTAGGCAGGAATTGTCTTGCTGGTCCTCACATGCCCTGGCAGTCATTGCAGATAAACAGCAAGACTGGGGCTCTGCTCTTTCCTAGCCTTGCAAACAGCAAAAGCAGTTTATCTCCCTTGTGAGCGCCAAAATGCTAAAATGAAACGTTGCACTCTCTCTCCTCCAAGGAAGGTGCTAGGCAGGAATTGTCTTGCTGGTCCTCACTTCCCCTGGCAGTCATTGCAGATAAACAGCAAGACTGGGGCTCTGCTCTTTCCTAGCCTTGCAAACAGCCAAAGCAGTTTGTCTGCCTTGTGAGCGCCAAAATGCTAAAATGAAACGTTGCACTCTCTCTCCTCCAAGGAAGGTGCTAGGCAGGAATTGTCTTGCTGGTCCTCACTTGCCCTTGCAGTCATTGCAGATAAACAGCAATACTGCGGCTCTGCTCTTTCCTAGCCTTGCAAACAGCCAAAGAAGTTTGTCTCCCTAGTGAGAGCCAAAATGCTAAAATGAAACGTTGCACTCTCTCTCCTCCAAGGAAGGTGCTAGGCAGGAATTGTCTTCCTGGTCCTCACTTGCCCTGGCAGTCATTGCAGATAAACAGCAAGACTGGGGCTCTGCTCTTTCCTACCCATGCAAACAGACACTGTGCTTTTTCTCAATCTCGCACTCCAAAAAGCAAAATGAAACGTTGCACTCTCTCTCCTCCAAGGAAGGTGCTAGGCAGGAATTGTCTTGCTGGTCCTCACTTGCCCTGGCAGTCATTGCAGATAAACAGCAAGACTCGGGCTCTGCTCTTTCCTAGCCTTGCAAACAGCCAAAGCAGTTTGTCTCCCTCGTGAGCGCCAAAATGGTAAAATGAAACGTTGCACTCTCTCTCCTCCAAGGAAGGTGCTAGGCAGGAATTGTCTTGCTGGTCCTCACTTGCCCTGGCAGTCATTGCAGATAAACAGCAAGACTCAGTCTCTGCTCTTTCCTACCCTTGCAAACAGACACTGTTCTTATTCTCAATCTCGCACTCCAAAAAGCAAAATGAAACGTTGCACTCTCTCTCGTCCAAGGAAGGTGCTAGGCAGGAATTGTCTTGCTGGTCCTCACTTGCCCTGGCAGTCATTGCAGATAAACAGCAAGACTGGGGCTCTGCTCTTTCCTAGCCTAGCAAACAGCAACTGAAGTTCGTCTCCCTCGTGAGCGCCAAAATGCTAAAATGAAAAGTTGCACTCTCTCTCCTCCAAGGAAGGTGCTAGGCAGGAATTGTCTTGCTGGTCCTCACATGCCCTGGCAGTCATTGCAGATAAACAGCAAGACTGGGGCTCTGCTCTTTCCTAGCCTTGCAAACAGCAAAAGCAGTTTATCTCCCTTGTGAGCGCCAAAATGCTAAAATGAAACGTTGCACTCTCTCTCCTCCAAGGAAGGTGCTAGGCAGGAATTGTCTTGCTGGTCCTCACTTCCCCTGGCAGTCATTGCAGATAAACAGCAAGACTGGGGCTCTGCTCTTTCCTAGCCTTGCAAACAGCAAAAGCAGTTTGTCTGCCTTGTGAGCGCCAAAATGCTAAAATGAAACGTTGCACTCTCTCTCCTCCAAGGAAGGTGCTAGGCAGGAATTGTCTTGCTGGTCCTCACTTGCCCTTGCAGTCATTGCAGATAAACAGCAATACTGCGGCTCTGCTCTTTCCTAGCCTTGCAAACAGCCAAAGAAGTTTGTCTCCCTAGTGAGAGCCAAAATGCTAAAATGAAACGTTGCACTCTCTCTCCTCCAAGGAAGGTGCTAGGCAGGAATTGTCTTCCTGGTCCTCACTTGCCCTGGCAGTCATTGCAGATAAACAGCAAGACTGGGGCTCTGCTCTTTCCTACCCATGCAAACAGACACTATGCTTTTTCTCAATCTCGCACTCCAAAAAGCAAAATGAAACGTTGCACTCTCTCTCCTCCAAGAAGGTGCTAGGCAGGAATTGTCTTGCTGGTCCTCACTTGCCCTGGCAGTCATTGCAGATAAACAGCAAGACTCGGGCTCTGCTCTTTCCTAGCCTTGCAAACAGCCAAAGCAGTTTGTCTCCCTCGTGAGCGCCAAAATGCTAAAATGAAACGTTGCACTCTCTCTCCTCCAAGGAAGGTGCTAGGCAGGAATTGTCTTGCTGGTCCTCACTTGCCCTGGCAGTCATTGCAGATAAACAGCAAGACTCAGTCTCTGCTCTTTCCTACCCTTGCAAACAGACACTGTTCTTTTTCTCAATCTCGCACTCCAAAAAGCAAAATGAAACGTTGCACTCTCTCTCCTCCAAGGAAGGTGCTAGGCAGGAATTGTCTTGCTGGTCCTCACTTGCCCTGGCAGTCATTGCAGATCAACAGCAAGACTGGGGCTCTGCTCTTTCCTAGCCTAGCAAACAGCAATAGAAGTTCGTCTCCCTCGTGAGCGCCAAAATGCTAAAATGAAAAGTTGCACTCTCTCTCCTCCAAGGAAGGTGCTAGGCAGGAATTGTCTTGCTGGTCCTCACTTGCCCTGGCAGTCATTGCAGATAAACAGCAAGACTGGGGCTCTGCTCTTTCCTAGCCTTGCAAACAGCAAAAGCAGTTTATCTCCCTTGTGAGCGCCAAAAGGGTAAAATGAAACGTTGCACTCTCTCTCCTCCAAGGAAGGTGCTAGGCAGGAATTGTCTTGCTGGTCCTCACTTCCCCTGGCAGTCATTGCAGATAAACAGCAAGACTGGGGCTCTGCTCTTTCCTAGCCTTGCAAACAGCAAAAGCAGTTTGTCTGCCTTGTGAGCGCCAAAATGCTAAAATGAAACGTTGCACTCTCTCTCCTCCAAGGAAGGTGCTAGGCAGGAATTGTCTTGCTGGTCCTCACTTGCCCTTGCCGTCATTGCAGATAAACAGCAAGACTGCGGCTCTGCTCTTTCCTAGCCTTGCAAACAGCCAAAGCAGTTTGTCTGCCTTGTGAGCGCCAAAATGCTAAAATGAAACGTTGCACTCTCTCTCCTCCAAGGAAGGTGCTAGGCAGGAATTGTCTTGCTGGTCCTCACTTGCCCTTGCAGTCATTGCAGATAAACAGCAAGACTGCGGCTCTGCTCTTTCCTAGCCTTGCAAACAGCCAAAGCAGTTTGTCTCCCTAGTGAGCGCCAAAATGCTAAAATGAAACGTTGCACTCTCTCTCCTCCAAGGAAGGTGCTAGGCAGGAATTGTCTTGCTGGTCCTCACTTCCCCTGGCAGTCATTGCAGATAAACAGCAAGACTGCGGCTCTGCTCTTTCCTAGCCTTGCAAACAGCCAAAGCAGTTTGTCTGCCTTGTGAGCGCCAAAATGCTAAAATGAAACGTTGCACTCTCTCTCCTCCAAGGAAGGTGCTAGGCAGGAATTGTCTTGCTGGTCCTCACTTGCCCTTGCAGTCATTGCAGATAAACAGCAAGACTGCGGCTCTGCTCTTTCCTAGCCTTGCCAACAGCCAAAGCAGTTTGTCTCCCTAGTGAGCGCCAAAATGCTAAAATGAAACGTTGCACTCTCTCTCCTCCAAGGAAGGTGCTAGGCAGGAATTGTCTTGCTGGTCCTCACTTGCCCTGGCAGTCATTGCAGATAAACAGCAAGACTGGGGCTCTGCTCTTTCCTACCCATGCAAACAGACACTGTGCTTTTTCTCAATCTCGCACTCCAAAAAGCAAAATGAAACGTTGCACTCTCTCTCCTCCAAGGAAGGTGCTAGGCAGGAATTGTCTTGCTGGTCCTCACTTGCCCTGGCAGTCATTGCAGATAAACAGCAAGACTGGGGCTCTGCTCTTTCCTAGCCTAGCAAACAGCAACAGAAGTTCGTCTCCCTCGTGAGCGCCAAAATGCTAAAATGAAAAGTTGCACTCTCTCTCCTCCAAGGAAGGTGCTAGGCAGGAATTGTCTTGCTGGTCCTCACATGCCCTGGCAGTCATTGCAGATAAACAGCAAGACTGCGGCTCTGCTCTTTCCTAGCCTTGCAAACAGCCAAAGCAGTTTGTCTGCCTTGTGAGCGCCAAAATGCTAAAATGAAACGTTGCACTCTCTCTCCTCCAAGGAAGGTGCTAGGCAGGAATTGTCTTGCTGGTCCTCACTTGCCCTTGCAGTCATTGCAGATAAACAGCAAGACTGCGGCTCTGCTCTTTCCTAGCCTTGCAAACAGCCAAAGCAGTTTGTCTCCCTAGTGAGCGCCAAAATGCTAAAATGAAACGTTGCACTCTCTCTCCTCCAAGGAAGGTGCTAGGCAGGAATTGTCTTGCTGGTCCTCACTTCCCCTGGCAGTCATTGCAGATAAACAGCAAGACTGCGGCTCTGCTCTTTCCTAGCCTTGCAAACAGCCAAAGCAGTTTGTCTGCCTTGTGAGCGCCAAAATGCTAAAATGAAACGTTGCACTCTCTCTCCTCCAAGGAAGGTGCTAGGCAGGAATTGTCTTGCTGGTCCTCACTTGCCCTTGCAGTCATTGCAGATAAACAGCAAGACTGCGGCTCTGCTCTTTCCTAGCCTTGCAAACAGCCAAAGAAGTTTGTCTCCCTAGTGAGCGCCAAAATGCTAAAATGAAACGTTGCACTCTCTCTCCTCCAAGGAAGGTGCTAGGCAGGAATTGTCTTGCTGGTCCTCACTTGCCCTGGCAGTCATTGCAGATAAACAGCAAGACTGGGGCTCTGCTCTTTCCTACCCATGCAAACAGACACTGTGCTTTTTCTCAATCTCGCACTCCAAAAAGCAAAATGAAACGTTGCACTCTCTCTCCTCCAAGGAAGGTGCTAGGCAGGAATTGTCTTGCTGGTCCTCACTTGCCCTGGCAGTCATTGCAGATAAACAGCAAGACTGGGGCTCTGCTCTTTCCTAGCCTAGCAAACAGCAACAGAAGTTCGTCTCCCTCGTGAGCGCCAAAATGCTAAAATGAAAAGTTGCACTCTCTCTCCTCCAAGGAAGGTGCTAGGCAGGAATTGTCTTGCTGGTCCTCACATGCCCTGGCAGTCATTGCAGATAAACAGCAAGACTGGGGCTCTGCTCTTTCCTAGCCTTGCAAACAGCAAAAGCAGTTTATCTCCCTTGTGAGCGCCAAAATGCTAAAATGAAACGTTGCACTCTCTCTCCTCCAAGGAAGGTGCTAGGCAGGAATTGTCTTGCTGGTCCTCACTTCCCCTGGCAGTCATTGCAGATAAACAGCAAGACTGGGGCTCTGCTCTTTCCTAGCCTTGCAAACAGCAAAAGCAGTTTGTCTGCCTTGTGAGCGCCAAAATGCTAAAATGAAACGTTGCACTCTCTCTCCTCCAAGGAAGGTGCTAGGCAGGAATTGTCTTGCTGGTCCTCACTTGCCCTTGCAGTCATTGCAGATAAACAGCAATACTGCGGCTCTGCTCTTTCCTAGCCTTGCCAACAGCCAAAGAAGTTTGTCTCCCTAGTGAGAGCCAAAATGCTAAAATGAAACGTTGCACTCTCTCTCCTCCAAGGAAGGTGCTAGGCAGGAATTGTCTTGCTGGTCCTCACATGCCCTGGCAGTCATTGCAGATAAACAGCAAGACTGGGGCTCTGCTCTTTCCTAGCCTTGCAAACAGCAAAAGCAGTTTATCTCCCTTGTGAGCGCCAAAATGCTAAAATGAAACGTTGCACTCTCTCTCCTCCAAGGAAGGTGCTAGGCAGGAATTGTCTTGCTGGTCCTCACTTCCCCTGGCAGTCATTGCAGATAAACAGCAAGACTGGGGCTCTGCTCTTTCCTAGCCTTGCAAACAGCCAAAGCAGTTTGTCTGCCTTGTGAGCGCCAAAATGCTAAAATGAAACGTTGCACTCTCTCTCCTCCAAGGAAGGTGCTAGGCAGGAATTGTCTTGCTGGTCCTCACTTGCCCTTGCAGTCATTGCAGATAAACAGCAATACTGCGGCTCTGCTCTTTCCTAGCCTTGCAAACAGCCAAAGAAGTTTGTCTCCCTAGTGAGAGCCAAAATGCTAAAATGAAACGTTGCACTCTCTCTCCTCCAAGGAAGGTGCTAGGCAGGAATTGTCTTCCTGGTCCTCACTTGCCCTGGCAGTCATTGCAGATAAACAGCAAGACTGGGGCTCTGCTCTTTCCTACCCATGCAAACAGACACTGTGCTTTTTCTCAATCTCGCACTCCAAAAAGCAAAATGAAACGTTGCACTCTCTCTCCTCCAAGGAAGGTGCTAGGCAGGAATTGTCTTGCTGGTCCTCACTTGCCCTGGCAGTCATTGCAGATAAACAGCAAGACTCGGGCTCTGCTCTTTCCTAGCCTTGCAAACAGCCAAAGCAGTTTGTCTCCCTCGTGAGCGCCAAAATGCTAAAATGAAACGTTGCACTCTCTCTCCTCCAAGGAAGGTGCTAGGCAGGAATTGTCTTGCTGGTCCTCACTTGCCCTGGCAGTCATTGCAGATAAACAGCAAGACTCAGTCTCTGCTCTTTCCTACCCTTGCAAACAGACACTGTTCTTTTTCTCAATCTCGCACTCCAAAAAGCAAAATGAAACGTTGCACTCTCTCTCCTCCAAGGAAGGTGCTAGGCAGGAATTGTCTTGCTGGTCCTCACTTGCCCTGGCAGTCATTGCAGATCAACAGCAAGACTGGGGCTCTGCTCTTTCCTAGCCTAGCAAACAGCAATAGAAGTTCGTCTCCCTCGTGAGCGCCAAAATGCTAAAATGAAAAGTTGCACTCTCTCTCCTCCAAGGAAGGTGCTAGGCAGGAATTGTCTTGCTGGTCCTCACTTCCCCTGGCAGTCATTGCAGATAAACAGCAAGACTGGGGCTCTGCTCTTTCCTAGCCTTGCAAACAGCAAAAGCAGTTTGTCTGCCTTGTGAGCGCCAAAATGCTAAAATGAAACGTTGCACTCTCTCTCCTCCAAGGAAGGTGCTAGGCAGGAATTGTCTTGCTGGTCCTCACTTGCCCTTGCCGTCATTGCAGATAAACAGCAAGACTGCGGCTCTGCTCTTTCCTAGCCTTGCAAACAGCCAAAGAAGTTTGTCTGCCTTGTGAGCGCCAGAATGCTAAAATGAAACGTTGCACTCTCTCTCCTCCAAGGAAGGTGCTAGGCAGGAATTGTCTTGCTGGTCCTCACTTGCCCTTGCAGTCATTGCAGATAAACAGCAAGACTGCGGCTCTGCTCTTTCCTAGCCTTGCAAACAGCCAAAGCAGTTTGTCTCCCTAGTGAGCGCCAAAATGCTAAAATGAAACGTTGCACTCTCTCTCCTCCAAGGAAGGTGCTAGGCAGGAATTGTCTTGCTGGTCCTCACTTCCCCTGGCAGTCATTGCAGATAAACAGCAAGACTGCGGCTCTGCTCTTTCCTAGCCTTGCAAACAGCCAAAGCAGTTTGTCTGCCTTGTGAGCGCCAAAATGCTAAAATGAAACGTTGCACTCTCTCTCCTCCAAGGAAGGTGCTAGGCAGGAATTGTCTTGCTGGTCCTCACTTGCCCTTGCAGTCATTGCAGATAAACAGCAAGACTGCGGCTCTGCTCTTTCCTAGCCTTGCCAACAGCCAAAGCAGTTTGTCTCGCTCGTGAGCGCCAAAATGCTAAAATGAAACGTTGCACTCTCTCTCCTCCAAGGAAGGTGCTAGGCAGGAATTGTCTTGCTGGTCCTCACTTGCCCTGGCAGTCATTGCAGATAAACAGCAAGACTGGGGCTCTGCTCTTTCCTACCCATGCAAACAGACACTGTGCTTTTTCTCAATCTCGCACTCCAAAAAGCAAAATGTAACGTTGCACTCTCTCTCCTCCAAGGAAGGTGCTAGGCAGGAATTGTCTTGCTGGTCCTCACTTGCCCTGGCAGTCATTGCAGATAAACAGCAAGACTCGGGCTCTGCTCTTTCCTAGCCTTGCAAACAGCCAAAGCAGTTTGTCTCCCTAGTGAGCGCCAAAATGCTAAAATGAAACGTTGCACTCTCTCTCGTCCAAGGAAGGTGCTAGGCAGGAATTGTCTTGCTGGTCCTCACTTGCCCTGGCAGTCATTGCAGATAAACAGCAAGACTCGGGCTCTGCTCTTTCCTAGCCTAGCAAACAGCAACAGAAGTTCGTCTCCCTCGTGAGCGCCAAAATGCTAAAATGAAAAGTTGCACTCTCTCTCCTCCAAAGGAAGGTGCTAGGCAGGAATTGTCTTGCTGGTCCTCACATGCCCTGGCAGTCATTGCAGATAAACAGCAAGACTGGGGCTCTGCTCTTTCCTAGCCTTGCAAACAGCAAAAGCAGTTTATCTCCCTTGTGAGCGCCAAAATGCTAAAATGAAACGTTGCACTCTCTCTCCTCCAAGGAAGGTGCTAGGCAGGAATTGTCTTGCTGGTCCTCACTTCCCCTGGCAGTCATTGCAGATAAACAGCAAGACTGGGGCTCTGCTCTTTCCTAGCCTTGCAAACAGCAAAAGCAGTTTGTCTGCCTTGTGAGCGCCAAAATGCTAAAATGAAACGTTGCACTCTCTCTCCTCCAAGGAAGGTGCTAGGCAGGAATTGTCTTGCTGGTCCTCACTTGCCCTGGCAGTCATTGCAGATAAACAGCAAGACTGGGGCTCTGCTCTTTCCTACCCATGCAAACAGACACTGTGCTTTTTCTCAATCTCGCACTCCAAAAAGCAAAATGAAACGTTGCACTCTCTCTCCTCCAAGGAAGGTGCTAGGCAGGAATTGTCTTGCTGGTCCTCACTTGCCCTGGCAGTCATTGCAGATAAACAGCAAGACTCGGGCTCTGCTCTTTCCTAGCCTTGCAAACAGCCAAAGCAGTTTGTCTCCCTCGTGAGCGCCAAAATGCTAAAATGAAACGTTGCACTCTCTCTCCTCCAAGGAAGGTGCTAGGCAGGAATTGTCTTGCTGGTCCTCACTTGCCCTGGCAGTCATTGCAGATAAACAGCAAGACTCAGTCTCTGCTCTTTCCTACCCTTGCAAACAGACACTGTTCTTTTTCTCAATCTCGCACTCCAAAAAGCAAAATGAAACGTTGCACTCTCTCTCCTCCAAGGAAGGTGCTAGGCAGGAATTGTCTTGCTGGTCCTCACTTGCCCTGGCAGTCATTGCAGATCAACAGCAAGACTGGGGCTCTGCTCTTTCCTAGCCTAGCAAACAGCAATAGAAGTTCGTCTCCCTCGTGAGCGCCAAAATGCTAAAATGAAAAGTTGCACTCTCTCTCCTCCAAGGAAGGTGCTAGGCAGGAATTGTCTTGCTGGTCCTCACTTGCCCTGGCAGTCATTGCAGATAAACAGCAAGACTGGGGCTCTGCTCTTTCCTAGCCTTGCAAACAGCAAAAGCAGTTTATCTCCCTTGTGAGCGCCAAAAGGGTAAAATGAAACGTTGCACTCTCTCTCCTCCAAGGAAGGTGCTAGGCAGGAATTGTCTTGCTGGTCCTCACTTGCCCTTGCAGTCATTGCAGATAAACAGCAAGACTGCGGCTCTGCTCTTTCCTAGCCTTGCAAACAGCCAAAGCAGTTTGTCTCCCTAGTGAGCGCCAAAATGCTAAAATGAAACGTTGCACTCTCTCTCCTCCAAGGAAGGTGCTAGGCAGGAATTGTCTTGCTGGTCCTCACTTCCCCTGGCAGTCATTGCAGATAAACAGCAAGACTGCGGCTCTGCTCTTTCCTAGCCTTGCAAACAGCCAAAGCAGTTTGTCTGCCTTGTGAGCGCCAAAATGCTAAAATGAAACGTTGCACTCTCTCTCCTCCAAGGAAGGTGCTAGGCAGGAATTGTCTTGCTGGTCCTCACTTGCCCTTGCAGTCATTGCAGATAAACAGCAAGACTGCGGCTCTGCTCTTTCCTAGCCTTGCCAACAGCCAAAGCAGTTTGTCTCCCTAGTGAGCGCCAAAATGCTAAAATGAAACGTTGCACTCTCTCTCCTCCAAGGAAGGTGCTAGGCAGGAATTGTCTTGCTGGTCCTCACTTGCCCTGGCAGTCATTGCAGATAAACAGCAAGACTGGGGCTCTGCTCTTTCCTACCCATGCAAACAGACACTGTGCTTTTTCTCAATCTCGCACTCCAAAAAGCAAAATGAAACGTTGCACTCTCTCTCCTCCAAGGAAGGTGCTAGGCAGGAATTGTCTTGCTGGTCCTCACTTGCCCTGGCAGTCATTGCAGATAAACAGCAAGACTCGGGCTCTGCTCTTTCCTAGCCTTGCAAACAGCCAAAGAAGTTTGTCTCCCTAGTGAGCGCCAAAATGCTAAAATGAAACGTTGCACTCTCTCTCGTCCAAGGAAGGTGCTAGGCAGGAATTGTCTTGCTGGTCCTCACTTGCCCTGGCAGTCATTGCAGATAAACAGCAAGACTCGGGCTCTGCTCTTTCCTAGCCTAGCAAACAGCAACAGAAGTTCGTCTCCCTCGTGAGCGCCAAAATGCTAAAATGAAAAGTTGCACTCTCTCTCCTCCAAAGGAAGGTGCTAGGCAGGAATTGTCTTGCTGGTCCTCACATGCCCTGGCAGTCATTGCAGATAAACAGCAAGACTGGGGCTCTGCTCTTTCCTAGCCTTGCAAACAGCAAAAGCAGTTTATCTCCCTTGTGAGCGCCAAAATGCTAAAATGAAACGTTGCACTCTCTCTCCTCCAAGGAAGGTGCTAGGCAGGAATTGTCTTGCTGGTCCTCACTTCCCCTGGCAGTCATTGCAGATAAACAGCAAGACTGGGGCTCTGCTCTTTCCTAGCCTTGCAAACAGCAAAAGCAGTTTGTATGCCTTGTGAGCGCCAAAATGCTAAAATGAAACGTTGCACTCTCTCTCCTCCAAGGAAGGTGCTAGGCAGGAATTGTCTTGCTGGTCCTCACTTGCCCTTGCAGTCATTGCAGATAAACAGCAATACTGCGGCTCTGCTCTTTCCTAGCCTTGCAAACAGCCAAAGAAGTTTGTCTCCCTAGTGAGAGCCAAAATGCTAAAATGAAACGTTGCACTCTCTCTCCTCCAAGGAAGGTGCTAGGCAGGAATTGTCTTGCTGGTCCTCACTTGCCCTGGCAGTCATTGCAGATAAACAGCAAGACTGGGGCTCTGCTCTTTCCTACCCATGCAAACAGACACTGTGCTTTTTCTCAATCTCGCACTCCAAAAAGCAAAATGAAACGTTGCACTCTCTCTCCTCCAAGGAAGGTGCTAGGCAGGAATTGTCTTGCTGGTCCTCACTTGCCCTGGCAGTCATTGCAGATAAACAGCAAGACTGCGGCTCTGCTCTTTCCTAGCCTTGCAAACAGCCAAAGCAGTTTGTCTCCCTCGTGAGCGCCAAAATGCTAAAATGAAACGTTGCACTCTCTCTCCTCCAAGGAAGGTGCTAGGCAGGAATTGTCTTGCTGGTCCTCACTTGCCCTGGCAGTCATTGCAGATAAACAGCAAGACTCAGTCTCTGCTCTTTCCTACCCTTGCAAACAGACACTGTTCTTTTTCTCAATCTCGCACTCCAAAAAGCAAAATGAAACGTTGCACTCTCTCTCCTCCAAGGAAGGTGCTAGGCAGGAATTGTCTTGCTGGTCCTCACTTGCCCTGGCAGTCATTGCAGATCAACAGCAAGACTGGGGCTCTGCTCTTTCCTAGCCTAGCAAACAGCAATAGAAGTTCGTCTCCCTCGTGAGCGCCAAAATGCTAAAATGAAAAGTTGCACTCTCTCTCCTCCAAGGAAGGTGCTAGGCAGGAATTGTCTTCCTGGTCCTCACTTGCCCTGGCAGTCATTGCAGATAAACACCAAGACTGGGGCTCTGCTCTTTCCTACCCATGCAAACAGACACTGTGCTTTTTCTCAATCTCGCACTCCAAAAAGCAAAATGAAACGTTGCACTCTCTCTCCTCCAAGGAAGGTGCTAGGCAGGAATTGTCTTGCTGGTCCTCACTTGCCCTGGCAGTCATTGCAGATAAACAGCAAGACTCAGTCTCTGCTCTTTCCTACCCTTGCAAACAGACACTGTTCTTTTTCTCAATCTCGCACTCCAAAAAGCAAAATGAAACGTTGCACTCTCTCTCCTCCAAGGAAGGTGCTAGGCAGGAATTGTCTTGCTGGTCCTCACTTGCCCTGGCAGTCATTGCAGATAAACAGCAAGACTGGGGCTCTGCTCTTTCCTAGCCTTGCAAACAGCAAAAGCAGTTTATCTCCCTTGTGAGCGCCAAAAGGGTAAAATGAAACGTTGCACTCTCTCTCCTCCAAGGAAGGTGCTAGGCAGGAATTGTCTTGCTGGTCCTCACTTCCCCTGGCAGTCATTGCAGATAAACAGCAAGACTGGGGCTCTGCTCTTTCCTAGCCTTGCAAACAGCAAAAGCAGTTTGTCTGCCTTGTGAGCGCCAAAATGCTAAAATGAAACGTTGCACTCTCTCTCCTCCAAGGAAGGTGCTAGGCAGGAATTGTCTTGCTGGTCCTCACTTGCCCTTGCCGTCATTGCAGATAAACAGCAAGACTGCGGCTCTGCTCTTTCCTAGCCTTGCAAACAGCCAAAGCAGTTTGTCTGCCTTGTGAGCGCCAAAATGCTAAAATGAAACGTTGCACTCTCTCTCCTCCAAGGAAGGTGCTAGGCAGGAATTGTCTTGCTGGTCCTCACTTGCCCTTGCAGTCATTGCAGATAAACAGCAAGACTGCGGCTCTGCTCTTTCCTAGCCTTGCAAACAGCCAAAGCAGTTTGTCTCCCTAGTGAGCGCCAAAATGCTAAAATGAAACGTTGCACTCTCTCTCCTCCAAGGAAGGTGCTAGGCAGGAATTGTCTTCCTGGTCCTCACTTGCCCTGGCAGTCATTGCAGATAAACAGCAAGACTGGGGCTCTGCTCTTTCCTACCCATGCAAACAGACACTGTGCTTTTTCTCAATCTCGCACTCCAAAAAGCAAAATGAAACGTTGCACTCTCTCTCCTCCAAGGAAGGTGCTAGGCAGGAATTGTCTTGCTGGTCCTCACTTGCCCTGGCAGTCATTGCAGATAAACAGCAAGACTCGGGCTCTGCTCTTTCCTAGCCTTGCAAACAGCCAAAGCAGTTTGTCTCCCTCGTGAGCGCCAAAATGCTAAAATGAAACGTTGCACTCTCTCTCCTCCAAGGAAGGTGCTAGGCAGGAATTGTCTTGCTGGTCCTCACTTGCCCTGGCAGTCATTGCAGATAAACAGCAAGACTCAGTCTCTGCTCTTTCCTACCCTTGCAAACAGACACTGTTCTTTTTCTCAATCTCGCACTCCAAAAAGCAAAATGAAACGTTGCACTCTCTCTCCTCCAAGGAAGGTGCTAGGCAGGAATTGTCTTGCTGGTCCTCACTTGCCCTGGCAGTCATTGCAGATAAACAGCAAGACTGGGGCTCTGCTCTTTCCTAGCCTTTCAAACAGCAAAAGAAGTTTGTCTGCCTTGTGAGCGCCTAAATGCTAAAATGAAACGTTGCACTCTCTCTCCTCCAAGGAAGGTGCTAGGCAGGAATTGTCTTGCTGGTCCTCACTTGCCCTTGCCGTCATTGCAGATAAACAGCAAGACTGCGGCTCTGCTCTTTCCTAGCCTTGCAAACAGCCAAAGCAGTTTGTCTGCCTTGTGAGCGCCAAAATGCTAAAATGAAACGTTGCACTCTCTCTCCTCCAAGGAAGGTGCTAGGCAGGAATTGTCTTGCTGGTCCTCACTTGCCCTTGCAGTCATTGCAGATAAACAGCAAGACTGCGGCTCTGCTCTTTCCTAGCCTTGCAAACAGCCAAAGCAGTTTGTCTCCCTAGTGAGTGCCAAAATGCTAAAATGAAACGTTGCACTCTCTCTCCTCCAAGGAAGGTGCTAGGCAGGAATTGTCTTGCTGGTCCTCACTTGCCCTGGCAGTCATTGCAGATAAACAGCAAGACTGGGGCTCTGCTCTTTCCTACCCATGCAAACAGACACTGTGCTTTTTCTCAATCTCGCACTCCAAAAAGCAAAATGAAACGTTGCACTCTCTCTCCTCCAAGGAAGGTGCTAGGCAGGAATTGTCTTGCTGGTCCTCACTTGCCCTGGCAGTCATTGCAGATAAACAGCAAGACTCGGGCTCTGCTCTTTCCTAGCCTTGCAAACAGCCAAAGCAGTTTGTCTCCCTAGTGAGCGCCAAAATGCTAAAATGAAAAGTTGCACTCTCTCTCCTCCAAGGAAGGGGCTAGGCAGGAATTGTCTTGCTGGTCCTCACTTGCCCTGGCAGTCATTGCAGATAAACAGCAAGACTCGGGCTCTGCTCTTTCCTAGCCTAGCAAACAGCAACAGAAGTTCGTCTCCCTCGTGAACGCCAAAATGCTAAAATGAAAAGTTGCACTCTCTCTCCTCCAAGGAAGGTGCTGGGCAGGAATTGTCTTGCTGGTCCTCACTTGCCCTGGCAGTCATTGCAGGTAAACAGCAAGACTGGGGCTCTGCTCTTTCCTAGCCTTGCAAACAGCCAAAGCAGTTTGTCTCCCTCGTGAGCGCCAAAATGCTAAAATGAAACGTTGCACTCTCTCTCCTCCAAGGAAGGTGCTAGGCAGGAATTGTCTTGCTGGTCCTCACTTGCCCTGGCAGTCATTGCAGATAAACAGCAAGACTGGGGCTCTGCTCTTTCCTAGCCTTGCAAAGAGCAAAAGCAGTTTGTCTCCCTCGTGAGCGCCAAAATGCTAAAATGAAACGTTGCACTCTCTCTCCTCCAAGGAAGGTGCTAGGCAGGAATTGTCTTGCTGGTCCTCACTTGCCCTGGCAGTCATTGCAGATAAACAGCAAGACTGGGGCTCTGCTCTTTCCTAGCCTTGCAAACAGCCAAAGCAGTTTGTCTCCCTCGTGACCGCCAAAATGCTAAAATGAAACGTTGCACTCTCTCTCCTCCAAGGAAGGTGCTAGGCAGGAATTGTCTTGCTGGTCCTCACTTCCCTGGCAGTCATTGCAGATAAACAGCAAGACTCGGTCTCTGCTCTTTCCTACCCATGCAAACAGACACTGTGCTTTTTCTCAATCTCGCACTCCAAAAAGCAAAATGAAACGTTGCACTCTCTCTCCTCCAAGGAAGGTGCTAGGCAGGAATTGTCTTGCTGGTCCTCACTTGCCCTGGCAGTCATTGCAGATAAACAGCAAGACTCGGGCTCTGCTCTTTCCTAGCCTTGCAAACAGCCAAAGCAGTTTGTCTCCCTCGTGAGCGCCAAAATGCTAAAATGAAACGTTGCACTCTCTCTCCTCCAAGGAAGGTGCTAGGCAGGAATTGTCTTGCTGGTCCTCACTTGCCCTGGCAGTCATTGCAGATAAACAGCAAGACTCAGTCTCTGCTCTTTCCTACCCTTGCAAACAGACACTGTTCTTTTTCTCAATCTCGCACTCCAAAAAGCAAAATGAAACGTTGCACTCTCTCTCCTCCAAGGAAGGTGCTAGGCAGGAATTGTCTTGCTGGTCCTCACTTGCCCTGGCAGTCATTGCAGATAAACAGCAAGACTGGGGCTCTGCTCTTTCCTAGCCTTTCAAACAGCAAAAGAAGTTTGTCTGCCTTGTGAGCGCCAAAATGCTAAAATGAAACGTTGCACTCTCTCTCCTCCAAGGAAGGTGCTAGGCAGGAATTGTCTTGCTGGTCCTCACTTGCCCTTGCCGTCATTGCAGATAAACAGCAAGACTGCGGCTCTGCTCTTTCCTAGCCTTGCAAACAGCCAAAGCAGTTTGTCTGCCTTGTGAGCGCCAAAATGCTAAAATGAAACGTTGCACTCTCTCTCCTCCAAGGAAGGTGCTAGGCAGGAATTGTCTTGCTGGTCCTCACTTGCCCTTGCAGTCATTGCAGATAAACAGCAAGACTGCGGCTCTGCTCTTTCCTAGCCTTGCAAACAGCCAAAGCAGTTTGTCTCCCTAGTGAGTGCCAAAATGCTAAAATGAAACGTTGCACTCTCTCTCCTCCAAGGAAGGTGCTAGGCAGGAATTGTCTTGCTGGTCCTCACTTGCCCTGGCAGTCATTGCAGATAAACAGCAAGACTGGGGCTCTGCTCTTTCCTACCCATGCAAACAGACACTGTGCTTTTTCTCAATCTCGCACTCCAAAAAGCAAAATGAAACGTTGCACTCTCTCTCCTCCAAGGAAGGTGCTAGGCAGGAATTGTCTTGCTGGTCCTCACTTGCCCTGGCAGTCATTGCAGATAAACAGCAAGACTCGGGCTCTGCTCTTTCCTAGCCTTGCAAACAGCCAAAGCAGTTTGTCTCCCTAGTGAGCGCCAAAATGCTAAAATGAAAAGTTGCACTCTCTCTCCTCCAAGGAAGGGGCTAGGCAGGAATTGTCTTGCTGGTCCTCACTTGCCCTGGCAGTCATTGCAGATAAACAGCAAGACTCGGGCTCTGCTCTTTCCTAGCCTAGCAAACAGCAACAGAAGTTCGTCTCCCTCGTGAACGCCAAAATGCTAAAATGAAAAGTTGCACTCTCTCTCCTCCAAGGAAGGTGCTGGGCAGGAATTGTCTTGCTGGTCCTCACTTGCCCTGGCAGTCATTGCAGGTAAACAGCAAGACTGGGGCTCTGCTCTTTCCTAGCCTTGCAAACAGCCAAAGCAGTTTGTCTCCCTCGTGAGCGCCAAAATGCTAAAATGAAACGTTGCACTCTCTCTCCTCCAAGGAAGGTGCTAGGCAGGAATTGTCTTGCTGGTCCTCACTTGCCCTGGCAGTCATTGCAGATAAACAGCAAGACTGGGGCTCTGCTCTTTCCTAGCCTTGCAAAGAGCAAAAGCAGTTTGTCTCCCTCGTGAGCGCCAAAATGCTAAAATGAAACGTTGCACTCTCTCTCCTCCAAGGAAGGTGCTAGGCAGGAATTGTCTTGCTGGTCCTCACTTGCCCTGGCAGTCATTGCAGATAAACAGCAAGACTGGGGCTCTGCTCTTTCCTAGCCTTGCAAACAGCCAAAGCAGTTTGTCTCCCTCGTGACCGCCAAAATGCTAAAATGAAACGTTGCACTCTCTCTCCTCCAAGGAAGGTGCTAGGCAGGAATTGTCTTGCTGGTCCTCACTTCCCTGGCAGTCATTGCAGATAAACAGCAAGACTCGGTCTCTGCTCTTTCCTACCCATGCAAACAGACACTGTGCTTTTTCTCAATCTCGCACTCCAAAAAGCAAAATGAAACGTTGCACTCTCTCTCCTCCAAGGAAGGTGCTAGGCAGGAATTGTCTTGCTGGTCCTCACTTGCCCTGGCAGTCATTGCAGATAAACAGCAAGACTCGGGCTCTGCTCTTTCCTAGCCTTGCAAACAGCCAAAGCAGTTTGTCTCCCTCGTGAGCGCCAAAATGCTAAAATGAAACGTTGCACTCTCTCTCCTCCAAGGAAGGTGCTAGGCAGGAATTGTCTTGCTGGTCCTCACTTGCCCTGGCAGTCATTGCAGATAAACAGCAAGACTCAGTCTCTGCTCTTTCCTACCCTTGCAAACAGACACTGTTCTTTTTCTCAATCTCGCACTCCAAAAAGCAAAATGAAACGTTGCACTCTCTCTCCTCCAAGGAAGGTGCTAGGCAGGAATTGTCTTGCTGGTCCTCACTTGCCCTGGCAGTCATTGCAGATAAACAGCAAGACTGGGGCTCTGCTCTTTCCTAGCCTTTCAAACAGCAAAAGAAGTTTGTCTGCCTTGTGAGCGCCAAAATGCTAAAATGAAACGTTGCACTCTCTCTCCTCCAAGGAAGGTGCTAGGCAGGAATTGTCTTGCTGGTCCTCACTTGCCCTTGCCGTCATTGCAGATAAACAGCAAGACTGCGGCTCTGCTCTTTCCTAGCCTTGCAAACATCCAAAGCAGTTTGTCTGCCTTGTGAGCGCCAAAATGCTAAAATGAAACGTTGCACTCTCTCTCCTCCAAGGAAGGTGCTAGGCAGGAATTGTCTTGCTGGTCCTCACTTGCCCTTGCAGTCATTGCAGATAAACAGCAAGACTGGGGCTCTGCTCTTTCCTACCCATGCAAACAGACACTGTGCTTTTTCTCAATCTCGCACTCCAAAAAGCAAAATGAAACGTTGCACTCTCTCTCCTCCAAGGAAGGCGCTAGGCAGGAATTGTCTTGCTGGTCCTCACTTGCCCTGGCAGTCATTGCAGATAAACAGCAAGACTCGGGCTCTGCTCTTTCCTAGCCTTGCAAACAGCCAAAGCAGTTTGTCTCCCTAGTGAGCGCCAAAATGCTAAAATGAAACGTTGCACTCTCTCTCGTCCAAGGAAGGTGCTAGGCAGGAATTGTCTTGCTGGTCCTCACTTGCCCTGGCAGTCATTGCAGATAAACAGCAAGACTCGGGCTCTGCTCTTTCCTAGCCTAGCAAACAGCAACAGAAGTTCGTCTCCCTCGTGAGCGCCAAAATGCTAAAATGAAAAGTTGCACTCTCTCTCCTCCAAGGAAGGTGCTAGGCAGGAATTGTCTTGCTGGTCCTCACATGCCCTGGCAGTCATTGCAGATAAACAGCAAGACTGGGGCTCTGCTCTTTCCTAGCCTTGCAAACAGTAAAAGCAGTTTATCTCCCTTGTGAGCGCCAAAATGCTAAAATGAAACGTTGCACTCTCTCTCCTCCAAGGAAGGTGCTAGGCAGGAATTGTCTTGCTGGTCCTCACTTCCCCTGGCAGTCATTGCAGATAAACAGCAAGACTGGGGCTCTGCTCTTTCCTAGCCTTGCAAACAGCAAAAGCAGTTTGTCTGCCTTGTGAGCGCCAAAATGCTAAAATGAAACGTTGCACTCTCTCTCCTCCAAGGAAGGTGCTAGGCAGGAATTGTCTTGCTGGTCCTCACTTGCCCTTGCAGTCATTGCAGATAAACAGCAAGACTGCGGCTCTGCTCTTTCCTAGCCTTGCAAACAGCCAAAGAAGTTTGTCTCCCTAGTGAGAGGCAAAATGCTAAAATGAAACGTTGCACTCTCTCTCCTCCAAGGAAGGTGCTAGGCAGGAATTGTCTTCCTGGTCCTCACTTGCCCTGGCAGTCATTGCAGATAAACAGCAAGACTGGGGCTCTGCTCTTTCCTACCCATGCAAACAGACACTGTGCTTTTTCTCAATCTCGCACTCCAAAAAGCAAAATGAAACGTTGCACTCTCTCTCGTCCAAGGAAGGTGCTAGGCAGGAATTGTCTTGCTGGTCCTCACTTGCCCTGGCAGTCATTGCAGATAAACAGCAAGACTCGGGCTCTGCTCTTTCCTAGCCTAGCAAACAGCAACAGAAGTTCGTCTCCCTCGTGAACGCCAAAATGCTAAAATGAAAAGTTGCACTCTCTCTCCTCCAAGGAAGGTGCTGGGCAGGAATTGTCTTGCTGGTCCTCACTTGCCCTGGCAGTCATTGCAGGTAAACAGCAAGACTGGGGCTCTGCTCTTTCCTAGCCTTGCAAACAGCCAAAGCAGTTTGTCTCCCTCGTGACCGCCAAAATGCTAAAATGAAACGTTGCACTCTCTCTCCTCCAAGGAAGGTGCTAGGCAGGAATTGTCTTGCTGGTCCTCACTTCCCTGGCAGTCATTGCAGATAAACAGCAAGACTCGGTCTCTGCTCTTTCCTACCCATGCAAACAGACACTGTGCTTTTTCTCAATCTCGCACTCCAAAAAGCAAAATGAAACGTTGCACTCTCTCTCCTCCAAGGAAGGTGCTAGGCAGGAATTGTCTTGCTGGTCCTCACTTGCCCTGGCAGTCATTGCAGATAAACAGCAAGACTCGGGCTCTGCTCTTTCCTAGCCTTGCAAACAGCCAAAGCAGTTTGTCTCCCTCGTGAGCGCCAAAATGCTAAAATGAAACGTTGCACTCTCTCTCCTCCAAGGAAGGTGCTAGGCAGGAATTGTCTTGCTGGTCCTCACTTGCCCTGGCAGTCATTGCAGATAAACAGCAAGACTCAGTCTCTGCTCTTTCCTACCCTTGCAAACAGACACTGTTCTTTTTCTCAATCTCGCACTCCAAAAAGCAAAATGAAACGTTGCACTCTCTCTCCTCCAAGGAAGGTGCTAGGCAGGAATTGTCTTGCTGGTCCTCACTTGCCCTGGCAGTCATTGCAGATAAACAGCAAGACTGGGGCTCTGCTCTTTCCTAGCCTTTCAAACAGCAAAAGAAGTTTGTCTGCCTTGTGAGCGCCAAAAGGGTAAAATGAAACGTTGCACTCTCTCTCCTCCAAGGAAGGTGCTAGGCAGGAATTGTCTTGCTGGTCCTCACTTGCCCTTGCCGTCATTGCAGATAAACAGCAAGACTGCGGCTCTGCTCTTTCCTAGCCTTGCAAACAGCCAAAGCAGTTTGTCTGCCTTGTGAGCGCCAAAATGCTAAAATGAAACGTTGCACTCTCTCTCCTCCAAGGAAGGTGCTAGGCAGGAATTGTCTTGCTGGTCCTCACTTGCCCTTGCAGTCATTGCAGATAAACAGCAAGACTGGGGCTCTGCTCTTTCCTACCCATGCAAACAGACACTGTGCTTTTTCTCAATCTCGCACTCCAAAAAGCAAAATGAAACGTTGCACTCTCTCTCCTCCAAGGAAGGTGCTAGGCAGGAATTGTCTTGCTGGTCCTCACTTGCCCTGGCAGTCATTGCAGATAAACAGCAAGACTCGGGCTCTGCTCTTTCCTAGCCTTGCAAACAGCCAAAGCAGTTTGTCTCCCTAGTGAGCGCCAAAATGCTAAAATGAAACGTTGCACTCTCTCTCGTCCAAGGAAGGTGCTAGGCAGGAATTGTCTTGCTGGTCCTCACTTGCCCTGGCAGTCATTGCAGATAAACAGCAAGACTCGGGCTCTGCTCTTTCCTAGCCTAGCAAACAGCAACAGAAGTTCGTCTCCCTCGTGAGCGCCAAAATGCTAAAATGAAAAGTTGCACTCTCTCTCCTCCAAGGAAGGTGCTAGGCAGGAATTGTCTTGCTGGTCCTCACATGCCCTGGCAGTCATTGCAGATAAACAGCAAGACTGGGGCTCTGCTCTTTCCTAGCCTTGCAAACAGTAAAAGCAGTTTATCTCCCTTGTGAGCGCCAAAATGCTAAAATGAAACGTTGCACTCTCTCTCCTCCAAGGAAGGTGCTAGGCAGGAATTGTCTTGCTGGTCCTCACTTCCCCTGGCAGTCATTGCAGATAAACAGCAAGACTGGGGCTCTGCTCTTTCCTAGCCTTGCAAACAGCAAAAGCAGTTTGTCTGCCTTGTGAGCGCCAAAATGCTAAAATGAAACGTTGCACTCTCTCTCCTCCAAGGAAGGTGCTAGGCAGGAATTGTCTTGCTGGTCCTCACTTGCCCTTGCAGTCATTGCAGATAAACAGCAAGACTGCGGCTCTGCTCTTTCCTAGCCTTGCAAACAGCCAAAGAAGTTTGTCTCCCTAGTGAGAGGCAAAATGCTAAAATGAAACGTTGCACTCTCTCTCCTCCAAGGAAGGTGCTAGGCAGGAATTGTCTTCCTGGTCCTCACTTGCCCTGGCAGTCATTGCAGATAAACAGCAAGACTGGGGCTCTGCTCTTTCCTACCCATGCAAACAGACACTGTGCTTTTTCTCAATCTCGCACTCCAAAAAGCAAAATGAAACGTTGCACTCTCTCTCGTCCAAGGAAGGTGCTAGGCAGGAATTGTCTTGCTGGTCCTCACTTGCCCTGGCAGTCATTGCAGATAAACAGCAAGACTCGGGCTCTGCTCTTTCCTAGCCTAGCAAACAGCAACAGAAGTTCGTCTCCCTCGTGAACGCCAAAATGCTAAAATGAAAAGTTGCACTCTCTCTCCTCCAAGGAAGGTGCTGGGCAGGAATTGTCTTGCTGGTCCTCACTTGCCCTGGCAGTCATTGCAGGTAAACAGCAAGACTGGGGCTCTGCTCTTTCCTAGCCTTGCAAACAGCCAAAGCAGTTTGTCTCCCTCGTGAGCGCCAAAATGCTAAAATGAAACGTTGCACTCTCTCTCCTCCAAGGAAGGTGCTAGGCAGGAATTGTCTTGCTGGTCCTCACTTGCCCTGGCAGTCATTGCAGATAAACAGCAAGACTGGGGCTCTGCTCTTTCCTAGCCTTGCAAAGAGCAAAAGCAGTTTGTCTCCCTCGTGAGCGCCAAAATGCTAAAATGAAACGTTGCACTCTCTCTCCTCCAAGGAAGGTGCTAGGCAGTAATTGTCTTGCTGGTCCTCACTTGCCCTGGCAGTCATTGCAGATAAACAGCAAGACTGGGGCTCTGCTCTTTCCTAGCCTTGCAAACAGCCAAAGCAGTTTGTCTCCCTCGTGAGCGCCAAAATGCTAAAATGAAACGTTGCACTCTCTCTCCTCCAAGGAAGGTGCTAGGCAGGAATTGTCTTGCTGGTCCTCACTTCCCTGGCAGTCATTGCAGATAAACAGCAAGACTCGGTCTCTGCTCTTTCCTACCCATGCAAACAGACACTGTGCTTTTTCTCAATCTCGCACTCCAAAAAGCAAAATGAAACGTTGCACTCTCTCTCCTCCAAGGAAGGTGCTAGGCAGGAATTGTCTTGCTGGTCCTCACTTGCCCTGGCAGTCATTGCAGATAAACAGCAAGACTCGGGCTCTGCTCTTTCCTAGCCTTGCAAACAGCAAAAGCAGTTTATCTCCCTTGTGAGCGCCAAAATGCTAAAATGAAACGTTGCACTCTCTCTCCTCCAAGGAAGGTGCTAGGCAGGAATTGTCTTGCTGGTCCTCACTTGCCCTGGCAGTCATTGCAGATAAGCAGCAAGACTGGGGCTCTGCTCTTTCCTAGCCTTGCAAACAGCCAAAGCAGTTTGTCTCCCTCGTGAGCGCCAAAATGCTGAAATGAAACGTTGCACTCTCTCTCGTCCAAGGAAGGTGCTAGGCAGGAATTGTTTTGCTGGTCCTCACTTGCCCTGGCAGTCATTGCAGATAAACAGCAAGACTCGGTCTCTGCTCTTTCCTACCCATGCAAACAGACACTGTGCTTTTTCTCAATCTCGCACTCCAAAAAGCAAAATGAAACGTTGCACTCTCTCTCCTCCAAGGAAGGTGCTAGGCAGGAATTGTCTTGCTGGTCCTCACTTGCCCTGGCAGTCATTGCAGATAAACAGCAAGACTCGGGCTCTGCTCTTTCCTAGCCTTGCAAACAGCCAAAGCAGTTCGTCTCCCTCGTGAGCGCCAAAATGCTAAAATGAAACGTTGCACTCTCTCTCCTCCAAGGAAGGTGCTAGGCAGGAATTGTCTTGCTGGTCCTCACTTGCCCTGGCAGTCATTGCAGATAAACAGCAAGACTGCGGCTCTGCTCTTTCCTAGCCTTGCAAACAGCCAAAGCAGTTTGTCTCCCTCGTGAGCGCCAAAATGCTAAAATGAAACGTTGCACTCTCTCTCCTCCAAGGAAGGTGCTAGGCAGGAATTGTCTTGCTGGTCCTCACTTGCCCTGGCAGTCATTGCAGATAAACAGCAAGACTGGGGCTCTGCTCTTTCCTAGCCTTGCAAACAGCCAAAGAAGTTTGTCTCCCTAGTGAGAGGCAAAATGCTAAAATGAAACGTTGCACTCTCTCTCCTCCAAGGAAGGTGCTAGGCAGGAATTGTCTTCCTGGTCCTCACTTGCCCTGGCAGTCATTGCAGATAAACAGCAAGACTGGGGCTCTGCTCTTTCCTACCCATGCAAACAGACACTGTGCTTTTTCTCAATCTCGCACTCCAAAAAGCAAAATGAAACGTTGCACTCTCTCTCGTCCAAGGAAGGTGCTAGGCAGGAATTGTCTTGCTGGTCCTCACTTGCCCTGGCAGTCATTGCAGATAAACAGCAAGACTCGGGCTCTGCTCTTTCCTAGCCTTGCAAACAGCCAAAGCAGTTTGTCTCCCTCGTGAGCGCCAAAATGCTAAAATGAAACGTTGCACTCTCTCTCCTCCAAGGAAGGTGCTAGGCAGGAATTGTCTTGCTGGTCCTCACTTGCCCTGGCAGTCATTGCAGATAAACAGCAAGACTCAGTCTCTGCTCTTTCCTACCCTTGCAAACAGACACTGTTCTTTTTCTCAATCTCGCACTCCAAAAAGCAAAATGAAACGTTGCACTCTCTCTCCTCCAAGGAAGGTGCTAGGCAGGAATTGTCTTGCTGGTCCTCACTTGCCCTGGCAGTCATTGCAGATAAACAGCAAGACTGGGGCTCTGCTCTTTCCTAGCCTTTCAAACAGCAAAAGAAGTTTGTCTGCCTTGTGAGCGCCAAAATGCTAAAATGAAACGTTGCACTCTCTCTCCTCCAAGGAAGGTGCTAGGCAGGAATTGTCTTGCTGGTCCTCACTTGCCCTTGCCGTCATTGCAGATAAACAGCGAGACTGCGGCTCTGCTCTTTCCTAGCCTTGCAAACAGCCAAAGCAGTTTGTCTCCCTAGTGAGCGCCAAAATGCTAAAATGAAACGTTGCACTCTCTCTCCTCCAAGGAAGGTGCTAGGCAGGAATTGTCTTGCTGGTCCTCACTTGCCCTGGCAGTCATTGCAGATAAACAGCAAGACTGGGGCTCTGCTCTTTCCTACCCATGCAAACAGACACTGTGCTTTTTCTCAATCTCGCACTCCAAAAAGCAAAATGAAACGTTGCACTCTCTCTCCTCCAAGGAAGGTGCTAGGCAGGAATTGTCTTGCTGGTCCTCACTTGCCCTGGCAGTCATTGCAGATAAACAGCAAGACTCGGGCTCTGCTCTTTCCTAGCCTTGCAAACAGCCAAAGCAGTTTGTCTCCCTAGTGAGCGCCAAAATGCTAAAATGAAACGTTGCACTCTCTCTCGTCCAAGGAAGGTGCTAGGCAGGAATTGTCTTGCTGGTCCTCACTTGCCCTGGCAGTCATTACAGATAAACAGCAAGACTCGGGCTCTGCTCTTTCCTAGCCTAGCAAACAGCAACAGAAGTTCGTCTCCCTCGTGAGCGCCAAAATGCTAAAATGAAAAGTTGCACTCTCTCTCCTCCAAGGAAGGTGCTAGGCAGGAATTGTCTTGCTGGTCCTCACATGCCCTGGCAGTCATTGCAGATAAACAGCAAGACTGGGGCTCTGCTCTTTCCTAGCCTTGCAAACAGCAAAAGCAGTTTATCTCCCTTGTGAGCGCCAAAATGCTAAAATGAAACGTTGCACTCTCTCTCCTCCAAGGAAGGTGCTAGGCAGGAATTGTCTTGCTGGTCCTCACTTCCCCTGGCAGTCATTGCAGATAAACAGCAAGACTGGGGCTCTGCTCTTTCCTAGCCTTGCAAACAGCAAAAGCAGTTTGTCTGCCTTGTGAGCGCCAAAATGCTAAAATGAAACGTTGCACTCTCTCTCCTCCAAGGAAGGTGCTAGGCAGGAATTGTCTTGCTGGTCCTCACTTGCCCTTGCAGTCATTGCAGATAAACAGCAATACTGCGGCTCTGCTCTTTCCTAGCCTTGCAAACAGCCAAAGAAGTTTGTCTCCCTAGTGAGAGGCAAAATGCTAAAATGAAACGTTGCACTCTCTCTCCTCCAAGGAAGGTGCTAGGCAGGAATTGTCTTCCTGGTCCTCACTTGCCCTGGCAGTCATTGCAGATAAACAGCAAGACTGGGGCTCTGCTCTTTCCTACCCATGCAAACAGACACTGTGCTTTTTCTCAATCTCGCACTCCAAAAAGCAAAATGAAACGTTGCACTCTCTCTCGTCCAAGGAAGGTGCTACGCAGGAATTGTCTTGCTGGTCCTCACTTGCCCTGGCAGTCATTGCAGATAAACAGCAAGACTCGGGCTCTGCTCTTTCCTAGCCTAGCAAACAGCAACAGAAGTTCGTCTCCCTCGTGAACGCCAAAATGCTAAAATGAAAAGTTGCACTCTCTCTCCTCCAAGGAAGGTGCTGGGCAGGAATTGTCTTGCTGGTCCTCACTTGCCCTGGCAGTCATTGCAGGTAAACAGCAAGACTGGGGCTCTGCTCTTTCCTAGCCTTGCAAACAGCCAAAGCAGTTTGTCTCCCTCGTGAGCGCCAAAATGCTAAAATGAAACGTTGCACTCTCTCTCCTCCAAGGAAGGTGCTAGGCAGGAATTGTCTTGCTGGTCCTCACTTGCCCTGGCAGTCATTGCAGATAAACAGCAAGACTGGGGCTCTGCTCTTTCCTAGCCTTGCAAAGAGCAAAAGCAGTTTGTCTCCCTCGTGAGCGCCAAAATGCTAAAATGAAACGTTGCACTCTCTCTCCTCCAAGGAAGGTGCTAGGCAGGAATTGTCTTGCTGGTCCTCACTTGCCCTGGCAGTCATTGCAGATAAACAGCAAGACTGGGGCTCTGCTCTTTCCTAGCCTTGCAAACAGCCAAAGCAGTTTGTCTCCCTCGTGAGCGCCAAAATGCTAAAATGAAACGTTGCACTCTCTCTCCTCCAAGGAAGGTGCTAGGCAGGAATTGTCTTGCTGGTCCTCACTTCCCTGGCAGTCATTGCAGATAAACAGCAAGACTCGGTCTCTGCTCTTTCCTACCCATGCAAACAGACACTGTGCTTTTTCTCAATCTCGCACTCCAAAAAGCAAAATGAAACGTTGCACTCTCTCTCCTCCAAGGAAGGTGCTAGGCAGGAATTGTCTTGCTGGTCCTCACTTGCCCTGGCAGTCATTGCAGATAAGCAGCAAGACTGGGGCTCTGCTCTTTCCTAGCCTTGCAAACAGCCAAAGCAGTTTGTCTCCCTCGTGAGCGCCAAAATGCTGAAATGAAACGTTGCACTCTCTCTCGTCCAAGGAAGGTGCTAGGCAGGAATTGTCTTGCTGGTCCTCACTTGCCCTGGCAGTCATTGCAGATAAACAGCAAGACTCGGTCTCTGCTCTTTCCTACCCATGCAAACAGACACTGTGCTTTTTCTCAATCTCGCACTCCAAAAAGCAAAATGAAACGTTGCACTCTCTCTCCTCCAAGGAAGGTGCTAGGCAGGAATTGTCTTGCTGGTCCTCACTTGCCCTGGCAGTCATTGCAGATAAACAGCAAGACTCGGGCTCTGCTCTTTCCTAGCCTTGCAAACAGCCAAAGCAGTTCGTCTCCCTCGTGAGCGCCAAAATGCTAAAATGAAACGTTGCACTCTCTCTCCTCCAAGGAAGGTGCTAGGCAGGAATTGTCTTGCTGGTCCTCACTTGCCCTGGCAGTCATTGCAGATAAACAGCAAGACTGCGGCTCTGCTCTTTCCTAGCCTTGCAAACAGCCAAAGCAGTTTGTCTCCCTCGTGAGCGCCAAAATGCTAAAATGAAACGTTGCACTCTCTCTCCTCCAAGGAAGGTGCTAGGCAGGAATTGTCTTGCTGGTCCTCACTTGCCCTGGCAGTCATTGCAGATAAACAGCAAACTGGGGCTCTGCTCTTTCCTAGCCTTGCAAACAGCAAAAGCAGTTTATCTCCCTTGTGAGCGCCAAAATGCTAAAATGAAACGTTGCACTCTCTCTCCTCCAAGGAAGGTGCTAGGCAGGAATTGTCTTGCTGGTCCTCACTTGCCCTGGCAGTCATTGCAGATAAACAGCAAGACTGGGGCTCTGCTCTTTCCTAGCCTTGCAAACAGCCAAAGAAGTTTGTCTCCCTAGTGAGAGGCAAAATGCTAAAATGAAACGTTGCACTCTCTCTCCTCCAAGGAAGGTGCTAGGCAGGAATTGTCTTCCTGGTCCTCACTTGCCCTGGCAGTCATTGCAGATAAACAGCAAGACTGGGGCTCTGCTCTTTCCTACCCATGCAAACAGACACTGTGCTTTTTCTCAATCTCGCACTCCAAAAAGCAAAATGAAACGTTGCACTCTCTCTCGTCCAAGGAAGGTGCTAGGCAGGAATTGTCTTGCTGGTCCTCACTTGCCCTGGCAGTCATTGCAGATAAACAGCAAGACTCGGGCTCTGCTCTTTCCTAGCCTTGCAAACAGCCAAAGCAGTTTGTCTCCCTCGTGAGCGCCAAAATGCTAAAATGAAACGTTGCACTCTCTCTCCTCCAAGGAAGGTGCTAGGCAGGAATTGTCTTGCTGGTCCTCACTTGCCCTGGCAGTCATTGCAGATAAACAGCAAGACTCAGTCTCTGCTCTTTCCTACCCTTGCAAACAGACACTGTTCTTTTTCTCAATCTCGCACTCCAAAAAGCAAAATGAAACGTTGCACTCTCTCTCCTCCAAGGAAGGTGCTAGGCAGGAATTGTCTTGCTGGTCCTCACTTGCCCTGGCAGTCATTGCAGATAAACAGCAAGACTGGGGCTCTGCTCTTTCCTAGCCTTTCAAACAGCAAAAGAAGTTTGTCTGCCTTGTGAGCGCCAAAATGCTAAAATGAAACGTTGCACTCTCTCTCCTCCAAGGAAGGTGCTAGGCAGGAATTGTCTTGCTGGTCCTCACTTGCCCTTGCCGTCATTGCAGATAAACAGCGAGACTGCGGCTCTGCTCTTTCCTAGCCTTGCAAACAGCCAAAGCAGTTTGTCTCCCTAGTGAGCGCCAAAATGCTAAAATGAAACGTTGCACTCTCTCTCCTCCAAGGAAGGTGCTAGGCAGGAATTGTCTTGCTGGTCCTCACTTGCCCTGGCAGTCATTGCAGATAAACAGCAAGACTGGGGCTCTGCTCTTTCCTACCCATGCAAACAGACACTGTGCTTTTTCTCAATCTCGCACTCCAAAAAGCAAAATGAAACGTTGCACTCTCTCTCCTCCAAGGAAGGTGCTAGGCAGGAATTGTCTTGCTGGTCCTCACTTGCCCTGGCAGTCATTGCAGATAAACAGCAAGACTCGGGCTCTGCTCTTTCCTAGCCTTGCAAACAGCCAAAGCAGTTTGTCTCCCTAGTGAGCGCCAAAATGCTAAAATGAAACGTTGCACTCTCTCTCGTCCAAGGAAGGTGCTAGGCAGGAATTGTCTTGCTGGTCCTCACTTGCCCTGGCAGTCATTACAGATAAACAGCAAGACTCGGGCTCTGCTCTTTCCTAGCCTAGCAAACAGCAACAGAAGTTCGTCTCCCTCGTGAGCGCCAAAATGCTAAAATGAAAAGTTGCACTCTCTCTCCTCCAAGGAAGGTGCTAGGCAGGAATTGTCTTGCTGGTCCTCACATGCCCTGGCAGTCATTGCAGATAAACAGCAAGACTGGGGCTCTGCTCTTTCCTAGCCTTGCAAACAGCAAAAGCAGTTTATCTCCCTTGTGAGCGCCAAAATGCTAAAATGAAACGTTGCACTCTCTCTCCTCCAAGGAAGGTGCTAGGCAGGAATTGTCTTGCTGGTCCTCACTTCCCCTGGCAGTCATTGCAGATAAACAGCAAGACTGGGGCTCTGCTCTTTCCTAGCCTTGCAAACAGCAAAAGCAGTTTGTCTGCCTTGTGAGCGCCAAAATGCTAAAATGAAACGTTGCACTCTCTCTCCTCCAAGGAAGGTGCTAGGCAGGAATTGTCTTGCTGGTCCTCACTTGCCCTTGCAGTCATTGCAGATAAACAGCAATACTGCGGCTCTGCTCTTTCCTAGCCTTGCAAACAGCCAAAGAAGTTTGTCTCCCTAGTGAGAGGCAAAATGCTAAAATGAAACGTTGCACTCTCTCTCCTCCAAGGAAGGTGCTAGGCAGGAATTGTCTTCCTGGTCCTCACTTGCCCTGGCAGTCATTGCAGATAAACAGCAAGACTGGGGCTCTGCTCTTTCCTACCCATGCAAACAGACACTGTGCTTTTTCTCAATCTCGCACTCCAAAAAGCAAAATGAAACGTTGCACTCTCTCTCGTCCAAGGAAGGTGCTACGCAGGAATTGTCTTGCTGGTCCTCACTTGCCCTGGCAGTCATTGCAGATAAACAGCAAGACTCGGGCTCTGCTCTTTCCTAGCCTAGCAAACAGCAACAGAAGTTCGTCTCCCTCGTGAACGCCAAAATGCTAAAATGAAAAGTTGCACTCTCTCTCCTCCAAGGAAGGTGCTGGGCAGGAATTGTCTTGCTGGTCCTCACTTGCCCTGGCAGTCATTGCAGGTAAACAGCAAGACTGGGGCTCTGCTCTTTCCTAGCCTTGCAAACAGCCAAAGCAGTTTGTCTCCCTCGTGAGCGCCAAAATGCTAAAATGAAACGTTGCACTCTCTCTCCTCCAAGGAAGGTGCTAGGCAGGAATTGTCTTGCTGGTCCTCACTTGCCCTGGCAGTCATTGCAGATAAACAGCAAGACTGGGGCTCTGCTCTTTCCTAGCCTTGCAAAGAGCAAAAGCAGTTTGTCTCCCTCGTGAGCGCCAAAATGCTAAAATGAAACGTTGCACTCTCTCTCCTCCAAGGAAGGTGCTAGGCAGGAATTGTCTTGCTGGTCCTCACTTGCCCTGGCAGTCATTGCAGATAAACAGCAAGACTGGGGCTCTGCTCTTTCCTAGCCTTGCAAACAGCCAAAGCAGTTTGTCTCCCTCGTGAGCGCCAAAATGCTAAAATGAAACGTTGCACTCTCTCTCCTCCAAGGAAGGTGCTAGGCAGGAATTGTCTTGCTGGTCCTCACTTCCCTGGCAGTCATTGCAGATAAACAGCAAGACTCGGTCTCTGCTCTTTCCTACCCATGCAAACAGACACTGTGCTTTTTCTCAATCTCGCACTCCAAAAAGCAAAATGAAACGTTGCACTCTCTCTCCTCCAAGGAAGGTGCTAGGCAGGAATTGTCTTGCTGGTCCTCACTTGCCCTGGCAGTCATTGCAGATAAGCAGCAAGACTGGGGCTCTGCTCTTTCCTAGCCTTGCAAACAGCCAAAGCAGTTTGTCTCCCTCGTGAGCGCCAAAATGCTGAAATGAAACGTTGCACTCTCTCTCGTCCAAGGAAGGTGCTAGGCAGGAATTGTCTTGCTGGTCCTCACTTGCCCTGGCAGTCATTGCAGATAAACAGCAAGACTCGGTCTCTGCTCTTTCCTACCCATGCAAACAGACACTGTGCTTTTTCTCAATCTCGCACTCCAAAAAGCAAAATGAAACGTTGCACTCTCTCTCCTCCAAGGAAGGTGCTAGGCAGGAATTGTCTTGCTGGTCCTCACTTGCCCTGGCAGTCATTGCAGATAAACAGCAAGACTCGGGCTCTGCTCTTTCCTAGCCTTGCAAACAGCCAAAGCAGTTCGTCTCCCTCGTGAGCGCCAAAATGCTAAAATGAAACGTTGCACTCTCTCTCCTCCAAGGAAGGTGCTAGGCAGGAATTGTCTTGCTGGTCCTCACTTGCCCTGGCAGTCATTGCAGATAAACAGCAAGACTGCGGCTCTGCTCTTTCCTAGCCTTGCAAACAGCCAAAGCAGTTTGTCTCCCTCGTGAGCGCCAAAATGCTAAAATGAAACGTTGCACTCTCTCTCCTCCAAGGAAGGTGCTAGGCAGGAATTGTCTTGCTGGTCCTCACTTGCCCTGGCAGTCATTGCAGATAAACAGCAAACTGGGGCTCTGCTCTTTCCTAGCCTTGCAAACAGCAAAAGCAGTTTATCTCCCTTGTGAGCGCCAAAATGCTAAAATGAAACGTTGCACTCTCTCTCCTCCAAGGAAGGTGCTAGGCAGGAATTGTCTTGCTGGTCCTCACTTGCCCTGGCAGTCATTGCAGATAAACAGCAAGACTCGGTCTCTGCTCTTTCCTACCCATGCAAACAGACACTGTGCTTTTTCTCAATCTCGCACTCCAAAAAGCAAAATGAAACGGTGCACTCTCTCTCCTCCAAGGAAGGTGCTAGGCAGGAATTGTCTTGCTGGTCCTCACTTGCCCTGGCAGTCATTGCAGATAAACAGCAAGACTCGGGCTCTGCTCTTTCCTAGCCTTGCAAACAGCCAAAGCAGTTTGTCTCCCTCGTGAGCGCCAAAATGCTAAAATGAAACGTTGCACTCTCTCTCCTCCAAGGAAGGTGCTAGGCAGGAATTGTCTTGCTGGTCCTCACTTGCCCTGGCAGTCATTGCAGATAAACAGCAAGACTCAGTCTCTGCTCTCTCCTACCCTTGCAAACAGACACTGTTCTTTTTCTCAATCTCGCACTCCAAAAAGCAAAATGAAACGTTGCACTCTCTCTCGTCCAAGGAAGGTGCTAGGCAGGAATTGTCTTGCTGGTCCTCACTTGCCCTGGCAGTCATTGCTGATAAACAGCAAGACTCGGTCTCTGCTCTTTCCTAGCCTTGCAAACAGCCAAAGCAGTTTGTCTCCCTAGTGAGCGCCAAAATGCTAAAATGAAACGTTGCACTCTCTCTCGTCCAAGGAAGGTGCTAGGCAGGAATTGTCTTGCTGGTCCTCACTTGCCCTGGCAGTCATTGCAGATAAACAGCAAGACTCGGGCTCTGCTCTTTCCTAGCCTAGCAAACAGCAACAGAAGTTCGTCTCCCTCGTGAGCGCCAAAATGCTAAAATGAAAAGTTGCACTCTCTCTCCTCCAAGGAAGGTGCTAGGCAGGAATTGTCTTGCTGGTCCTCACATGCCCTGGCAGTCATTGCAGATAAACAGCAAGACTGGGGCTCTGCTCTTTCCTAGCCTTGCAAACAGCAAAAGCAGTTTATCTCCCTTGTGAGCGCCAAAATGCTAAAATGAAACGTTGCACTCTCTCTCCTCCAAGGAAGGTGCTAGGCAGGAATTGTCTTGCTGGTCCTCACTTGCCCTGGCAGTCATTGCAGATAAACAGCAAGACTCGGTCTCTGCTCTTTCCTACCCATGCAAACAGACACTGTGCTTTTTCTCAATCTCGCACTCCAAAAAGCAAAATGAAACGTTGCACTCTCTCTCCTCCAAGGAAGGTGCTAGGCAGGAATTGTCTTGCTGGTCCTCACTTGCCCTGGCAGTCATTGCAGATAAACAGCAAGACTCGGGCTCTGCTCTTTCCTAGCCTTGCAAACAGCCAAAGCAGTTTGTCTCCCTCGTGAGCGCCAAAATGCTAAAATGAAACGTTGCACTCTCTCTCCTCCAAGGAAGGTGCTACGCAGGAATTGTCTTGCTGGTCCTCACTTGCCCTGGCAGTCATTGCAGATAAACAGCAAGACTCGGTCTCTGCTCTTTCCTACCCTTGCAAACAGACACTGTTCTTTTTCTCAATCTCGCACTCCAAAAAGCAAAATGAAACGTTGCACTCTCTCTCGTCCAAGGAAGGTGCTAGGCAGGAATTGTCTTGCTGGTCCTCACTTGCCCTGGCAGTCATTGCTGATAAACAGCAAGACTCGGGCTCTGCTCTTTCCTAGCCTTGCAAACAGCCAAAGCAGTTTGTCTCCCTAGTGAGCGCCAAAATGCTAAAATGAAACGTTGCACACTTACTCCTCCAAGGAAGGTGCTAGGCAGGAATTGTCTTGCTGGTCCTCACTTGCCCTGGCAGTCATTGCAGATAAACAGCAAGACTCGGGCTCTGCTCTTTCCTAGCCTAGCAAACAGCAACAGAAGTTCGTCTCCCTCGTGAGCGCCAAAATGCTAAAATGAAAAGTTGCACTCTCTCTCCTCCAAGGAAGGTGCTAGGCAGGAATTGTCTTGCTGGTCCTCACATGCCCTGGCAGTCATTGCAGATAAACAGCAAGACTGGGGCTCTGCTCTTTCCTAGCCTTGCAAACAGCAAAAGCAGTTTATCTCCCTTGTGAGCGCCAAAATGCTAAAATGAAACGTTGCACTCTCTCTCCTCCAAGGAAGGTGCTAGGCAGGAATTGTCTTGCTGGTCCTCACTTCCCCTGGCAGTCATTGCAGATAAACAGCAAGACTGGGGCTCTGCTCTTTCCTAGCCTTGCAAACAGCAAAAGCAGCTTGTCTGCCTTGTGAGCGCCAAAATGCTAAAATGAAACGTTGCACTCTCTCTCCTCCAAGGAAGGTGCTAGGCAGGAATTGTCTTGCTGGTCCTCACTTGCCCTTGCAGTCATTGCAGATAAACAGCAAGACTGCGGCTCTGCTCTTTCCTAGCCTTGCAAACAGCCAAAGAAGTTTGTCTCCCTAGTGAGAGCCAAAATGCTAAAATGAAACGTTGCACTCTCTCTCCTCCAAGGAAGGTGCTAGGCAGGAATTGTCTTGCTGGTCCTCACTTGCCCTGGCAGTCATTGCAGATAAACAGCAAGACTGGGGCTCTGCTCTTTCCTACCCATGCAAACAGACACTGTGCTTTTTCTCAATCTCGCACTCCAAAAAGCAAAATGAAACGTTGCACTCTCTCTCGTCCAAGGAAGGTGCTAGGCAGGAATTGTCTTGCTGGTCCTCACTTGCCCTGGCAGTCATTGCAGATAAACAGCAAGACTCGGGCTCTGCTCTTTCCTAGCCTAGCAAACAGCAACAGAAGTTCGTCTCCCTCGTGAGCGCCAAAATGCTAAAATGAAACGTTGCACTCTCTCTCCTCCAAGGAAGGTGCTAGGCAGGAATTGTCTTGCTGGTCCTCACTTGCCCTGGCAGTCATTGCAGATAAACAGCAAGACTGGGGCTCTGCTCTTTCCTAGCCTTGCAAACAGCCAAAGCAGTTTGTCTCCCTCGTGAGCGCCAAAATGCTAAAATGAAACGTTGCACTCTCTCTCCTCCAAGGAAGGTGCTAGGCAGGAATTGTCTTGCTGGTCCTCACTTGCCCTGGCAGTCATTGCAGATAAACAGCAAGACTGGGGCTCTGCTCTTTCCTAGCCTTGCAAAGAGCAAAAGCAGTTTGTCTCCCTCGTGAGCGCCAAAATGCTAAAATGAAACGTTGCACTCTCTCTCCTCCAAGGAAGGTGCTAGGCAGGAATTGTCTTGCTGGTCCTCACTTGCCCTGGCAGTCATTGCAGATAAACAGTAAGACTGGGGCTCTGCTCTTTCCTAGCCTTGCAAACAGCCAAAGCAGTTTGTCTCCCTCGTGAGCGCCAAAATGCTAAAATGAAACGTTGCACTCTCTCTCCTCCAAGGAAGGTGCTAGGCAGGAATTGTCTTGCTGGTCCTCACTTGCCCTGGCAGTCATTGCAGATAAACAGCAAGACTCGGTCTCTGCTCTTTCCTACCCATGCGAACAGACACTGTGCTTTTTCTCAATCTCGCACTCCAAAAAGCAAAATGAAACGTTGCACTCTCTCTCGTCCAAGGAAGGTGCTAGGCAGGAATTGTCTTGCTGGTCCTCACTTGCCCTGGCAGTCATTGCAGATAAACAGCAAGACTCGGGCTCTGCTCTTTCCTAGCCTTGCAAACAGCAACAGAAGTTCGTCTTCCTCGTGAGCGCCAAAATGCTAAAATGAAACGTTGCACTCTCTCTCCTCCAAGGAAGGTGCTAGGCAGGAATTGTCTTGCTGGTCCTCACTTCCCCTGGCAGTCATTGCAGATAAGCAGCAAGACTGGGGCTCTGCTCTTTCCTAGCCTTGCAAACAGCCAAAGCAGTTTGTCTCCCTCGTTAGCGCCAAAAGGGTAAAATGAAACGTTGCACTCTCTCTCCTCCAAGGAAGGTGCTAGGCAGGAATTGTCTTGCTGGTCCTCACTTGCCCTGGCAGTCATTGCAGATAAACAGCAAGACTGGGGCTCTGCTCTTTCCTAGCCTTGCAAACAGCCAAAGCAGTTTGTCTCCCTCGTGAGCGCCAAAATGCTAAAATGAAACGTTGCACTCTCTCTCCTCCAAGGAAGGTGCTAGGCAGGAATTGTCTTGCTGGTCCTCACTTGCCCTGGCAGTCATTGCAGATAAACAGCAAGACTCGGTCTCTGCTCTTTCCTACCCATGCAAACAGACACTGTGCTTTTTCTCAATCTCGCACTCCAAAAAGCAAAATGAAACGTTGCACTCTCTCTCCTCCAAGGAAGGTGCTAGGCAGGAATTGTCTTGCTGGTCCTCACTTGCCCTGGCAGTCATTGCAGATAAACAGCAAGACTCAGGCTCTGCTCTTTCCTAGCCTTGCAAACAGACACTGTTCTTTTACTCAATCTCGCACTCCAAAAAGCAAAATGAAACGTTGCACTCTCTCTCCTCCAAGGAAGGTGCTAGGCAGGAATTGTCTTGCTGGTCCTCACTTGCCCTGGCAGTCATTGTAGATAAACAGCAAGACTGGGGCTCTGCTCTTTCCTAGCCTTGCAAAGAGCCAAAGCAGTTTGTCTCCCTCGTGAGCGCCAAAATGCTAAAATGAAACGTTGCACTCTCTCTCGTCCAAGGAAGGTGCTAGGCAGGAATTGTCTTGCTGGTCCTCACTTGCCCTGGCAGTCATTGCAGATAAGCAGCAAGACTGGGGCTCTGCTCTTTCCTAGCCTTGCAAACAGCAAAAGCAGTTTGTCTCCCTCGTGAGCGCCAAAATGCTAAAATGAAACGTTGCACTCTCTCTCCTCCATGGAAGGTGCTAGGCAGGAATTGTCTTGCTGGTCCTCACTTGCCCTGGCAGTCATTGCAGATAAACAGCAAACTGGGGCTCTGCTCTTTCCTAGCCTTGCAAACAGCAAAAGCAGTTTATCTCCCTTGTGAGCGCCAAAATGCTAAAATGAAACGTTGCACTCTCTCTCCTCCAAGGAAGGTGCTAGGCAGGAATTGTCTTGCTGGTCCTCACTTGCCCTGGCAGTCATTGCAGATAAACAGCAAGACTCGGTCTCTGCTCTTTCCTACCAATGCAAACAGACACTGTGCTTTTTCTCAATCTCGCACTCCAAAAAGCAAAATGAAACGGTGCACTCTCTCTCCTCCAAGGAAGGTGCTAGGCAGGAATTGTCTTGCTGGTCCTCACTTGCCCTGGCAGTCATTGCAGATAAACAGCAAGACTCGGGCTCTGCTCTTTCCTAGCCTTGCAAACAGCCAAAGCAGTTTGTCTCCCTCGTGAGCGCCAAAATGCTAAAATGAAACGTTGCACTCTCTCTCCTCCAAGGAAGGTGCTAGGCAGGAATTGTCTTGCTGGTCCTCACTTGCCCTGGCAGTCATTGCAGATAAACAGCAAGACTCAGTCTCTGCTCTCTCCTACCCTTGCAAACAGACACTGTTCTTTTTCTCAATCTCGCACTCCAAAAAGCAAAATGAAACGTTGCACTCTCTCTCGTCCAAGGAAGGTGCTAGGCAGGAATTGTCTTGCTGGTCCTCACTTGCCCTGGCAGTCATTGCTGATAAACAGCAAGACTCGGTCTCTGCTCTTTCCTAGCCTTGCAAACAGCCAAAGCAGTTTGTCTCCCTAGTGAGCGCCAAAATGCTAAAATGAAACGTTGCACTCTCTCTCGTCCAAGGAAGGTGCTAGGCAGGAATTGTCTTGCTGGTCCTCACTTGCCCTGGCAGTCATTGCAGATAAACAGCAAGACTCGGGCTCTGCTCTTTCCTAGCCTAGCAAACAGCAACAGAAGTTCGTCTCCCTCGTGAGCGCCAAAATGCTAAAATGAAAAGTTGCACTCTCTCTCCTCCAAGGAAGGTGCTAGGCAGGAATTGTCTTGCTGGTCCTCACATGCCCTGGCAGTCATTGCAGATAAACAGCAAGACTGGGGCTCTGCTCTTTCCTAGCCTTGCAAACAGCAAAAGCAGTTTATCTCCCTTGTGAGCGCCAAAATGCTAAAATGAAACGTTGCACTCTCTCTCCTCCAAGGAAGGTGCTAGGCAGGAATTGTCTTGCTGGTCCTCACTTGCCCTGGCAGTCATTGCAGATAAACAGCAAGACTCGGTCTCTGCTCTTTCCTACCCATGCAAACAGACACTGTGCTTTTTCTCAATCTCGCACTCCAAAAAGCAAAATGAAACGTTGCACTCTCTCTCCTCCAAGGAAGGTGCTAGGCAGGAATTGTCTTGCTGGTCCTCACTTGCCCTGGCAGTCATTGCAGATAAACAGCAAGACTCGGGCTCTGCTCTTTCCTAGCCTTGCAAACAGCCAAAGCAGTTTGTCTCCCTCGTGAGCGCCAAAATGCTAAAATGAAACGTTGCACTCTCTCTCCTCCAAGGAAGGTGCTACGCAGGAATTGTCTTGCTGGTCCTCACTTGCCCTGGCAGTCATTGCAGATAAACAGCAAGACTCGGTCTCTGCTCTTTCCTACCCTTGCAAACAGACACTGTTCTTTTTCTCAATCTCGCACTCCAAAAAGCAAAATGAAACGTTGCACTCTCTCTCGTCCAAGGAAGGTGCTAGGCAGGAATTGTCTTGCTGGTCCTCACTTGCCCTGGCAGTCATTGCTGATAAACAGCAAGACTCGGGCTCTGCTCTTTCCTAGCCTTGCAAACAGCCAAAGCAGTTTGTCTCCCTAGTGAGCGCCAAAATGCTAAAATGAAACGTTGCACTCTCTCTCGTCCAAGGAAGGTGCTAGGCAGGAATTGTCTTGCTGGTCCTCACTTGCCCTGGCAGTCATTGCAGATAAACAGCAAGACTCGGGCTCTGCTCTTTCCTAGCCTAGCAAACAGCAACAGAAGTTCGTCTCCCTCGTGAGCGCCAAAATGCTAAAATGAAAAGTTGCACTCTCTCTCCTCCAAGGAAGGTGCTAGGCAGGAATTGTCTTGCTGGTCCTCACATGCCCTGGCAGTCATTGCAGATAAACAGCAAGACTGGGGCTCTGCTCTTTCCTAGCCTTGCAAACAGCAAAAGCAGTTTATCTCCCTTGTGAGCGCCAAAATGCTAAAATGAAACGTTGCACTCTCTCTCCTCCAAGGAAGGTGCTAGGCAGGAATTGTCTTGCTGGTCCTCACTTCCCCTGGCAGTCATTGCAGATAAACAGCAAGACTGGGGCTCTGCTCTTTCCTAGCCTTGCAAACAGCAAAAGCAGCTTGTCTGCCTTGTGAGCGCCAAAATGCTAAAATGAAACGTTGCACTCTCTCTCCTCCAAGGAAGGTGCTAGGCAGGAATTGTCTTGCTGGTCCTCACTTGCCCTTGCAGTCATTGCAGATAAACAGCAAGACTGCGGCTCTGCTCTTTCCTAGCCTTGCAAACAGCCAAAGAAGTTTGTCTCCCTAGTGAGAGCCAAAATGCTAAAATGAAACGTTGCACTCTCTCTCCTCCAAGGAAGGTGCTAGGCAGGAATTGTCTTGCTGGTCCTCACTTGCCCTGGCAGTCATTGCAGATAAACAGCAAGACTGGGGCTCTGCTCTTTCCTACCCATGCAAACAGACACTGTGCTTTTTCTCAATCTCGCACTCCAAAAAGCAAAATGAAACGTTGCACTCTCTCTCGTCCAAGGAAGGTGCTAGGCAGGAATTGTCTTGCTGGTCCTCACTTGCCCTGGCAGTCATTGCAGATAAACAGCAAGACTCGGGCTCTGCTCTTTCCTAGCCTAGCAAACAGCAACAGAAGTTCGTCTCCCTCGTGAGCGCCAAAATGCTAAAATGAAACGTTGCACTCTCTCTCCTCCAAGGAAGGTGCTAGGCAGGAATTGTCTTGCTGGTCCTCACTTGCCCTGGCAGTCATTGCAGATAAACAGCAAGACTGGGGCTCTGCTCTTTCCTAGCCTTGCAAACAGCCAAAGCAGTTTGTCTCCCTCGTGAGCGCCAAAATGCTAAAATGAAACGTTGCACTCTCTCTCCTCCAAGGAAGGTGCTAGGCAGGAATTGTCTTGCTGGTCCTCACTTGCCCTGGCAGTCATTGCAGATAAACAGCAAGACTGGGGCTCTGCTCTTTCCTAGCCTTGCAAAGAGCAAAAGCAGTTTGTCTCCCTCGTGAGCGCCAAAATGCTAAAATGAAACGTTGCACTCTCTCTCCTCCAAGGAAGGTGCTAGGCAGGAATTGTCTTGCTGGTCCTCACTTGCCCTGGCAGTCATTGCAGATAAACAGTAAGACTGGGGCTCTGCTCTTTCCTAGCCTTGCAAACAGCCAAAGCAGTTTGTCTCCCTCGTGAGCGCCAAAATGCTAAAATGAAACGTTGCACTCTCTCTCCTCCAAGGAAGGTGCTAGGCAGGAATTGTCTTGCTGGTCCTCACTTGCCCTGGCAGTCATTGCAGATAAACAGCAAGACTCGGTCTCTGCTCTTTCCTACCCATGCGAACAGACACTGTGCTTTTTCTCAATCTCGCACTCCAAAAAGCAAAATGAAACGTTGCACTCTCTCTCGTCCAAGGAAGGTGCTAGGCAGGAATTGTCTTGCTGGTCCTCACTTGCCCTGGCAGTCATTGCAGATAAACAGCAAGACTCGGGCTCTGCTCTTTCCTAGCCTTGCAAACAGCAACAGAAGTTCGTCTTCCTCGTGAGCGCCAAAATGCTAAAATGAAACGTTGCACTCTCTCTCCTCCAAGGAAGGTGCTAGGCAGGAATTGTCTTGCTGGTCCTCACTTCCCCTGGCAGTCATTGCAGATAAGCAGCAAGACTGGGGCTCTGCTCTTTCCTAGCCTTGCAAACAGCCAAAGCAGTTTGTCTCCCTCGTTAGCGCCAAAAGGGTAAAATGAAACGTTGCACTCTCTCTCCTCCAAGGAAGGTGCTAGGCAGGAATTGTCTTGCTGGTCCTCACTTGCCCTGGCAGTCATTGCAGATAAACAGCAAGACTGGGGCTCTGCTCTTTCCTAGCCTTGCAAACAGACACTGTGCTTTTTCTCAATCTCGCACTCCAAAAAGCAAAATGAAACGTTGCACTCTCTCTCCTCCAAGGAAGGTGCTAGACAGAAATTGTCTTGCTGGTCCTCACTTGCCCTGGCAGTCATTGCAGATAAACAGCAAGACTGGGGCTCTGCTCTTTCCTAGCCTTGCAAACAGCAAAAGCAGTTTGTCTCCCTCGTGAGCGCCAAAATGCTAAAATGAAACGTTGCACCCTCTCTCCTCCAAGGAAGGTACTAGGCAGGAATTGTCTTGCTGGTCCTCACTTGCCCTGGCAGTCATTGCAGATAAGCAGCAAGACTGGGGCTCTGCTCTTTCCTAGCCTTGCAAACAGCCAAAGCAGTTTGTCTCCCTAGTGAGCGCCATAATGCTAAAATGAAACGTTGCACTCTCTCTCCTCCAAGGAAGGTGCTAGGCAGGAATTGTCTTGCTGGTCCTCACTTGCCCTGGCAGTCATTGCAGATAAACAGCAAGACTGGGGCTCTGCTATTTCCTAGCCTTGCAAACAGCCAAAGCAGTTTGTCTCCCTAGTGAGCGCCAAAATGCTAAAATGAAACGTTGCACTCTCTCTCCTCCAAGGAAGGTGCTAGGCAGGAATTGTCTTGCTGGTCCTCACTTGCCCTGGCAGTCATTGCAGATAAACAGCAAGACTGGGGCTCTGCTCTTTCCTAGCCTTGCAAACAGCCAAAGCAGTTTGTCTCCCTAGTGAGCGCCAAAATGCTAAAATGAAACGTTGCACTCTCTCTCCTCCAAGGAAGGTCCTAGGCAGGAATTGTCTTGCTGGTCCTCACTTGCCCTTGCAGTCATTGCAGATAAACAGCAAGACTGGGGCTCTGCTCTTTCCTAGCCTTGCAAACAGCCAAAGCAGTTTGTCTCCCTCGTGAGCGCCAAAATGCTAAAATGAAACGTTGCTCTCTCTCTCCTCCAAGGAAGGTGCTAGGCAGGAATTGTCTTGCTGGTCCTCACTTGCCCTGGCAGTCATTGCAGATAAACAGCAAGACTCGGTCTCTGCTCTTTCCTACCCATGCAAACAGACACTGTGCTTTTTCTCAATCTCGCACTCCAAAAAGCAAAATGAAACGTTGCATTCTCTCTCCTCCAAGGAAGGTGCTAGGCAGGAATTGTCTTGGTGGTCCTCACTTGCCCTGGCAGTCATTGCAGATAAACAGCAAGACTGGGGCTCTGTTCTTTCCTAGCCTTTCAAACAGCAAAAGAAGTTCGTCTCCCTCGTGAGCTCCAAAATGCTAAAATGAAACGTTGCACTCTCTGTCCTCCAAGGAATGTGCTAGGCAGGAATTGTCTTGCTGGTCCTCACTTGCCCTGGCAGTCATTGCAGATAAACAGCAAGACTGGGGCTCTGCTCTTTCCTAGCCTTGCAAACAGCAAAAGCAGTTTGTCTCCCTTGTGAGCGCCAAAATGCTAAAATGAAAAGTTGCACTCTCTCTCCTCCAAGGTAGGTGCTAGGCAGGAGTTGTCTTGCTGGTCCTCACTTGCCCTGGCAGGCATTGCAGATAAGCAGCAAGACTGGGGCTCTGCTCTTTCATAGCCTTGCAAACAGCAAAAGCATTTTGTCTCCCTCGTGAGCGCCAAAATGCTAAAATGAAACGTTGCTCTCTCTCTCCTCCAAGGAAGGTGCTAGGCAGGAATTGTCTTGCTGGTCCTCACTTGCCCTGGCAGTCATTGCAGATAAACAGCTAGACTGGGGCTCTGCTCTTTCCTAGCCTTGCAAACAGACACTGTGCTTTTTCTCAATCTCGCACTCCAAAAAGCAAAATGAAACGTTGCACTCTCTCTCCTCCAAGGAAGGTGCTAGACAGAAATTGTCTTGCCGGTCCTGACTTGCCCTGGCAGTCATTGCAGATAAACAGCAAGACTGCGGCTCTGCTCTTTCCTAGCCTTGCAAACAGCAAAAGCAGTTTGTCTCCCTCGTGAGCGCCAAAATGCTAAAATGAAACGTTGCACCCTCTCTCCTCCAAGGAAGGTACTAGGCAGGAATTGTCTTGCTGGTCCTCACTTGCCCTGGCAGTCATTGCAGATAAGCAGCAAGACTGGGGCTCTGCTCTTTCCTAGCCTTGCAAACAGCCAAAGCAGTTTGTCTCCCTAGTGAGCGCCATAATGCTAAAATGAAACGTTGCACTCTCTCTCCTCCAAGGAAGGTGCTAGGCAGGAATTGTCTTGCTGGTCCTCACTTGCCCTGGCAGTCATTGCAGATAAACAGCAAGACTGGGGCTCTGCTCTTTCCTAGCCTTGCAAACAGCAAAAGCAGTTTGTCTCCCTCGTGAGCGCCAAAATGCTAAAATGAAACGTTGCACCCTCTCTCCTCCAAGGAAGGTACTAGGCAGGAATTGTCTTGCTGGTCCTCACTTGCCCTGGCAGTCATTGCAGATAAGCAGCAAGACTGGGGCTCTGCTCTTTCCTAGCCTTGCAAACAGCCAAAGCAGTTTGTCTCCCTAGTGAGCGCCATAATGCTAAAATGAAACGTTGCACTCTCTCTCCTCCAAGGAAGGTGCTAGGCAGGAATTGTCTTGCTGGTCCTCACTTGCCCTGGCAGTCATTGCAGATAAACAGCAAGACTGGTGCTCTGCTCTTTCCTAGCCTTGCAAACAGCCAAAGCAGTTTGTCTCCCTAGTGAGCGCCAAAATGCTAAAATGAAACGTTGCACTCTCTCTCCTCCAAGGAAGGTCCTAGGCAGGAATTGTCTTGCTGGTCCTCACTTGCCCTTGCAGTCATTGCAGATAAACAGCAAGACTGGGGCTCTGCTCTTTCCTAGCCTTGCAAACAGCCAAAGCAGTTTGTCTCCCTCGTGAGCGCCAAAATGCTAAAATGAAACGTTGCACTCTCTCTCCTCCAAGGAAGGTGCTAGGCAGGAATTGTCTTGCTGGTCCTCACTTGCCCTGGCAGTCATTGCAGATAAACAGCAAGACTCGGTCTCTGCTCTTTCCTACCCATGCAAACAGACACTGTGCTTTTTCTCAATCTCGCACTCCAAAAAGCAAAATGAAACGTTGCATACTCTCTCCTCCAAGGAAGGTGCTAGGCAGGAATTGTCTTGGTGGTCCTCACTTGCCCTGGCAGTCATTGCAGATAAACAGCAAGACTGGGGCTCTGTTCTTTCCTAGCCTTTCAAACAGCAAAAGAAGTTCGTCTCCCTCGTGAGCTCCAAAATGCTAAAATGAAACGTTGCACTCTCTGTCCTCCAAGGAATGTGCTAGGCAGGAATTGTCTTGCTGGTCCTCACTTGCCCTGGCAGTCATTGCAGATAAACAGCAAGACTGGGGCTCTGCTCTTTCCTAGCCTTGCAAACAGCAAAAGCAGTTTGTCTCCCTTGTGAGCGCCAAAATGCTAAAATGAAAAGTTGCACTCTCTCTCCTCCAAGGTAGGTGCTAGGCAGGAGTTGTCTTGCTGGTCCTCACTTGCCCTGGCAGTCATTGCAGATAAGCAGCAAGACTGGGGCTCTGCTCTTTCATAGCCTTGCAAACAGCAAAAGCATTTTGTCTCCCTCGTGAGCGCCAAAATGCTAAAATGAAACGTTGCTCTCTCTCTCCTCCAAGGAAGGTGCTAGGCAGGAATTGTCTTGCTGGTCCTCACTTGCCCTGGCAGTCATTGCAGATAAACAGCTAGACTGGGGCTCTGCTCTTTCCTAGCCTTGCAAACAGACACTGTGCTTTTTCTCAATCTCGCACTCCAAAAAGCAAAATGAAACGTTGCACTCTCTCTCCTCCAAGGAAGGTGCTAGACAGAAATTGTCTTGCTGGTCCTCACTTGCCCTGGCAGTCATTGCAGATAAACAGCAAGACTGGGGCTCTGCTCTTTCCTAGCCTTGCAAACAGCCAAAGCAGTTTGTCTCCCTCGTGAGCGCCAAAATGCTAAAATGAAACGTTGCACCCTCTCTCCTCCAAGGAAGGTACTAGGCAGGAATTGTCTTGCTGGTCCTCACTTGCCCTGGCAGTCATTGCAGATAAGCAGCAAGACTGGGGCTCTGCTCTTTCCTAGCCTTGCAAACAGCCAAAGCAGTTTGTCTCCCTAGTGAGCGCCATAATGCTAAAATGAAACGTTGCACTCTCTCTCCTCCAAGGAAGGTGCTAGGCAGGAATTGTCTTGCTGGTCCTCACTTGCCCTGGCAGTCATTGCAGATAAACAGCAAGACTGGGGCTCTGCTATTTCCTAGCCTTGCAAACAGCCAAAGCAGTTTGTCTCCCTAGTGAGCGCCAAAATGCTAAAATGAAACGTTGCACTCTCTCTCCTCCAAGGAAGGTGCTAGGCAGGAATTGTCTTGCTGGTCCTCACTTGCCCTGGCAGTCATTGCAGATAAACAGCAAGACTGGGGCTCTGCTCTTTCCTAGCCTTGCAAACAGCCAAAGCAGTTTGTCTCCCTAGTGAGCGCCAAAATGCTAAAATGAAACGTTGCACTCTCTCTCCTCCAAGGAAGGTCCTAGGCAGGAATTGTCTTGCTGGTCCTCACTTGCCCTTGCAGTCATTGCAGATAAACAGCAAGACTGGGGCTCTGCTCTTTCCTAGCCTTGCAAACAGCCAAAGCAGTTTGTCTCCCTCGTGAGCGCCAAAATGCTAAAATGAAACGTTGCACTCTCTCTCCTCCAAGGAAGGTGCTAGGCAGGAATTGTCTTGCTGGTCCTCACTTGCCCTGGCAGTCATTGCAGATAAACAGCAAGACTCGGTCTCTGCTCTTTCCTACCCATGCAAACAGACACTGTGCTTTTTCTCAATCTCGCACTCCAAAAAGCAAAATGAAACGTTGCATTCTCTCTCCTCCAAGGAAGGTGCTAGGCAGGAATTGTCTTGGTGGTCCTCACTTGCCCTGGCAGTCATTGCAGATAAACAGCAAGACTGGGGCTCTGTTCTTTCCTAGCCTTTCAAACAGCAAAAGAAGTTCGTCTCCCTCGTGAGCTCCAAAATGCTAAAATGAAACGTTGCACTCTCTGTCCTCCAAGGAATGTGCTAGGCAGTAATTGTCTTGCTGGTCCTCACTTGCCCTGGCAGTCATTGCAGATAAACAGCAAGACTGGGGCTCTGCTCTTTCCTAGCCTTGCAAACAGCAAAAGCAGTTCGTCTCCCTCGTGAGCTCCAAAATGCTAAAATGAAACGTTGCACTCTCTCTCCTCCAAGGTAGGTGCTAGGCAGGAGTTGTCTTGCTGGTCCTCACTTGCCCTGGCAGGCATTGCAGATAAGCAGCAAGACTGGGGCTCTGCTCTTTCATAGCCTTGCAAACAGCAAAAGCATTTTGTCTCCCTCGTGAGCGCCAAAATGCTAAAATGAAACGTTGCTCTCTCTCTCCTCCAAGGAAGGTGCTAGGCAGGAATTGTCTTGCTGGTCCTCACTTGCCCTGGCAGTCATTGCAGATAAACAGCAAGACTGGGGCTCTGCTCTTTCCTAGCCTTGCAAACAGCCAAAGCAGTTTGTCTCCCTCGTGAGCGCCAAAATGCTAAAATGAAACGTTGCACTCTCTCTCCTCCAAGGAAGGTGCTAGGCAGGAATTGTCTTGCTGGTCCTCACTTGCCCTGGCAGTCATTGCAGATAAACAGCAAGACTCGGTCTCTGCTCTTTCCTACCCATGCAAACAGACACTGTGCTTTTTCTCAATCTCGCACTCCAAAAAGCAAAATGAAACGTTGCACTCTCTCTCCTCCAAGGAAGGTGCTAGGCAGGAATTGTCTTGGTGGTCCTCACTTGCCCTGGCAGTCATTGCAGATAAACAGCAAGACTCAGTCTCTGCTCTTTCCTAGCCTTGCAAACAGCAAAAGCAGTTTGTCTCCCTCGTGAGCGCCAAAATGCTAAAATGAAACGTTGCACCCTCTCTCCTCCAAGGAAGGTACTAGGCAGGAATTGTCTTGCTGGTCCTCACTTGCCCTGGCAGTCATTGCAGATAAGCAGCAAGACTGGGGCTCTGCTCTTTCCTAGCCTTGCAAACAGCCAAAGCAGTTTGTCTCCCTAGTGAGCGCCATAATGCTAAAATGAAACGTTGCACTCTCTCTCCTCCAAGGAAGGTGCTAGGCAGGAATTGTCTTGCTGGTCCTCACTTGCCCTGGCAGTCATTGCAGATAAACAGCAAGACTGGGGCTCTGCTCTTTCCTAGCCTTGCAAACAGCAAAAGCAGTTTGTCTCCCTCGTGAGCGCCAAAATGCTAAAATGAAACGTTGCACCCTCTCTCCTCCAAGGAAGGTACTAGGCAGGAATTGTCTTGCTGGTCCTCACTTGCCCTGGCAGTCATTGCAGATAAGCAGCAAGACTGGGGCTCTGCTCTTTCCTAGCCTTGCAAACAGCCAAAGCAGTTTGTCTCCCTAGTGAGCGCCATAATGCTAAAATGAAACGTTGCACTCTCTCTCCTCCAAGGAAGGTGCTAGGCAGGAATTGTCTTGCTGGTCCTCACTTGCCCTGGCAGTCATTGCAGATAAACAGCAAGACTGGTGCTCTGCTCTTTCCTAGCCTTGCAAACAGCCAAAGCAGTTTGTCTCCCTAGTGAGCGCCAAAATGCTAAAATGAAACGTTGCACTCTCTCTCCTCCAAGGAAGGTCCTAGGCAGGAATTGTCTTGCTGGTCCTCACTTGCCCTTGCAGTCATTGCAGATAAACAGCAAGACTGGGGCTCTGCTCTTTCCTAGCCTTGCAAACAGCCAAAGCAGTTTGTCTCCCTCGTGAGCGCCAAAATGCTAAAATGAAACGTTGCACTCTCTCTCCTCCAAGGAAGGTGCTAGGCAGGAATTGTCTTGCTGGTCCTCACTTGCCCTGGCAGTCATTGCAGATAAACAGCAAGACTCGGTCTCTGCTCTTTCCTACCCATGCAAACAGACACTGTGCTTTTTCTCAATCTCGCACTCCAAAAAGCAAAATGAAACGTTGCATACTCTCTCCTCCAAGGAAGGTGCTAGGCAGGAATTGTCTTGGTGGTCCTCACTTGCCCTGGCAGTCATTGCAGATAAACAGCAAGACTGGGGCTCTGTTCTTTCCTAGCCTTTCAAACAGCAAAAGAAGTTCGTCTCCCTCGTGAGCTCCAAAATGCTAAAATGAAACGTTGCACTCTCTGTCCTCCAAGGAATGTGCTAGGCAGGAATTGTCTTGCTGGTCCTCACTTGCCCTGGCAGTCATTGCAGATAAACAGCAAGACTGGGGCTCTGCTCTTTCCTAGCCTTGCAAACAGCAAAAGCAGTTTGTCTCCCTTGTGAGCGCCAAAATGCTAAAATGAAAAGTTGCACTCTCTCTCCTCCAAGGTAGGTGCTAGGCAGGAGTTGTCTTGCTGGTCCTCACTTGCCCTGGCAGTCATTGCAGATAAGCAGCAAGACTGGGGCTCTGCTCTTTCATAGCCTTGCAAACAGCAAAAGCATTTTGTCTCCCTCGTGAGCGCCAAAATGCTAAAATGAAACGTTGCACTCTCTCTCCTCCAAGGAAGGTGCTAGGCAGGAACAGGAATTGTCTTCCTGGTCCTCACTTATCCTGGCAGTCATTGCAGATAAACAGCAAGACTGGGGCTCTGCTCTTTCCTAGCCTTGCAAACAGCCAAAGCAGTTTGTCTCCCTCGTGAGCGCCAAAATGCTAAAATGAAACGTTGCACTCTCTCTCCTCCAAGGAAGGTGCTAGGCAGGAATTGTCTTGCTGGTCCTCACTTGCCCTGGCAGTCATTGCAGATAAACAGCAAGACTGGGGCTCTGCTCTTTCCTAGCCTTGCAAACAGCCAAAGCAGTTTGTCTCCCTCGTGAGCGCCAAAATGCTAAAATGAAACGTTGCACTCTCTCTCCTTCAAGGAAGGTGCTAGGCAGAAATTGTCTTGCTGGTCCTCACTTGCCCTGGCAGTCATTGCAGATAAACAGCAAGACTCGGTCTCTGCTCTTTCCTACCCATGCAAACAGACACTGTGCTTTTTCTCAATCTCGCACTCCAAAAAGCAAAATGAAACGTTGCACTCTCTCTCCTCCAAGGAAGGTACTAGACAGAAATTGTCTTGCTGGTCCTCACTTACCCTGGCAGTCATTGCAGATAAACAGCAAGACTCAGTCTCTGCTCTTTCCTAGCGTTGCAAACAGCAAAAGAAGTTCGTCTCCCTCGTGAGCGCCAAAATGCTAAAATGAAACGTTGCACTCTCTCTCCTCCAAGGAAGGTGCTAGGCAGGAATTGTCTTGCTGGTCCTCACTTGCCCTGGCAGTCATTGCAGATAAACAGCAAGACTCGGTCTCTGCTCTTTCCTAGTTTTGCAAACAGCAAAAGCAGTTTGTCTCCCTTGTGAGCACCAAAATGCTAAAATGAAACGTTGCTCTCTCTCTCCTCCAAGGAAGGTGCTAGGCAGGAATTGTCTTGCTGGTCCTCACTTGCCCTGGCAGTCATTGCAGATAAGGAGCAAGACTGGGGCTCTGCTCTTTCATAGCCTTGCAAACAGCAAAAGCATTTTGTCTCCCTCGTGAGCGCCAAAATGCTTAAATGAAACGTTGCTCTCTCTCTCCTCCAAGGAAGGTGCTAGGCAGGAATTGTCTTGCTGGTCCTCACTTGCCCTGGCAGTCATTGCAGATAAACAGCAAGACTGGGGCTCTGCTCTTTCCTAGCCTTGCAAACAGCCAAAGAAGTTCGTCTCCCTCGTGAGCGCCAAAATGCTAAAATGAAACGTTGCACTCTCTCTGCTCCAAGGAAGGTGCTAGGCAGGAATTGTCTTGCTGGTCCTCACTTGCCCTGGCAGTCATTGCAGATAAACAGCAAGACTGGGGCTCTGCTCTTTCCTAGCCTTGCAAAGAGCCAAAGCAGTTTGTCTCCCTCGTGAGCGCCAAAATGCTAAAATGAAACGTTGCACTCTCTCTCCTCCAAGGAAGGTGCTAGGCAGGAATTGTCTTGCTGGTCCTCACTTGCCCTGGCAGTCATTGCAGATAAACAGCAAGACTCGGTCTCTGCTCTTTCCTACCCATGCAAACAGACACTGTGCTTTTTCTCAATCTCGCACTCCAAAAAGCAAAATGAAACGTTGCACTCTCTCTCCTCCAAGGAAGGTGCTAGGCAGGAATTGTCTTGCTGGTCCTCACTTGCCCTGGCAGTCATTGCAGATAAACAGCAAGACTCAGTCTCTGCTCTTTCCTAGCCTTGCAAACAGCAAAAGCAGTTTGTCTCCCTCGTGAGCGCCAAAATGCTAAAATGAAACGTTGCACTCTCTCTCCTCCAAGGAAGGTGCTAGGCAGGAATTGTCTTGCTGGTCCTCACTTGCCCTGGCAGTCATTGCAGATAAACAGCAAGACTCGGTCTCTGCTCTTTCCTACCCATGCAAACAGACACTGTGCTTTTTCTCAATCTCGCACTCCAAAAAGCAAAATGAAACGTTGCACTCTCTCTCCTCCAAGGAAGGTGCTAGGCAGGAATTGTCTTGGTGGTCCTCACTTGCCCTGGCAGTCATTGCAGATAAACAGCAAGACTCAGTCTCTGCTCTTTCCTAGCCTTGCAAACAGCAAAAGCAGTTTGTCTCCCTCGTGAGCACCAAAATGCTAAAATGAAACGTTGCACTCTCTCTCCTCCAAGGAAGGTGCTAGGCAGGAATTGTCTTGCTGGTCCTCACTTGCCCTGGCAGTCATTGCAGATAAACAGCAAGACTCGGGCTCTGCTCTTTCCTAGCCTTGCAAACAGCCAAAGCAGTTTGTCTCACTCGTGAGCGCCAAAATGCTAAAATGAAACGTTGCACTCTCTCTCCTCCAAGGAAGGTGCTAGGCAGGAATTGTCTTGCTGGTCCTCACTTGCCCTGGCAGTCATTGCAGATAAACAGCAAGACTCAGTCTCTGCTCTTTCCTAGCCTTGCAAACAGCCAAAGAAGTTCGTCTCCCTCGTGAGCGCCAAAATGCTAAAATGAAACGTTGCACTCTCACTCCTCCAAGGAAAGTGCTAGGCAGGAGTTGTCTTGCTGGTCCTCACTTGCCCTGGCAGTCATTGCAGATAAACAGCAAGACTGGGGCTCTGCTCTTTCCTAGCCTTGCAAACAGCCAAAGAAGTTCGTCTCCCTCGTGAGCGCCAAAATGCTAAAATGAAACGTTGCACTCTCTCTCCTCCAAGGAAGGTGCTAGGCAGGAATTGTCTTGCTGGTCCTCACTTGCCCTGGCAGTCATTGCAGATAAACAGCAAGACTGGTGCTCTGCTCTTTCCTAGCCTAGCAAACAGCCACTGTGCTTTTTCTCAATCTCGAACTCCAAAAAGCAAAACGAAACGTTGCACTCTCTCTCCTCCAAGGAAGGCGCTAGGCAGGAATTGTCTTGCTGGTCCTCACTTGCCCTGGCAGTCATTGCAGATAAACTGCAAGACTGGGGCTCTCCTGTTTCCTAGCCTTTCAAACAGCATAAGCATTTTGTCTCCCTCGTGAGCGCCAAAATGCTAAAATGAAACGTTGCACTCTCTCTCCTCCAAGGAAGGTGCTAGGCAGGAATTGTCTTGCTGGTCCTCACTTGCCCTGGCAGTCATTGCAGATAAGGAGCAAGACTGGGGCTCTGCTCTTTCATAGCCTTGCAAACAGCAAAAGCATTTTGTCTCCCTCGTGAGCGCCAAGATGCTAAAATGCAACATTGCTCTCTCTCTCCTCCAAGGAAGGTGCTAGGCAGGAATTGTCTTGCTGGTCCTCACTTGCCCTGGCAGTCATTGCAGATAAACAGCAAGACTGGGGCTCTGCTCTTTCCTAGCCTTGCAAACAGCCAAAGAAGTTCGTCTCCCTCGTGAGCGCCAAAATGCTAAAATGAAACGTTGCACTCTCTCTGCTCCAAGGAAGGTGCTAGGCAGGAATTGTCTTGCTGGTCCTCACTTGCCCTGGCAGTCATTGCAGATAAACAGCAAGACTGGGGCTCTGCTCTTTCCTAGCCTTGCAAAGAGCAAAAGCAGTTTGTCTCCCTCGTGAGCGCCAAAATGCTAAAATGAAACGTTGCACTCTCTCTCCTCCAAGGAAGGTGCTAGGCAGGAATTGTCTTGCTGGTCCTCACTTGCCCTGGCAGTCATTGCAGATAAACAGCAAGACTGGGGCTCTGCTCTTTCCTAGCCTTGCAAACAGCCAAAGCAGTTTGTCTCCCTCGTGAGCGCCAAAATGCTAAAATGAAACGTTGCACTCTCTCTCCTCCAAGGAAGGTGCTAGGCAGGAATTGTCTTGCTGGTCCTCACTTGCCCTGGCAGTCATTGCAGATAAACAGCAAGACTCGGTCTCTGCTCTTTCCTACCCATGCAAACAGACACTGTGCTTTTTCTCAATCTCGCACTCCAAAAAGCAAAATGAAACGTTGCACTCTCTCTCCTCCAAGGAAGGTGCTAGGCAGGAATTGTCTTGCTGGTCCTCACTTGCCCTGGCAGTCATTGCAGATAAACAGCAAGACTCAGTCTCTGCTCTTTCCTAGCCTTGCAAACAGCAAAAGCAGTTTGTCTCCCTCGTGAGCACCAAAATGCTAAAATGAAACGTTGCACTCTCTCTCCTCCAAGGAAGGTGCTAGGCAGGAATTGTCTTGCTGGTCCTCACTTGCCCTGGCAGTCATTGCAGATAAACAGCAAGACTGGGGCTCTGCTCTTTCCTAGCCTTGCAAACAGCCAAAAAATTTCGTCTCCCTCGTGAGCGCCAAAATGCTAAAATGAAACGTTGCACTCTCACTCCTCCAAGGAAGGTGCTAGGCAGGAACAGGAATTGTCTTCCTCGTCCTCACTTATCCTGGCAGTCATTGCAGATAAACAGCAAGACTGGGGCTCTGCTCTTTCCTAGCCTTGCAAAGAGCCAAAGCAGTTTGTCTCCCTCGTGAGCGCCAAAATGCTAAAATGAAACGTTGCACTCTCTCTCCTCCAAGGAAGGTGCTAGGCAGGAATTGTCTTGCTGGTCCTCACTTGCCCTGGCAGTCATTGCAGATAAACAGCAAGACTGGGGCTCTGCTCTTTCCTAGCCTTGCAAACAGCCAAAGCAGTTTGTCTCCCTCGTGAGCGCCAAAATGCTAAAATGAAACGTTGCACTCTCTCTCCTTCAAGGAAGGTGCTAGGCAGAAATTGTCTTGCTGGTCCTCACTTGCCCTGGCAGTCATTGCAGATAAACAGCAAGACTCGGTCTCTGCTCTTTCCTACCCATGCAAACAGACACTGTGCTTTTTCTCAATCTCGCACTCCAAAAAGCAAAATGAAACGTTGCACTCTCTCTCCTCCAAGGAAGGTACTAGACAGAAATTGTCTTGCTGGTCCTCACTTACCCTGGCAGTCATTGCAGATAAACAGCAAGACTCAGTCTCTGCTCTTTCCTAGCGTTGCAAACAGCAAAAGAAGTTTGTCTCCCTCGTGAGCGCCAAAATGCTAAAATGAAACGTTGCACTCTCTCTCCTCCAAGGAAGGTGCTAGGCAGGAATTGTCTTGCTGGTCCTCACTTGCCCTGGCAGTCATTGCAGATAAACAGCAAGACTCGGTCTCTGCTCTTTCCTAGTTTTGCAAACAGCAAAAGCAGTTTGTCTCCCTTGTGAGCACCAAAATGCTAAAATGAAACGTTGCTCTCTCTCTCCTCCAAGGAAGGTGCTAGGCAGGAATTGTCTTGCTGGTCCTCACTTGCCCTGGCAGTCATTGCAGATAAGGAGCAAGACTGGGGCTCTGCTCTTTCATAGCCTTGCAAACAGCAAAAGCATTTTGTCTCCCTCGTGAGCGCCAAAATGCTAAAATGAAACGTTGCTCTCTCTCTCCTCCAAGGAAGGTGCTAGGCAGGAATTGTCTTGCTGGTCCTCACTTGCCCTGGCAGTCATTGCAGATAAACAGCAAGACTGGGGCTCTGCTCTTTCCTAGCCTTGCAAACAGCCAAAGAAGTTCGTCTCCCTCGTGAGCGCCAAAATGCTAAAATGAAACGTTGCACTCTCTCTGCTTCAAGGAAGGTGCTAGGCAGGAATTGTCTTGCTGGTCCTCACTTGCCCTGGCAGTCATTGCAGATAAACAGCAAGACTGGGGCTCTGCTCTTTCCTAGCCTTGCAAAGAGCAAAAGCAGTTTGTCTCCCTCGTGAGCGCCAAAATGCTAAAATGAAACGTTGCACTCTCTCTCCTCCAAGGAAGGTGCTAGGCAGGAATTGTCTTGCTGGTCCTCACTTGCCCTGGCAGTCATTGCAGATAAACAGCAAGACTCGGTCTCTGCTCTTTCCTACCCATGCAAACAGACACTGTGCTTTTTCTCAATCTCGCACTCCAAAAAGCAAAATGAAACGTTGCACTCTCTCTCCTCCAAGGAAGGTGCTAGGCAGGAATTGTCTTGCTGGTCCTCACTTGCCCTGGCAGTCATTGCAGATAAACAGCAAGACTCAGTCTCTGCTCTTTCCTAGCCTTGCAAACAGCAAAAGCAGTTTGTCTCCCTCGTGAGCACCAAAATGCTAAAATGAAACGTTGCACTCTCTCTCCTCCAAGGAAGGTGCTAGGCAGGAATTGTCTTGCTGGTCCTCACTTGCCCTGGCAGTCATTGCAGATAAACAGCAAGACTCAGTCTCTGCTCTTTCCTAGCCTTGCAAACAGCCAAAAAAGTTCGTCTCCCTCGTGAGCGCCAAAATGCTAAAATGAAACGTTGCACTCTCACTCCTCCAAGGAAGGTGCTAGGCAGGAACAGGAATTGTCTTCCTGGTCCTCACTTATCCTGGCAGTCATTGCAGATAAACAGCAAGACTGGGGCTCTGCTCTTTCCTAGCCTTGCAAAGAGCCAAAGCAGTTTGTCTCCCTCGTGAGCGCCAAAATGCTAAAATGAAACGTTGCACTCTCTCTCCTCCAAGGAAGGTGCTAGGCAGGAATTGTCTTGCTGGTCCTCACTTGCCCTGGCAGTCATTGCAGATAAACAGCAAGACTGGGGCTCTGCTCTTTCCTAGCCTTGCAAACAGCCAAAGCAGTTTGTCTCCCTCGTGAGCGCCAAAATGCTAAAATGAAACGTTGCACTCTCTCTCCTTCAAGGAAGGTGCTAGGCAGAAATTGTCTTGCTGGTCCTCACTTGCCCTGGCAGTCATTGCAGATAAACAGCAAGACTCGGTCTCTGCTCTTTCCTACCCATGCAAACAGACACTGTGCTTTTTCTCAATCTCGCACTCCAAAAAGCAAAATGAAACGTTGCACTCTCTCTCCTCCAAGGAAGGTACTAGACAGAAATTGTCTTGCTGGTCCTCACTTACCCTGGCAGTCATTGCAGATAAACAGCAAGACTCAGTCTCTGCTCTTTCCTAGCGTTGCAAACAGCAAAAGAAGTTCGTCTCCCTCGTGAGCGCCAAAATGCTAAAATGAAACGTTGCACTCTCTCTCCTCCAAGGAAGGTGCTAGGCAGGAATTGTCTTGCTGGTCCTCACTTGCCCTGGCAGTCATTGCAGATAAACAGCAAGACTCGGTCTCTGCTCTTTCCTAGTTTTGCAAACAGCAAAAGCAGTTTGTCTCCCTTGTGAGCACCAAAATGCTAAAATGAAACGTTGCTCTCTCTCTCCTCCAAGGAAGGTGCTAGGCAGGAATTGTCTTGCTGGTCCTCACTTGCCCTGGCAGTCATTGCAGATAAGGAGCAAGACTGGGGCTCTGCTCTTTCATAGCCTTGCAAACAGCAAAAGCATTTTGTCTCCCTCGTGAGCGCCAAAATGCTAAAATGAAACGTTGCTCTCTCTCTCCTCCAAGGAAGGTGCTAGGCAGGAATTGTCTTGCTGGTCCTCACTTGCCCTGGCAGTCATTGCAGATAAACAGCAAGACTGGGGCTCTGCTCTTTCCTAGCCTTGCAAACAGCCAAAGAAGTTCGTCTCCCTCGTGAGCGCCAAAATGCTAAAATGAAACGTTGCACTCTCTCTGCTCCAAGGAAGGTGCTAGGCAGGAATTGTCTTGCTGGTCCTCACTTGCCCTGACAGTCATTGCAGATAAACAGCAAGACTGGGGCTCTGCTCTTTCCTAGCCTTGCAAAGAGCAAAAGCAGTTTGTCTCCCTCGTGAGCGCCAAAATGCTAAAATGAAACGTTGCACTCTCTCTCCTCCAAGGAAGGTGCTAGGCAGGAATTGTCTTGCTGGTCCTCACTTGCCCTGGCAGTCATTGCAGATAAACAGCAAGACTGGGGCTCTGCTCTTTCCTAGCCTTGCAAACAGCCAAAGCAGTTTGTCTCCCTCGTGAGCGCCAAAATGCTAAAATGAAACGTTGCACTCTCTCTCCTCCAAGGAAGGTGCTAGGCAGGAATTGTCTTGCTGGTCCTCACTTGCCCTGGCAGTCATTGCAGATAAACAGCAAGACTCGGTCTCTGCTCTTTCCTACCCATGCAAACAGACACTGTGCTTTTTCTCAATCTCGCACTCCAAAAAGCAAAATGAAACGTTGCACTCTCTCTCCTCCAAGGAAGGTGCTAGGCAGGAATTGTCTTGCTGGTCCTCACTTGCCCTGGCAGTCATTGCAGATAAACAGCAAGACTCAGTCTCTGCTCTTTCCTAGCCTTGCAAACAGCAAAAGCAGTTTGTCTCCCTCGTGAGCACCAAAATGCTAAAATGAAACGTTGCACTCTCTCTCCTCCAAGGAAGGTGCTAGGCAGGAATTGTCTTGCTGGTCCTCACTTGCCCTGGCAGTCATTGCAGATAAACAGCAAGACTCGGGCTCTGCTCTTTCCTAGCCTTGCAAACAGCCAAAGCAGTTTGTCTCCCTCGTGAGCGCCAAAATGCTAAAATGAAACGTTGCACTCTCTCTCCTCCAAGGAAGAAGCTAGGCAGGAATTGTCTTGCTGGTCCTCACTTGCCCTGGCAGTCATTGCAGATAAACAGCAAGACTCAGTCTCTGCTCTTTCCTACCCTTGCAAACAGACACTGATCTTTTTCTCAATCTCGCACTCCAAATAGCAAAATGAAACGTTGCACTCTCTCTCGTCCAAGGAAGGTGCTAGGCAGGAATTGTCTTGCTGGTCCTCACTTGCCCTGGCAGTCATTGCAGAGAAACAGCAAGACTGGGGCTCTGCTCGTTCCTAGCCTTGCAAACAGCAACAGAAGTTCGTCTCCCTCGTGAGCGCCAAAATGCTAAAATGAAACGTTGCACTCTCACTCCTCCAAGGAAGGTGCTAGGCAGGAGTTGTCTTGCTGGTCCTCACTTGCCCTGGCAGTCATTGCAGATAAACAGCAAGACTGGGGCTCTGCTCTTTCCTAGCCTTGCAAACAGCCAAAGAAGTTCGTCTCCCTCGTGAGCGCCAAAATGCTAAAATGAAACGTTGCACTCTCTCTCCTCCAAGGAAGGTGCTAGGCAGGAATTGTCCTGCTGGTCCTCACTTGCCCTGGCAGTCATTGCAGATAAACAGCAGACTGGTGCTCTGCTCTTTCCTAGCCTAGCAAACAGCCACTGTGCTTTTTCTCAATCTCGAACTCCAAAAAGCAAAACGAAACGTTGCACTCTCTCTCCTCCAAGGAAGGCGCTAGGCAGGAATTGTCTTGCTGGTCCTCACTTGCCCTGGCAGTCATTGCAGATAAACAGCAAGACTCGGGCTCTGCTCTTTCCTAGCCTTGCAAACAGCAAAAGCAGTTTGTCTCCCTTGTGAGCGCCATAATGCTAAAATGAAAAGTTGCACTCTCTCTCATCCAAGGAAGGTGCTAGGCAGGAATTGTCTAGCTGGTCCTCACTTGCCCTGGCAGTCATTGCAGATAAACAGCAAGACTGGGGCTCTGCTCTTTCATAGCCTTGCAAACAGCCAAAGCAGTTTGTCTCCCTTGTGAGCGCCAAAATGCTAAAATGAAACGTTGCACTCTCTCTCCTCCAAGGAAGGTGCTAGGCAGGAATTGTCTTGCTGGTCCTCACTTCCCCTGGCAGTCATTGCAGACAAACAGCAAGACTGGGGCTCTCCTGTTTCCTAGCCTTTCAAACAGCCAAAGCAGTTTGTCTCCCTTGTGAGCGCCAAAATGCTAAAATGAAACGTTGCACTCTCTCTCCTCCAAGGAAGGTGCTAGGCAGGAATTGTCTTGCTGGTCCTCACTTGCCCTGGCAGTCATTGCAGATAAACAGCAAGACTCGGTCTCTGCTCTTTCCTAGTTTTGCAAACAGCAAAAGCAGTTTGTCTCCCTTGTGAGCACCAAAATGCTAAAATGAAACGTTGCTCTCTCTCTCCTCCAAGGAAGGTGCTAGGCAGGAATTGTCTTGCTGGTCCTCACTTGCCCTGGCAGTCATTGCAGATAAGGAGCAAGACTGGGGCTCTGCTCTTTCATAGCCTTGCAAACAGCAAAAGCATTTTGTCTCCCTCGTGAGCGCCAAAATGCTAAAATGAAACGTTGCTCTCTCTCTCCTCCAAGGAAGGTGCTAGGCAGGAATTGTCTTGCTGGTCCTCACTTGCCCTGGCAGTCATTGCAGATAAACAGCAAGACTGGGGCTCTGCTCTTTCCTAGCCTTGCAAACAGCCAAAGAAGTTCGTCTCCCTCGTGAGCGCCAAAATGCTAAAATGAAACGTTGCACTCTCTCTGCTCCAAGGAAGGTGCTAGGCAGGAATTGTCTTGCTGGTCCTCACTTGCCCTGGCAGTCATTGCAGATAAACAGCAAGACTGGGGCTCTGCTCTTTCCTAGCCTTGCAAAGAGCAAAAGCAGTTTGTCTCCCTCGTGAGCGCCAAAATGCTAAAATGAAACGTTGCACTCTCTCTCCTCCAAGGAAGGTGCTAGGCAGGAATTGTCTTGCTGGTCCTCACTTGCCCTGGCAGTCATTGCAGATAAACAGCAAGACTGGGGCTCTGCTCTTTCCTAGCCTTGCAAACAGCCAAAGCAGTTTGTCTCCCTCGTGAGCGCCAAAATGCTAAAATGAAACGTTGCACTCTCTCTCCTCCAAGGAAGGTGCTAGGCAGGAATTGTCTTGCTGGTCCTCACTTGCCCTGGCAGTCATTGCAGATAAACAGCAAGACTCGGTCTCTGCTCTTTCCTACCCATGCAAACAGACACTGTGCTTTTTCTCAATCTCGCACTCCAAAAAGCAAAATGAAACGTTGCACTCTGTCTCCTCCAAGGAAGGTGCTAGGCAGGAATTGTCTTGCTGGTCCTCACTTGCCCTGGCAGTCATTGCAGATAAACAGCAAGACTCAGTCTCTGCTCTTTCCTAGCCTTGCAAACAGCAAAAGCAGTTTGTCTCCCTCGTGAGCACCAAAATGCTAAAATGAAACGTTGCACTCTCTCTCCTCCAAGGAAGGTGCTAGGCAGGAATTGTCTTGCTGGTCCTCACTTGCCCTGGCAGTCATTGCAGATAAACAGCAAGACTCAGTCTCTGCTCTTTCCTAGCCTTGCAAACAGCCAAAAAAGTTCGTCTCCCTCGTGAGCGCCAAAATGCTAAAATGAAACGTTGCACTCTCACTCCTCCAAGGAAGGTGCTAGGCAGGAACAGGAATTGTCTTCCTGGTCCTCACTTATCCTGGCAGTCATTGCAGATAAACAGCAAGACTGGGGCTCTGCTCTTTCCTAGCCTTGCAAAGAGCCAAAGCAGTTTGTCTCCCTCGTGAGCGCCAAAATGCTAAAATGAAACGTTGCACTCTCTCTCCTCCAAGGAAGGTGCTAGGCAGGAATTGTCTTGCTGGTCCTCACTTGCCCTGGCAGTCATTGCAGATAAACAGCAAGACTGGGGCTCTGCTCTTTTCTAGCCTTGCAAACAGCCAAAGCAGTTTGTCTCCCTCGTGAGCGCCAAAATGCTAAAATGAAACGTTGCACTCTCTCTCCTTCAAGGAAGGTGCTAGGCAGAAATTGTCTTGCTGGTCCTCACTTGCCCTGGCAGTCATTGCAGATAAACAGCAAGACTCGGTCTCTGCTCTTTCCTACCCATGCAAACAGACACTGTGCTTTTTCTCAATCTCGCACTCCAAAAAGCAAAATGAAACGTTGCACTCTCTCTCCTCCAAGGAAGGTACTAGACAGAAATTGTCTTGCTGGTCCTCACTTACCCTGGCAGTCATTGCAGATAAACAGCAAGACTCAGTCTCTGCTCTTTCCTAGCGTTGCAAACAGCAAAAGAAGTTCGTCTCCCTCGTGAGCGCCAAAATGCTAAAATGAAACGTTGCACTCTCTCTCCTCCAAGGAAGGTGCTAGGCAGGAATTGTCTTGCTGGTCCTCACTTGCCCTGGCAGTCATTGCAGATAAACAGCAAGACTCGGTCTCTGCTCTTTCCTAGTTTTGCAAACAGCAAAAGCAGTTTGTCTCCCTTGTGAGCACCAAAATGCTAAAATGAAACGTTGCTCTCTCTCTCCTCCAAGGAAGGTGCTTGGCAGGAATTGTCTTGCTGGTCCTCACTTGCCCTGGCAGTCATTGCAGATAAGGAGCAAGACTGGGGCTCTGCTCTTTCATAGCCTTGCAAACAGCAAAAGCATTTTGTCTCCCTCGTGAGCGCCAAAATGCTAAAATGAAACGTTGCTCTCTCTCTCCTCCAAGGAAGGTGCTAGGCAGGAATTGTCTTGCTGGTCCTCACTTGCCCTGGCAGTCATTGCAGATAAACAGCAAGACTGGGGCTCTGCTCTTTCCTAGCCTTGCAAACAGCCAAAGAAGTTCGTCTCCCTCGTGAGCGCCAAAATGCTAAAATGAAACGTTGCACTCTCTCTGCTCCAAGGAAGGTGCTAGGCAGGAATTGTCTTGCTGGTCCTCACTTGCCCTGGCAGTCATTGCAGATAAACAGCAAGACTGGGGCTCTGCTCTTTCCTAGCCTTGCAAAGAGCAAAAGCAGTTTGTCTCCCTCGTGAGCGCCAAAATGCTAAAATGAAACGTTGCACTCTCTCTCCTCCAAGGAAGGTGCTAGGCAGGAATTGTCTTGCTGGTCCTCACTTGCCCTGGCAGTCATTGCAGATAAACAGCAAGACTGGGGCTCTGCTCTTTCCTAGCCTTGCAAACAGCCAAAGCAGTTTGTCTCCCTCGTGAGCGCCAAAATGCTAAAATGAAACGTTGCACTCTCTCTCCTCCAAGGAAGGTGCTAGGCAGGAATTGTCTTGCTGGTCCTCACTTGCCCTGGCAGTCATTGCAGATAAACAGCAAGACTCGGTCTCTGCTCTTTCCTACCCATGCAAACAGACACTGTGCTTTTTCTCAATCTCGCACTCCAAAAAGCAAAATGAAACGTTGCACTCTCTCTCCTCCAAGGAAGGTGCTAGGCAGGAATTGTCTTGCTGGTCCTCACTTGCCCTGGCAGTCATTGCAGATAAACAGCAAGACTCAGTCTCTGCTCTTTCCTAGCCTTGCAAACAGCAAAAGCAGTTTGTCTCCCTCGTGAGCACCAAAATGCTAAAATGAAACGTTGCACTCTCTCTCCTCCAAGGAAGGTGCTAGGCAGGAATTGTCTTGCTGGTCCTCACTTGCCCTGGCAGTCATTGCAGATAAACAGCAAGACTCGGGCTCTGCTCTTTCCTAGCCTTGCAAACAGCCAAAGCAGTTTGTCTCCCTCGTGAGCGCCAAAATGCTAAAATGAAACGTTGCACTCTCTCTCCTCCAAGGAAGAAGCTAGGCAGGAATTGTCTTGCTGGTCCTCACTTGCCCTGGCAGTCATTGCAGATAAACAGCAAGACTCAGTCTCTGCTCTTTCCTACCCTTGCAAACAGACACTGATCTTTTTCTCAATCTCGCACTCCAAATAGCAAAATGAAACGTTGCACTCTCTCTCGTCCAAGGAAGGTGCTAGGCAGGAATTGTCTTGCTGGTCCTCACTTGCCCTGGCAGTCATTGCAGAGAAACAGCAAGACTGGGGCTCTGCTCGTTCCTAGCCTTGCAAACAGCAACAGAAGTTCGTCTCCCTCGTGAGCGCCAAAATGCTAAAATGAAACGTTGCACTCTCACTCCTCCAAGGAAGGTGCTAGGCAGGAGTTGTCTTGCTGGTCCTCACTTGCCCTGGCAGTCATTGCAGATAAACAGCAAGACTGGGGCTCTGCTCTTTCCTAGCCTTGCAAACAGCCAAAGAAGTTCGTCTCCCTCGTGAGCGCCAAAATGCTAAAATGAAACATTGCACTCTCTCTCCTCCAAGGAAGGTGCTAGGCAGGAATTGTCCTGCTGGTCCTCACTTGCCCTGGCAGTCATTGCAGATAAACAGCAGACTGGTGCTCTGCTCTTTCCTAGCCTAGCAAACAGCCACTGTGCTTTTTCTCAATCTCGAACTCCAAAAAGCAAAACGAAACGTTGCACTCTCTCTCCTCCAAGGAAGGCGATAGGCAGAAATTGTCTTGCTGGTCCTCACTTGCCCTGGCAGTCATTGCAGATAAACAGCAAGACTCGGGCTCTGCTCTTTCCTAGCCTTGCAAACAGCAAAAGCAGTTTGTCTCCCTTGTGAGCGCCAAAATGCTAAAATGAAACGTTGCACTCTCTCTCCTCCAAGGAAGGTGCTAGGCAGGAATTGTCTAGCTGGTCCTCACTTGCCCTGGCAGTCATTGCAGATAAACAGCAAGACTGGGGCTCTGCTCTTTCATAGCCTTGCAAACAGCAAAAGCAGTTTGTCTCCCTCGTGAGCACCAAAATGCTAAAATGAAACGTTGCACTCTCTCTCCTCCAAGGAAGGTGCTAGGCAGGAATTGTCTTGCTGGTCACTCACTTGCCCTGGCAGTCATTGCAGATAAACAGCAAGACTGGGGCTCTGCTCTTTCCTAGCCTTGCAAACAGCCAAAGCAGTTTGTCTCCCTCGTGAGCGCCAAAATGCTAAAATGAAACATTGCACTCTCTCTCCTCCAAGGAAGGTGCTAGGCAGGAATTGTCTTGCTGGTCCTCACTTGCCCTGGCAGTCATTGCAGATAAACAGCAAGACTCGGTCTCTGCTCTTTCCTACCCATGCAAACAGACACTGTGCTTTTTCTCAATCTCGCACTCCAAAAAGCAAAATGAAACGTTGCACTCTCTCTCCTCCAAGGAAGGTGCTAGGCAGGAATTGTCTTGCTGGTCCTCACTTGCCCTGGCAGTCATTGCAGATAAACAGCAAGACTCAGTCTCTGCTCTTTCCTAGCCTTGCAAACAGCAAAAGCAGTTTGTCTCCCTCGTGAGCACCAAAATGCTAAAATGAAACGTTGCACTCTCTCTCCTCCAAGGAAGGTGCTAGGCAGGAATTGTCTTGCTGGTCCTCACTTGCCCTGGCAGTCATTGCAGATAAACAGCAAGACTGGGGCTCTGCTCTTTCCTAGCCTTGCAAACAGCCAAAGCAGTTTGTCTCACTCGTGAGCGCCAAAATGCTAAAATGAAACGTTGCACTCTCTCTCCTCCAAGGAAGGTGCTAGGCAGGAATTGTCTTGCTGGTCCTCACTTGCCCTGGCAGTCATTGCAGATAAACAGCAAGACTCAGTCTCTGCTCTTTCCTACCCTTGCAAACAGACACTGATCTTTTTCTCAATCTCGCACTCCAAATAGCAAAATGAAACGTTGCACTCTCTCTCGTGCAAGGAAGGTGCTAGGCAGGAATTGTCTTGCTGGTCCTCACTTGCCCTGGCAGTCATTGCAGATAAACAGCAAGACTGGGGCTCTGCTCGTTCCTAGCCTTGCAAACAGCAACAGAAGTTCGTCTCCCTCGTGAGCGCCAAAATGCTAAAATGAAACGTTGCACTCTCTCTCCTCCAAGGAAGGTGGTAGGCAGGAATTGTCTTGCTGGTCCTCACTTGCCCTGGCAGTCATTGCAGATAAACAGCAAGACTCGGGCTCTGCTCTTTCCTACCCTTGCAAACAGACACTGTGCTTTTTCTCAATCTCGCACTCCAAAAAGCAAAATGAAACGTTGCACTCTCTCTCGTCCAAGGAAGGTGCTAGGCAGGAATTGTCTTGCTGGTCCTCACTTGCCCTGGCAGTCATTGCAGATAAACAGCAAGACTCAGTCTCTGCTCTTTCCTAGCCTTGCAAACAGCCAAAGAAGTTCGTCTCCCTCGTGAGCGCCAAAATGCTAAAATGAAACGTTGCACTCTCACTCCTCCAAGGAAGGTGCTAGGCAGGAGTTGTCTTGCTGGTCCTCACTTGCCCTGGCAGTCATTGCAGATAAACAGCAAGACTGGGGCTCTGCTCTTTCCTAGCCTTGCAAACAGCCAAAGAAGTTCGTCTCCCTCGTGAGCGCCAAAATGCTAAAATGAAACGTTGCACTCTCTCTCCTCCAAGGAAGGTGCTAGGCAGGAATTGTCTTGCTGGTCCTCACTTGCCCTGGCAGTCATTGCAGATAAACAGCAAGACTGGTGCTCTGCTCTTTCCTAGCCTAGCAAACAGCCACTGTGCTTTTTCTCAATCTCGAACTCCAAAAAGCAAAACGAAACGTTGCACTCTCTCTCCTCCAAGGAAGGCGCTAGGCAGGAATTGTCTTGCTGGTCCTCACTTGCCCTGGCAGTCATTGCAGATAAACTGCAAGACTGGGGCTCTCCTGTTTCCTAGCCTTTCAAACAGCATAAGCAGTTTGTCTCCCTCGTGAGCGCCAAAATGCTAAAATGAAACGTTGCACTCTCTCTCCTCCAAGGAAGGTGCTAGGCAGGAATTGTCTTGCTGGTCCTCACTTGCCCTGGCAGTCATTGCAGATAAGGAGCAAGACTGGGGCTCTGCTCTTTCATAGCCTTGCAAACAGCAAAAGCATTTTGTCTCCCTCGTGAGCGCCAAAATGCTAAAATGAAACGTTGCTCTCTCTCTCCTCCAAGGAAGGTGCTAGGCAGGAATTGTCTTGCTGGTCCTCACTTGCCCTGGCAGTCATTGCAGATAAGCAGCAAGACTGGGGCTCTGCTCTTTCCTAGCCTTGCAAACAGCCAAAGAAGTTCGTCTCCCTCGTGAGCGCCAAAATGCTAAAATGAAACGTTGCACTCTCTCTCCTCCAAGGAAGGTGCTAGGCAGGAATTGTCTTGCTGGTCCTCACTTGCCCTGGCAGTCATTGCAGATAAACAGCAAGACTGGGGCACTGCTCTTTCCTAGCCTTGCAAAGAGCAAAAGCAGTTTGTCTCCCTCGTGAGCGCCAAAATGCTAAAATGAAACGTTGCACTCTCTCTCCTCCAAGGAAGGTGCTAGGCAGGAATTGTCTTGCTGGTCCTCACTTGCCCTGGCAGTCATTGCAGATAAACAGCAAGACTGGGGCTCTGCTCTTTCCTAGCCTTGCAAACAGCCAAAGCAGTTTGTCTCCCTCGTGAGCGCCAAAATGCTAAAATGAAACGTTGCACCCTCTCTCCTCCAAGGAAGGTGCTAGGCAGGAATTGTCTTGCTGGTCCTCACTTGCCCTGGCAGTCATTGCAGATAAACAGCAAGACTCGGTCTCTGCTCTTTCCTACCCTTGCAAACAGGCACTGTGCTTTTTCTCAATCTCGCTCTCCAAAAAGCAAAATGAAACGTTGCACTCTCTCTCCTCCAAGGAAGGTGCTAGGCAGGAATTGTCTTGCTGGTCCTCACTTGCCCTGGCAGTCATTGCAGATAAACAGCAAGACTGGGGCTCTGCTCTTTCCTAGTCTTGCAAACAGCCAAAGAAGTTCGTCTCCCTCGTGAGCGCCAAAATGCTAAAATGAAACGTTGCACTCTCACTCCTCCAAGGAAGGTGCTAGGCAGGAGTTGTCTTGCTGGTCCTCACTTGCCCAGGCAGTCATTGCAGATAAACAGCAAGACTGGGGCTCTGCTCTTTCCTAGCCTTGCAAACAGCCAAATAAGTTCGTCTCCCTCGTGAGCGCCAAAATGCTAAAATGAAACGTTGCACTCTCTCTCCTCCAAGGAAGGTGCTAGGCAGGAATTGTCTTGCTGGTCCTCACTTCCCATGGCAGTCACTGCAGATAAACAGCAAGACTGGGGCTCTGCTCTTTCCTAGCCTTGCAAACAGCAAAAGCAGTTTATCTCCCTCGTGAGCGCCAAAAGGGTAAAATGAAACGTTGCACTCTCTCTCCTCCAAGGAAGGTGCTAGGCAGGAATTGTCTTGCTGGTCCTCACTTGCCCTGGCAGTCATTGCAGATAAACAGCAAGACTCGGTCTCTGCTTTTTCCTAGCCTTGCAAACAGCAAAAGCAGTTTGTCTCCCTCGTGAGGGCCAAAATGCTAAAATGAAACGTTGCACTCTCTCTCCTCCAAGGAAGGTGCTAGGCAGGAATTGTCTTGCTGGTCCTCACTTGCCCTGGCAGTCATTGCAGATAAACAGCAAGACTGGGGCTCTGCTCTTTCCTAGCCTTGCAAACAGCAAAAGCAGTTTGTCTCCCTTGTGAGCGCCAAAATGCTAAAATGAAACGTTGCACCCTCTCTCCTCCAAGGAAGGTGCTAGGCAGGAATTGTCTTGCTGGTCCTCACTTGCCCTGGCAGTCATTGCAGATAAACAGCAAGACTGAGGCTCTGCTCTTTCATAGCCTTGCAAACAGCCAAAGCAGTTTGTCTCCCTAGTGAGCGCCAAAATGCTAAAATGAAACGTTGCACTCTCTCTCCTCCAAGGAAGGTGCTAGGCAGGAATTGTCTTGCTGGTCCTCACTTGCCCTGGCAGTCATTGCAGATAAACAGCAAGACTGGGGCTCTGCTCTTTCCTAGCCTAGCAAACAGCAACAGAAGTTCGTCTCCCTCGTGAGCGCCAAAATGCTAAAATGAAAAGTTGCACTCTCTCTCCTCCAAGGAAGGTGCTAGGCAGGAATTGTCTAGCTGGTCCTCACTTGCCCTGGCAGTCATTGCAGATAAACAGCAAGACTGGGGCTCTGCTCTTTCATAGCCTTGCAAACAGCCAAAGCAGTTTGTCTCCCTGTGAGTGCCAAAATGCTAAAATGAAACGTTGCACTCTCTCTCCTCCAAGGAAGGTGCTAGGCAGGAATTGTCTTGCTGGTCCTCACTTCCCCTGGCAGTCATTGCAGACAAACAGCAAGACTGGGGCTCTCCTGTTTCCTAGCCTTTCAAAGAGCAAAAGCAGTTTGTCTCCCTCGTGAGCGCCAAAATGCTAACATGAAACGTTGCACACTTACTCCTCCAAGGAAGGTGCTAGGCAGGAATTGTCTTGCTGGTCCTCACTTGCCCTGGCAGTCATTGCAGATAAACAGCAAGACTGGGGCTCTGCTCTTTCCTAGCCTTGCAAACAGCCAAAGCAGTTTGTCTCCCTCGTGAGCGCCAAAATGCTAAAATGAAACGTTGCACTCTCTCTCCTCCAAGGAAGGTGCTAGGCAGGAATTGTCTTGCTGGTCCTCACTTGCCCTGGCAGTCATTGCAGATAAACAGCAAGACTGGGGCTCTGCTCTTTCCTAGCTTTGCAAACAGCCAAAGCAGTTTGTCTCCCTCGTGAGCGCCAAAATGCTAAAATGAAACGTTGCACTCTCTCTCCTCCAAGGAAGGTGCTAGGCAGGAATTGTCTTGCTGGTCCTCACTTCCCATGGCAGTCATTGCAGATAAACAGCAAGACTGGGGCTCTCCTGTTTCCTAGCCTTTCAAACATCAAAAGCAGTTCGTCTCCCTCGTGAGCGCCAAAATGCTAACATGAAACGTTGCACTCTTACTCCTCCAAGGAAGGTGCTAGGCAGGAATTGTCTTGCTGGTCCTCACTTTCCCTGGCAGTCATTGCAGATAAACAGCAAGACTGGGGCTCTGCTCTTTCCTAGCCTTGCAAACAGCCAAAGCAGTTTGTCTCGCTCGTGAGCGCCAAAATGCTAAAATGAAACGTTGCACTCTCTCTCCTCCAAGGAAGGTGCTAGGCAGGAATTGTCTTGCTGGTCCTCACTTGCCCTGGCAGTCATTGCAGATAAACAGCAAGACTGGGGCTCTGCTCTTTCCTAGCCTTGCAAACAGCCAAAGCAGTTTGTCTCCCTCGTGAGCGCCAAAAGGGTAAAATGAAACGTTGCACTCTCTCTCCTCCAAGGAAGGTGCTAGGCAGGAATTGTCTTGCTGGTCCTCACTTGCCCTGGCAGTCATTGCAGACAAACAGCAAGACTGGGGCTCTGCTCTTTCCTAGCCTTGCAAACAGCAAAAGCAGTTTGTCTCCCTCGTGAGGGCCAAAATGCTAAAATGAAACGTTGCACTCTCTCTCCTCCAAGGAAGGTGCTAGGCAGGAATTGTCTTGCTGGTCCTCACTTGCCCTGGCAGTCATTGCAGATAAACAGCAAGACTGGGGCTCTGCTCTTTCCTAGCCTTGCAAACAGCAAAAGCAGTTTGTCTCCCTTGTGAGCGCCAAAATGCTAAAATGAAACGTTGCACCCTCTCTCCTCCAAGGAAGGTGCTAGGCAGGAATTGTCTTGCTGGTCCTCACTTGCCCTGGCAGTCATTGCAGATAAACAGCAAGACTGAGGCTCTGCTCTTTCCTAGCCTTGCAAACAGCCAAAGCAGTTTGTCTCCCTAGTGAGCGCCAAAATGCTAAAATGAAACGTTGCACTCTCTCTCCTCCAAGGAAGGTGCTAGGCAGGAATTGTCTTGCTGGTCCTCACTTCCCCTGGCAGTCATTGCAGACAAACACCAAGACTGGGGCTCTCCTGTTTCCTAGCCTTTCAAAGAGCAAAAGCAGTTTGTCTCCCTCGTGAGCGCCAAAATGCTAACATGAAACGTTGCACACTTACTCCTCCAAGGAAGGTGCTAGGTAGGAATTGTCTTGCTGGTCCTCACTTGCCCTGGCAGTCATTGCAGATAAACAGCAAGACTGGGGCTCTGCTCTTTCCTAGCCTTGCAAACAGCCAAAGCAGTTTGTCTCCCTCGTGAGCGCCAAAATGCTAAAATGAAACGTTGCACTCTCTCTCCTCCAAGGAAGGTGCTAGGCAGGAATTGTCTTGCTGGTCCTCACTTGCCCTGGCAGTCATTGCAGATAAACAGCAAGACTGGGGCTCTGCTCTTTCCTAGCTTTGCAAACAGCCAAAGCAGTTTGTCTCCCTCGTGAGCGCCAAAATGCTAAAATGAAACGTTGCACTCTCTCTCCTCCAAGGAAGGTGCTAGGCAGGAATTGTCTTGCTGGTCCTCACTTCCCATGGCAGTCACTGCAGATAAACAGCAAGACTGGGGCTCTGCTCTTTCCTAGCCTTGCAAACAGCAAAAGCAGTTTATCTCCCTCGTGAGCGCCAAAAGGGTAAAATGAAACGTTGCACTCTCTCTCCTCCAAGGAAGGTGCTAGGCAGGAATTGTCTTGCTGGTCCTCACTTGCCCTGGCAGTCATTGCAGATAAACAGCAAGACTCGGTCTCTGCTTTTTCCTAGCCTTGCAAACAGCAAAAGCAGTTTGTCTCCCTCGTGAGGGCCAAAATGCTAAAATGAAACGTTGCACTCTCTCTCCTCCAAGGAAGGTGCTAGGCAGGAATTGTCTTGCTGGTCCTCACTTGCCCTGGCAGTCATTGCAGATAAACAGCAAGACTGGGGCTCTGCTCTTTCCTAGCCTTGCAAACAGCAAAAGCAGTTTGTCTCCCTTGTGAGCGCCAAAATGCTAAAATGAAACGTTGCACCCTCTCTCCTCCAAGGAAGGTGCTAGGCAGGAATTGTCTTGCTGGTCCTCACTTGCCCTGGCAGTCATTGCAGATAAACAGCAAGACTGAGGCTCTGCTCTTTCCTAGCCTTGCAAACAGCCAAAGCAGTTTGTCTCCCTAGTGAGCGCCAAAATGCTAAAATGAAACGTTGCACTCTCTCTCCTCCAAGGAAGGTGCTAGGCAGGAATTGTCTTGCTGGTCCTCACTTGCCCTGGCAGTCATTGCAGATAAACAGCAAGACTGGGGCTCTGCTCTTTCCTAGCCTAGCAAACAGCAACAGAAGTTCGTCTCCCTCGTGAGCGCCAAAATGCTAAAATGAAAAGTTGCACTCTCTCTCCTCCAAGGAAGGTGCTAGGCAGGAATTGTCTAGCTGGTCCTCACTTGCCCTGGCAGTCATTGCAGATAAACAGCAAGACTGGGGCTCTGCTCTTTCATAGCCTTGCAAACAGCCAAAGCAGTTTGTCTCCCTTGTGAGTGCCAAAATGCTAAAATGAAACGTTGCACTCTCTCTCCTCCAAGGAAGGTGCTAGGCAGGAATTGTCTTGCTGGTCCTCACTTCCCCTGGCAGTCATTGCAGACAAACAGCAAGACTGGGGCTCTCCTGTTTCCTAGCCTTTCAAAGAGCAAAAGCAGTTTGTCTCCCTCGTGAGCGCCAAAATGCTAACATGAAACGTTGCACACTTACTCCTCCAAGGAAGGTGCTAGGCAGGAATTGTCTTGCTGGTCCTCACTTGCCCTGGCAGTCATTGCAGATAAACAGCAAGACTGGGGCTCTGCTCTTTCCTAGCCTTGCAAACAGCCAAAGCAGTTTGTCTCCCTCGTGAGCGCCAAAATGCTAAAATGAAACGTTGCACTCTCTCTCCTCCAAGGAAGGTGCTAGGCAGGAATTGTCTTGCTGGTCCTCACTTGCCCTGGCAGTCATTGCAGATAAACAGCAAGACTGGGGCTCTGCTCTTTCCTAGCTTTGCAAACAGCCAAAGCAGTTTGTCTCCCTCGTGAGCGCCAAAATGCTAAAATGAAACGTTGCACTCTCTCTCCTCCAAGGAAGGTGCTAGGCAGGAATTGTCTTGCTGGTCCTCACTTCCCATGGCAGTCATTGCAGATAAACAGCAAGACTGGGGCTCTCCTGTTTCCTAGCCTTTCAAACATCAAAAGCAGTTCGTCTCCCTCGTGAGCGCCAAAATGCTAACATGAAACGTTGCACACTTACTCCTCCAAGGAAGGTGCTAGGCAGGAATTGTCTTGCTGGTCCTCACTTTCCCTGGCAGTCATTGCAGATAAACAGCAAGACTGGGGCTCTGCTCTTTCCTAGCCTTGCAAACAGCAAAAGCAGTTTGTCTCGCTCGTGAGCGCCAAAATGCTAAAATGAAACGTTGCACTCTCTCTCCTCCAAGGAAGGTGCTAGGCAGGAATTGTCTTGCTGGTCCTCACTTGCCCTGGCAGTCATTGCAGATAAACAGCAAGACTGGGGCTCTGCTCTTTCCTAGCCTTGCAAACAGCCAAAGCAGTTTGTCTCCCTCGTGAGCGCCAAAAGGGTAAAATGAAACGTTGCACTCTCTCTCCTCCAAGGAAGGTGCTAGGCAGGAATTGTCTTGCTGGTCCTCACTTGCCCTGGCAGTCATTGCAGACAAACAGCAAGACTGGGGCTCTGCTCTTTCCTAGCCTTGCAAACAGCAAAAGCAGTTTGTCTCCCTCGTGAGCGCCAAAATGCTAAAATGAAACGTTGCACTCTCTCTCCTCCAAGGAAGGTGCTAGGCAGGAATTGTCTTGCTGGTCCTCACTTGCCCTGGCAGTCATTGCAGATAAACAGCAAGACTGGGGCTCTGCTCTTTCCTAGCCTTGCAGACAGCCAAAGCAGTTTGTCTCCCTCGTGAGCGCCAAAATGCTAAAATGAAACGTTGCACTCTCTCTCGTCCAAGGAAGGTGCTAGGCAGGAATTGTCTTGCTGGTCCTCACTTGCCCTGGCAGGCATTGCAGATAAGCAGCAAGACTGGGGCTCTGCTCTTTCCTAGCCTTGCAAACAGCAAAAGCAGTTTATCTCCCTCGTGAGCGCCAAAATGCTAAAATGAAACGTTGCACTCTCTCTCCTCCAAGGAAGGTGCTAGGCAGGAATTGTCTTGCTGGTCCTCACTTGCCCTGGCAGTCATTGCAGATAAACAGCAAGACTGGGGCTCTGCTCTTTCATAGCCTTGCAAACAGCCAAAGCAGTTTGTCTCCCTCGTGAGCGCCAAAATGCTAAAATGAAAAGTTGCACTCTCTCTCCTCCAAGGAAGGTGCTAGGCAGGAATTGTCTAGCTGGTCCTCACTTGCCCTGGCAGTCATTGCAGATAAACAGCAAGACTGGGGCTCTGCTCTTTCATAGCCTTGCAAACAGCCAAAGCAGTTTGTCTCCCTTGTGAGCGCCAAAATGCTAAAATGAAAAGTTGCACTCTCTCTCCTCCAAGGAAGGTGCTAGGCAGGAATTGTCTAGCTGGTCCTCACTTGCCCTGGCAGTCATTGCAGATAAACAGCAAGACTGGGGCTCTGCTCTTTCATAGCCTTGCAAACAGCCAAAGCAGTTTGTCTCCCTTGTGAGCGCCAAAATGCTAAAATGAAACGTTGCACTCTCTCTCCTCCAAGGAAGGTGCTAGGCAGGAATTGTCTTGCTGGTCCTCACTTCCCCTGGCAGTCATTGCAGACAAACAGCAAGACTGGGGCTCTCCTGTTTCCTAGCCTTTCAAAGAGCAAAAGCAGTTTGTCTCCCTCGTGAGCGCCAAAATGCTAACATGAAACGTTGCACACTTACTCCTCCAAGGAAGGTGCTAGGCAGGAATTGTCTTGCTGGTCCTCACTTGCCCTGGCAGTCATTGCAGATAAACAGCAAGACTGGGGCTCTGCTCTTTCCTAGCCTTGCAAACAGCCAAAGCAGTTTGTCTCCCTCGTGAGCGCCAAAAGGGTAAAATGAAACGTTGCACTCTCTCTCCTCCAAGGAAGGTGCTAGGCAGGAATTGTCTTGCTGGTCCTCACTTGCCCTGGCAGTCATTGCAGATAAACAGCAAGACTGGGGCTCTGCTCTTTCCTAGCCTTGCAAACAGCAAAAGCAGTTTGTCTCCCTCGTGAGCGCCAAAATGCTAAAATGAAACGTTGCACTCTCTCTCCTCCAAGGAAGGTGCTAGGCAGGAATTGTCTTGCTGGTCCTCACTTGCCCTGGCCGTCATTGCAGATAAACAGCAAGACTGGGGCTCTGCTCTTTCCTAGCCTTGCAGACAGCAAAAGCAGTTTGTCTCCCTCGTGAGCGCCAAAATGCTAAAATGAAACGTTGCACTCTCTCTCCTCCAAGGAAGGTGCTAGGCAGGAATTGTCTTGCTGGTCCTCACTTGCCCTGGCAGGCATTGCAGATAAGGAGCAAGACTGGGGCTCTGCTCTTTCCTAGCCTTGCAAACAGCAAAAGCAGTTTATCTCCCTCGTGAGCGCCAAAATGCTAAAATGAAACGTTGCACTCTCTCTCCTCCAAGGAAGGTGGTAGGCAGGAATTGTCTTGCTGGTCCTCACTTGCCCTGGCAGTCATTGCAGATAAACAGCAAGACTGGGGCTCTGCTCTTTCCTACCCATGAAAACAGCAAAAGCAGTTTGTCTCCCTCGTGACCGCCAAAATGCTAACATGAAACGTTGCACTCTCTCTCCTCCAAGGAAGGTGCTAGGCAGGAATTGTCTTGCTGGTCCTCACTTGCCCTGGCAGTCATTGCAGAGAAACACCAAGACTGGGGCTCTGCTCTTTCCTAGCCTTGCAAACAGCAAAAGCAGTTTGTCTCCCTTGTGAGCGCCAAAATGCTAAAATGAAACGTTGCACTCTCTCTCCTCCAAGGAAGGTGCTAGGCAGGAATTGTCTTGCTGGTCCTCACTTGCCCTTGCAGTCATTGCAGATAAACAGCAAGACTTGGGCTCTGCTCTTTCCTAGCCTTGCAAACAGCCAAAGCAGTTTGTCTCCCTAGTGAGCGCCAAAATGCTAAAATGAAACGTTGCACTCTCTCTCCTCCAAGGAAGGTCCTAGGCAGGAATTGTCTTGCTGGTCCTCACTTGCCCTGGAAGTCATTGCAGATAAACAGCAAGACTCGGTCTCTGCTCTTTCCTACCCATGCAAACAGACACTGTGCTTTTTCTCAATCTCGCACTCCAAAAAGCAAAATGAAACGTTGCACTCTCTCTCCTCCAAGGAAGGTGCTAGACAGGAATTGTCTTGGTGGTCCTCACTTTCCCTGGCAGTCATTGCAGATAAACAGCAAGACTGGGGCTCTGCTCTTTCCTAGCCTTGCAAACAGACACTGTGCTTTTTCTCAATCTCGCACTTCAAAAAGCAAAATGAAACGTTGCACTCTCTCTCCTCCAAGGAAGGTGCTAGGCAGGAATTGTCTTGCTGGTCCTCACTTGCCCTGGCAGTCATTGCAGATAAACAGCAAGACTGGGGCTCTGCTCTTTCCTAGCTTAGCAAACAGCAACAGAAGTTCGTCTCCCTCGTGTGCGCCAAAATGCTAAAATGAAAAGTTGCACTCTCTCTCCTCCAAGGAAGGTGCTAGGCAGGAATTGTCTAGCTGGTCCTCACTTGCCCTGGCAGTCATTGCAGATAAACAGCAAGACTGGGGCTCTGCTCTTTCATAGCCTTGCAAACAGCCAAAGCAGTTTGTCTCCCTTGTGAGCGCCAAAATGCTAAAATGAAACGTTGCACTCTCTCTCCTCCAAGGAAGGTGCTAGGCAGGAATTGTCTTGCTGGTCCTCACTTGCCCTGGCAGTCATTGCAGATAAACAGCAAGACTGGGGCTCTGCTCTTTCCTAGCCTTGCAAACAGCAAAAGCAGTTTGTCTCCCTCGTGAGCGCCAAAATGCTAAAATGAAACGTTGCACTCTCTCTCCTCCAAGGAAGGTGCTAGGCAGGAATTGTCTTGCTGGTCCTCACTTGCCCTGGCAGTCATTGCAGATAAACAGCAAGACTGGGGCTCTGCTCTTTCCTAGCCTTGCAGACAGCAAAAGTAGTTTGTCTCCCTCGTGAGCGCCAAAAGGGTAAAATGAAACGTTGCACTCTCTCTCCTCCAAGGAAGGTGCTAGGCAGGAATTGTCTTGCTGGTCCTCACTTCCCCTGGCAGTCATTGCAGACAAACAGCAAGACTGGGTCTCTCCTGTTTCCTAGCCTTTCAAAGAGCAAAAGCAGTTTGTCTCCCTCATGAGCGCCAAAATGCTAACATGAAACGTTGCACACTTACTCCTCCAAGGAAGGTGCTAGGCAGGAATTGTCTTGCTGGTCCTCACTTGCCCTGGCAGTCATTGCAGATAAACAGCAAGACTGGGGCTCTGCTCTTTCCTAGCCTTGCAAACAGCCAAAGCAGTTTGTCTCCCTCGTGAGCGCCAAAATGCTAAAATGAAACGTTGCACTCTCTCTCCTCCAAGAAAGGTGCTAGGCAGGAATTGTCTTGCTGGACCTCACTTGCCCTGGCAGTCATTGCAGATAAACAGCAAGACTGGGGCTCTGCTCTTTCCTAGCTTTGCAAACAGCCAAAGCAGTTTGTCTCCCTCGTGAGCGCCAAAATGCTAAAATGAAACGTTGCACTCTCTCTCCTCCAAGGAAGGTGCTAGGCAGGAATTGTCTTGCTGGTCGTCACTTCCCATGGCAGTCATTGCAGATAAACAGCAAGACTGGGGCTCTCCTGTTTCCTAGCCTTTCAAACATCAAAAGCAGTTCGTCTCCCTCGTGAGCGCCAAAATGCTAACATGAAACGTTGCACTCTTACTCCTCCAAGGAAGGTGCTAGGCAGGAATTGTCTTGCTGGTCCTCACTTGCCCTGGCAGTCATTGCAGATAAACAGCAAGACTGGGGCTCTGCTCTTTCCTAGCCTTGCAAACAGCAAGAGCAGTTTGTCTCCCTCGTGAGCGCCAAAAGGGTAAAATGAAACGTTGCACTCTCTCTCCTCCAAGGAAGGTGCTAGGCAGGAATTGTCTTGCTGGTCCTCACTTGCCCTGGCAGTCATTGCAGATAAACAGCAAGACTGGGGCTCTGCTCTTTCCTAGCCTTGCAAACAGCCAAAGCAGTTTGTCTCCCTCGTGAGCGCCAAAAGGGTAAAATGAAACGTTGCACTCTCTCTCCTCCAAGGAAGGTGCTAGGCAGGAATTGTCTTGCTGGTCCTCACTTGCCCTGGCAGTCATTGCAGATAAACAGCAAGACTGGGGCTCTGCTCTTTCCTAGCCTTGCAAACAGCAAAAGCAGTTTGTCTCGCTCGTGAGCGCCAAAATGCTAAAATGAAACGTTGCACTCTCTCTCCTCCAAGGAAGGTGCTAGGCAGGAATTGTCTTGCTGGTCCTCACTTGCCCTGGCCGTCATTGCAGATAAACAGCAAGACTGGGGCTCTGCTCTTTCCTAGCCTTGCAGACAGCAAAAGCAGTTTGTCTCCCTCGTGAGCGCCAAAATGCTAAAATGAAACGTTGCACTCTTACTCCTCCAAGGAAGGTGCTAGGCAGGAATTGTCTTGCTGGTCCTCACTTGCCCTGGCAGGCATTGCAGATAAGCAGCAAGACTGGGGCTCTGCTCTTTCCTAGCCTTGCAAACAGCAAAAGCAGTTTTTCTCCCTCGTGAGCGCCAAAATGCTAAAATGAAACGTTGCACTCTCTCTCCTCCAAGGAAGGTGCTAGGCAGGAATTGTCTTGCTGGTCCTCACTTGCCCTGGCAGTCATTGCAGATAAACAGCAAGACTGGGGCTCTGCTCTTTCCTAGCCTTGCAAACAGCAAAAGCAGTTTGTCTCCCTCGTGACCGCCAAAATGCTAACATGAAACGTTGCACTCTCTCTCCTCCAAGGAAGGTGCTAGGCAGGAATTGTCTTGCTGGTCCTCACTTGCCCTGGCAGGCATTGCAGATAAGCAGCAAGACTGGGGCTCTGCTCTTTCCTAGCCTTGCAAACAGCAAAAGCAGTTTGTCTCCCTCGTGACCGCCAAAATGCTAACATGAAACGTTGCACTCTCTCTCGTCCAAGGAAGGTGCTAGGCAGGAATTGTCTTGCTGGTCCTCACTTGCCCTGGCAGTCATTGCAGATAAACAGCAAGACTGGGGCTCTGCTCTTTCCTAGCCTTGCAAACAGCAAAAGCAGTTTATCTCCCTCGTGAGGGCCAAAATGCTAAAATGAAACGTTGCACTCTCTCTCCTCCAAGGAAGGTGCTAGGCAGGAATTGTCTTGCTGGTCCTCACTTCCCCTGGCAGTCATTGCAGACAAACAGCAAGACTGGGGCTCTCCTGTTTCCTAGCCTTTCAAAGAGCAAAAGCAGTTTGTCTCCCTCGTGAGCGCCAAAATGCTAACATGAAACGATGCACACTTACTCCTCCAAGGAAGGTGCTAGGCAGGAATTGTCTTGCTGGTCCTCACTTGCCCTGGCAGTCATTGCAGATAAACAGCAAGACTGGGGCTCTGCTCTTTCCTAGCCTTGCAAACAGCCAAAGCAGTTTGTCTCCCTCGTGAGCGCCAAAATGCTAAAATGAAACGTTGCACTCTCTCTCCTCCAAGGAAGGTGCTAGGCAGGAATTGTCTTGCTGGTCCTCACTTGCCCTGGCAGTCATTGCAGATAAACAGCAAGACTGGGGCTCTGCTCTTTCCTAGCTTTGCAAACAGCCAAAGCAGTTTGTCTCCCTCGTGAGCGCCAAAATGCTAAAATGAAACGTTGCACTCTCTCTCCTCCAAGGAAGGTGCTAGGCAGGAATTGTCTTGCTGGTCCTCACTTCCCATGGCAGTCATTGCAGATAAACAGCAAGACTGGGGCTCTCCTGTTTCCTAGCCTTTCAAACATCAAAAGCAGTTCGTCTCCCTCGTGAGCGCCAAAATGCTAACATGAAACGTTGCACTCTTACTCCTCCAAGGAAGGTGCTAGGCAGGAATTGTCTTGCTGGTCCTCACTTGCCCTGGCAGTCATTGCAGATAAACAGCAAGACTGGGGCTCTGCTCTTTCCTAGCCTTGCAAACAGCCAAAGCAGTTTGTCTCCCTCGTGAGCGCCAAAATGCTAAAATGAAACGTTGCACTCTCTCTCCTCCAAGGAAGGTGCTAGGCAGGAATTGTCTTGCTGGTCCTCACTTGCCCTGGCAGTCATTGCAGATAAACAGCAAGACTGGGGCTCTGCTCTTTCCTAGCCTTGCAAACAGCCAAAGCAGTTTGTCTCCCTCGTGAGCGCCAAAAGGGTAAAATGAAACGTTGCACTCTCTCTCCTCCAAGGAAGGTGCTAGGCAGGAATTGTCTTGCTGGTCCTCACTTGCCCTGGCAGTCATTGCAGATAAACAGCAAGACTGGGGCTCTGCTCTTTCCTAGCCTTGCAAACAGCAAAAGCAGTTTGTCTCCCTCGTGAGCGCCAAAATGCTAAAATGAAACGTTGCACTCTCTCTCCTCCAAGGAAGGTGCTAGGCAGGAATTGTCTTGCTGGTCCTCACTTGCCCTGGAAGTCATTGCAGATAAACAGCAAGACTGGGGCTCTGCTCTTTCCTAGCCTTGCAAACAGCCAAAGCAGTTTGTCTCCCTAGTGAGCGCCAAAATGCTAAAATGAAACGTTGCACTCTCTCTCCTCCAAGGAAGGTCCTAGGCAGGAATTGTCTTGCTGGTCCTCACTTACCCTGGAAGTCATTGCAGATAAACAGCAAGACTCGGTCTCTGCTCTTTCCTACCCATGCAAACAGACACTGTGCTTTTTCTCAATCTCGGACTCCAAAAAGCAAAATGAAACGTTGCACTCTCTCTCCTCCAAGGAAGGTGCTAGGCAGGAATTGTCTTGGTGGTCCTCACTTGCCCTGGCAGTCATTGCAGATAAACAGCAAGACTGGGGCTCTGCTCTTTCCTAGCCTTTCAAACAGCAAAAGAAGTTCGTCTCCCTCGTGAGCGCCAAAATGCTAAAATGAAACGTTGCACTCTCTCTCCTCCAAGGAAGGTCCTAGGCAGGAATTGTCTTGCTGGTCCTCACTTTCCCTGGCAGTCATTGCAGATAAACAGCAAGACTGGGGCTCTGCTCTTTCCTAGCCTTGCAAACAGCAAAAGCATTTTGTCTCCCTTGTGAGCGCCAAAATGCTAAAATGAAACGTTGCACTCTCTCTCCTCCAAGGAAGGTGCTAGGCAAGAATTGTCTTGCTGGTCCTCACTTGCCCTGGCAGTCATTGCAGATAAACAGCAAGACTGGGGCTCTGCTCTTTCCTAGCCTTGCAAACAGCCAAAGCAGTTTGTCTCCCTCGTGAGCGCCAAAATGCTAAAATGAAACGTTGCACTCTCTCTCCTCCAAGGAAGGTGCTAGACAGGAATTGTCTTGCTGGTCCTCACTTGCCCTGGCAGTCATTGCAGACAAACAGCAAGACTGGGGCTCTCCTGTTTCCTAGCCTTTCAAACAGCAAAAGCAGTTTGTCTCCCTCGTGAGCGCCAAAATGCTAACATGAAACGTTGCACACTTACTCCTCCAAGGAAGGTGCTAGGCAGGAATTGTCTTGCTGGTCCTCACTTGCCCTGGCAGTCATTGCAGATAAACAGCAAGACTGGGGCTCTGCTCTTTCCTAGCCTTGCAAACAGCAAGAGCAGTTTGTCTCCCTCGTGAGCGCCAAAAGGGTAAAATGAAACGTTGCACTCTCTCTCCTCCAAGGAAGGTGCTAGGCAGGAATTGTCTTGCTGGTCCTCACTTGCCCTGGCAGTCATTGCAGATAAACAGCAAGACTGGGGCTCTGCTCTTTCCTAGCTTTGCAAACAGCCAAAGCAGTTTGTCTCCCTCGTGAGCGCCAAAATGCTAAAATGAAACGTTGCACTCTCTCTCCTCCAAGGAAGGTGCTAGGCAGGAATTGTCTTGCTGGTCCTCACTTCCCATGGCAGTCATTGCAGATAAACAGAAAGACTGGGGCTCTCCTGTTTCCTAGCCTTTCAAACATCAAAAGCAGTTCGTCTCCCTCGTGAGCGCCAAAATGCTAACATGAAACGTTGCACTCTTACTCCTCCAAGGAAGGTGCTAGGCAGGAATTGTCTTGCTGGTCCTCACTTGCCCTGGCAGTCATTGCAGATAAACAGCAAGACTGGGGCTCTGCTCTTTCCTAGCCTTGCAAACAGCCAAAGCAGTTTGTCTCCCTCGTGAGCGCCAAAATGCTAAAATGAAACGTTGCACTCTCTCTCCTCCAAGGAAGGTGCTAGGCAGGAATTGTCTTGCTGGTCCTCACTTGCCCTGGCAGTCATTGCAGATAAACAGCAAGACTGGGGCTCTGCTCTTTCCTAGCCTTGCAAACAGCCAAAGCAGTTTGTCTCCCTCGTGAGCGCCAAAAGGGTAAAATGAAACGTTGCACTCTCTCTCCTCCAAGGAAGGTGCTAGGCAGGAATTGTCTTGCTGGTCCTCACTTGCCCTGGCAGTCATTGCAGATAAACAGCAAGACTGGGGCTCTGCTCTTTCCTAGCCTTGCAAACAGCAAAAGCAGTTTGTCTCCCTCGTGAGCGCCAAAATGCTAAAATGAAACGTTGCACTCTCTCTCCTCCAAGGAAGGTGCTAGGCAGGAATTGTCTTGCTGGTCCTCACTTGCCCTGGAAGTCATTGCAGATAAACAGCAAGACTGGGGCTCTGCTCTTTCCTAGCCTTGCAAACAGCCAAAGCAGTTTGTCTCCCTCGTGAGCGCCAAAATGCTAAAATGAAACGTTGCACTCTCTCTCCTCCAAGGAAGGTCCTAGGCAGGAATTGTCTTGCTGGTCCTCACTTGCCCTGGAAGTCATTGCAGATAAACAGCAAGACTCGGTCTCTGCTCTTTCCTACCCATGCAAACAGACACTGTGCTTTTTCTCAATCTCGCACTCCAAAAAGCAAAATGAAACGTTGCACTCTCTCTCCTCCAAGGAAGGTGCTAGGCAGGAATTGTCTTGGTGGTCCTCACTTGCCCTGGCAGTCATTGCAGATAAACAGCAAGACTGGGGCTCTGCTCTTTCCTAGCCTTTCAAACAGCAAAAGAAGTTCGTCTCCCTCGTGAGCGCCAAAATGCTAAAATGAAACGTTGCACTCTCTCTCCTCCAAGGAAGGTGCTAGGCAGGAATTGTCTTGCTGGTCCTCACTTGCCCTGGCAGTCATTGCAGATAAACAGCAAGACTGGGGCTCTGCTCTTTCCTAGCCTTGCAAACAGCAAAAGCAGTTTGTCTCCCTTGTGAGCGCCAAAATGCTAAAATGAAACGTTGCACTCTCTCTCCTCCAAGGAAGGTGCTAGGCAAGAATTGTCTTGCTGGTCCTCACTTGCCCTGGCAGTCATTGCAGATAAACAGCAAGACTGGGGCTCTGCTCTTTCCTAGCCTTGCAAACAGCCAAAGCAGTTTGTCTCCCTCGTGAGCGCCAAAAGGGTAAAATGAAACGTTGCACTCTCTCTCGTCCAAGGAAGGTGCTAGGCAGGAATTGTCTTGCTGGTCCTCACTTGCCCTGGCAGTCATTGCAGATAAACAGCAAGACTGGGGCTCTGCTCTTTCCTAGCCTTGCAAACAGCAAAAGCAGTTTGTCTCCCTCGTGAGCGCCAAAATGCTAAAATGAAACGTTGCACTCTCTCTCCTCCAAGGAAGGTGCTAGGCAGGAATTGTCTTGCTGGTCCTCACTTGCCCTGGCCGTCATAGCAGATAAACAGCAAGACTGGGGCTCTGCTCTTTCCTAGCCTTGCAGACAGCAAAAGCAGTTTGTCTCCCTCGTGAGCGCCAAAATGCTAAAATGAAACGTTGCACTCTCTCTCCTCCAAGGAAGGTGCTAGGCAGGAATTGTCTTGCTGGTCCTCACTTGCCCTGGCAGGCATTGCAGATAAGCAGCAAGACTGGGGCTCTGCTCTTTCCTAGCCTTGCAAACAGCAAAAGCAGTTTATCTCCCTCGTGAGCGCCAAAATGCTAAAATGAAACGTTGCACTCTCTCTCCTCCAAGGAAGGTGCTAGGCAGGAATTGTCTTGCTGGTCCTCACTTGCCCTTGCAGTCATTGCAGATAAACAGCAAGACTGGGGCTCTGCTCTTTCCTAGCCTTGCAAACAGCCAAAGCAGTTTGTCTCCCTAGTGAGCGCCAAAATGCTAAAATGAAACGTTGCACTCTCTCTCCTCCAAGGAAGGTCCTAGGCAGGAATTGTCTTGCTGGTCCTCACTTGCCCTGGAAGTCATTGCAGATAAACAGCAAGACTCGGTCTCTGCTCTTTCCTACCCATGCAAACAGACACTGTGCTTTTTCTCAATCTCGCACTCCAAAAAGCGAAATGAAACGTTGCACTCTCTCTCCTCCAAGGAAGGTGCTAGGCAGGAATTGTCTTGGTGGTCCTCACTTGCCCTGGCAGTCATTGCAGATAAACAGCAAGACTGGGGCTCTGCTCTTTCCTAGCCTTTCAAACAGCAAAAGAAGTTCGTCTCCCTCGTGAGCGCCAAAATGCTAAAATGAAACGTTGCACTCTCTCTCCTCCAAGGAAGGTGCTAGGCAGGAATTGTCTTGCTGGTCCTCACTTGCCCTGGCAGTCATTGCAGATAAACAGCAAGACTGGGGCTCTGCTCTTTCCTAGCCTTGCAAACAGCCAAAGCACTTTGTCTCCCTTGTGAGCGCCAAAATGCTAAAATGAAACGTTGCACTCTCTCTCCTCCAAGGAAGGTGCTAGGCAGGAATTGTCTTGCTGGTCCTCACTTGCCCTGGCAGTCATTGCAGATAAACAGCAAGACTGGGGCTCTGCTCTTTCCTAGCCTTGCAAACAGCCAAAGCAGTTTGTCTCCCTCGTGAGCGCCAAAATGCTAAAATGAAACGTTGCACTCTCTCTCCTCCAAGGAAGGTGCTAGGCAGGAATTGTCTTGCTGGTCCTCACTTGCCCTGGCAGTCATTGCAGATAAACAGCAAGACTGGGGCTCTGCTCTTTCCTAGCCTTGCAAACAGCCAAAGCAGTTTGTCTCCCTCGTGAGCGCCAAAATGCTAAAATGAAACGTTGCACTCTCTCTCCTCCAAGGAAGGTGCTAGGCAGGAATTGTCTTGCTGGTCCTCACTTGCCCTGGCAGTCATTGCAGACAAACAGCAAGACTGGGGCTCTCCTGTTTCCTAGCCTTTCAAACAGCAAAAGCAGTTTGTCTCCCTCGTGAGCGCCAAAATGCTAAAATGAAACGTTGCACTCTCTCTCCTCCAAGGAAGGTGCTAGACAGGAATTGTCTTGCTGGTCCTCACTTGCCCTGGCAGTCATTGCAGATAAACAGCAAGACTGGGGCTCTGCTCTTTCCTAGCCTTGCAAACAGCAAAAGAAGTTTGTCTCCCTCGTGAGCGCCAAAATGCTAAAATGAAACGTTGCACTCTCTCTCCTCCAACGAAGGTGCTAGGCAGGAATTGTCTTGCTGGTCCTCACTTGCCCTGGCAGTCATTGCAGATAAACAGCAAGACTGGGGCTCTGCTCTTTCCTAGCCTTGCAAACAGCCAAAGCAGTTTCTCTCCCTCGTGAGCGCCAAAATGCTAAAATGAAACGTTGCACTCTCTCTCCTCCAAGGAAGGTGCTAGGCAGGAATTGTCTTGCTGGTCCTCACTTGCCCTGGCAGTCATTGCAGATAAACAGCAAGACTGGGGCTCTGCTCTTTCCTAGCCTTGCAAACAGCCAAAGCAGTTTGTCTCCCTAGTGAGCGCCAAAATGCTAAAATGAAACGTTGCACTCTCTCTCCTCCAAGGAAGGTCCTAGGCAGGAATTGTCTTGCTGGTCCTCACTTGCCCTAGAAGTCATTGCAGATAAACAACAAGACTCGGTCTCTGCTCTTTCCTACCCATGAAAACAGACACTGTGCTTTTTCTCAATCTCGCAGTCCAAAAAGCAAAATGAAACGTTGCACTCTCTCTCCTCCAAGGAAGGTGCTAGGCAGGAATTGTCTTGGTGGTCCTCACTTGCCCTGGCAGTCATTGCAGATAAACAGCAAGACTCGGGCTCTGCTCTTTCCTAGCCTTTCAAACAGCAAAAGAAGTTCGTCTCCCTCGTGAGCGCCAAAATGCTAAAATGAAACGTTGCACTCTCTCTCCTCCAAGGAAGGTGCTAGGCAGGAATTGTCTTGCTGGTCCTCACTTGCCCTGGCAGTCATTGCAGATAAACAGCAAGACTGGGGCTCTGCTCTTTCCTAGCCTTGCAAACAGCAAAAGCAGTTTGTCTCCCTCGTGAGCGCCAAAAGGGTAAAATGAAACGTTGCACTCTCTCTCCTCCAAGGAAGGTGCTAGGCAGGAATTGTCTTGCTGGTCCTCACTTGCCCTGGCAGTCATTGCAGATAAACAGCAAGACTGGGGCTCTGCTCTTTCCTAGCCTTGCAAACAGCCAAAGCAGTTTGTCTCCCTCGTGAGCGCCAAAATGCTAAAATGAAACGTTGCACTCTCTCTCCTCCAAGGAAGGTGCTAGACAGGAATTGTCTTGCTGGTCCTCACTTGCCCTGGCAGTCATTGCAGATAAACAGCAAGACTGGGGCTCTGCTCTTTCCTAGCCTTGCAAACAGCAAAAGCAGTTTGTCTCCCTCGTGAGCGCCAAAAGGGTAAAATGAAACGTTGCACTCTCTCTCCTCCAAGGAAGGTGCTAGGCAGGAATTGTCTTGCTGGTCCTCACTTGCCCTGGCAGTCATTGCAGATAAACAGCAAGACTGGGGCTCTGCTCTTTCCTAGCCTTGCAAACAGCCAAAGCAGTTTGTCTCCCTCGTGAGCGCCAAAATGCTAAAATGAAACGTTGCACTCTCTCTCCTCCAAGGAAGGTGCTAGGCAGGAATTGTCTTGGTGGTCCTCACTTGCCCTGGCAGTCATTGCAGATAAACAGCAAGACTCGGGCTCTGCTCTTTCCTAGCCTTTCAAACAGCAAAAGAAGTTCGTCTCCCTCGTGAGCGCCAAAATGCTAAAATGAAACGTTGCACTCTCTCTCCTCCAAGGAAGGTGCTAGGCAGGAATTGTCTTGCTGGTCCTCACTTGCCCTGGCAGTCATTGCAGATAAACAGCAAGACTGGGGCTCAGCTCTTTCCTAGCCTTGCAAACAGCAAAAGCAGTTTGTCTCCCTTGTGAGCGCCAAAATGCTAAAATGAAACGTTGCACTCTCTCTCCTCCAAGGAAGGTCCTAGGCAGGAATTGTCTTGCTGGTCCTCACTTACCCTGGAAGTCATTGCAGATAAACAGCAAGACTCGGTCTCTGCTCTTTCCTACCCATGCAAACAGACACTGTGCTTTTTCTCAATCTCGGACTCCAAAAAGCAAAATGAAACGTTGCACTCTCTCTCCTCCAAGGAAGGTGCTAGGCAGGAATTGTCTTGGTGGTCCTCACTTGCCCTGGCAGTCATTGCAGATAAACAGCAAGACTGGGGCTCTGCTCTTTCCTAGCCTTTCAAACAGCAAAAGAAGTTCGTCTCCCTCGTGAGCGCCAAAATGCTAAAATGAAACGTTGCACTCTCTCTCCTCCAAGGAAGGTCCTAGGCAGGAATTGTCTTGCTGGTCCTCACTTTCCCTGGCAGTCATTGCAGATAAACAGCAAGACTGGGGCTCTGCTCTTTCCTAGCCTTGCAAACAGCAAAAGCAGTTTGTCTCCCTTGTGAGCGCCAAAATGCTAAAATGAAACGTTGCACTCTCTCTCCTCCAAGGAAGGTGCTAGGCAAGAATTGTCTTGCTGGTCCTCACTTGCCCTGGCAGTCATTGCAGATAAACAGCAAGACTGGGGCTCTGCTCTTTCCTAGCCTTGCAAACAGCCAAAGCAGTTTGTCTCCCTCGTGAGCGCCAAAATGCTAAAATGAAACGTTGCACTCTCTCTCCTCCAAGGAAGGTGCTAGACAGGAATTGTCTTGCTGGTCCTCACTTGCCCTGGCAGTCATTGCAGACAAACAGCAAGACTGGGGCTCTCCTGTTTCCTAGCCTTTCAAACAGCAAAAGCAGTTTGTCTCCCTCGTGAGCGCCAAAATGCTAACATGAAACGTTGCACACTTACTCCTCCAAGGAAGGTGCTAGGCAGGAATTGTCTTGCTGGTCCTCACTTGCCCTGGCAGTCATTGCAGATAAACAGCAAGACTGGGGCTCTGCTCTTTCCTAGCCTTGCAAACAGCCAAAGCAGTTTGTCTCCCTCGTGAGCGCCAAAATGCTAAAATGAAACGTTGCACTCTCTCTCCTCCAAGGAAGGTGCTAGGCAGGAATTGTCTTGCTGGTCCTCACTTGCCCTGGCAGTCATTGCAGATAAACAGCAAGACTGGGGCTCTGCTCTTTCCTAGCTTTGCAAACAGCCAAAGCAGTTTGTCTCCCTCGTGAGCGCCAAAATGCTAAAATGAAACGTTGCACTCTCTCTCCTCCAAGGAAGGTGCTAGGCAGGAATTGTCTTGCTGGTCCTCACTTCCCATGGCAGTCATTGCAGATAAACAGAAAGACTGGGGCTCTCCTGTTTCCTAGCCTTTCAAACATCAAAAGCAGTTCGTCTCCCTCGTGAGCGCCAAAATGCTAACATGAAACGTTGCACTCTTACTCCTCCAAGGAAGGTGCTAGGCAGGAATTGTCTTGCTGGTCCTCACTTGCCCTGGCAGTCATTGCAGATAAACAGCAAGACTGGGGCTCTGCTCTTTCCTAGCCTTGCAAACAGCAAAAGCAGTTTGTCTCCCTCGTGAGCGCCAAAATGCTAAAATGAAACGTTGCACTCTCTCTCCTCCAAGGAAGGTGCTAGGCAGGAATTGTCTTGCTGGTCCTCACTTGCCCTGGCCGTCATAGCAGATAAACAGCAAGACTGGGGCTCTGCTCTTTCCTAGCCTTGCAGACAGCAAAAGCAGTTTGTCTCCCTCGTGAGCGCCAAAATGCTAAAATGAAACGTTGCACTCTCTCTCCTCCAAGGAAGGTGCTAGGCAGGAATTGTCTTGCTGGTCCTCACTTGCCCTGGCAGGCATTGCAGATAAGCAGCAAGACTGGGGCTCTGCTCTTTCCTAGCCTTGCAAACAGCAAAAGCAGTTTATCTCCCTCGTGAGCGCCAAAATGCTAAAATGAAACGTTGCACTCTCTCTCCTCCAAGGAAGGTGCTAGGCAGGAATTGTCTTGCTGGTCCTCACTTGCCCTTGCAGTCATTGCAGATAAACAGCAAGACTCGGGCTCTGCTCTTTCCTAGCCTTGCAAACAGCCAAAGCAGTTTGTCTCCCTAGTGAGCGCCAAAATGCTAAAATGAAACGTTGCACTCTCTCTCCTCCAAGGAAGGTCCTAGGCAGGAATTGTCTTGCTGGTCCTCACTTGCCCTGGAAGTCATTGCAGATAAACAGCAAGACTCGGTCTCTGCTCTTTCCTACCCATGCAAACAGACACTGTGCTTTTTCTCAATCTCGCACTCCAAAAAGCGAAATGAAACGTTGCACTCTCTCTCCTCCAAGGAAGGTGCTAGGCAGGAATTGTCTTGGTGGTCCTCACTTGCCCTGGCAGTCATTGCAGATAAACAGCAAGACTGGGGCTCTGCTCTTTCCTAGCCTTTCAAACAGCAAAAGAAGTTCGTCTCCCTCGTGAGCGCCAAAATGCTAAAATGAAACGTTGCACTCTCTCTCCTCCAAGGAAGGTGCTAGGCAGGAATTGTCTTGCTGGTCCTCACTTGCCCTGGCAGTCATTGCAGATAAACAGCAAGACTGGGGCTCTGCTCTTTCCTAGCCTTGCAAACAGCAAAAGCACTTTGTCTCCCTTGTGAGCGCCAAAATGCTAAAATGAAACGTTGCACTCTCTCTCCTCCAAGGAAGGTGCTAGGCAGGAATTGTCTTGCTGGTCCTCACTTGCCCTGGCAGTCATTGCAGATAAACAGCAAGACTGGGGCTCTGCTCTTTCCTAGCCTTGCAAACAGCCAAAGCAGTTTGTCTCCCTCGTGAGCGCCAAAATGCTAAAATGAAACGTTGCACTCTCTCTCCTCCAAGGAAGGTGCTAGGCAGGAATTGTCTTGCTGGTCCTCACTTGCCCTGGCAGTCATTGCAGATAAACAGCAAGACTGGGGCTCTGCTCTTTCCTAGCCTTGCAAACAGCCAAAGCAGTTTGTCTCCCTCGTGAGCGCCAAAATGCTAAAATGAAACGTTGCACTCTCTCTCCTCCAAGGAAGGTGCTAGGCAGGAATTGTCTTGCTGGTCCTCACTTGCCCTGGCAGTCATTGCAGACAAACAGCAAGACTGGGGCTCTCCTGTTTCCTAGCCTTTCAAACAGCAAAAGCAGTTTGTCTCCCTCGTGAGCGCCAAAATGCTAAAATGAAACGTTGCACTCTCTCTCCTCCAAGGAAGGTGCTAGACAGGAATTGTCTTGCTGGTCCTCACTTGCCCTGGCAGTCATTGCAGATAAACAGCAAGACTGGGGCTCTGCTCTTTCCTAGCCTTGCAAACAGCAAAAGAAGTTTGTCTCCCTCGTGAGCGCCAAAATGCTAAAATGAAACGTTGCACTCTCTCTCCTCCAACGAAGGTGCTAGGCAGGAATTGTCTTGCTGGTCCTCACTTGCCCTGGCAGTCATTGCAGATAAACAGCAAGACTGGGGCTCTGCTCTTTCCTAGCCTTGCAAACAGCCAAAGCAGTTTGTCTCCCTCGTGAGCGCCAAAATGCTAAAATGAAACGTTGCACTCTCTCTCCTCCAAGGAAGGTGCTAGGCAGGAATTGTCTTGCTGGTCCTCACTTGCCCTGGCAGTCATTGCAGATAAACAGCAAGACTGGGGCTCTGCTCTTTCCTAGCCTTGCAAACAGCCAAAGCAGTTTGTCTCCCTAGTGAGCGCCAAAATGCTAAAATGAAACGTTGCACTCTCTCTCCTCCAAGGAAGGTCCTAGGCAGGAATTGTCTTGCTGGTCCTCACTTGCCCTAGAAGTCATTGCAGATAAACAACAAGACTCGGTCTCTGCTCTTTCCTACCCATGAAAACAGACACTGTGCTTTTTCTCAATCTCGCACTCCAAAAAGCAAAATGAAACGTTGCACTCTCTCTCCTCCAAGGAAGGTGCTAGGCAGGAATTGTCTTGGTGGTCCTCACTTGCCCTGGCAGTCATTGCAGATAAACAGCAAGACTCGGGCTCTGCTCTTTCCTAGCCTTTCAAACAGCAAAAGAAGTTCGTCTCCCTCGTGAGCGCCAAAATGCTAAAATGAAACGTTGCACTCTCTCTCCTCCAAGGAAGGTGCTAGGCAGGAATTGTCTTGCTGGTCCTCACTTGCCCTGGCAGTCATTGCAGATAAACAGCAAGACTGGGGCTCTGCTCTTTCCTAGCCTTGCAAACAGCAAAAGCAGTTTGTCTCCCTCGTGAGCGCCAAAAGGGTAAAATGAAACGTTGCACTCTCTCTCCTCCAAGGAAGGTGCTAGGCAGGAATTGTCTTGCTGGTCCTCACTTGCCCTGGCAGTCATTGCAGATAAACAGCAAGACTGGGGCTCTGCTCTTTCCTAGCCTTGCAAACAGCCAAAGCAGTTTGTCTCCCTCGTGAGCGCCAAAATGCTAAAATGAAACGTTGCACTCTCTCTCCTCCAAGGAAGGTGCTAGACAGGAATTGTCTTGCTGGTCCTCACTTGCCCTGGCAGTCATTGCAGATAAACAGCAAGACTGGGGCTCTGCTCTTTCCTAGCCTTGCAAACAGCAAAAGCAGTTTGTCTCCCTCGTGAGCGCCAAAAGGGTAAAATGAAACGTTGCACTCTCTCTCCTCCAAGGAAGGTGCTAGGCAGGAATTGTCTTGCTGGTCCTCACTTGCCCTGGCAGTCATTGCAGATAAACAGCAAGACTGGGGCTCTGCTCTTTCCTAGCCTTGCAAACAGCCAAAGCAGTTTGTCTCCCTCGTGAGCGCCAAAATGCTAAAATGAAACGTTGCACTCTCTCTCCTCCAAGGAAGGTGCTAGGCAGGAATTGTCTTGGTGGTCCTCACTTGCCCTGGCAGTCATTGCAGATAAACAGCAAGACTCGGGCTCTGCTCTTTCCTAGCCTTTCAAACAGCAAAAGAAGTTCGTCTCCCTTGTGAGCGCCAAAATGCTAAAATGAAACGTTGCACTCTCTCTCCTCCAAGGAAGGTGCTAGGCAGGAATTGTCTTGCTGGTCCTCACTTGCCCTGGCAGTCATTGCAGATAAACAGCAAGACTGGGGCTCAGCTCTTTCCTAGCCTTGCAAACAGCAAAAGCAGTTTGTCTCCCTTGTGAGCGCCAAAATGCTAAAATGAAACGTTGCACTCTCTCTCCTCCAAGGAAGGTGCTAGGCAGGAATTATCTTGCTGGTCCTCACTGCCCTTGCAGTCATTGCAGATAAACAGCAAGACTGGGGCTCTGCTCTTTCCTAGCCTTGCAAACAGCCAAAGCAGTTTGTCTCCCTAGTGAGCGCCAAAATTCTAAAATGAAACGTTGCACTCTCTCTCCTCCAAGGAAGGTGCTAGGCAGGAATTGTCTTGCTGGTCCTCACTTGCCCTGGAAGTCATTGCAGATAAACAGCAAGACTCGGTCTCTGCTCTTTCCTACCCATGCAAACAGACACTCTGCTTTTTCTCAATCTCGCACTCCAAAAAGCAAAATGAAACGTTGCACTCTCTCTCCTCCAAGGAAGGTGCTAGGCAGGAATTGTCTTGCTGGTCCTCACTTGCCCTTGCAGTCATTGCAGATAAACAGCAAGACTGGGGCTCTGCTCTTTCCTAGCCTTGCAAACAGCCAAAGCAGTTTGTCTCCCTCGTGATCGCCAAAATGCTAAAATGAAACGTTGCACTCTCTCTCCTCCAAGGAAGGTGCTAGGCAGGAATTGTCTTGCTGGTCCTCACTTGCCCTGGCAGTCATTGCAGATAAACAGCAAGACTGGGGCTCTGCTCTTTCCTAGCCTTGCAAACAGCAAGAGCAGTTTGTCTCCCTCGTGAGCGCCAAAAGGGTAAAATGAAACGTTGCACTCTCTCTCCTCCAAGGAAGGTGCTAGGCAGGAATTGTCTTGCTGGTCCTCACTTGCCCTGGCAGTCATTGCAGATAAACAGCAAGACTGGGGCTCTGCTCTTTCCTAGCCTTGCAAACAGCAAAAGCAGTTTGTCTCCCTCGTGAGCGCCAAAATGCTAAAATGAAACGTTGCACTCTCTCTCCTCCAAGGAAGGTGCTAGGCAGGAATTGTCTTGCTGGTCCTCACTTGCCCTGGCAGTCATTGCAGATAAACAGCAAGACTGGGGCTCTGCTCTTTCCTAGCCTTGCAAACAGCAAAAGCAGTTTATCTCCCTCGTGAGCGCCAAAATGCTAAAATGAAACGTTGCACTCTCTCTCCTCCAAGGAAGGTGCTAGGCAGGAATTGTCTTGCTGGTCCTCACTTGCCCTTGCAGTCATTGCAGATAAACAGCAAGACTGGGGCTCTGCTCTTTCCTAGCCTTGCAAACAGCCAAAGCAGTTTGTCTCCCTAGTGAGCTCCAAAATGCTAAAATGAAACGTTGCACTCTCTCTCCTCCAAGGAAGGTCCTAGGCAGGAATTGTCTTGCTGGTCCTCACTTGCCCTGGAAGTCATTGCAGATAAACAGCAAGACTGGGGCTCTGCTCTTTCCTAGCCTTGCAAACAGCAAAAGCAGTTTGTCTCCCTCGTGAGCGCCAAAAGGGTAAAATGAAACGTTGCACTCTCTCTCCTCCAAGGAAGGTGCTAGGCAGGAATTGTCTTGCTGGTCCTCACTTGCCCTGGCAGTCATTGCAGATAAACAGCAAGACTGGGGCTCTGCTCTTTCCTAGCCTTGCAAACAGCCAAAGCAGTTTGTCTCCCTCGTGAGCGCCAAAATGCTAAAATGAAACGTTGCACTCTCTCTCCTCCAAGGAAGGTGCTAGACAGGAATTGTCTTGCTGGTCCTCACTTGCCCTGGCAGTCATTGCAGATAAACAGCAAGACTGGGGCTCTGCTCTTTCCTAGCCTTGCAAACAGCAAAAGCAGTTTGTCTCCCTCGTGAGCGCCAAAAGGGTAAAATGAAACGTTGCACTCTCTCTCCTCCAAGGAAGGTGCTAGGCAGGAATTGTCTTGCTGGTCCTCACTTGCCCTGGCAGTCATTGCAGATAAACAGCAAGACTGGGGCTCTGCTCTTTCCTAGCCTTGCAAACAGCCAAAGCAGTTTGTCTCCCTCGTGAGCGCCAAAATGCTAAAATGAAACGTTGCACTCTCTCTCCTCCAAGGAAGGTGCTAGGCAGGAATTGTCTTGGTGGTCCTCACTTGCCCTGGCAGTCATTGCAGATAAACAGCAAGACTCGGGCTCTGCTCTTTCCTAGCCTTTCAAACAGCAAAAGAAGTTCGTCTCCCTTGTGAGCGCCAAAATGCTAAAATGAAACGTTGCACTCTCTCTCCTCCAAGGAAGGTGCTAGGCAGGAATTGTCTTGCTGGTCCTCACTTGCCCTGGCAGTCATTGCAGATAAACAGCAAGACTGGGGCTCAGCTCTTTCCTAGCCTTGCAAACAGCAAAAGCAGTTTGTCTCCCTTGTGAGCGCCAAAATGCTAAAATGAAACGTTGCACTCTCTCTCCTCCAAGGAAGGTGCTAGGCAGGAATTATCTTGCTGGTCCTCACTGCCCTTGCAGTCATTGCAGATAAACAGCAAGACTGGGGCTCTGCTCTTTCCTAGCCTTGCAAACAGCCAAAGCAGTTTGTCTCCCTAGTGAGCGCCAAAATTCTAAAATGAAACGTTGCACTCTCTCTCCTCCAAGGAAGGTGCTAGGCAGGAATTGTCTTGCTGGTCCTCACTTGCCCTGGAAGTCATTGCAGATAAACAGCAAGACTCGGTCTCTGCTCTTTCCTACCCATGCAAACAGACACTCTGCTTTTTCTCAATCTCGCACTCCAAAAAGCAAAATGAAACGTTGCACTCTCTCTCCTCCAAGGAAGGTGCTAGGCAGGAATTGTCTTGCTGGTCCTCACTTGCCCTTGCAGTCATTGCAGATAAACAGCAAGACTGGGGCTCTGCTCTTTCCTAGCCTTGCAAACAGCCAAAGCAGTTTGTCTCCCTCGTGATCGCCAAAATGCTAAAATGAAACGTTGCACTCTCTCTCCTCCAAGGAAGGTGCTAGGCAGGAATTGTCTTGCTGGTCCTCACTTGCCCTGGCAGTCATTGCAGATAAACAGCAAGACTGGGGCTCTGCTCTTTCCTAGCCTTGCAAACAGCAAGAGCAGTTTGTCTCCCTCGTGAGCGCCAAAAGGGTAAAATGAAACGTTGCACTCTCTCTCCTCCAAGGAAGGTGCTAGGCAGGAATTGTCTTGCTGGTCCTCACTTGCCCTGGCAGTCATTGCAGATAAACAGCAAGACTGGGGCTCTGCTCTTTCCTAGCCTTGCAAACAGCAAAAGCAGTTTGTCTCCCTCGTGAGCGCCAAAATGCTAAAATGAAACGTTGCACTCTCTCTCCTCCAAGGAAGGTGCTAGGCAGGAATTGTCTTGCTGGTCCTCACTTGCCCTGGCAGTCATTGCAGATAAACAGCAAGACTGGGGCTCTGCTCTTTCCTAGCCTTGCAAACAGCAAAAGCAGTTTATCTCCCTCGTGAGCGCCAAAATGCTAAAATGAAACGTTGCACTCTCTCTCCTCCAAGGAAGGTGCTAGGCAGGAATTGTCTTGCTGGTCCTCACTTGCCCTTGCAGTCATTGCAGATAAACAGCAAGACTGGGGCTCTGCTCTTTCCTAGCCTTGCAAACAGCCAAAGCAGTTTGTCTCCCTAGTGAGCTCCAAAATGCTAAAATGAAACGTTGCACTCTCTCTCCTCCAAGGAAGGTCCTAGGCAGGAATTGTCTTGCTGGTCCTCACTTGCCCTGGAAGTCATTGCAGATAAACAGCAAGACTCGGTCTCTGCTCTTTCCTACCCATGCAAACAGACACTGTGCTTTTTCTCAATCTCGCACTCCAAAAAGCGAAATGAAACGTTGCACTCTCTCTCCTCCAAGGAAGGTGCTAGGCAGGAATTGTCTTGGTGGTCCTCACTTGCCCTGGCAGTCATTGCAGATAAACAGCAAGACTGGGGCTCTGCTCTTTCCTAGCCTTTCAAACAACAAAAGAAGTTCGTCTCCCTCGTGAGCGCCAAAATGCTAAAATGAAACGTTGCACTCTCTCTCCTCCAAGGAAGGTCCTAGGCAGGAATTGTCTTGCTGGTCCTCACTTGCCCTGGCAGTCATTGCAGATAAACAGCAAGACTGGGGCTCTGCTCTTTCCTAGCCTTGCAAACAGCAAAAGCACTTTGTCTCCCTTGTGAGCGCCAAAATGCTAAAATGAAACGTTGCACTCTCTCTCCTCCAAGGAAGGTGCTAGGCAGGAATTGTCTTGCTGGTCCTCACTTGCCCTGGCAGTCATTGCAGATAAACAGCAAGACTGGGGCTCTGCTCTTTCCTAGCCTTGCAAACAGCCAAAGCAGTTTGTCTCCCTCGTGAGCGCCAAAATGCTAAAATGAAACGTTGCACTCTCTCTCCTCCAAGGAAGGTGCTAGGCAGGAATTGTCTTGCTGGTCCTCACTTGCCCTGGCAGTCATTGCAGATAAACAGCAAGACTGGGGCTCTGCTCTTTCCTAGCCTTGCAAACAGCCAAAGCAGTTTGTCTCCCTCGTGAGCGCCAAAATGCTAAAATGAAACGTTGCACTCTCTCTCCTCCAAGGAAGGTGCTAGGCAGGAATTGTCTTGCTGGTCCTCACTTGCCCTGGCAGTCATTGCAGATAAACAGCAAGACTGGGGCTCTGCTCTTTCCTAGCCTTGCAAACAGCCAAAGCAGTTTGTCTCCCTCGTGAGCGCCAAAATGCTAAAATGAAACGTTGCACTCTCTCTCCTCCAAGGAAGGTGCTAGGCAGGAATTGTCTTGCTGGTCCTCACTTGCCCTTGCAGTCATTGCAGATAAACAGCAAGACTGGGGCTCTGCTCTTTCCTAGCCTTGCAAATAGCCAAAGCAGTTTGTCTCCCTAGTGAGCGCCAAAATGCTAAAATGAAACGTTGCACTCTCTCTCCTCCAAGGAAGGTCCTAGGCAGGAATTGTCTTGCTGGTCCTCACTTGCCCTGGAAGTCATTGCAGATAAACAGCAAGACTCGGTCTCTGCTCTTTCCTACCCATGCAAACAGACACTGTGCTTTTTCTCAATCTCGCACTCCAAAAAGCGAAATGAAACGTTGCACTCTCTCTCCTCCAAGGAAGGTGCTAGGCAGGAATTGTCTTGGTGGTCCTCACTTGCCCTGGCAGTCATTGCAGATAAACAGCAAGACTGGGGCTCTGCTCTTTCCTAGCCTTTCAAACAGCAAAAGAAGTTCGTCTCCCTCGTGAGCGCCAAAATGCTAAAATGAAACGTTGCACTCTCTCTCCTCCAAGGAAGGTGCTAGGCAGGAATTGTCTTGCTGGTCCTCACTTGCCCTGGCAGTCATTGCAGATAAACAGCAAGACTGGGGCTCTGCTCTTTCCTAGCCTTGCAAACAGCAAAAGCACTTTGTCTCCCTTGTGAGCGCCAAAATGCTAAAATGAAACGTTGCACTCTCTCTCCTCCAAGGAAGGTGCTAGGCAGGAATTGTCTTGCTGGTCCTCACTTGCCCTGGCAGTCATTGCAGATAAACAGCAAGACTGGGGCTCTGCTCTTTCCTAGCCTTGCAAACAGCCAAAGCAGTTTGTCTCCCTCGTGAGCGCCAAAATGCTAAAATGAAACGTTGCACTCTCTCTCCTCCAAGGAAGGTGCTAGGCAGGAATTGTCTTGCTGGTCCTCACTTGCCCTGGCAGTCATTGCAGACAAACAGCAAGACTGGGGCTCTCCTGTTTCCTAGCCTTTCAAACAGCAAAAGCAGTTTGTCTCCCTCGTGAGCGCCAAAATGCTAAAATGAAACGTTGCACTCTCTCTCCTCCAAGGAAGGTGCTAGACAGGAATTGTCTTGCTGGTCCTCACTTGCCCTGGCAGTCATTGCAGATAAACAGCAAGACTGGGGCTCTGCTCTTTCCTAGCCTTGCAAACAGCAAAAGAAGTTTGTCTCCCTCGTGAGCGCCAAAATGCTAAAATGAAACGTTGCACTCTCTCTCCTCCAACGAAGGTGCTAGGCAGGAATTGTCTTGCTGGTCCTCACTTGCCCTGGCAGTCATTGCAGATAAACAGCAAGACTGGGGCTCTGCTCTTTCCTAGCCTTGCAAACAGCCAAAGCAGTTTGTCTCCCTCGTGAGCGCCAAAATGCTAAAATGAAACGTTGCACTCTCTCTCCTCCAAGGAAGGTGCTAGGCAGGAATTGTCTTGCTGGTCCTCACTTGCCCTGGCAGTCATTGCAGATAAACAGCAAGACTGGGGCTCTGCTCTTTCCTAGCCTTGCAAACAGCCAAAGCAGTTTGTCTCCCTAGTGAGCGCCAAAATGCTAAAATGAAACGTTGCACTCTCTCTCCTCCAAGGAAGGTCCTAGGCAGGAATTGTCTTGCTGGTCCTCACTTGCCCTAGAAGTCATTGCAGATAAACAACAAGACTCGGTCTCTGCTCTTTCCTACCCATGAAAACAGACACTGTGCTTTTTCTCAATCTCGCACTCCAAAAAGCAAAATGAAACGTTGCACTCTCTCTCCTCCAAGGAAGGTGCTAGGCAGGAATTGTCTTGGTGGTCCTCACTTGCCCTGGCAGTCATTGCAGATAAACAGCAAGACTCGGGCTCTGCTCTTTCCTAGCCTTTCAAACAGCAAAAGAAGTTCGTCTCCCTCGTGAGCGCCAAAATGCTAAAATGAAACGTTGCACTCTCTCTCCTCCAAGGAAGGTGCTAGGCAGGAATTGTCTTGCTGGTCCTCACTTGCCCTGGCAGTCATTGCAGATAAACAGCAAGACTGGGGCTCTGCTCTTTCCTAGCCTTGCAAACAGCAAAAGCAGTTTGTCTCCCTCGTGAGCGCCAAAAGGGTAAAATGAAACGTTGCACTCTCTCTCCTCCAAGGAAGGTGCTAGGCAGGAATTGTCTTGCTGGTCCTCACTTGCCCTGGCAGTCATTGCAGATAAACAGCAAGACTGGGGCTCTGCTCTTTCCTAGCCTTGCAAACAGCCAAAGCAGTTTGTCTCCCTCGTGAGCGCCAAAATGCTAAAATGAAACGTTGCACTCTCTCTCCTCCAAGGAAGGTGCTAGACAGGAATTGTCTTGCTGGTCCTCACTTGCCCTGGCAGTCATTGCAGATAAACAGCAAGACTGGGGCTCTGCTCTTTCCTAGCCTTGCAAACAGCAAAAGCAGTTTGTCTCCCTCGTGAGCGCCAAAAGGGTAAAATGAAACGTTGCACTCTCTCTCCTCCAAGGAAGGTGCTAGGCAGGAATTGTCTTGCTGGTCCTCACTTGCCCTGGCAGTCATTGCAGATAAACAGCAAGACTGGGGCTCTGCTCTTTCCTAGCCTTGCAAACAGCCAAAGCAGTTTGTCTCCCTCGTGAGCGCCAAAATGCTAAAATGAAACGTTGCACTCTCTCTCCTCCAAGGAAGGTGCTAGGCAGGAATTGTCTTGGTGGTCCTCACTTGCCCTGGCAGTCATTGCAGATAAACAGCAAGACTCGGGCTCTGCTCTTTCCTAGCCTTTCAAACAGCAAAAGAAGTTCGTCTCCCTCGTGAGCGCCAAAGGGGTAAAATGAAACGTTGCACTCTCTCTCCTCCAAGGAAGGTGCTAGGCAGGAATTGTCTTGCTGGTCCTCACTTGCCCTGGCAGTCATTGCAGATAAACAGCAAGACTGGGGCTCAGCTCTTTCCTAGCCTTGCAAACAGCAAAAGCAGTTTGTCTCCCTTGTGAGCGCCAAAATGCTAAAATGAAACGTTGCACTCTCTCTCCTCCAAGGAAGGTGCTAGGCAGGAATTATCTTGCTGGTCCTCACTGCCCTTGCAGTCATTGCAGATAAACAGCAAGACTGGGGCTCTGCTCTTTCCTAGCCTTGCAAACAGCCAAAGCAGTTTGTCTCCCTAGTGAGCGCCAAAATTCTAAAATGAAACGTTGCACTCTCTCTCCTCCAAGGAAGGTGCTAGGCAGGAATTGTCTTGCTGGTCCTCACTTGCCCTGGAAGTCATTGCAGATAAACAGCAAGACTCGGTCTCTGCTCTTTCCTACCCATGCAAACAGACACTCTGCTTTTTCTCAATCTCGCACTCCAAAAAGCAAAATGAAACGTTGCACTCTCTCTCCTCCAAGGAAGGTGCTAGGCAGGAATTGTCTTGCTGGTCCTCACTTGCCCTTGCAGTCATTGCAGATAAACAGCAAGACTGGGGCTCTGCTCTTTCCTAGCCTTGCAAACAGCCAAAGCAGTTTGTCTCCCTCGTGATCGCCAAAATGCTAAAATGAAACGTTGCACTCTCTCTCCTCCAAGGAAGGTGCTAGGCAGGAATTGTCTTGCTGGTCCTCACTTGCCCTGGCAGTCATTGCAGATAAACAGCAAGACTGGGGCTCTGCTCTTTCCTAGCCTTGCAAACAGCAAGAGCAGTTTGTCTCCCTCGTGAGCGCCAAAAGGGTAAAATGAAACGTTGCACTCTCTCTCCTCCAAGGAAGGTGCTAGGCAGGAATTGTCTTGCTGGTCCTCACTTGCCCTGGCAGTCATTGCAGATAAACAGCAAGACTGGGGCTCTGCTCTTTCCTAGCCTTGCAAACAGCAAAAGCAGTTTGTCTCCCTCGTGAGCGCCAAAATGCTAAAATGAAACGTTGCACTCTCTCTCCTCCAAGGAAGGTGCTAGGCAGGAATTGTCTTGCTGGTCCTCACTTGCCCTGGCAGTCATTGCAGATAAACAGCAAGACTGGGGCTCTGCTCTTTCCTAGCCTTGCAAACAGCAAAAGCAGATTGTCTCCCTCGTGACCGCCAAAATGCTAACATGAAACGTTGCACTCTCTCTCCTCCAAGGAAGGTGCTAGGCAGGAATTGTCTTGCTGGTCCTCACTTGCCCTGGCAGTCATTGCAGATAAACAGCAAGACTGGGGCTCTGCTCTTTCCTAGCCTTGCAAACAGCCAAAGCAGTTTGTCTCCCTCGTGAGCGCCAAAATGCTAAAATGAAACGTTGCACTCTCACTCCTCCAAGGAAGGTGCTAGGCAGGAATTGTCTTGCTGGTCCTCACTTGCCCTGGCAGTCATTGCAGATAAACAGCAAGACTGGGGCTCTGCTCTTTCCTAGCCTTGCAAACAGCAAAAGCAGTTTGTCTCCCTCGTGAGCGCCAAAATGCTAAAATGAAACGTTGCACTCTCTCTCCTCCAAGGAAGGTGCTAGGCAGGAATTGTCTTGCTGGTCCTCACTTGCCCTGGCAGTCATTGCAGATAAACAGCAAGACTCGGTCTCTGCTCTTTCCTACCCATGCAAACAGACGCTGTGCTTTTTCTCAATCTCGCACTCAAAAAACAAAATGAAACGTTGCACTCTCTCTCCTCCAAGGAAGGTGCTAGGCAGGAATTGTCTTGCTGGTCCTCACTTGCCCTGGCAGTCATTGCAGATAAGCAGCAAGACTGGGGCTCTGCTCTTTCCTAGCCTTGCAAACAGCCAAACCAGTTTGTCTCCCTCGTGAGCGCCAAAATGCTAACATGAAACCTTGCACTCTCTCTCCTCCAAGGAAGGTGCTAGGCAGGAATTGTCTTGCTGGTCCTCACTTGCCCTGGCAGTCATTGCAGACAAACAGCAAGACTGGGGCTCTCCTGTTTCCTAGCCTTTCAAACAGCATAAGCAGTTTGTCTCCCTCGTGAGCGCCAAAATGGTAAAATGAAACGTTGCACTCTCTCTCCTCCAAGGAAGGTGCTAGGCAGGAATTGTCTTGCTGGTCCTCACTTGCCCTGGCAGTCATTGCAGATAAACAGCAAGACTGGGGCTCTGCTCTTTCCTAGCCTTGCAAACAGGAAAAGCAGTTTGTCTCCCTTGTGAGCGCCAAAATGCTAAAATGAAACGTTGCACTCTCTCTCCTCCAAGGAAGGTGCTAGGCAGGAATTGTCTTGCTGGTCCTCACTTGCCCTGGCAGTCATTGCAGATAAACAGCAAGACTGGGGCTCTGCTCTTTCCTAGCCTTGCAAACAGCCAAAGCAGTTTGTCTCCCTTGTGAGCGCCAAAGGGGTAAAATGAAACGTTGCACTCTCTCTCCTCCAAGGAAGGTGCTAGGCAGGAATTGTCTTGCTGGTCCTCACTTGCCCTGGCAGTCATTGCAGATAAACAGCAAGACTGGGGCTCTGCTCTTTCCTAGCCTTGCAAACAGCCAAAGCAGTTTGTCTCCCTCGTGAGCGCCAAAATGCTAACATGAAACCTTGCACTCTCTCTCCTCCAAGGAAGGTGCTAGGCAGGAATTGTCTTGCTGGTCCTCACTTGCCCTGGCAGTCATTGCAGATAAACAGCAAGACTGGGGCTCTGCTCTTTCCTACCCTTGCAAACAGCCAAAGCAGTTTGTCTCCCTCGTGAGCGCCAAAATGCTAACATGAAACCTTGCACTCTCTCTCCTCCAAGGAAGGTGCTAGGCAGGAATTGTCTTGCTGGTCCTCACTTGCCCTGGCAGTCATTGCAGATAAACAGCAAGACTGGGGCTCTGCTCTTTCCTACCCTTGCAAACAGCCAAAGCAGTTTGTCTCCCTCGTTAGCGCCAAAAGGGTAAAATGAAACGTTGCACTCTCTCTCCTCCAAGGAAGGTGCTAGGCAGGAATTGTCTTGCTGGTCCTCACTTGCCCTGGCAGTCATTGCAGATAAACAGCAAGACTGGGGCTCTGCTCTTTCCTAGCCTTGCAAACAGCCAAAGCAGTTTGTCTCCCTCGTGAGCGCCAAAATGCTAAAATGAAACGTTGCACTCTCTCTCCTCCAAGGAAGGTGCTAGGCAGGAATTGTCTTGCTGGTCCTCACTTGCCCTGGCAGTCATTGCAGATAAACAGCAAGACTGGGGCTCTGCTCTTTCCTAGCCTTGCAAACAGCCAAAGCAGTTTGTCTCGCTCGTCAGCGCCAAAATGCTAAAATGAAACGTTGCACTCTCTCTCCTCCAAGGAAGGTCCTAGGCAGGAATTGTCTTGCTGGTCCTCACTTGCCCTGGCAGTCATTGCAGATAAACAGCAAGACTGGGGCTCTGCTCTTTCCTAGCCTTGCAAACAGCCAAAGCAGTTTGTCTCCCTCGTGAGCGCCAAATTGCTAAAATGAAACGTTGCACTCTCTCTCCTCCAAGGAAGGTACTAGGCAGGAATTGTCTTGCTGGTCCTCACTTGCCCTGGCAGTCATTGCAGATAAACAGCAAGACTGGGGCTCTGCTCTTTCCTAGCCTTGCAAACAGCAAAAGCAGTTTGTCTCCCTTGTGAGCGCCAAAATGCTAAAATGAAACGTTGCACTCTCTCTCGTCCAAGGAAGGTGCTAGGCAGGAATTGTCTTGCTGGTCCTCACTTGCCCTGGCAGTCATTGCAGATCAACAGCAAGACTGGGGCTCTGCTCTTTCCTAGCCTTGCAAACAGCAAAAGCAGTTTGTCTCCCTCGTGAGCGCCAAAATGCTAACATGAAACGTTGCACTCTCTCTCCTCCAAGGAAGGTGCTAGGCAGGAATTGTCTTGCTGGTCCTCACTTGCCCTGGCAGTCATTGCAGATAAACAGCAAGACTGGGGCTCTGCTCTTTCCTAGCCTTGCAAACAGCCAAAGCAGTTTGTCTCCCTCGTGAGCGCCAAAATGCTAAAATGAAACGTTGCACTCTCACTCCTCCAAGGAAGGTGCTAGGCAGGAATTGTCTTGCTGGTCCTCACTTGCCCTGGCAGTCATTGCAGATAAACAGCAAGACTGGGGCTCTGCTCTTTCCTAGCCTTGCAAACACCAAAAGCAGTTTGTCACCCTCGTGAGCGCCAAAATGCTAAAATGAAACGTTGCACTCTCTCTCCTCCAAGGAAGGTGCTAGGCAGGAATTGTCTTGCTGGTCCTCACTTGCCCTGGCAGTCATTGCAGATAAACAGCAAGACTCGGTCTCTGCTCTTTCCTACCCATGCAAACAGACACTGTGCTTTTTATCAATCTCGCACTCAAAAAACAAAATGAAACGTTGCACTCTCTCTCCTCCAAGGAAGGTGCTAGGCAGGAATTGTCTTGCTGGTCCTCACTTGCCCTGGCAGTCATTGCAGATAAGCAGCAAGACTGGGGCTCTGCTCTTTCCTAGCCTTGCAAACAGCCAAACCATTTTGTCTCCCTCGTGAGCGCCAAAATGCTAACATGAAACCTTGCACTCTCTCTCCTCCAAGGAAGGTGCTAGGCAGGAATTGTCTTGCTGGTCCTCACTTGCCCTGGCAGTCATTGCAGACAAACAGCAAGACTGGGGCTCTCCTGTTTCCTAGCCTTTCAAACAGCATAAGCAGTTTGTCTCCCTCGTGAGCGCCAAAATGCTAAAATGAAACGTTGCACTCTCTCTCCTCCAAGGAAGGTGCTAGGCAGGAATTGTCTTGCTGGTCCTCACTTGCCCTGGCAGTCATTGCAGATAAACAGCAAGACTGGGGCTCTGCTCTTTCCTAGCCTTGCAAACAGAAAAAGCAGTTTGTCTCCCTCGTTAGCGCCAAAAGGGTAAAATGAAACGTTGCACTCTCTCTCCTCCAAGGAAGGTGCTAGGCAGGAATTGTCTTGCTGGTCCTCACTTGCCCTGGCAGTCATTGCAGATAAACAGCAAGACTGGGGCTCTGCTCTTTCCTAGCCTTGCAAACAGCAAAAGCAGTTTGTCTCCCTCGTGAGCGCCAAAATGCTAACATGAAACGTTGCACTCTCTCTCCTCCAAGGAAGGTGCTAGGCAGGAATTGTCTTGCTGGTCCTCACTTGCCCTGGCAGTCATTGCAGATAAACAGCAAGACTGGGGCTCTGCTCTTTCCTAGCCTTGCAAACAGCCAAAGCAGTTTGTCTCCCTCGTGAGCGCCAAAATGCTAAAATGAAACGTTGCACTCTCACTCCTCCAAGGAAGGTGCTAGGCAGGAATTGTCTTGCTGGTCCTCACTTGCCCTGGCAGTCATTGCAGATAAACAGCAAGACTGGGGCTCTGCTCTTTCCTAGCCTTGCAAACACCAAAAGCAGTTTGTCACCCTCGTGAGCGCCAAAATGCTAAAATGAAACGTTGCACTCTCTCTCCTCCAAGGAAGGTGCTAGGCAGGAATTGTCTTGCTGGTCCTCACTTGCCCTGGCAGTCATTGCAGATAAACAGCAAGACTCGGTCTCTGCTCTTTCCTACCCATGCAAACAGACACTGTGCTTTTTCTCAATCTCGCACTCAAAAAACAAAATGAAACGTTGCACTCTCTCTCCTCCAAGGAAGGTGCTAGGCAGGAATTGTCTTGCTGGTCCTCACTTGCCCTGGCAGTCATTGCAGATAAGCAGCAAGACTGGGGCTCTGCTCTTTCCTAGCCTTGCAAACAGCCAAACCATTTTGTCTCCCTCGTGAGCGCCAAAATGCTAACATGAAACCTTGCACTCTCTCTCCTCCAAGGAAGGTGCTAGGCAGGAATTGTCTTGCTGGTCCTCACTTGCCCTGGCAGTCATTGCAGACAAACAGCAAGACTGGGGCTCTCCTGTTTCCTAGCCTTTCAAACAGCATAAGCAGTTTGTCTCCCTCGTGAGCGCCAAAATGCTAAAATGAAACGTTGCACTCTCTCTCCTCCAAGGAAGGTGCTAGGCAGGAATTGTCTTGCTGGTCCTCACTTGCCCTGGCAGTCATTGCAGATAAACAGCAAGACTGGGGCTCTGCTCTTTCCTAGCCTTGCAAACAGAAAAAGCAGTTTGTCTCCCTCGTTAGCGCCAAAAGGGTAAAATGAAACGTTGCACTCTCTCTCCTCCAAGGAAGGTGCTAGGCAGGAATTGTCTTGCTGGTCCTCACTTGCCCTGGCAGTCATTGCAGATAAACAGCAAGACTGGGGCTCTGCTCTTTCCTAGCCTTGCAAACAGCAAAAGCAGTTTGTCTCCCTCGTGAGCGCCAAAATGCTAAAATGAAACGTTGCACTCTCTCTCCTCCAAGGAAGGTGCTAGGCAGGAATTGTCTTGCTGGTCCTCACTTGCCCTGGCAGTCATTGCAGATAAACAGCAAGACTGGGGCTCTGCTCTTTCCTAGCCTTGCAAACAGCAAAAGCAGATTGTCTCCCTCGTGACCGCCAAAATGCTAACATGAAACGTTGCACTCTCTCTCCTCCAAGGAAGGTGCTAGGCAGGAATTGTCTTGCTGGTCCTCACTTGCCCTGGCAGTCATTGCAGATAAACAGCAAGACTGGGGCTCTGGTCTTTCCTAGCCTTGCAAACAGCCAAAGCAGTTTGTCTCCCTCGTGAGCGCCAAAATGCTAAAATGAAACGTTGCACTCTCACTCCTCCAAGGAAGGTGCTAGGCAGGAATTGTCTTGCTGGTCCTCACTTGCCCTGGCAGTCATTGCAGATAAACAGCAAGACTGGGGCTCTGCTCTTTCCTAGCCTTGCAAACACCAAAAGCAGTTTGTCTCCCTCGTGAGCGCCAAAATGCTAAAATGAAACGTTGCACTCTCTCTCCTCCAAGGAAGGTGCTAGGCAGGAATTGTCTTGCTGGTCCTCACTTGCCCTGGCAGTCATTGCAGATAAACAGCAAGACTGGGGCTCTGCTCTTTCCTACCCATGCAAACTGACACTGTGCTTTTTCTCAATCTCGCACTCAAAAAACAAAATGAAACGTTGCACTCTCTCTCCTCCAAGGAAGGTGCTAGGCAGGAATTGTCTTGCTGGTCCTCACTTGCCCTGGCAGTCATTGCAGATAAGCAGCAAGACTGGGGCTCTGCTCTTTCCTAGCCTTGCAAACAGCAAAAGCAGTTTGTCTCCCTCGTGAGCGCCAAAATGCTAACATGAAACCTTGCACTCTCTCTCCTCCAAGGAAGGTGCTAGGCAGGAATTGTCTTGCTGGTCCTCACTTGCCCTGGCAGTCATTGCAGATAAACAGCAAGACTGGGGCTCTGCTCTTTCCTAGCCTTGCAAACAGCCAAAGCAGTTTGTCTCCCTTGTGAGCGCCAAAATGCTAAATTGAAACGTTGCACTCTCTCTCCTCCAAGGAAGGTGCTAGGCAGGAATTGTCTTGCTGGTCCTCACTTGCCCTGGCAGTCATTGCAGATAAACAGCAAGACTGGGGCTCTGCTCTTTCCTAGCCTTGCAAACAGCAAAAGCAGTTTGTCTCCCTCGTGAGCGCCAAAATGCTAAAATGAAACGTTGCACTCTCTCTCCTCCAAGGAAGGTGCTAGGCAGGAATTGTCTTGCTGGTCCTCACTTGCCCTGGCAGTCATTGCAGATAAACCGCAAGACTGGGGCTCTGCTCTTTCCTAGCCTTGCAAACAGCCAAAGCAGTTTGTCTCCCTAGTGAGCGCCAAAATGCTAAAATGAAACGTTGCACTCTCTCTCCTCCAAGGAAGGTCCTAGGCAGGAATTGTCTTGCTGGTCCTCACTTGCCCTAGAAGTCATTGCAGATAAACAACAAGACTCGGTCTCTGCTCTTTCCTACCCATGCAAACAGACACTGTGCTTTTTCTCAATCTCGCACTCCAAAAAGCAAAATGAAACGTTGCACTCTCTCTCCTCCAAGGAAGGTGCTAGGCAGGAATTGTCTTGCTGGTCCTCACTTGCCCTGGCAGTCATTGCAGATAAACAGCAAGACTCGGGCTCTGCTCTTTCCTAGCCTTGCAGACAGCAAAAGCAGTTTGTCTCCCTCGTGAGCGCCAAAATGCTAAAATGAAACGTTGCACTCTCTCTCCTCCAAGGAAGGTCCTAGGCAGGAATTGTCTTGCTGGTCCTCACTTGCCCTGGAAGTCATTGCAGATAAACAGCAAGACTCGGTCTCTGCTCTTTCCTACCCATGCAAACAGACACTGTGCTTTTTCTCAATCTCGCACTCCAAAAAGCGAAATGAAACGTTGCACTCTCTCTCCTCCAAGGAAGGTGCTAGGCAGGAATTGTCTTGGTGGTCCTCACTTGCCCTGGCAGTCATTGCAGATAAACAGCAAGACTGGGGCTCTGCTCTTTCCTAGCCTTTCAAACAGCAAAAGAAGTTCGTCTCCCTCGTGAGCGCCAAAATGCTAAAATGAAACGTTGCACTCTCTCTCCTCCAAGGAAGGTGCTAGGCAGGAATTGTCTTGCTGGTCCTCACTTGCCCTGGCAGTCATTGCAGATAAACAGCAAGACTGGGGCTCTGCTCTTTCCTAGCCTTGCAAACAGCAAAAGCACTTTGTCTCCCTTGTGAGCGCCAAAATGCTAAAATGAAACGTTGCACTCTCTCTCCTCCAAGGAAGGTGCTAGGCAGGAATTGTCTTGCTGGTCCTCACTTGCCCTGGCAGTCATTGCAGATAAACAGCAAGACTGGGGCTCTGCTCTTTCCTAGCCTTGCAAACAGCCAAAGCAGTTTGTCTCCCTCGTGAGCGCCAAAAGGGTAAAATGAAACGTTGCACTCTCTCTCCTCCAAGGAAGGTGCTAGGCAGGAATTGTCTTGCTGGTCCTCACTTGCCCTGGCAGTCATTGCAGATAAACAGCAAGACTGGGGCTCTGCTCTTTCCTAGCCTTGCAAACAGCCAAAGCAGTTTGTCTCCCTTGTGAGCGCCAAAATGCTAAAATGAAACGTTGCACTCTCTCTCCTCCAAGGAAGGTGCTAGGCAGGAATTGTCTTGGTGGTCCTCACTTGCCCTGGCAGTCATTGCAGACAAACAGCAAGACTGGGGCTCTCCTGTTTCCTAGCCTTTCAAACAGCAAAAGCAGTTTGTCTCCCTCGTGAGCGCCAAAATGCTAAAATGAAACGTTGCACTCTCTCTCCTCCAAGGAAGGTGCTAGACAGGAATTGTCTTGCTGGTCCTCACTTGCCCTGGCAGTCATTGCAGATAAACAGCAAGACTGGGGCTCTGCTCTTTCCTAGCCTTGCAAACAGCAAAAGAAGTTTGTCTCCCTCGTGAGCGCCAAAATGCTAAAATGAAACGTTGCACTCTCTCTCCTCCAAGGAAGGTGCTAGGCAGGAATTGTCTTGCTGGTCCTCACTTGCCCTGGCAGTCATTGCAGATAAACAGCAAGACTGGGGCTCTGCTCTTTCCTAGCCTTGCAAACAGCCAAAGCAGTTTGTCTCCCTCGTGAGCGCCAAAATGCTAAAATGAAACGTTGCACTCTCTCTCCTCCAAGGAAGGTGCTAGGCAGGAATTGTCTTGCTGGTCCTCACTTGCCCTGGCAGTCATTGCAGATAAACAGCAAGACTGGGGCTCTGCTCTTTCCTAGCTTTGCAAACAGCCAAAGCAGTTTGTCTCCCTAGTGAGCGCCAAAATGCTAAAATGAAACGTTGCACTCTCTCTCCTCCAAGGAAGGTCCTAGGCAGGAATTGTCTTGCTGGTCCTCACTTGCCCTAGAAGTCATTGCAGATAAACAACAAGACTCGGTCTCTGCTCTTTCCTACCCATGAAAACAGACACTGTGCTTTTTCTCAATCTCGCACTCCAAAAAGCAAAATGAAACGTTGCACTCTCTCTCCTCCAAGGAAGGTGCTAGGCAGGAATTGTCTTGGTGGTCCTCACTTGCCCTGGCAGTCATTGCAGATAAACAGCAAGACTCGGGCTCTGCTCTTTCCTAGCCTTTCAAACAGCAAAAGAAGTTCGTCTCCCTCGTGAGCGCCAAAATGCTAAAATGAAACGTTGCACTCTCTCTCCTCCAAGGAAGGTGCTAGGCAGGAATTGTCTTGCTGGTCCTCACTTGCCCTGGCAGTCATTGCAGATAAACAGCAAGACTGGGGCTCTGCTCTTTCCTAGCCTTGCAAACAGCAAAAGCAGTTTGTCTCCCTCGTGAGCGCCAAAAGGGTAAAATGAAACGTTGCACTCTCTCTCCTCCAAGGAAGGTGCTAGGCAGGAATTGTCTTGCTGGTCCTCACTTGCCCTGGCAGTCATTGCAGATAAACAGCAAGACTGGGGCTCTGCTCTTTCCTAGCCTTGCAAACAGCCAAAGCAGTTTGTCTCCCTCGTGAGCGCCAAAATGCTAAAATGAAACGTTGCACTCTCTCTCCTCCAAGGAAGGTGCTAGACAGGAATTGTCTTGCTGGTCCTCACTTGCCCTGGCAGTCATTGCAGATAAACAGCAAGACTGGGGCTCTGCTCTTTCCTAGCCTTGCAAACAGCAAAAGCAGTTTGTCTCCCTCGTGAGCGCCAAAAGGGTAAAATGAAACGTTGCACTCTCTCTCCTCCAAGGAAGGTGCTAGGCAGGAATTGTCTTGCTGGTCCTCACTTGCCCTGGCAGTCATTGCAGATAAACAGCAAGACTGGGGCTCTGCTCTTTCCTAGCCTTGCAAACAGCCAAAGCAGTTTGTCTCCCTCGTGAGCGCCAAAATGCTAAAATGAAACGTTGTACTCTCTCTCCTCCAAGGAAGGTGCTAGGCAGGAATTGTCTTGGTGGTCCTCACTTGCCCTGGCAGTCATTGCAGATAAACAGCAAGACTCGGGCTCTGCTCTTTCCTAGCCTTTCAAACAGCAAAAGAAGTTCGTCTCCCTCGTGAGCGCCAAAATGCTAAAATGAAACGTTGCACTCTCTCTCCTCCAAGGAAGGTGCTAGGCAGGAATTGTCTTGCTGGTCCTCACTTGCCCTGGCAGTCATTGCAGATAAACAGCAAGACTGGGGCTCAGCTCTTTCCTAGCCTTGCAAACAGCAAAAGCAGTTTGTCTCCCTTGTGAGCGCCAAAATGCTAAAATGAAACGTTGCACTCTCTCTCCTCCAAGGAAGGTGCTAGGCAGGAATTATCTTGCTGGTCCTCACTGCCCTTGCAGTCATTGCAGATAAACAGCAAGACTGGGGCTCTGCTCTTTCCTAGCCTTGCAAACAGCCAAAGCAGTTTGTCTCCCTAGTGAGCGCCAAAATTCTAAAATGAAACGTTGCACTCTCTCTCCTCCAAGGAAGGTGCTAGGCAGGAATTGTCTTGCTGGTCCTCACTTGCCCTGGAAGTCATTGCAGATAAACAGCAAGACTCGGTCTCTGCTCTTTCCTACCCATGCAAACAGACACTCTGCTTTTTCTCAATCTCGCACTCCAAAAAGCAAAATGAAACGTTGCACTCTCTCTCCTCCAAGGAAGGTGCTAGGCAGGAATTGTCTTGCTGGTCCTCACTTGCCCTTGCAGTCATTGCAGATAAACAGCAAGACTGGGGCTCTGCTCTTTCCTAGCCTTGCAAACAGCCAAAGCAGTTTGTCTCCCTCGTGATCGCCAAAATGCTAAAATGAAACGTTGCACTCTCTCTCCTCCAAGGAAGGTGCTAGGCAGGAATTGTCTTGCTGGTCCTCACTTGCCCTGGCAGTCATTGCAGATAAACAGCAAGACTGGGGCTCTGCTCTTTCCTAGCCTTGCAAACAGCAAGAGCAGTTTGTCTCCCTCGTGAGCGCCAAAAGGGTAAAATGAAACGTTGCACTCTCTCTCCTCCAAGGAAGGTGCTAGGCAGGAATTGTCTTGCTGGTCCTCACTTGCCCTGGCAGTCATTGCAGATAAACAGCAAGACTGGGGCTCTGCTCTTTCCTAGCCTTGCAAACAGCAAAAGCAGTTTGTCTCCCTCGTGAGCGCCAAAATGCTAAAATGAAACGTTGCACTCTCTCTCCTCCAAGGAAGGTGCTAGGCAGGAATTGTCTTGCTGGTCCTCACTTGCCCTGGCAGTCATTGCAGATAAACAGCAAGACTGGGGCTCTGCTCTTTCCTAGCCTTGCAAACAGCCAAAGCAGTTTGTCTCCCTCGTGAGCGCCAAAATGCTAACATGAAACGTTGCACTCTCTCTCCTCCAAGGAAGGTGCTAGGCAGGAATTGTCTTGCTGGTCCTCACTTGCCCTGGCAGTCATTGCAGATAAACAGCAAGACTGGGGCTCTGCTCTTTCCTAGCCTTGCAAACAGCCAAAGCAGTTTGTCTCCCTAGTGAGCGCCAAAATGCTAAAATGAAACGTTGCACTCTCACTCCTCCAAGGAAGGTGCTAGGCAGGAATTGTCTTGCTGGTCCTCACTTGCCCTGGCAGTCATTGCAGATAAACAGCAAGACTGGGGCTCTGCTCTTTCCTAGCCTTGCAAACAGCAAAAGCAGTTTGTCTCCCTCGTGAGCGCCAAAATGCTAAAATGAAACGTTGCACTCTCTCTCCTCCAAGGAAGGTGCTAGGCAGGAATTGTCTTGCTGGTCCTCACTTGCCCTGGCAGTCATTGCAGATAAACAGCAAGACTCGGTCTCTGCTCTTTCCTACCCATGCAAACAGACGCTGTGCTTTTTCTCAATCTCGCACTCAAAAAACAAAATGAAACGTTGCACTCTCTCTCCTCCAAGGAAGGTGCTAGGCAGGAATTGTCTTGCTGGTCCTCACTTGCCCTGGCAGTCATTGCAGATAAGCAGCAAGACTGGGGCTCTGCTCTTTCCTAGCCTTGCAAACAGCCAAACCAGTTTGTCTCCCTCGTGAGCGCCAAAATGCTAACATGAAACCTTGCACTCTCTCTCCTCCAAGGAAGGTGCTAGGCAGGAATTGTCTTGCTGGTCCTCACTTGCCCTGGCAGTCATTGCAGACAAACAGCAAGACTGGGGCTCTCCTGTTTCCTAGCCTTTCAAACAGCATAAGAAGTTTGTCTCCCTCGTGAGCGCCAAAATGGTAAAATGAAACGTTGCACTCTCTCTCCTCCAAGGAAGGTGCTAGGCAGGAATTGTCTTGCTGGTCCTCACTTGCCCTGGCAGTCATTGCAGATAAACAGCAAGACTGGGGCTCTGCTCTTTCCTAGCCTTGCAAACAGGAAAAGCAGTTTGTCTCCCTTGTGAGCGCCAAAATGCTAAAATGAAACGTTGCACTCTCTCTCCTCCAAGGAAGGTGCTAGGCAGGAATTGTCTTGCTGGTCCTCACTTGCCCTGGCAGTCATTGCAGATAAACAGCAAGACTGGGGCTCTGCTCTTTCCTAGCCTTGCAAACAGCCAAAGCAGTTTGTCTCCCTTGTGAGCGCCAAAGGGGTAAAATGAAACGTTGCACTCTCTCTCCTCCAAGGAAGGTGCTAGGCAGGAATTGTCTTGCTGGTCCTCACTTGCCCTGGCAGTCATTGCAGATAAACAGCAAGACTGGGGCTCTGCTCTTTCCTAGCCTTGCAAACAGCCAAAGCAGTTTGTCTCCCTAGTGAGCGCCAAAATGCTAAAATGAAACGTTGCACTCTCACTCCTCCAAGGAAGGTGCTAGGCAGGAATTGTCTTGCTGGTCCTCACTTGCCCTGGCAGTCATTGCAGATAAACAGCAAGACTGGGGCTCTGCTCTTTCCTAGCCTTGCAAACAGCAAAAGCAGTTTGTCTCCCTCGTGAGCGCCAAAATGCTAAAATGAAACGTTGCACTCTCTCTCCTCCAAGGAAGGTGCTAGGCAGGAATTGTCTTGCTGGTCCTCACTTGCCCTGGCAGTCATTGCAGATAAACAGCAAGACTCGGTCTCTGCTCTTTCCTACCCATGCAAACAGACGCTGTGCTTTTTCTCAATCTCGCACTCAAAAAACAAAATGAAACGTTGCACTCTCTCTCCTCCAAGGAAGGTGCTAGGCAGGAATTGTCTTGCTGGTCCTCACTTGCCCTGGCAGTCATTGCAGATAAGCAGCAAGACTGGGGCTCTGCTCTTTCCTAGCCTTGCAAACAGCCAAACCAGTTTGTCTCCCTCGTGAGCGCCAAAATGCTAACATGAAACCTTGCACTCTCTCTCCTCCAAGGAAGGTGCTAGGCAGGAATTGTCTTGCTGGTCCTCACTTGCCCTGGCAGTCATTGCAGACAAACAGCAAGACTGGGGCTCTCCTGTTTCCTAGCCTTTCAAACAGCATAAGAAGTTTGTCTCCCTCGTGAGCGCCAAAATGGTAAAATGAAACGTTGCACTCTCTCTCCTCCAAGGAAGGTGCTAGGCAGGAATTGTCTTGCTGGTCCTCACTTGCCCTGGCAGTCATTGCAGATAAACAGCAAGACTGGGGCTCTGCTCTTTCCTAGCCTTGCAAACAGGAAAAGCAGTTTGTCTCCCTTGTGAGCGCCAAAATGCTAAAATGAAACGTTGCACTCTCTCTCCTCCAAGGAAGGTGCTAGGCAGGAATTGTCTTGCTGGTCCTCACTTGCCCTGGCAGTCATTGCAGATAAACAGCAAGACTGGGGCTCTGCTCTTTCCTAGCCTTGCAAACAGCCAAAGCAGTTTGTCTCCCTTGTGAGCGCCAAAGGGGTAAAATGAAACGTTGCACTCTCTCTCCTCCAAGGAAGGTGCTAGGCAGGAATTGTCTTGCTGGTCCTCACTTGCCCTGGCAGTCATTGCAGATAAACAGCAAGACTGGGGCTCTGCTCTTTCCTAGCCTTGCAAACAGCCAAAGCAGTTTGTCTCCCTCGTGAGCGCCAAAATGCTAAAATGAAACGTTGCACTCTCTATCCTCCAAGGAAGGTGCTAGGCAGGAATTGTCTTGCTGGTCCTCACTTGCCCTGGCAGTCATTGCAGATAAACAGCAAGACTGGGGCTCTGCTCTTTCCTAGCCTTGCAAACAGCCAAAGCAGTTTGTCTCCCTCGTGAGCGCCAAAATGCTAACATGAAACCTTGCACTCTCTCTCCTCCAAGGAAGGTGCTAGGCAGGAATTGTCTTGCTGGTCCTCACTTGCCCTGGCAGTCATTGCAGATAAACAGCAAGACTGGGGCTCTGCTCTTTCCTAGCCTTGCAAACACCAAAAGCAGTTTGTCACCCTCGTGAGCGCCAAAATGCTAAAATGAAACGTTGCACTCTCTCTCCTCCAAGGAAGGTGCTAGGCAGGAATTGTCTTGCTGGTCCTCACTTGCCCTGGCAGTCATTGCAGATAAACAGCAAGACTCGGTCTCTGCTCTTTCCTACCCATGCAAACAGACACTGTGCTTTTTCTCAATCTCGCACTCAAAAAACAAAATGAAACGTTGCACTCTCTCTCCTCCAAGGAAGGTGCTAGGCAGGAATTGTCTTGCTGGTCCTCACTTGCCCTGGCAGTCATTGCAGATAAGCAGCAAGACTGGGGCTCTGCTCTTTCCTAGCCTTGCAAACAGCCAAACCATTTTGTCTCCCTCGTGAGCGCCAAAATGCTAACATGAAACCTTGCACTCTCTCTCCTCCAAGGAAGGTGCTAGGCAGGAATTGTCTTGCTGGTCCTCACTTGCCCTGGCAGTCATTGCAGACAAACAGCAAGACTGGGGCTCTCCTGTTTCCTAGCCTTTCAAACAGCATAAGCAGTTTGTCTCCCTCGTGAGCGCCAAAATGCTAAAATGAAACGTTGCACTCTCTCTCCTCCAAGGAAGGTGCTAGGCAGGAATTGTCTTGCTGGTCCTCACTTGCCCTGGCAGTCATTGCAGATAAACAGCAAGACTGGGGCTCTGCTCTTTCCTAGCCTTGCAAACAGAAAAAGCAGTTTGTCTCCCTCGTTAGCGCCAAAAGGGTAAAATGAAACGTTGCACTCTCTCTCCTCCAAGGAAGGTGCTAGGCAGGAATTGTCTTGCTGGTCCTCACTTGCCCTGGCAGTCATTGCAGATAAACAGCAAGACTGGGGCTCTGCTCTTTCCTAGCCTTGCAAACAGCAAAAGCAGTTTGTCTCCCTCGTGAGCGCCAAAATGCTAAAATGAAACGTTGCACTCTCTCTCCTCCAAGGAAGGTGCTAGGCAGGAATTGTCTTGCTGGTCCTCACTTGCCCTGGCAGTCATTGCAGATAAACAGCAAGACTGGGGCTCTGCTCTTTCCTAGCCTTGCAAACAGCAAAAGCAGATTGTCTCCCTCGTGACCGCCAAAATGCTAACATGAAACGTTGCACTCTCTCTCCTCCAAGGAAGGTGCTAGGCAGGAATTGTCTTGCTGGTCCTCACTTGCCCTGGCAGTCATTGCAGATAAACAGCAAGACTGGGGCTCTGGTCTTTCCTAGCCTTGCAAACAGCCAAAGCAGTTTGTCTCCCTCGTGAGCGCCAAAATGCTAAAATGAAACGTTGCACTCTCACTCCTCCAAGGAAGGTGCTAGGCAGGAATTGTCTTGCTGGTCCTCACTTGCCCTGGCAGTCATTGCAGATAAACAGCAAGACTGGGGCTCTGCTCTTTCCTAGCCTTGCAAACACCAAAAGCAGTTTGTCTCCCTCGTGAGCGCCAAAATGCTAAAATGAAACGTTGCACTCTCTCTCCTCCAAGGAAGGTGCTAGGCAGGAATTGTCTTGCTGGTCCTCACTTGCCCTGGCAGTCATTGCAGATAAACAGCAAGACTGGGGCTCTGCTCTTTCCTACCCATGCAAACTGACACTGTGCTTTTTCTCAATCTCGCACTCAAAAAACAAAATGAAACGTTGCACTCTCTCTCCTCCAAGGAAGGTGCTAGGCAGGAATTGTCTTGCTGGTCCTCACTTGCCCTGGCAGTCATTGCAGATAAACAGCAAGACTGGGGCTCTGCTCTTTCCTAGCCTTGCAAACAGCCAAAGCAGTTTGTCTCCCTCGTGAGCGCCAAAATGCTAAAATGAAACGTTGCACCCTCTCTCCTCCAAGGAAGGTGCTAGGCAGGAATTGTCTTGCTGGTCCTCACTTGCCCTGGCAGTCATTGCAGATAAACAGCAAGACTGGGGCTCTGCTCTTTCCTAGCCTTGCAAACAGCCAAAGCAGTTTGTCTCCCTCGTGAGCGCCAAAATGCTAAAATGAAACGTTGCACTCTCTCTCCTCCAAGGAAGGTGCTAGGCAGGAATTGTCTTGCTGGTCCTCACTTGCCCTGGCAGTCATTGCAGATAAACACCAAGACTGGGGCTCTGCTCTTTCCTAGCCTTGCAAACAGCAAAAGCAGTTTGTCTCCCTCGTGAGCGCCAAAATGCTAACATGAAACGTTGCACTCTCTCTCCTCCAAGGAAGGTGCTAGGCAGGAATTGTCTTGCTGGTCCTCACTTGCCCTGGCAGTCATTGCAGATAAACAGCAAGACTGGGGCTCTGCTCTTTCCTAGCCTTGCAAACAGCCAAAGCAGTTTGTCTCCCTCGTGAGCGCCAAAATGCTAAAATGAAACGTTGCACTCTCTCTCCTCCAAGGAAGGTGCTAGGCAGGAATTGTCTTGCTGGTCCTCACTTGCCCTGGCAGTCATTGCAGATAAACAGCAAGACTCGGTCTCTGCTCTTTCCTACCCATGCAAACAGACACTGTGCTTTTTCTCAATCTCGCACTCAAAAAACAAAATGAAACGTTGCACTCTCTCTCCTCCAAGGAAGGTGCTAGGCAGGAATTGTCTTGCTGGTCCTCACTTGCCCTGGCAGTCATTGCAGATAAGCAGCAAGACTGGGGCTCTGCTCTTTCCTAGCCTTGCAAACAGCCAAACCATTTTGTCTCCCTCGTGAGCGCCAAAATGCTAACATGAAACCTTGCACTCTCTCTCCTCCAAGGAAGGTGCTAGGCAGGAATTGTCTTGCTGGTCCTCACTTGCCCTGGCAGTCATTGCAGACAAACAGCAAGACTGGGGCTCTCCTGTTTCCTAGCCTTTCAAACAGCATAAGCAGTTTGTCTCCCTCGTGAGCGCCAAAATGCTAAAATGAAACGTTGCACTCTCTCTCCTCCAAGGAAGGTGCTAGGCAGGAATTGTCTTGCTGGTCCTCACTTGCCCTGGCAGTCATTGCAGATAAACAGCAAGACTGGGGCTCTGCTCTTTCCTAGCCTTGCAAACAGCAAAAGCAGTTTGTCTCCCTCGTGAGCGCCAAAATGCTAAAATGAAACGTTGCACTCTCTCTCCTCCAAGGAAGGTGCTAGGCAGGAATTGTCTTGCTGGTCCTCACTTGCCCTGGCAGTCATTGCAGATAAACAGCAAGACTGGGGCTCTGCTCTTTCCTAGCCTTGCAAACAGCCAAAGCAGTTTGTCTCCCTCGTTAGCGCCAAAAGGGTAAAATGAAACGTTGCACTCTCTCTCCTCCAAGGAAGGTGCTAGGCAGGAATTGTCTTGCTGGTCCTCACTTGCCCTGGCAGTCATTGCAGATAAACAGCAAGACTGGGGCTCTGCTCTTTCCTAGCCTTGCAAACAGCAAAAGCAGTTTGTCTCCCTCGTGAGCGCCAAAAGGGTAAAATGAAACGTTGCACTCTCTCTCCTCCAAGGAAGGTGCTAGGCAGGAATTGTCTTGCTGGTCCTCACTTGCCCTGGCAGTCATTGCAGATAAACAGCAAGACTGGGGCTCTGCTCTTTCCTAGCCTTGCAAACAGCCAAAGCAGTTTGTCTCCCTCGTGACCGCCAAAATGCTAACATGAAACGTTGCACTCTCTCTCCTCCAAGGAAGGTGCTAGGCAGGAATTGTCTTGCTGGTCCTCACTTGCCCTGGCAGTCATTGCAGATAAACAGCAAGACTGGGGCTCTGCTCTTTCCTAGCCTTGCAAACAGCCAAAGCAGTTTGTCTCCCTCGTGAGCGCCAAAATGCTAAAATGAAACGTTGCACTCTCACTCCTCCAAGGAAGGTGCTAGGCAGGAATTGTCTTGCTGGTCCTCACTTGCCCTGGCAGTCATTGCAGATAAACAGCAAGACTGGGGCTCTGCTCTTTCCTAGCCTTGCAAACACCAAAAGCAGTTTGTCTCCCTCGTGAGCGCCAAAATGCTAAAATGAAACGTTGCACTCTCTCTCCTCCAAGGAAGGTGCTAGGCAGGAATTGTCTTGCTGGTCCTCACTTGCCCTGGCAGTCATTGCAGATAAACAGCAAGACTCGGTCTCTGCTCTTTCCTACCCATGCAAACTGACACTGTGCTTTTTCTCAATCTCGCACTCAAAAAACAAAATGAAACGTTGCACTCTCTCTCCTCCAAGGAAGGTGCTAGGCAGGAATTGTCTTGCTGGTCCTCACTTGCCCTGGCAGTCATTGCAGATAAGCAGCAAGACTGGGGCTCTGCTCTTTCCTAGCCTTGCAAACAGCCAAAGCAGTTTGTCTCCCTCGTGAGCGCCAAAATGCTAACATGAAACCTTGCACTCTCTCTCCTCCAAGGAAGGTGCTAGGCAGGAATTGTCTTGCTGGTCCTCACTTGCCCTGGCAGTCATTGCAGATAAACAGCAAGACTGGGGCTCTGCTCTTTCCTAGCCTTGCAAACAGCCAAAGCAGTTTGTCTCCCTTGTGAGCGCCAAAATGCTAAAATGAAACGTTGCACTCTCCTCCAAGGAAGGTGCTAGGCAGGAATTGTCTTGCTGGTCCTCACTTGCCCTGGCAGTCATTGCAGATAAACAGCAAGACTGGGGCTCTGCTCTTTCCTAGCCTTGCAAACAGCAAAAGCAGTTTGTCTCCCTCGTGAGCGCCAAAATGCTAAAATGAAACGTTGCACTCTCTCTCCTCCAAGGAAGGTGCTAGGCAGGAATTGTCTTGCTGGTCCTCACTTGCCCTGGCAGTCATTGCAGATAAACAGCAAGACTGGGGCTCTGCTCTTTCCTAGCCTTGCAAACAGCAAAAGCAGTTTGTCTCCCTCGTGAGCGCCAAAATGCTAAAATGAAACGTTGCACTCTCTCTCCTCCAAGGAAGGTGCTAGGCAGGAATTGTCTTGCTGGTCCTCACTTGCCCTGGCAGTCATTGCAGATAAACCGCAAGACTGGGGCTCTGCTCTTTCCTAGCCTTGCAAACAGCAAAAGCAGTTTGTCTCCCTTGTGAGCGCTAAAATGCTAAAATGAAACGTTGCACTCTCTCTCCTCCAAGGAAGGTGCTAGGCAGGAATTGTCTTGCTGGTCCTCACTTGCCCTGGCAGTCATTGCAGATAAACAGCAAGACTGGGGCTCTGCTCTTTCCTAGCCTTGCAAACAGCAAAAGCAGTTTGTCTCCCTCGTGAGCGCCAAAATGCTAAAATGAAACGTTGCACTCTCTCTCCTCCAAGGAAGGTGCTAGGCAGGAATTGTCTTGCTGGTCCTCACTTGCCCTGGCAGTCATTGCAGATAAACAGCAAGACTGGGGCTCTGCTCTTTCCTAGCCTTGCAAACAGCCAAAGCAGTTTGTCTCCCTCGTGAGCGCCAAAATGCTAACATGAAACGTTGCACTCTCTCTCCTCCAAGGAAGGTGCTAGGCAGGAATTGTCTTGCTGGTCCTCACTTGCCCTGGCAGTCATTGCAGATAAACAGCAAGACTGGGGCTCTGCTCTTTCCTAGCCTTGCAAACAGCCAAAGCAGTTTGTCTCCCTCGTGAGCGCCAAAATGCTAAAATGAAACGTTGCACTCTCTCTCCTCCAAGGAAGGTGCTAGGCAGGAATTGTCTTGCTGGTCCTCACTTGCCCTGGCAGTCATTGCAGATAAACACCAAGACTGGGGCTCTGCTCTTTCCTAGCCTTGCAAACAGCAAAAGCAGTTTGTCTCCCTCGTGAGCGCCAAAAGGGTAAAATGAAACGTTGCACTCTCTCTCCTCCAAGGAAGGTGCTAGGCAGGAATTGTCTTGCTGGTCCTCACTTGCCCTTGCAGTCATTGCAGATAAACAGCAAGACTGGGGCTCTGCTCTTTCCTAGCCTTGCAAACAGCAAAAGCAGTTTGTCTCCCTTGTGAGCACTAAAATGCTAAAATGAAACGTTGCACTCTCTCTCCTCCAAGGAAGGTGCTAGGCAGGAATTGTCTTGCTGGTCCTCACTTGCCCTGGCAGTCATTGCAGATAAACAGCAAGACTGGGGCTCTGCTCTTTCCTAGCCTTGCAAACAGCCAAAGCAGTTTGTCTCCCTCGTGAGCGCCAAAATGCTAAAATGAAACGTTGCACTCTCTCTCCTCCAAGGAAGGTGCTAGGCAGGAATTGTCTTGCTGGTCCTCACTTGCCCTGGCAGTCATTGCAGATAAAGAGCAAGACTGGGGCTCTGCTCTTTCCTAGCCTTGCAAACAGCCAAAGCAGTTTGTCTCCCTCGTGAGCGCCAAAATGCTAAAATGAAACGTTGCACCCTCTCTCCTCCAAGGAAGGTGCTAGACAGGAATTGTCTTGCTGGTCCTCACTTGCCCTGGCAGTCATTGCAGTTAAACACCAAGACTGGGGCTCTGCTCTTTCCTAGCCTTGCAAACAGCAAAAGCAGTTTGTCTCCCTCGGGAGCGCCAAAAGGGTAAAATGAAACGTTGCACTCTCTCTCGTCCAAGGAAGGTGCTAGGCAGGAATTGTCTTGCTGGTCCTCACTTGTCCTGACAGTCATTGCAGATAAACAGCAAGACTGGGGCTCTGCTCTTTCATAGCCTTGCAAACAGCCAAAGCAGTTTGTCTCCCTTGTGAGCGCCAAAATGCTAAAATGAAACGTTGCACTCTCTCTCCTCCAAGGAAGGTGCTAGGCAGGAATTGTCTTGCTGGTCCTCACTTGCCCTGGCAGTCATTGCAGACAAACAGCAAGACTGGGGCTCTCCTGTTTCCTAGCCTTTCAAACAGCAAAAGCATTTTGTCTCCCTCGTGAGCGCCAAAATGCTAAAATGAAAAGTTGCACTCTCTCTCCTCCAAGGAAGGTGCTAGGCAGGAATTGTCTTGCTGGTCCTCACTTGCCCTGGCAGTCATTGCAGACAAACAGCAAGACTGGGGCTCTGCTCTTTCCTAGCCTTGCAAACAGCAAAAGCAGTTTGTCTCCCTCGTGAGCGCCAAAATGCTAAAATGAAACGTTGCACTCTCTCTCCTCCAAGGAAGGTGCTAGGCAGGAATTGTCTTGCTGGTCTTCACTTCCCCTGGCAGTCATTGCAGATAAACAGCAAGACTGGGGCTCTGCTCTTTCCTACCCATGCAAACAGACACTGTGCTTTTTCTCAATCTCGCACTCAAAAAACAAAATGAAACGTTGCACTCTCTCTCCTCCAAGGAAGGTGCTAGGCAGGAATTGTCTTGCTGGTCCTCACTTGCCCTGGCAGTCATTGCAGATAAACAGCAAGACTGGGGCTCTGCTCTTTCATAGCCTTGCAAACAGCCAAAGCAGTTTGTCTCCCTTGTGAGCGCCAAAATGCTAAAATGAAACGTTGCACTCTCTCTCCTCCAAGGAAGGTGCTAGGCAGGAATTGTCTTGCTGGTCCTCACTTGCCCTGGCAGTCATTGCAGACAAACAGCAAGACTGGGGCTCTCCTGTTTCCTAGCCTTTCAAACAGCCAAAGCAGTTTGTCTCCCTCGTGAGCGCCAAAATGCTAAAATGAAAAGTTGCACTCTCTCTCCTCCAAGGAAGGTGCTAGGCAGGAATTGTCTTGCTGGTCCTCACTTGCCCTGGCAGTCATTGCAGATAAACAGCAAGACTGGGGCTCTGCTCTTTCCTAGCCTAGCAAACAGCAACAGAAGTTCGTCTCCCTCGTGAGCGCCAAAATGCTAAAATGAAACGTTGCACTCTCTCTCCTCCAAGGAAGGTGCTAGGCAGGAATTGTCTTGCTGGTCCTCACTTGCCCTGGCAGTCATTGCAGATAAATAGCAAGACTCGGTCTCTGCTCTTTCCTACCCATGCAAACAGACACTGTGCTTTTTCTCAATCTCGCACTCCAAAAAGCAAAATGAAACGTTGCACTCTCTCTCCTCCAAGGAAGGTGCTAGGCAGGAATTGTCTTGCTGGTCCTCACTTGCCCTGGCAGTAATTGCAGATAAACAGCAAGACTGGGGCTCTGCTCTTTCGTAGCCTTGCAAACAGCAAAGGAAGTTCGTCTCCCTCGTGAGCACCAAAATGCTAAAATGAAACGTTGCAACCTCTCTCCTCCAAGAAAGGTGCTAGGCAGGAATTGTCTTGCTGGTCCTCACTTGCCCTGGCAGTCATTGCAGATAAACAGCAAGACTCGGGCTCTGCTCTTTCCTACCCTTGCAAACAGACACTGTGCTTTTTCTCAATCTCGCACTCCAAAAAGCAAAATGAAACGTTGCACTCTCTCTCCTCCAAGGAAGGTGCTAGGCAGGAATTGTCTTGCTGGTCCTCACTTGCCCTGGCAGTCATTGCAGATAAACAGCAAGACTCGGGCTCTGCTCTTTCCTAGCCTTGCAAACAGGCACTCTGCTTTTTCTTACTCTCGCACTCCAAAAAGCAAAATGAAGCGTTGCACTCTCTCTCCTCCAAGGAAGGTGCTAGGCAGGAATTGTCTTGCTGGTCCTCACTTCTCCTGGCAGACATTGCAGATAAACAGCAAGACTCGGGCTCTGCTCTTTCCTAGCCTTGCAAACAGGCACTGTGCTTTTTCTCACTCTCGCACTCCAAAAAGCAAAATGAAACGTTGCACTCTCTCTCCTCCAAGGAAGGTGCTAGGCAGGAATTGTCTTGCTGGTCCTCACTTACCCTGGCAGACATTGCAGATAAACAGCAAGACTCGGGCTCTGCTCTTTCCTAGCCTTGCAAACAGGCACTCTGCTTTTTCTCACTCTCGCACTCCAAAAAGCAAAATGAAACGTTGCACTCTCTCTCCTCCAAGGAAGGTGCTAGGCAGGAATTGTCTTGCTGGTCCTCACTTGCCCTGGCAGTCATTGCAGACAAACAGCAAGACTCAGGCTCTGCTCTTTCCTAGCCTTGCAAACAGCCAAAGCAGTTTGTCTCGCTCGTGAGCGCCAAAATGCTAAAATGAAACGTTGCACTCTCTCTCCTCCAAGGAAGGTGCTAGGCAGGAATTGTCTTGCTGGTCCTCACTTGCCCTGGCAGTCATTGCAGATAAACAGCAAGACTCAGTCTCTGCTCTTTCCTACCCTTGCAAACAGACACTGTTCTTTTTCTCAATCTCGCACTCCAAAAAGCAAAATGAAACGTTGCACTCTCTCTCCTCCAAGGAAGGTGCTAGGCAGGAATTGTCTTGCTGGTCCTCACTTGCCCTGGCAGTCATTGCAGATAAACAGCAAGACTCGGGCTCTGTTCTTTCCTACCCATGCAAACAGACACTGTGCTTTTTCTCAATCTCGCACTCCAAAAAGCAAAATGAAACGTTGCACTCTCTCTCCTCCTAGGAAGGTGCTAGGCAGGAATTGTCTTGCTGGTCCTCACTTGCCCTGGCAGTCATTGCAGATAAACAGCAAGACTCGGTCTCTGCTCTTTCCTACCCATGCAAACAGACACTGTGCTTTTTCTCAATCTCGCACTCCAAAAAGCAAAATGAAACGTTGCACTCTCTCTCCTCCAAGGAAGGTGCTAGGCAGGAATTGTCTTGCTGGTCCTCACTTGCCCTGGCAGTCATTGCAGATAAACAGCAAGACTCGGGCTCTGATCTTTCCTAGCCTTGCAAACAGCAAAAGCAGTTTGTCTCCCTTGTGAGCGCAAAAATGCTAAAATGAAACGTTGCACTCTCTCTCCTCCAAGGAAGGTGCTAGGCAGGAATTGTCTTGCTGGTCCTCACTTGCCCTGGCAGTCATTGCAGATAAACAGCAAGACTGGGGCTCTGCTCTTTCCTAGCCTTGCAAACAGCCAAAGCAGTTTGTCTCCCTCGTGAGCGCCAAAAGGGTAAAATGAAACGTTGCACTCTCTCTCCTCCAAGGAAGGTGCTAGGCAGGAATTGTCTTGCTGGTCCTCACTTGCCCTGGCAGTCATTGCAGATAAACAGCAAGACTGGGGCTCTGCTCTTTCCTAGCCTTGCAAACAGCCAAAGCAGTTTGTCTCCCTCGTGCGCACCAAAATGCTAAAATGAAAAGTTGCACTCTCTCTCCTCCAAGGAAGGTGCTAGGCAGGAATTGTCTTGCTGGTCCTCACTTGCCCTGGCAGTCATTGCAGATAAACAGCAAGACTGGGGCTCTGCTCTTTCCCAGCCTTGCAAACAGCCAAAGCAGTTTGTCTCCCTAGTGAGCGCCAAAATGCTAAAATGAAACGTTGCACTCTCTCTCCTCCAAGGAAGGTCCTAGGCAGGAATTGTCTTCCTGGTCCTCACTTGCCCTGGCAGTCATTGCAGATAAACAGCAAGACTGGGGCTCTGCTCTTTCCTAGCCTTGCAAACAGCAAAAGCAGTTTGTCTCCCTCGTGAGCGCCAAAATGCTAAAATGAAACGTTGCACTCTCTCTCCTCCTATGAAGGTGCTAGGCAGGAATTGTCTTGCTGGTCCTCACTTGCCCTGGCAGTCATTGCAGATAAACAGCAAGACTGGGGCTCTGCTCTTTCCTAGCCTTGCAAACAGCAAAAGCAGTTTGTCTCCCTCGTGAGCGCCAAAATGCTAAAATGAAACGTTGCACTCTCTCTCCTCCAAGGAAGGTGCTAGGCAGGAATTGTCTTGCTGGTCCTCACTTGCCCTTGCAGTCATTGCAGATAAACAGCAAGACTGCGGCTCTGCTCTTTCCTAGCCTTGCAAACAGCAAAAGCAGTTTGTCTCCCTAGTGAGAGCCAAAATGCTAAAATGAAACGTTGCACTCTCTCTCCACCAAGGAAGGTGCTAGGCAGGAATTGTCTTGCTGGTCCTCACTTGCCCTGGCAGTCATTGCAGATAAACAGCAAGACTCGGTCTCTGCTCTTTCCTACCCATGCAAACAGACACTGTGCTTTTTCTCAATCTCGCACTCCAAAAAGCAAAATGAAACGTTGCACTCTCTCTCCTCCAAGGAAGGTGCTAGGCAGGAATTGTCTTGCTGGTCCTCACTTGCCCTGGCAGTCATTGCAGATAAACAGCAAGACTCGGGCTCTGATCTTTCCTAGCCTTGCAAACAGCAAAAGCAGTTTGTCTCCCTTGTGAGCGCAAAAATGCTAAAATGAAACGTTGCACTCTCTCTCCTCCAAGGAAGGTGCTAGGCAGGAATTGTCTTGCTGGTCCTCACTTGCCCTGGCAGTCATTGCAGATAAACAGCAAGACTGGGGCTCTGCTCTTTCCTAGCCTTGCAAACAGCCAAAGCAGTTTGTCTCCCTCGTGAGCGCCAAAAGGGTAAAATGAAACGTTGCACTCTCTCTCCTCCAAGGAAGGTGCTAGGCAGGAATTGTCTTGCTGGTCCTCACTTGCCCTGGCAGTCATTGCAGATAAACAGCAAGACTGGGGCTCTGCTCTTTCCTAGCCTTGCAAACAGCCAAAGCAGTTTGTCTCCCTCGTGCGCACCAAAATGCTAAAATGAAACGTTGCACTCTCTCTCCTCCAAGGAAGGTGCTAGGCAGGAATTGTCTTGCTGGTCCTCACTTGCCCTGGCAGTCATTGCAGATAAACAGCAAGACTGGGGCTCTGCTCTTTCCTAGCCTTGCAAACAGCCAAAGCAGTTTGTCTCCCTAGTGAGCGCCAAAATGCTAAAATGAAACGTTGCACTCTCTCTCCTCCAAGGAAGGTCCTAGGCAGGAATTGTCTTCCTGGTCCTCACTTGCCCTGGCAGTCATTGCAGATAAACAGCAAGACTGGGGCTCTGCTCTTTCCTAGCCTTGCAAACAGCAAAAGCAGTTTGTCTCCCTCGTGAGCGCCAAAATGCTAAAATGAAACGTTGCACTCTCTCTCCTCCTATGAAGGTGCTAGGCAGGAATTGTCTTGCTGGTCCTCACTTGCCCTGGCAGTCATTGCAGAGAAACAGCAAGACTGGGGCTCTGCTCTTTCCTAGCCTTGCAAACAGCAAAAGCAGTTTGTCTCCCTCGTGAGCGCCAAAATGCTAAAATGAAACGTTGCACTCTCTCTCCTCCAAGGAAGGTGCTAGGCAGGAATTGTCTTGCTGGTCCTCACTTGCCCTGGCAGTCATTGCAGATAAACAGCAAGACTGGGGCTCTGCTCTTTCCTAGCCTAGCAAACAGCAACAGAAGTTCGTCTCCCTCGTGAGCGCCAAAATGCTAAAATGAAAAGTTGCACTCTCTCTCCTCCAAGGAAGGTGCTAGGCAGGAATTGTCTTGCTGGTCCTCACTTGCCCTGGCAGTCATTGCAGATAAATAGCAAGACTCGGTCTCTGCTCTTTCCCAGCCTTGTAAACAGCAAAAGAAGTTCGTCTCCCTCGTGAGCACCAAAATGCTAAAATGAAACGTTGCAACCTCTCTCCTCCAAGAAAGGTGCTAGGCAGGAATTGTCTTGCTGGTCCTCACTTGCCCTGGCAGTCATTGCAGATAAACAGCAAGACTGGGGCTCTGCTCTTTCCTAGCCTTGCAAACAGCAAAAGAAGTTCGTCTCCCTCGTGACCACCAAAATGCTAAAATGAAACGTTGCAACCTCTCTCCTCCAAGAAAGGTGCTAGGCAGGAATTGTCTTGCTGGTCCTCACTTGCCCTGGCAGTCATTGCAGATAAACAGCAAGACTCGGGCTCTGCTCTTTCCTACCCTTGCAAACAGACACTGTGCTTTTTCTCAATCTCGCACTCCAAAAAGCAAAATGAAACGTTGCACTCTCTCTCCTCCAAGGAAGGTGCTAGGCAGGAATTGTCTTGCTGGTCCTCACTTCTCCTGGCAGACATTGCAGATAAACAGCAAGACTCGGGCTCTGCTCTTTCCTAGCCTTGCAAACAGGCACTCTGCTTTTTCTCACTCTCGCACTCCAAAAAGCAAAATGAAACGTTGCACTCTCTCTCCTCCAAGGAAGGTGCTAGGCAGGAATTGTCTTGCTGGTCCTCACTTACCCTGGCAGACATTGCAGATAAACAGCAAGACTCGGGCTCTGCTCTTTCCTAGCCTTGCAAACAGGCACTCTGCTTTTTCTCACTCTCGCACTCCAAAAAGCAAAATGAAACGTTGCACTCTCTCTCCTCCAAGGAAGGTGCTAGGCAGGAATTGTCTTGCTGGTCCTCACTTGCCCTGGCAGTCATTGCAGATAAACAGCAAGACTCAGTCTCTGCTCTTTCCTACCCTTGCAAACAGACACTGTTCTTTTTCTCAATCTCGCACTCCAAAAAGCAAAATGAAACGTTGCACTCTCTCTCGTCCAAGGAAGGTGCTAGGCAGGAATTGTCTTGCTGGTCCTCACTTGCCCTGGCAGTCATTGCAGATAAACAGCAAGACTGGGGCTCTGCTCTTTCCTAGCCTTGCAAACAGCAAAAGCAGATTGTCTCCCTCGTGACCGCCAAAATGCTAACATGAAACGTTGCACTCTCTCTCGTCCAAGGAAGGTGCTAGTCAGGAATTGTCTTGCTGGTCCTCACTTGCCCTGGCAGTCATTGCAGATAAACAGCAAGACTGGGGCTCTGCTCTTTCCTAGCCTTGCAAACAGCAAAAGCAGTTTATCTCCCTTGTGAGCGCCAAAATGCTAAAATGAAACGTTGCCCTCTCTCTCCTCCAAGGAAGGTGCTAGGCAGGAATTGTCTTGCTGGTCCTCACTTGCCCTGGCAGTCATTGCAGATAAACAGCAAGACTGGGGCTCTGCTCTTTCCTAGCCTTGCAAACAGCCAAAGCAGTTCATCTCCCTCGTGAGCGCCAAAATGCTAAAATGAAACGTTGCACTCTCTCTCCTCCAAGGAAGGTGCTAGGCAGGAATTGTCTTGCTGGTCCTCACTTGCCCTGGCAGTCATTGCAGATAAACAGCAAGACTCAGTCTCTGCTCTTTCCTACCCTTGCAAACAGACACTGTTCTTTTTCTCAATCTCGCACTCCAAAAAGCAAAATGAAACGTTGCACTCTCTCTCCTCCAAGGAAGGTGCTAGGCAGGAATTGTCTTGCTGGTCCTCACTTGCCCTGGCAGTCATTGCAGATAAACAGCAAGACTGGGGCTCTGCTCGTTCCTAGCCTTGCAAACAGCAACAGAAATTCGTCTCCCTCGTGAGCGCCAAAATGCTAAAATGAAACGTTGCACTCTCTCTCCTCCAAGGAAGGTGCTAGGCAGGAATTGTCTTGCTAGTCCTCACTTGCCCTGGCAGTCATTGCAGATAAGCAGCAAGACTGGGGCTCTGCTCTTTCCTAGCCTTGCAAACAGCCAAAGCAGTTTGTCTCCCTCGTGAGCGCCAAAATGCTAAAATGAAACGTTGCACTCTCTCTCCTCCAAGGAAGGTGCTAGGCAGGAATTGTCTTGCTGGTCCTCACTTGCCCTGGCAGTCATTGCAGATAAACAGCAAGACTCAGTCTCTGCTCTTTCCTACCCTTGCAAACAGACACTGTTCTTTTTCTCAATCTCGCACTCCAAAAAGCAAAATGAAACGTTGCACTCTCTCTCGTCCAAGGAAGGCGCTAGGCAGGAATTGTCTTGCTGGTCCTCACTTGCCCTGGCAGTCATTGCAGATAAACAGCAAGACTCGGGCTCTGCTCTTTCCTAGCCTAGCAAACAGCAACAGAAGTTCGTCTCCCTCGTGAGCGCCAAAATGCTAAAATGAAACGCTGCACTCTCTCTCCTCCAAGGAAGGTGCTAGGCAGGAATTGTCTTGCTGGTCCTCACTTGCCCTGGCAGTCATTGCAGATAAACAGCAAGACTGCGGCTCTGCTCTTTCCTAGCCTTGCAAACAGCCAAAGCAGTTTGTCTCCCTAGTGAGAGCCAAAATGCTAAAATGAAACGTTGCCCTCTCTCTCCTCCAAGGAAGGTGCTAGGCAGGAATTGTCTTGCTGGTCCTCACTTGCCCTGGCAGTCATTGCAGATAAACAGCAAGACTCGGGCTCTGCTCTTTCCTAGCCTTGCAAACAGCCAAAGCAGTTCATCTCCCTCGTGAGCGCCAAAATGCTAAAATGAAACGTTGCACTCTCTCTCCTCCAAGGAAGGTGCTAGGCAGGAATTGTCTTGCTGGTCCTCACTTGCCCTGGCAGTCATTGCAGATAAACAGCAAGACTCAGTCTCTGCTCTTTCCTACCCTTGCAAACAGACACTGTTCTTTTTCTCAATCTCGCACTCCAAAAAGCAAAATGAAACGTTGCACTCTCTCTCCTCCAAGGAAGGTGCTAGGCAGGAATTGTCTTGCTGGTCCTCAATTGCCCTGGCAGTCATTGCAGATAAACAGCAAGACTCGGGCTCTGATCTTTCCTAGCCTTGCAAACAGCAAAAGCAGTTTGTCTCCCTTGTGAGCGCAAAAATGCTAAAATGAAACGTTGCACTCTCTCTCCTCCAAGGAAGGTGCTAGGCAGGAATTGTCTTGCTGGTCCTCACTTGCCCTGGCAGTCATTGCAGATAAACAGCAAGACTGGGGCTCTGCTCTTTCCTAGCCTTGCAAACAGCCAAAGCAGTTTGTCTCCCTCGTGAGCGCCAAAAGGGTAAAATGAAACGTTGCACTCTCTCTCCTCCAAGGAAGGTGCTAGGCAGGAATTGTCTTGCTGGTCCTCACTTGCCCTGGCAGTCATTGCAGATAAACAGCAAGACTGGGGCTCTGCTCTTTCCTAGCCTTGCAAACAGCCAAAGCAGTTTGTCTCCCTCGTGCGCACCAAAATGCTAAAATGAAACGTTGCACTCTCTCTCCTCCAAGGAAGGTGCTAGGCAGGAATTGTCTTGCTGGTCCTCACTTGCCCTGGCAGTCATTGCAGATAAACAGCAAGACTGGGGCTCTGCTCTTTCCTAGCCTTGCAAACAGCCAAAGCAGTTTGTCTCCCTAGTGAGCGCCAAAATGCTAAAATGAAACGTTGCACTCTCTCTCCTCCAAGGAAGGTCCTAGGCAGGAATTGTCTTCCTGGTCCTCACTTGCCCTGGCAGTCATTGCAGATAAACAGCAAGACTGGGGCTCTGCTCTTTCCTAGCCTTGCAAACAGCAAAAGCAGTTTGTCTCCCTCGTGAGCGCCAAAATGCTAAAATGAAACGTTGCACTCTCTCTCCTCCTATGAAGGTGCTAGGCAGGAATTGTCTTGCTGGTCCTCACTTGCCCTGGCAGTCATTGCAGAGAAACAGCAAGACTGGGGCTCTGCTCTTTCCTAGCCTTGCAAACAGCAAAAGCAGTTTGTCTCCCTCGTGAGCGCCAAAATGCTAAAATGAAACGTTGCACTCTCTCTCCTCCAAGGAAGGTGCTAGGCAGGAATTGTCTTGCTGGTCCTCACTTGCCCTTGCAGTCATTGCAGATAAACAGCAAGACTGGGGCTCTGCTCTTTCCTAGCCTTGCAAACAGCAAAAGCAGTTTGTCTCCCTAGTGAGAGCCAAAATGCTAAAATGAAACGTTGCACTCTCTCTCCTCCAAGGAAGGTGCTAGGCAGGAATTGTCTTCCTGGTCCTCACTTGCCCTGGCAGTCATTGCAGGTAAGGAGCAAGACTGGTGCTCTGCTCTTTCCTACCCATGCAAACAGACACTGTGCTTTTTCTCAATCTCGCACTCCAAAAAGCAAAATGAAACGTTGCACTCTCTCTCCTCCAAGGAAGGTGCTAGGCAGGAATTGTCTTGCTGGTCCTCACTTGCCCTGGCAGTCATTGCAGATAAACAGCAAGACTGGGGCTCTGCTCGTTCCTAGCCTTGCAAACAGCAACAGAAATTCGTCTCCCTCGTGAGCGCCAAAATGCTAAAATGAAACGTTGCACTCTCTCTCCTCCAAGGAAGGTGCTAGGCAGGAATTGTCTTGCTGGTCCTCACTTGCCCTGGCAGTCATTGCAGATAAGCAGCAAGACTGGGGCTCTGCTCTTTCCTAGCCTTGCAAACAGCCAAAGCAGTTTGTCTCCCTCGTGAGCGCCAAAATGCTAAAATGAAACGTTGCACTCTCTCTCCTCCAAGGAAGGTGCTAGGCAGGAATTGTCTTGCTGGTCCTCACTTGCCCTGGCAGTCATTGCAGATAAACAGCAAGACTCAGTCTCTGCTCTTTCCTACCCTTGCAAACAGACACTGTTCTTTTTCTCAATCTCGCACTCCAAAAAGCAAAATGAAACGTTGCACTCTCTCTCGTCCAAGGAAGGCGCTAGGCAGGAATTGTCTTGCTGGTCCTCACTTGCCCTGGCAGTCATTGCAGATAAACAGCAAGACTCGGGCTCTGCTCTTTCCTAGCCTAGCAAACAGCAACAGAAGTTCGTCTCCCTCGTGAGCGCCAAAATGCTAAAATGAAACGCTGCACTCTCTCTCCTCCAAGGAAGGTGCTAGGCAGGAATTGTCTTGCTGGTCCTCACTTGCCCTGGCAGTCATTGCAGATAAACAGCAAGACTGCGGCTCTGCTCTTTCCTAGCCTTGCAAACAGCCAAAGCAGTTTGTCTCCCTAGTGAGAGCCAAAATGCTAAAATGAAACGTTGCCCTCTCTCTCCTCCAAGGAAGGTGCTAGGCAGGAATTGTCTTGCTGGTCCTCACTTGCCCTGGCAGTCATTGCAGATAAACAGCAAGACTCGGGCTCTGCTCTTTCCTAGCCTTGCAAACAGCCAAAGCAGTTCATCTCCCTCGTGAGCGCCAAAATGCTAAAATGAAACGTTGCACTCTCTCTCCTCCAAGGAAGGTGCTAGGCAGGAATTGTCTTGCTGGTCCTCACTTGCCCTGGCAGTCATTGCAGATAAACAGCAAGACTCAGTCTCTGCTCTTTCCTACCCTTGCAAACAGACACTGTTCTTTTTCTCAATCTCGCACTCCAAAAAGCAAAATGAAACGTTGCACTCTCTCTCCTCCAAGGAAGGTGCTAGGCAGGAATTGTCTTGCTGGTCCTCAATTGCCCTGGCAGTCATTGCAGATAAACAGCAAGACTCGGGCTCTGATCTTTCCTAGCCTTGCAAACAGCAAAAGCAGTTTGTCTCCCTTGTGAGCGCCAAAATGCTAAAATGAAACGTTGCACTCTCTCTCCTCCAAGGAAGGTGCTAGGCAGGAATTGTCTTGCTGGTCCTCACTTGCCCTGGCAGTCATTGCAGATAAACAGCAAGACTGGGGCTCTGCTCTTTCCTAGCCTTGCAAACAGCCAAAGCAGTTTGTCTCCCTCGTGAGCGCCAAAAGGGTAAAATGAAACGTTGCACTCTCTCTCCTCCAAGGAAGGTGCTAGGCAGGAATTGTCTTGCTGGTCCTCACTTGCCCTGGCAGTCATTGCAGATAAACAGCAAGACTGGGGCTCTGCTCTTTCCTAGCCTTGCAAACAGCCAAAGCAGTTTGTCTCCCTCGTGCGCACCAAAATGCTAAAATGAAACGTTGCACTCTCTCTCCTCCAAGGAAGGTGCTAGGCAGGAATTGTCTTGCTGGTCCTCACTTGCCCTGGCAGTCATTGCAGATAAACAGCAAGACTGGGGCTCTGCTCTTTCCTAGCCTTGCAAACAGCCAAAGCAGTTTGTCTCCCTAGTGAGCGCCAAAATGCTAAAATGAAACGTTGCACTCTCTCTCCTCCAAGGAAGGTCCTAGGCAGGAATTGTCTTCCTGGTCCTCACTTGCCCTGGCAGTCATTGCAGATAAACAGCAAGACTGGGGCTCTGCTCTTTCCTAGCCTTGCAAACAGCAAAAGCAGTTTGTCTCCCTCGTGAGCGCCAAAATGCTAAAATGAAACGTTGCACTCTCTCTCCTCCTATGAAGGTGCTAGGCAGGAATTGTCTTGCTGGTCCTCACTTGCCCTGGCAGTCATTGCAGAGAAACAGCAAGACTGGGGCTCTGCTCTTTCCTAGCCTTGCAAACAGCAAAAGCAGTTTGTCTCCCTCGTGAGCGCCAAAATGCTAAAATGAAACGTTGCACTCTCTCTCCTCCAAGGAAGGTGCTAGGCAGGAATTGTCTTGCTGGTCCTCACTTGCCCTTGCAGTCATTGCAGATAAACAGCAAGACTGCGGCTCTGCTCTTTCCTAGCCTTGCAAACAGCAAAAGCAGTTTGTCTCCCTAGTGAGAGCCAAAATGCTAAAATGAAACGTTGCACTCTCTCTCCTCCAAGGAAGGTGCTAGGCAGGAATTGTCTTCCTGGTCCTCACTTGCCCTGGCAGTCATTGCAGGTAAGGAGCAAGACTGGGGCTCTGCTCTTTCCTACCCATGCAAACAGACACTGTGCTTTTTCTCAATCTCGCACTCCAAAAAGCAAAATGAAACGTTGCACTCTCTCTCCTCCAAGGAAGGTGCTAGGCAGGAATTGTCTTGCTGGTCCTCACTTGCCCTGGCAGTCATTGCAGATAAACAGCAAGACTGGGGCTCTGCTCTTTCCTAGCCTTGCAAACAGCCAAAGCAGTTTGTCTCCCTCGTGAGCGCCAAAATGCTAAAATGAAACGTTGCACTCTCTCTCCTCCAAGGAAGGTGCTAGGCAGGAATTGTCTTGCTGGTCCTCACTTGCCCTGGCAGTCATTGCAGATAAACAGCAAGACTGGGGCTCTGCTCTTTCCTAGCCTTGCAAACAGCAAAAGCAGTTTGTCTCCCTCGTGACCGCCAAAATGCTAAAATGAAACGTTGCACTCTCTCTCCTCCAAGGAAGGTGCTAGGCAGGAATTGTCTTGCTGGTCCTCACTTGCCCTGGCAGTCCTTGCAGATAAACAGCAAGACTGGGGCTCTGCTCTTTCCTAGCCTTGCAAACAGCAAAAGCAGTTTGTCTCCCTTGTGAGCACCAAAATGCTAAAATGAAACGTTGCACTCTCTCTCCTCCAAGGAAGGTGCTAGGCAGGAATTGTCTTGCTGGTCCTCACTTGCCCTGGCAGTCATTGCAGATAAACAGCAAGACTGGGGCTCTGCTCTTTCCTAGCCTTGCAAACAGCAAAAGCAGTTTGTCTCCCTCGTGAGCGCCAAAATGCTAAAATGAAACGTTGCACTCTTTCTCCTCCAAGGAAGGTGCTAGGCAGGAATTGTCTTGCTGGTCCTCACTTCCCCTGGCAGTCATTGCAGATAAACAGCAAGACTGGGGCTCTGCTCTTTCCTAGCCTTGCAAACAGCCAAAGCAGTTTGTCTCGCTCGTGAGCGCCAAAATGCTAAAATGAAACGTTGCACTCTCTCTCCTCCAAGGAAGGTGCTAGGCAGGAATTGTCTTGCTGGTCCTCACTTGCCCTGGCAGTCATTGCAGATAAACAGCAAGACTCGGGCTCTGCTCTTTCCTACCCATGGAAACAGACACTGTGCTTTTTCTCAATCTCGCACTCAAAAAACAAAATGAAACGTTGCACTCTCTCTCCTCCAAGGAAGGTGCTAGGCAGGAATTGTCTTGCTGGTCCTCACTTGCCCTGGCAGTCATTGCAGATAAACAGCAAGACTGGGGCTCTGCTCTTTCATAGCCTTGCAAACAGCCAAAGCAGTTTGTCTCCCTTGTGAGCGCCAAAATGCTAAAATGAAACGTTGCACTCTCTCTCCTCCAAGGAAGGTGCTAGGCAGGAATTGTCTTGCTGGTCCTCACTTGCCCTGGCAGTCATTGCAGACAAACAGCAAGACTTGGGCTCTCCTGTTTCCTAGCCTTGCAAACAGCAAAAGCAGTTTGTCTCCCTCGTGAGCGCCAAAATGCTAAAATGAAAAGTTGCACTCTCTCTCCTCCAAGGAAGGTGCTAGGCAGGAATTGTCTTGCTGGTCCTCACTTGCCCTGGCAGTCATTGCAGATAAACAGCAAGACTGGGGCTCTGCTCTTTCCTAGCCTAGCAAACAGCAACAGAAGTTCGTCTCCCTCGTGAGCGCCAAAATGCTAAAATGAAAAGTTGCACTCTCTCTCCTCCAAGGAAGGTGCTAGGCAGGAATTGTCTTGCTGGTCCTCACTTGCCCTGGCAGTCATTGCAGATAAATAGCAAGACTCGGTCTCTGCTCTTTCCCAGCCTTGTAAACAGCAAAAGAAGTTCGTCTCCCTCGTGAGCACCAAAATGCTAAAATGAAACGTTGCAACCTCTCTCCTCCAAGAAAGGTGCTAGGCAGGAATTGTCTTCCTGGTCCTCACTTGCCCTGGCAGTCATTGCAGATAAACAGCAAGACTGGGGCTCTGCTCTTTCCTAGCCTTGCAAACAGCAAAAGAAGTTCGTCTCCCTCGTGACCACCAAAATGCTAAAATGAAACGTTGCAACCTCTCTCCTCCAAGAAAGGTGCTAGGCAGGAATTGTCTTGCTGGTCCTCACTTGCCCTGGCAGTCATTGCAGATAAACAGCAAGACTCGGGCTCTGCTCTTTCCTACCCTTGCAAACAGACACTGTGCTTTTTCTCAATCTCGCACTCCAAAAAGCAAAATGAAACGTTGCACTCTCTCTCCTCCAAGGAAGGTGCTAGGCAGGAATTGTCTTGCTGGTCCTCACTTCTCCTGGCAGACATTGCAGATAAACAGCAAGACTCGGGCTCTGCTCTTTCCTAGCCTTGCAAACAGGCACTCTGCTTTTTCTCACTCTCGCACTCCAAAAAGCAAAATGAAACGTTGCACTCTCTCTCCTCCAAGGAAGGTGCTAGGCAGGAATTGTCTTGCTGGTCCTCACTTGCCCTGGCAGTCATTGCAGATAAACAGCAAGACTCAGTCTCTGCTCTTTCCTACCCTTGCAAACAGACACTGTTCTTTTTCTCAATCTCGCACTCCAAAAAGCAAAATGAAACGTTGCACTCTCTCTCGTCCAAGGAAGGTGCTAGGCAGGAATTGTCTTGCTGGTCCTCACTTGCCCTGGCAGTCATTGCAGATAAACAGCAAGACTGGGGCTCTGCTCTTTCCTAGCCTTGCAAACAGCAAAAGCAGATTGTCTCCCTCGTGACCGCCAAAATGCTAACATGAAACGTTGCACTCTCTCTCGTCCAAGGAAGGTGCTAGTCAGGAATTGTCTTGCTGGTCCTCACTTGCCCTGGCAGTCATTGCAGATAAACAGCAAGACTGGGGCTCTGCTCTTTCCTAGCCTTGCAAACAGCAAAAGCAGTTTATCTCCCTTGTGAGCGCCAAAATGCTAAAATGAAACGTTGCCCTCTCTCTCCTCCAAGGAAGGTGCTAGGCAGGAATTGTCTTGCTGGTCCTCACTTGCCCTGGCAGTCATTGCAGATAAACAGCAAGACTGGGGCTCTGCTCTTTCCTAGCCTTGCAAACAGCCAAAGCAGTTCATCTCCCTCGTGAGCGCCAAAATGCTAAAATGAAACGTTGCACTCTCTCTCCTCCAAGGAAGGTGCTAGGCAGGAATTGTCTTGCTGGTCCTCACTTGCCCTGGCAGTCATTGCAGATAAACAGCAAGACTCAGTCTCTGCTCTTTCCTACCCTTGCAAACAGACACTGTTCTTTTTCTCAATCTCGCACTCCAAAAAGCAAAATGAAACGTTGCACTCTCTCTCCTCCAAGGAAGGTGCTAGGCAGGAATTGTCTTGCTGGTCCTCACTTGCCCTGGCAGTCATTGCAGATAAACAGCAAGACTGGGGCTCTGCTCGTTCCTAGCCTTGCAAACAGCAACAGAAATTCGTCTCCCTCGTGAGCGCCAAAATGCTAAAATGAAACGTTGCACTCTCTCTCCTCCAAGGAAGGTGCTAGGCAGGAATTGTCTTGCTGGTCCTCACTTGCCCTGGCAGTCATTGCAGATAAGCAGCAAGACTGGGGCTCTGCTCTTTCCTAGCCTTGCAAACAGCCAAAGCAGTTTGTCTCCCTCGTGAGCGCCAAAATGCTAAAATGAAACGTTGCACTCTCTCTCCTCCAAGGAAGGTGCTAGGCAGGAATTGTCTTGCTGGTCCTCACTTGCCCTGGCAGTCATTGCAGATAAACAGCAAGACTCAGTCTCTGCTCTTTCCTACCCTTGCAAACAGACACTGTTCTTTTTCTCAATCTCGCACTCCAAAAAGCAAAATGAAACGTTGCACTCTCTCTCGTCCAAGGAAGGCGCTAGGCAGGAATTGTCTTGCTGGTCCTCACTTGCCCTGGCAGTCATTGCAGATAAACAGCAAGACTCGGGCTCTGCTCTTTCCTAGCCTAGCAAACAGCAACAGAAGTTCGTCTCCCTCGTGAGCGCCAAAATGCTAAAATGAAACGCTGCACTCTCTCTCCTCCAAGGAAGGTGCTAGGCAGGAATTGTCTTGCTGGTCCTCACTTGCCCTGGCAGTCATTGCAGATAAACAGCAAGACTGCGGCTCTGCTCTTTCCTAGCCTTGCAAACAGCCAAAGCAGTTTGTCTCCCTAGTGAGAGCCAAAATGCTAAAATGAAACGTTGCCCTCTCTCTCCTCCAAGGAAGGTGCTAGGCAGGAATTGTCTTGCTGGTCCTCACTTGCCCTGGCAGTCATTGCAGATAAACAGCAAGACTCGGGCTCTGCTCTTTCCTAGCCTTGCAAACAGCCAAAGCAGTTCATCTCCCTCGTGAGCGCCAAAATGCTAAAATGAAACGTTGCACTCTCTCTCCTCCAAGGAAGGTGCTAGGCAGGAATTGTCTTGCTGGTCCTCACTTGCCCTGGCAGTCATTGCAGATAAACAGCAAGACTCAGTCTCTGCTCTTTCCTACCCTTGCAAACAGACACTGTTCTTTTTCTCAATCTCGCACTCCAAAAAGCAAAATGAAACGTTGCACTCTCTCTCCTCCAAGGAAGGTGCTAGGCAGGAATTGTCTTGCTGGTCCTCACTTGCCCTGGCAGTCATTGCAGATAAACAGCAAGACTGGGGCTCTGCTCGTTCCTAGCCTTGCAAACAGCAACAGAAATTCGTCTCCCTCGTGAGCGCCAAAATGCTAAAATGAAACGTTGCACTCTCTCTCCTCCAAGGAAGGTGCTAGGCAGGAATTGTCTTGCTGGTCCTCACTTGCCCTGGCAGTCATTGCAGATAAGCAGCAAGACTGGGGCTCTGCTCTTTCCTAGCCTTGCAAACAGCCAAAGCAGTTTGTCTCCCTCGTGAGCGTCAAAATGCTAAAATGAAACGTTGCACTCTCTCTCCTCCAAGGAAGGTGCTAGGCAGGAATTGTCTTGCTGGTCCTCACTTGCCCTGGCAGTCATTGCAGATAAACAGCAAGACTCAGTCTCTGCTCTTTCCTACCCTTGCAAACAGACACTGTTCTTTTTCTCAATCTCGCACTCCAAAAAGCAAAATGAAACGTTGCACTCTCTCTCGTCCAAGGAAGGCGCTAGGCAGGAATTGTCTTGCTGGTCCTCACTTGCCCTGGCAGTCATTGCAGATAAACAGCAAGACTCGGGCTCTGCTCTTTCCTAGCCTAGCAAACAGCAACAGAAGTTCGTCTCCCTCGTGAGCGCCAAAATGCTAAAATGAAACGCTGCACTCTCTCTCCTCCAAGGAAGGTGCTAGGCAGGAATTGTCTTGCTGGTCCTCACTTGCCCTGGCAGTCATTGCAGATAAACAGCAAGACTGGGGCTCTGCTCTTTCCTAGCCTTGCAAACAGCCAAAGCAGTTTATCTCCCTTGTGAGCGCCAAAATGCTAAAATGAAACGTTGCACTCTCTCTCCTCCAAGAAAGGTGCTAGGCAGGAATTGTCTTGCTGGTCCTCACTTCCCCTGGCAGTCATTGCAGATAAACAGCAAGACTGGGGCTCTGCTCTTTCCTAGCCTTGCAAACAGCAAAAGCAGTTTGTCTGCCTTGTGAGCGCCAAAATGCTAAAATGAAACGTTGCACTCTCTCTCCTCCAAGGAAGGTGCTAGGCAGGAATTGTCTTGCTGGTCCTCACTTGCCCTTGCAGTCATTGCAGATAAACAGCAAGACTGGGGCTCTGCTCTTTCCTAGCCTTGCAAACAGCCAAAGCAGTTTGTCTCCCTAGTGAGAGCCAAAATGCTAAAATGAAACGTTGCACTCTCTATCCTCCAAGGAAGGTGCTAGGCAGGAATTGTCTTCCTGGTCCTCACTTGCCCTGGCAGTCATTGCAGATAAACAGCAAGACTCGGGCTCTGCTCTTTCCTAGCCTTGCAAACAGACACTGTGCTTTTTCTCAATCTCGCACTCCAAAAAGCAAAATGAAACGTTGCACTCTCTCTCGTCCAAGGAAGGTGCTAGGCAGGAATTGTCTTGCTGGTCCTCACTTGCCCTGGCAGTCATTGCAGATAAACAGGAAGACTCGGGCTCTGCTCTTTCCTAGCCTTGCAAACAGCCAAAGCAGTTTGTCTCCCTCGTGAGCGCCAAAATGCTAAAATGAAACGTTGCACTCTCTCTCCTCCAAGGAAGGTGCTAGGCAGGAATTGTCTTGCTGGTCCTCACTTGCCCTGGCAGTCATTGCAGATAAACAGCAAGACTCAGTCTCTGCTCTTTCCTACCCTTGCAAACAGACACTGTTCTTTTTCTCAATCTCGCACTCCAAAAAGCAAAATGAAACGTTGCACTCTCTCTCCTCCAAGGAAGGTGCTAGGCAGGAATTGTCTTGCTGGTCCTCACTTGCCCTGGCAGTCATTGCAGATAAACAGCAAGACTGGGGCTCTGCTCTTTCCTAGCCTTGCAAACAGCAAAAGAAGTTCGTCTCCCTCGTGAGCGCCAAAATGCTAAAATGAAACGTTGCACTCTCTCTCCTCCAAGGAAGGTGCTAGGCAGGAATTGTCTTGCTGGTCCTCACTTGCCCTGGCAGTCATTGCAGATAAGCAGCAAGACTGGGGCTCTGCTCTTTCCTAGCCTTGCAAACAGCAAAAGAAGTTCGTCTCCCTCGTGAGCGCCAAAATGCTAAAATGAAACGATGCACTCTCTCTCCTCCAAGGAAGGTGCTAGGCAGGAATTGTCTTGCTGGTCCTCACTTGCCCTGGCAGTCATTGCAGATAAACAGCAAGACGCGGTCTCTGCTCTTTCCTACCCTTGCAAACAGACACAGTGCTTTTTCTCAAGCTCGCTCTCCAAAAAGCAAAATGAAACGTTGCACTCTCTCTCCTCCAAGGAAGGTGCTAGGCAGGAATTGTCTTGCTGGTCCTCACTTGCCCTGGCAGTCATTGCAGATAAACAGCAAGACTGGGGCTCTGCTCTTTCCTACCCTTGCAAACAGCCAAAGCAGTTTATCTCCCTCGTGAGCGCCAAAATGCTAAAATGAAACGTTGCACTCTCTCTCCTCCAAGGAAGGTGCTAGGCAGGAATTGTCTTGCTGGTCCTCACTTGCCCTGGCAGTCATTGCAGATAAGCAGCAAGACTGGGGCTCTGCTCTTTCCTAGCCTTGTAAACAGCAAAAGAAGTTCGTCTCCCTCGTGAGCGCCAAAATGCTAAAATGAAACGTTGCACTCTCTCTCCTCCAAGGAAGGTGCTAGGCAGGAATTGTCTTGCTGGTCCTCACTTGCCCTGGCAGTCATTGCAGATAAGCAGCAAGACTGGGGCTCTGCTCTTTCCTAGCCTTGCAAACAGCAAAAGAAGTTCGTCTCCCTCGTGAGCGCCAAAATGCTAAAATGAAACGATGCACTCTCTCTCCTCCAAGGAAGGTGCTAGGCAGGAATTGTCTTGCTGGTCCTCACTTGCCCTGGCAGTCATTGCAGATAAACAGCAAGACGCGGTCTCTGCTCTTTCCTACCCTTGCAAACAGACACAGTGCTTTTTCTCAAGCTCGCTCTCCAAAAAGCAAAATGAAACGTTGCACTCTCTCTCCTCCAAGGAAGGTGCTAGGCAGGAATTGTCTTGCTGGTCCTCACTTGCCCTGGCAGTCATTGCAGATAAACAGCAAGACTGGGGCTCTGCTCTTTCCTACCCTTGCAAACAGCCAAAGCAGTTTATCTCCCTTGTGAGCGCCAAAATGCTAAAATGAAACGTTGCACTCTCTCTCCTCCAAGGAAGGTGCTAGGCAGGAATTGTCTTGCTGGTCCTCACTTGCCCTGGCAGTCATTGCAGATAAGCAGCAAGACTGGGGCTCTGCTCTTTCCTAGCCTTGTAAACAGCAAAAGAAGTTCGTCTCCCTCGTGAGCGCCAAAATGCTAAAATGAAACGTTGCACTCTCTCTCCTCCAAGGAAGGTGCTAGGCAGGAATTGTCTTGCTGGTCCTCACTTGCCCTGGCAGTCATTGCAGATAAACAGCAAGACTCGGTCTCTGCTCTTTCCTACCCTTGCAAACAGACACTGTGCTTTTTCTCAATCTCGCTCTCCAAAATGCTAAAATGAAACGTTGCACCCTCTCTCCTCCAAGGAAGGTGCTAGGCAGGAATTGTCTTGCTGGTCCTCACTTGCCCTGGCAGTCATTGCAGATAAACAGCAAGACTGCGGCTCTGCTCTTTCCTAGCCTTGCAAACAGCAAAAGCAGTTTGTCTCCCTTGTGAGCGCCAAAATGCTAAAATGAAACGTTGCACTCTCTCTCCTCCAAGGAAGGTGCTAGGCAGGAATTGTCTTCCTGGTCCTCACTTGCCCTGGCAGTCATTGCAGATAAGCAGCAAGACTGGGGCTCTGCTCTTTCCTAGCCTTGCAAACAGCAAAAGAAGTTCGTCTTGCTTGTGACCGCCAAAATGCTAAAATGAAACGTTGCACTCTCTCTCCTCCAAGGAAGGTGCTAGGCAGGAATTGTCTTGCTGGTCCTCACTTGCCCTGGCAGTCATTGCAGATAAGCAGCAAGACTGGGGCTCTGCTCTTTCGTAGCCTAGCAAACAGCAACAGAAGTTCGTCTCCCTCGTGAGCGCCAAAATGCTAAAATGAAACGTTGCACTCTCTCTCCTCCAGGGAAGGTGCTAGGCAGGAATTGTCTTGCTAGTCCTCACTTGCCCTGGCAGTCATTGCAGATAAACAGCAAGACTGGGGCTCTGCTCTTTCCTAGCCTTGCAAACAGCAAATGAAGTTCGTCTCCCTCGTGAGTGCCAAAATGCTAAAATGAAACGTTGCACTCTCTCTCCTCCAAGGAAGGTGCTAGGCAGGAATTGTCTTGCTGGTCCTCACTTGCCCTGGCAGTCATTGCAGATAAGCAGCAAGACTCGGGCTCTGCTCTTTCCTAGCCTTGCAAACAGCAAAAGAAGTTCGTCTTGCTTGTGACCGCCAAAATGCTAAAATGAAACGTTGCACTCTCTCTCCTCCAAGGAAGGTGCTAGGCAGGAATTGTCTTGCTGGTCCTCACTTGCCCTGGCAGTCATTGCAGATAAACAGCAAGACTGGGGCTCTGCTCTTTCCTAGCCTTGCAAACAGCAAAAGAAGTTCGTCTCCCTCGTGAGCGCCAAAATGCTAAAATGAAACGATGCACTCTCTCTCCTCCAAGGAAGGTGCTAGAGAGAATTGTTTTGCTGGTCCTCACTTGCCCTGGCAGTCATTGCAGATAAACAGCAAGACTCGGGCTCTGCTCTTTCCTAGCCTTGCAAACAGCAAAAGAAGTTCGTCTCCCTTGTGAGCGCCAAAATGCTAAAATGAAACGTTGCACTCTCTCTCCTCCAAGGAAGGTGCTAGGCAGGAATTGTCTTGCTGGTCCTCACTTGCCCTGGCAGTCATTGCAGATAAACAGCAAGACGCGGTCTCTGCTCTTTCCTACCCTTGCAAACAGACACTGTGCTTTTTCTCAATCTCGCTCTCCAAAAAGCAAAATGAAACGTTGCACTCTCTCTCCTCCAAGGAAGGTGCTAGGCAGGAATTGTCTTGCTGGTCCTCACTTGCCCTGGCAGTCATTGCAGATAAACAGCAAGACTGGGGCTCTGCTCTTTCCTACCCTTGCAAACAGCCAAAGCAGTTTATCTCCCTTGTGAGCGCCAAAATGCTAAAATGAAACGTTGCACTCTCTCTCCTCCAAGGAAGGTGCTAGGCAGGAATTGTCTTGCTGGTCCTCACTTGCCCTGGCAGTCATTGCAGATAAGCAGCAAGACTGGGGCTCTGCTCTTTCCTAGCCTTGTAAACAGCAAAAGAAGTTCGTCTCCCTCGTGAGCGCCAAAATGCTAAAATGAAACGTTGCACTCTCTCTCCTCCAAGGAAGGTGCTAGGCAGGAATTGTCTTGCTGGTCCTCACTTGCCCTGGCAGTCATTGCAGATAAACAGCAAGACTCGGTCTCTGCTCTTTCCTACCCTTGCAAACAGACACTGTGCTTTTTCTCAATCTCGCTCTCCAAAATGCTAAAATGAAACGTTGCACCCTCTCTCCTCCAAGGAAGGTGCTAGGCAGGAATTGTCTTGCTGGTCCTCACTTGCCCTGGCAGTCATTGCAGATAAACAGCAAGACTGCGGCTCTGCTCTTTCCTAGCCTTGCAAACAGCAAAAGCAGTTTGTCTCCCTTGTGAGCGCCAAAATGCTAAAATGAAACGTTGCACTCTCTCTCCTCCAAGGAAGGTGCTAGGCAGGAATTGTCTTCCTGGTCCTCACTTGCCCTGGCAGTCATTGCAGATAAGCAGCAAGACTGGGGCTCTGCTCTTTCCTAGCCTTGCAAACAGCAAAAGAAGTTCGTCTTGCTTGTGACCGCCAAAATGCTAAAATGAAACGTTGCACTCTCTCTCCTCCAAGGAAGGTGCTAGGCAGGAATTGTCTTGCTGGTCCTCACTTGCCCTGGCAGTCATTGCAGATAAGCAGCAAGACTGGGGCTCTGCTCTTTCGTAGCCTAGCAAACAGCAACAGAAGTTCGTCTCCCTCGTGAGCGCCAAAATGCTAAAATGAAACGTTGCACTCTCTCTCCTCCAGGGAAGGTGCTAGGCAGGAATTGTCTTGCTAGTCCTCACTTGCCCTGGCAGTCATTGCAGATAAACAGCAAGACTGGGGCTCTGCTCTTTCCTAGCCTTGCAAACAGCAAATGAAGTTCGTCTCCCTCGTGAGTGCCAAAATGCTAAAATGAAACGTTGCACTCTCTCTCCTCCAAGGAAGGTGCTAGGCAGGAATTGTCTTGCTGGTCCTCACTTGCCCTGGCAGTCATTGCAGATAAGCAGCAAGACTCGGGCTCTGCTCTTTCCTAGCCTTGCAAACAGCAAAAGAAGTTCGTCTTGCTTGTGACCGCCAAAATGCTAAAATGAAACGTTGCACTCTCTCTCCTCCAAGGAAGGTGCTAGGCAGGAATTGTCTTGCTGGTCCTCACTTGCCCTGGCAGTCATTGCAGATAAACAGCAAGACTGGGGCTCTGCTCTTTCCTAGCCTTGCAAACAGCAAAAGAAGTTCGTCTCCCTCGTGAGCGCCAAAATGCTAAAATGAAACGATGCACTCTCTCTCCTCCAAGGAAGGTGCTAGAGAGAATTGTTTTGCTGGTCCTCACTTGCCCTGGCAGTCATTGCAGATAAACAGCAAGACTCGGGCTCTGCTCTTTCCTAGCCTTGCAAACAGCAAAAGAAGTTCGTCTCCCTCGTGAGCGCCAAAATGCTAAAATGAAACGATGCACTCTCTCTCCTCCAAGGAAGGTGCTAGGCAGGAATTGTCTTGCTGGTCCTCACTTGCCCTGGCAGTCATTGCAGATAAACAGCAAGACTCGGGCTCTGCTCTTTCCTAGCCTTGCAAACAGCAAAAGAAGTTCGTCTCCCTTGTGAGCGCCAAAATGCTAAAATGAAACGTTGCACTCTCTCTCCTCCAAGGAAGGTGCTAGGCAGGAATTGTCTTGCTGGTCCTCACTTGCCCTGGCAGTCATTGCAGATAAACAGCAAGACGCGGTCTCTGCTCTTTCCTACCCTTGCAAACAGACACTGTGCTTTTTCTCAATCTCGCTCTCCAAAAAGCAAAATGAAACGTTGCACTCTCTCTCCTCCAAGGAAGGTGCTAGGCAGGAATTGTCTTGCTGGTCCTCACTTGCCCTGGCAGTCATTGCAGATAAACAGCAAGACTGGGGCTCTGCTCTTTCCTACCCTTGCAAACAGCCAAAGAAGTTCGTCTCCCTCGTGAGCGCAAAAATGCTAAAATGAAACGTTGCACTCTCACTCCTCCAAGGAAGGTGCTAGGCAGGAATTGTCTTGCTGGTCCTCACTTGCCCTGGCAGTCATTGCAGATAAGCAGCAAGACTGGGGCTCTGCTCTTTCCTAGCCTTGCAAACAGCAAAAGAAGTTCATCCTGCTTGTGACCGCCAAAATGCTAAAATGAAACGTTGCACTCTCTCTCCTCCAAGGAAGGTGCTAGGCAGGAATTGTCTTGCTGGTCCTCACTTGCCCTGGCAGTCATTGCAGATAAGCAGCAAGACTGGGGCTCTGCTCTTTCGTAGCCTAGCAAACAGCAACAGAAGTTCGTCTCCCTCGTGAGCGCCAAAATGCTAAAATGAAACGTTGCACACTCTCTCCTCCAGGGAAGGTGCTAGGCAGGAATTGTCTTGCTAGTCCTCACTTGCCCTGGCAGTCATTGCAGATAAACAGCAAGACTGGGGCTCTGCTCTTTCCTAGCCTTGCAAACAGCAAATGAAGTTCGTCTCCCTCGTGAGTGCCAAAATGCTAAAATGAAACGTTGCACTCTCTCTCCTCCAAGGAAGGTGCTAGGCAGGAATTGTCTTGCTGGTCCTCACTTGCCCTGGCAGTCATTGCAGATAAGCAGCAAGACTCGGGCTCTGCTCTTTCCTAGCCTTGCAAACAGCAAAAGAAGTTCGTCTTGCTTGTGACCGCCAAAATGCTAAAATGAAACGTTGCACTCTCTCTCCTCCAAGGAAGGTGCTAGGCAGGAATTGTCTTGCTGGTCCTCACTTGCCCTGGCAGTCATTGCAGATAAACAGCAAGACTGGGGCTCTGCTCTTTCCTAGCCTTGCAAACAGCAAAAGAAGTTCATCTCCCTCGTGAGCGCCAAAATGCTAAAATGAAACGATGCACTCTCTCTCCTCCAAGGAAGGTGCTAGAGAGAATTGTTTTGCTGGTCCTCACTTGCCCTGGCAGTCATTGCAGATAAACAGCAAGACTCGGGCTCTGCTCTTTCCTAGCCTTGCAAACAGCAAAAGAAGTTCGTCTCCCTCGTGAGCGCCAAAATGCTAAAATGAAACGATGCACTCTCTCTCCTCCAAGGAAGGTGCTAGGCAGGAATTGTCTTACTGGTCCTCACTTGCCCTGGCAGTCATTGCAGATAAACAGCAAGACTCGGGCTCTGCTCTTTCCTAGCCTTGCAAACAGCAAAAGAAGTTCGTCTCCCTTGTGAGCGCCAAAATGCTAAAATGAAACGTTGCACTCTCTCTCCTCCAAGGAAGGTGCTAGGCAGGAATTGTCTTGCTGGTCCTCACTTGCCCTGGCAGTCATTGCAGATAAACAGCAAGACGCGGTCTCTGCTCTTTCCTACCCTTGCAAACAGACACTGTGCTTTTTCTCAATCTCGCTCTCCAAAAAGCAAAATGAAACGTTGCACTCTCTCTCCTCCAAGGAAGGTGCTAGGCAGGAATTGTCTTGCTGGTCCTCACTTGCCCTGGCAGTCATTGCAGATAAACAGCAAGACTGGGGCTCTGCTCTTTCCTACCCTTGCAAACAGCCAAAGAAGTTCGTCTCCCTCGTGAGCGCCAAAATGCTAAAATGAAACGTTGCACTCTCACTCCTCCAAGGAAGGTGCTAGGGAGGAATTGTCTTGCTGGTCCTCACTTGCCCTGGCAGTCATTGCAGATAAACAGCAAGACTGGGGCTCTGCTCTTTCCTAGCCTTGCAAACAGCAAAAGAAGTTCGTCTCCCTCGTGAGCGCCAAAATGCTAAAATGAAACGTTGCACTCTCTCTCCTCCAAGGAAGGTGCTAGGCAGGAATTGTCTTGCTGGTCCTCACTTCCCCTGGCAGTCATTGCAGATAAGCAGCAAGACTGGGGCTCTGCTCTTTCCTAGCCTTGCAAACAGCAAAAGAAGTTCGTCTCCCTCGTGAGCGCCAAAATGCTAAAATGAAACGATGCACTCTCTCTCCTCCAAGGAAGGTGCTAGGCAGGAATTGTCTTGCTGGTCCTCACTTGCCCTGGCAGTCATTGCAGATAAGCAGCAAGACTGGGGCTCTGCTCTTTCCTAGCCTTGCAAACAGCAAAAGAAGTTCGTCTCCCTCGTGAGCGCCAAAATGCTAAAATGAAACGATGCACTCTCTCTCCTCCAAGGAAGGTGCTAGGCAGGAATTGTCTTGCTGGTCCTCACTTGCCCTGGCAGTCATTGCAGATAAACAGCAAGACTCGGTCTCTGCTCTTTCCTAGCCTTGCAAACAGACACTGTGCTTTTTCTCAGTCTTGCTCTCCAAAAAGCAAAATGAAACGTTGCACTCTCTCTCCTCCAAGGAAGGTGCTAGGCAGGAATTGTCTTGCTGGTCCTCACTTGCCCTGGCAGTCATTGCAGATAAACAGCAAGACTCGGTCTCTGCTCTTTCCTACCCTTGCAAACAGACACTGTGCTTTTTCTCAATCTCGCTCTCCAAAAAGCAAAATGAAACGTTGCACTCTCTCTCCTCCAAGGAAGGTGCTAGGCAGGAATTGTCTTACTGGTCCTCACTTGCCCTGGCAGTCATTGCAGATAAACAGCAAGACTGGGGCTCTGCTCTTTCCTACCCTTGCAAACAGCCAAAGAAGTTCGTCTCCCTCGTGAGCGCCAAAATGCTAAAATGAAACGTTGCACTCTCACTCCTCCAAGGAAGGTGCTAGGCAGGAATTGTCTTGCTGGTCCTCACTTGCCCTGGCAGTCATTGCAGATAAACAGCAAGACTGGGGCTCTGCTCTTTCCTAGCCTTGCAAACAGCAAAAGAAGTTCGTCTCCCTCGTGAGCGCCAAAATGCTAAAATGAAACGTTGCACTCTCTCTCCTCCAAGGAAGGTGCTAGGCAGGAATTGTCTTGCTGGTCCTCACTTCCCCTGGCAGTCATTGCAGATAAGCAGCAAGACTGGGGCTCTGCTCTTTCCTAGCCTTGCAAACAGCAAAAGAAGTTCGTCTCCCTCGTGAGCGCCAAAATGCTAAAATGAAACGATGCACTCTCTCTCCTCCAAGGAAGGTGCTAGGCAGGAATTGTCTTGCTGGTCCTCACTTGCCCTGGCAGTCATTGCAGATAAGCAGCAAGACTGGGGCTCTGCTCTTTCCTAGCCTTGCAAACAGCAAAAGAAGTTCGTCTCCCTCGTGAGCGCCAAAATGCTAAAATGAAACGATGCACTCTCTCTCCTCCAAGGAAGGTGCTAGGCAGGAATTGTCTTGCTGGTCCTCACTTGCCCTGGCAGTCATTGCAGATAAACAGCAAGACTCGGTCTCTGCTCTTTCCTAGCCTTGCAAACAGACACTGTGCTTTTTCTCAGTCTTGCTCTCCAAAAAGCAAAATGAAACGTTGCACTCTCTCTCCTCCAAGGAAGGTGCTAGGCAGGAATTGTCTTGCTGGTCCTCACTTGCCCTGGCAGTCATTGCAGATAAACAGAAAGACGCGGTCTCTGCTCTTTCCTACCCTTGCAAACAGACACTGTGCTTTTTCTCAATCTCGCTCTCCAAAAAGCAAAATGAAACGTTGCACTCTCTCTCCTCCAAGGAAGGTGCTAGGCAGGAATTGTCTTACTGGTCCTCACTTGCCCTGGCAGTCATTGCAGATAAACAGCAAGACTGGGGCTCTGCTCTTTCCTAGCCTTGAAAACAGCAAAAGCAGTTTGTCTCCCTCGTGAGCGCCAAAATGCTAAAATGAAACGTTGCACTCTCTCTCCTCCAAGGAAGGTGCTAGGCAGGAATTGTCTTGCTGGTCGTCACTTGCCCTGGCAGTCATTGCAGATAAACAGCAAGTCTGGGGCTCTGCTCTTTCCTAGCCTAGCAAACAGCAACAGAAGTTCGTCTCTCTCGTGAGCGCCAAAATGCTAAAATGAAACGTTGCACTCTCTCTCCTCCAAGGAAGGTGCTAGGCAGGAATTGTCTTGCTGGTCCTCACTTGCCGTGGCAGTCATTGCAGATAAACAGCAAGACTGGGGCTCGGCTCTTTCCTAGCCTTGAAAACAGCAAAAGCAGTTTGTCTCCCTCGTGAGAGCCTAAATGCTAAAATGAAACGTTGCTCTCTCTCTCCTCCAAGGAAGGCGCTAGGCAGGAATTGTCTTGCTGGTCCTCACTTGCCCTGGCAGTCATTGCAGATAAACAGGAAGACTCGGTCTCTGCTCTTTCCTACCCTTGCAAACAGACACTGTGCTTTTTCTCAGTCTCGCTCTGCAAAAAGCAAAATGAAACGTTGCACTCTCTCTCCTCCAAGAAAGGTGCTAGGCAGGAATTGTCTTGCTGGTCCTCACTTGCCCTGGCAGTCATTGCAGATAAGCAGCAAGACTGGGGCTCTGCTCTTTCCTAGCCTTGCAAACAGCAAACGAAGTTCGTCTCGCTTGTGACCGCCAAAATGCTAAAATGAAACGTTGCACTCTCTCTCCTCCAAGGAAGGTGCTAGGCAGGAATTGTCTTGCTGGTCCTCACTTGCCCTGGCAGTCATTGCAGATAAACAGCAAGACTGCGGCTCTTCTCTTTCCTAGCCTTGCAAACAGCAAAAGAAGTTCGTCTCCCTCGTGAGCGCCAAAATGCTAAAATGAAACGATGCACTCTCTGTCCTCCAAGGAAGGTGCTAGAGAGAATTGTCTTGCTGGTCCTCACTTGCCCTGGCAGTCATTGCAGATAAGCAGCAAGACTGGGGCTCTGCTCTTTCCTAGCCTTGCAAACAGCAAAAGAAGTTCGTCTCCCCCGTGAGCGCCAAAATGCTAAAATGAAACGTTGCACTCTCTCTCCTCCAAGGAAGGTGCTAGGCAGGAATTGTCTTGCTGGTCCTCACTTGCCCTGGCAGTCATTGCAGATAAACAGCAAGACTCGGTCTCTGCTCTTTCCTACCCTTGCAAACAGACACTGTGCTTTTTCTCAGTCTCGCTCTCCAAAAAGCAAAATGAAACGTTGCACTCTCTCTCCTCCAAGGAAGGTGCTAGGCAGGAATTGTCTTGCTGGTCCTCACTTGCCCTGGCAGTCATTGCAGATAAACAGCAAGACTCGGTCTCTGCTCTTTCCTACCCTTGCAAACAGACACTGTGCTTTTTCTCAACCTCGCTCTCCAAAAAGCAAAATGAAACGTTGCACTCTCTCTCCTCCAAGGAAGGTGCTAGGCAGGAATTGTCTTGCTGGTCCTCACTTGCCCTGGCAGTCATTGCAGATAAACAGCAAGACTGGGGCTCTGCTCTTTCTTAGCCTTGAAAACAGCAAAAGCAGTTTGTCTCCCTCGTGAGCGCCAAAATGCTAAAATGAAACGTTGCACTCTCCTCCAAGGAAGGTGCTAGGCAGGAATTGTCTTGCTGGTCCTCACTTGCCCTGGCAGTCATTGCAGATAAACAGCAAGACTCAGTCTCTGCTCTTTCCTACCCTTGCAAACAGACACTGTGCTTTTTCTCAATCTCGCTCTCCAAAAAGCAAAATGAAACGTTGCACTCTCTCTCCTCCAAGGAAGGTGCTAGGCAGGAATTGTCTTGCTGGTCCTCACTTGCCCTGGCAGTCATTGCAGATAAACAGCAAGACTGGGGCTCTGCTCTTTCCTACCCTTGCAAACAGCCAAAGAAGTTCGTCTCCCTCGTGAGCGCAAAAATGCTAAAATGAAACGTTGCACTCTCACTCCTCCAAGGAAGGTGCTAGGCAGGAATTGTCTTGCTGGTCCTCACTTGCCCTGGCAGTCATTGCAGATAAACAGCAAGACTGGGGCTCTGCTCTTTCCTAGCCTTGCAAACAGCAAAAGAAGTTCGTCTCCCTCGTGAGCGCCAAAATGCTAAAATGAAACGTTGCACTCTCTCTCCTCCAAGGAAGGTGCTAGGCAGGAATTGTCTTGCTGGTCCTCACTTGCCCTGGCAGTCATTGCAGATAAGCAGCAAGACTGGGGCTCTGCTCTTTCCTAGCCTTGCAAACAGCAAAAGAAGTTCATCCTGCTTGTGACCGCCAAAATGCTAAAATGAAACGTTGCACTCTCTCTCCTCCAAGGAAGGTGCTAGGCAGGAATTGTCTTGCTGGTCCTCACTTGCCCTGGCAGTCATTGCAGATAAGCAGCAAGACTGGGGCTCTGCTCTTTCGTAGCCTAGCAAACAGCAACAGAAGTTCGTCTCCCTCGTGAGCGCCAAAATGCTAAAATGAAACGTTGCACACTCTCTCCTCCAGGGAAGGTGCTAGGCAGGAATTGTCTTGCTAGTCCTCACTTGCCCTGGCAGTCATTGCAGATAAACAGCAAGACTGGGGCTCTGCTCTTTCCTAGCCTTGCAAACAGCAAATGAAGTTCGTCTCCCTCGTGAGTGCCAAAATGCTAAAATGAAACGTTGCACTCTCTCTCCTCCAAGGAAGGTGCTAGGCAGGAATTGTCTTGCTGGTCCTCACTTGCCCTGGCAGTCATTGCAGATAAGCAGCAAGACTCGGGCTCTGCTCTTTCCTAGCCTTGCAAACAGCAAAAGAAGTTCGTCTTGCTTGTGACCGCCAAAATGCTAAAATGAAACGTTGCACTCTCTCTCCTCCAAGGAAGGTGCTAGGCAGGAATTGTCTTGCTGGTCCTCACTTGCCCTGGCAGTCATTGCAGATAAACAGCAAGACTGGGGCTCTGCTCTTTCCTAGCCTTGCAAACAGCAAAAGAAGTTCGTCTCCCTCGTGAGCGCCAAAATGCTAAAATGAAACGATGCACTCTCTCTCCTCCAAGGAAGGTGCTAGAGAGAATTGTTTTGCTGGTCCTCACTTGCCCTGGCAGTCATTGCAGATAAACAGCAAGACTCGGGCTCTGCTCTTTCCTAGCCTTGCAAACAGCAAAAGAAGTTCGTCTCCCTCGTGAGCGCCAAAATGCTAAAATGAAACGATGCACTCTCTCTCCTCCAAGGAAGGTGCTAGGCAGGAATTGTCTTGCTGGTCCTCACTTGCCCTGGCAGTCATTGCAGATAAACAGCAAGACTCGGGCTCTGCTCTTTCCTAGCCTTGCAAACAGCAAAAGAAGTTCGTCTCCCTTGTGAGCGCCAAAATGCTAAAATGAAACGTTGCACTCTCTCTCCTCCAAGGAAGGTGCTAGGCAGGAATTGTCTTGCTGGTCCTCACTTGCCCTGGCAGTCATTGCAGATAAACAGCAAGACGCGGTCTCTGCTCTTTCCTACCCTTGCAAACAGACACTGTGCTTTTTCTCAATCTCGCTCTCCAAAAAGCAAAATGAAACGTTGCACTCTCTCTCCTCCAAGGAAGGTGCTAGGCAGGAATTGTCTTGCTGGTCCTCACTTGCCCTGGCAGTCATTGCAGATAAACAGCAAGACTGGGGCTCTGCTCTTTCCTACCCTTGCAAACAGCCAAAGAAGTTCGTCTCCCTCGTGAGCGCCAAAATGCTAAAATGAAACGTTGCACTCTCACTCCTCCAAGGAAGGTGCTAGGCAGGAATTGTCTTGCTGGTCCTCACTTGCCCTGGCAGTCATTGCAGATAAACAGCAAGACTGGGGCTCTGCTCTTTCCTAGCCTTGCAAACAGCAAAAGAAGTTCGTCTCCCTCGTGAGCGCCAAAATGCTAAAATGAAACGTTGCACTCTCTCTCCTCCAAGGAAGGTGCTAGGCAGGAATTGTCTTGCTGGTCCTCACTTGCCCTGGCAGTCATTGCAGATAAGCAGCAAGACTGGGGCTCTGCTCTTTCCTAGCCTTGCAAACAGCAAAAGAAGTTCGTCTCCCTCGTGAGCGCCAAAATGCTAAAATGAAACGTTGCACTCTCTCTCCTCCAAGGAAGGTGCTAGAGAGAATTGTTTTGCTGGTCCTCACTTGCCCTGGCAGTCATTGCAGATAAACAGCAAGACTCGGGCTCTGCTCTTTCCTAGCCTTGCAAACAGCAAAAGAAGTTCGTCTCCCTCGTGAGCGCCAAAATGCTAAAATGAAACGATGCACTCTCTCTCCTCCAAGGAAGGTGCTAGAGAGAATTGTCTTGCTGGTCCTCACTTGCCCTGGCAGTCATTGCAGATAAGCAGCAAGACTGGGGCTCTGCTCTTTCCTAGCCTTGCAAACAGCAAAAGAAGTTCGTCTCCCCCGTGAGCGCCAAAATGCTAAAATGAAACGTTGCACTCTCTCTCCTCCAAGGAAGGTGCTAGGCAGGAATTGTCTTGCTGGTCCTCACTTGCCCTGGCAGTCATTGCAGATAAACAGCAAGACTCGGTCTCTGCTCTTTCCTACCCTTGCAAACAGACACTGTGCTTTTTCTCAGTCTCGCTCTCCAAAAAGCAAAATGAAACGTTGCACTCTCTCTCCTCCAAGGAAGGTGCTAGGCAGGAATTGTCTTGCTGGTCCTCACTTGCCCTGGCAGTCATTGCAGATAAACAGCAAGACTCGGTCTCTGCTCTTTCCTACCCTTGCAAACAGACACTGTGCTTTTTCTCAATCTCGCTCTCCAAAAAGCAAAATGAAACGTTGCACTCTCTCTCCTCCAAGGAAGGTGCTAGGCAGGAATTGTCTTGCTGGTCCTCACTTGCCCTGGCAGTCATTGCAGATAAACAGCAAGACTGGGGCTCTGCTCTTTCTTAGCCTTGAAAACAGCAAAAGCAGTTTGTCTCCCTCGTGAGCGCCAAAATGCTAAAATGAAACGTTGCACTCTCCTCCAAGGAAGGTGCTAGGCAGGAATTGTCTTGCTGGTCCTCACTTGCCCTGGCAGTCATTGCAGATAAACAGCAAGACTCAGTCTCTGCTCTTTCCTACCCTTGCAAACAGACACTGTGCTTTTTCTCAATCTCGCTCTCCAAAAAGCAAAATGAAACGTTGCACTCTCTCTCCTCCAAGGAAGGTGCTAGGCAGGAATTGTCTTGCTGGTCCTCACTTGCCCTGGCAGTCATTGCAGATAAACAGCAAGACTGGGGCTCTGCTCTTTCCTACCCTTGCAAACAGCCAAAGAAGTTCGTCTCCCTCGTGAGCGCAAAAATGCTAAAATGAAACGTTGCACTCTCACTCCTCCAAGGAAGGTGCTAGGCAGGAATTGTCTTGCTGGTCCTCACTTGCCCTGGCAGTCATTGCAGATAAACAGCAAGACTGGGGCTCTGCTCTTTCCTAGCCTTGCAAACAGCAAAAGAAGTTCGTCTCCCTCGTGAGCGCCAAAATGCTAAAATGAAACGTTGCACTCTCTCTCCTCCAAGGAAGGTGCTAGGCAGGAATTGTCTTGCTGGTCCTCACTTGCCCTGGCAGTCATTGCAGATAAGCAGCAAGACTGGGGCTCTGCTCTTTCCTAGCCTTGCAAACAGCAAAAGAAGTTCATCCTGCTTGTGACCGCCAAAATGCTAAAATGAAACGTTGCACTCTCTCTCCTCCAAGGAAGGTGCTAGGCAGGAATTGTCTTGCTGGTCCTCACTTGCCCTGGCAGTCATTGCAGATAAGCAGCAAGACTGGGGCTCTGCTCTTTCGTAGCCTAGCAAACAGCAACAGAAGTTCGTCTCCCTCGTGAGCGCCAAAATGCTAAAATGAAACGTTGCACACTCTCTCCTCCAGGGAAGGTGCTAGGCAGGAATTGTCTTGCTAGTCCTCACTTGCCCTGGCAGTCATTGCAGATAAACAGCAAGACTGGGGCTCTGCTCTTTCCTAGCCTTGCAAACAGCAAATGAAGTTCGTCTCCCTCGTGAGTGCCAAAATGCTAAAATGAAACGTTGCACTCTCTCTCCTCCAAGGAAGGTGCTAGGCAGGAATTGTCTTGCTGGTCCTCACTTGCCCTGGCAGTCATTGCAGATAAGCAGCAAGACTCGGGCTCTGCTCTTTCCTAGCCTTGCAAACAGCAAAAGAAGTTCGTCTTGCTTGTGACCGCCAAAATGCTAAAATGAAACGTTGCACTCTCTCTCCTCCAAGGAAGGTGCTAGGCAGGAATTGTCTTGCTGGTCCTCACTTGCCCTGGCAGTCATTGCAGATAAACAGCAAGACTGGGGCTCTGCTCTTTCCTAGCCTTGCAAACAGCAAAAGAAGTTCGTCTCCCTCGTGAGCGCCAAAATGCTAAAATGAAACGATGCACTCTCTCTCCTCCAAGGAAGGTGCTAGAGAGAATTGTTTTGCTGGTCCTCACTTGCCCTGGCAGTCATTGCAGATAAACAGCAAGACTCGGGCTCTGCTCTTTCCTAGCCTTGCAAACAGCAAAAGAAGTTCGTCTCCCTCGTGAGCGCCAAAATGCTAAAATGAAACGATGCACTCTCTCTCCTCCAAGGAAGGTGCTAGGCAGGAATTGTCTTGCTGGTCCTCACTTGCCCTGGCAGTCATTGCAGATAAACAGCAAGACTCGGGCTCTGCTCTTTCCTAGCCTTGCAAACAGCAAAAGAAGTTCGTCTCCCTTGTGAGCGCCAAAATGCTAAAATGAATCGTTGCACTCTCTCTCCTCCAAGGAAGGTGCTAGGCAGGAATTGTCTTGCTGGTCCTCACTTGCCCTGGCAGTCATTGCAGATAAACAGCAAGACGCGGTCTCTGCTCTTTCCTACCCTTGCAAACAGACACTGTGCTTTTTCTCAATCTCGCTCTCCAAAAAGCAAAATGAAACGTTGCACTCTCTCTCCTCCAAGGAAGGTGCTAGGCAGGAATTGTCTTGCTGGTCCTCACTTGCCCTGGCAGTCATTGCAGATAAACAGCAAGACTGGGGCTCTGCTCTTTCCTACCCTTGCAAACAGCCAAAGAAGTTCGTCTCCCTCGTGAGCGCCAAAATGCTAAAATGAAACGTTGCACTCTCCTCCAAGGAAGGTGCTAGGCAGGAATTGTCTTGCTGGTCCTCACTTGCCCTGGCAGTCATTGCAGATAAACAGCAAGACTCAGTCTCTGCTCTTTCCTACCCTTGCAAACAGACACTGTGCTTTTTCTCAATCTCGCTCTCCAAAAAGCAAAATGAAACGTTGCACTCTCTCTCCTCCAAGGAAGGTGCTAGGCAGGAATTGTCTTGCTGGTCCTCACTTGCCCTGGCAGTCATTGCAGATAAACAGCAAGACTGGGGCTCTGCTCTTTCTTAGCCTTGAAAACAGCAAAAGCAGTTTGTCTCCCTCGTGAGCGCCAAAATGCTAAAATGAAACGTTGCACTCTCCTCCAAGGAAGGTGCTAGGCAGGAATTGTCTTGCTGGTCCTCACTTGCCCTGGCAGTCATTGCAGATAAACAGCAAGACTCAGTCTCTGCTCTTTCCTACCCTTGCAAACAGACACTGTGCTTTTTCTCAATCTCGCTCTCCAAAAAGCAAAATGAAACGTTGCACTCTCTCTCCTCCAAGGAAGGTGCTAGGCAGGAATTGTCTTGCTGGTCCTCACTTGCCCTGGCAGTCATTGCAGATAAACAGCAAGACTGGGGCTCTGCTCTTTCCTACCCTTGCAAACAGCCAAAGAAGTTCGTCTCCCTCGTGAGCGCAAAAATGCTAAAATGAAACGTTGCACTCTCACTCCTCCAAGGAAGGTGCTAGGCAGGAATTGTCTTGCTGGTCCTCACTTGCCCTGGCAGTCATTGCAGATAAACAGCAAGACTGGGGCTCTGCTCTTTCCTAGCCTTGCAAACAGCAAAAGAAGTTCGTCTCCCTCGTGAGCGCCAAAATGCTAAAATGAAACGTTGCACTCTCTCTCCTCCAAGGAAGGTGCTAGGCAGGAATTGTCTTGCTGGTCCTCACTTGCCCTGGCAGTCATTGCAGATAAGCAGCAAGACTGGGGCTCTGCTCTTTCCTAGCCTTGCAAACAGCAAAAGAAGTTCATCCTGCTTGTGACCGCCAAAATGCTAAAATGAAACGTTGCACTCTCTCTCCTCCAAGGAAGGTGCTAGGCAGGAATTGTCTTGCTGGTCCTCACTTGCCCTGGCAGTCATTGCAGATAAGCAGCAAGACTGGGGCTCTGCTCTTTCGTAGCCTAGCAAACAGCAACAGAAGTTCGTCTCCCTCGTGAGCGCCAAAATGCTAAAATGAAACGTTGCACACTCTCTCCTCCAGGGAAGGTGCTAGGCAGGAATTGTCTTGCTAGTCCTCACTTGCCCTGGCAGTCATTGCAGATAAACAGCAAGACTGGGGCTCTGCTCTTTCCTAGCCTTGCAAACAGCAAATGAAGTTCGTCTCCCTCGTGAGTGCCAAAATGCTAAAATGAAACGTTGCACTCTCTCTCCTCCAAGGAAGGTGCTAGGCAGGAATTGTCTTGCTGGTCCTCACTTGCCCTGGCAGTCATTGCAGATAAACAGCAAGACTCGGGCTCTGCTCTTTCCTAGCCTTGCAAACAGCAAAAGAAGTTCGTCTTGCTTGTGACCGCCAAAATGCTAAAATGAAACGTTGCACTCTCTCTCCTCCAAGGAAGGTGCTAGGCAGGAATTGTCTTGCTGGTCCTCACTTGCCCTGGCAGTCATTGCAGATAAACAGCAAGACTGGGGCTCTGCTCTTTCCTAGCCTTGCAAACAGCAAAAGAAGTTCGTCTCCCTCGTGAGCGCCAAAATGCTAAAATGAAACGATGCACTCTCTCTCCTCCAAGGAAGGTGCTAGAGAGAATTGTTTTGCTGGTCCTCACTTGCCCTGGCAGTCATTGCAGATAAACAGCAAGACTCGGGCTCTGCTCTTTCCTAGCCTTGCAAACAGCAAAAGAAGTTCGTCTCCCTCGTGAGCGCCAAAATGCTAAAATGAAACGATGCACTCTCTCTCCTCCAAGGAAGGTGCTAGGCAGGAATTGTCTTGCTGGTCCTCACTTGCCCTGGCAGTCATTGCAGATAAACAGCAAGACTCGGGCTCTGCTCTTTCCTAGCCTTGCAAACAGCAAAAGAAGTTCGTCTCCCTTGTGAGCGCCAAAATGCTAAAATGAAACGTTGCACTCTCTCTCCTCCAAGGAAGGTGCTAGGCAGGAATTGTCTTGCTGGTCCTCACTTGCCCTGGCAGTCATTGCAGATAAACAGCAAGACGCGGTCTCTGCTCTTTCCTACCCTTGCAAACAGACACTGTGCTTTTTCTCAATCTCGCTCTCCAAAAAGCAAAATGAAACGTTGCACTCTCTCTCCTCCAAGGAAGGTGCTAGGCAGGAATTGTCTTGCTGGTCCTCACTTGCCCTGGCAGTCATTGCAGATAAACAGCAAGACTGGGGCTCTGCTCTTTCCTACCCTTGCAAACAGCCAAAGAAGTTCGTCTCCCTCGTGAGCGCCAAAATGCTAAAATGAAACGTTGCACTCTCACTCCTCCAAGGAAGGTGCTAGGCAGGAATTGTCTTGCTGGTCCTCACTTGCCCTGGCAGTCATTGCAGATAAACAGCAAGACTGGGGCTCTGCTCTTTCCTAGCCTTGCAAACAGCAAAAGAAGTTCGTCTCCCTCGTGAGCGCCAAAATGCTAAAATGAAACGTTGCACTCTCTCTCCTCCAAGGAAGGTGCTAGGCAGGAATTGTCTTGCTGGTCCTCACTTGCCCTGGCAGTCATTGCAGATAAGCAGCAAGACTGGGGCTCTGCTCTTTCCTAGCCTTGCAAACAGCAAAAGAAGTTCGTCTCCCTCGTGAGCGCCAAAATGCTAAAATGAAACGTTGCACTCTCTCTCCTCCAAGGAAGGTGCTAGGCAGGAATTGTCTTGCTGGTCCTCACTTGCCCTGGCAGTCATTGCAGATAAGCAGCAAGACTGGGGCTCTGCTCTTTCCTAGCCTTGCAAACAGCAAAAGAAGTTCGTCTCCCTCGTGAGCGCCAAAATGCTAAAATGAAACGATGCACTCTCTCTCCTCCAAGGAAGGTGCTAGGCAGGAATTGTCTTGCTGGTCCTCACTTGCCCTGGCAGTCATTGCAGATAAACAGCAAGACTCGGGCTCTGCTCTTTCCTAGCCTTGCAAACAGCAAAAGAAGTTCGTCTCCCTTGTGAGCGCCAAAATGCTAAAATGAAACGTTGCACTCTCTCTCCTCCAAGGAAGGTGCTAGGCAGGAATTGTCTTGCTGGTCCTCACTTGCCCTGGCAGTCATTGCAGATAAACAGCAAGACGCGGTCTCTGCTCTTTCCTACCCTTGCAAACAGACACTGTGCTTTTTCTCAATCTCGATCTCCAAAAAGCAAAATGAAACGTTGCACTCTCTCTCCTCCAAGGAAGGTGCTAGGCAGGAATTGTCTTGCTGGTCCTCACTTGCCCTGGCAGTCATTGCAGATAAGCAGCAAGACTGGGGCTCTGCTCTTTCCTAGCCTTGCAAACAGCAAAAGAAGTTCGTATCCCTCGTGAGCGCCAAAATGCTAAAATGAAACGTTGCACTCTCTCTCCTCCAAGGAAGGTGCTAGGCAGGAATTGTCTTGCTGGTCCTCACTTGCCCTGGCAGTCATTGCAGATAAGCAGCAAGACTGGGGCTCTGCTCTTTCCTAGCCTTGCAAACAGCAAAAGAAGTTCGTCTCCCCCGTGAGCGCCAAAATGCTAAAATGAAACGTTGCACTCTCTCTCCTCCAAGGAAGGTGCTAGGCAGGAATTGTCTTGCTGGTCCTCACTTGCCCTGGCAGTCATTGCAGATAAACAGCAAGACTCGGTCTCTGCTCTTTCCTACCCTTGCAAACAGACACTGTGCTTTTTCTCAGTCTTGCTCTCCAAAAAGCAAAATGAAACGTTGCACTCTCTCTCCTCCAAGGAAGGTGCTAGGCAGGAATTGTCTTGCTGGTCCTCACTTGCCCTGGCAGTCATTGCAGATAAACAGCAAGACTCAGTCTCTGCTCTTTCCTACCCTTGCAAACAGACACTGTGCTTTTTCTCAATCTCGCTCTCCAAAAAGCAAAATGAAACGTTGCACTCTCTCTCCTCCAAGGAAGGTGCTAGGCAGGAATTGTCTTGCTGGTCCTCACTTGCCCTGGCAGTCATTGCAGATAAACAGCAAGACTGGGGCTCTGCTCTTTCTTAGCCTTGAAAACAGCAAAAGCAGTTTGTCTCCCTCGTGAGCGCCAAAATGCTAAAATGAAACGTTGCACTCTCCTCCAAGGAAGGTGCTAGGCAGGAATTGTCTTGCTGGTCCTCACTTGCCCTGGCAGTCATTGCAGATAAACAGCAAGACTCAGTCTCTGCTCTTTCCTACCCTTGCAAACAGACACTGTGCTTTTTCTCAATCTCGCTCTCCAAAAAGCAAAATGAAACGTTGCACTCTCTCTCCTCCAAGGAAGGTGCTAGGCAGGAATTGTCTTGCTGGTCCTCACTTGCCCTGGCAGTCATTGCAGATAAACAGCAAGACTGGGGCTCTGCTCTTTCCTACCCTTGCAAACAGCCAAAGAAGTTCGTCTCCCTCGTGAGCGCAAAAATGCTAAAATGAAACGTTGCACTCTCACTCCTCCAAGGAAGGTGCTAGGCAGGAATTGTCTTGCTGGTCCTCACTTGCCCTGGCAGTCATTGCAGATAAACAGCAAGACTGGGGCTCTGCTCTTTCCTAGCCTTGCAAACAGCAAAAGAAGTTCGTCTCCCTCGTGAGCGCCAAAATGCTAAAATGAAACGTTGCACTCTCTCTCCTCCAAGGAAGGTGCTAGGCAGGAATTGTCTTGCTGGTCCTCACTTGCCCTGGCAGTCATTGCAGATAAGCAGCAAGACTGGGGCTCTGCTCTTTCCTAGCCTTGCAAACAGCAAAAGAAGTTCATCCTGCTTGTGACCGCCAAAATGCTAAAATGAAACGTTGCACTCTCTCTCCTCCAAGGAAGGTGCTAGGCAGGAATTGTCTTGCTGGTCCTCACTTGCCCTGGCAGTCATTGCAGATAAACAGCAAGACTGGGGCTCTGCTCTTTCCTAGCCTTGCAAACAGCAAAAGAAGTTCGTCTCCCTCGTGAGCGCCAAAATGCTAAAATGAAACGATGCACTCTCTCTCCTCCAAGGAAGGTGCTAGAGAGAATTGTTTTGCTGGTCCTCACTTGCCCTGGCAGTCATTGCAGATAAACAGCAAGACTCGGGCTCTGCTCTTTCCTAGCCTTGCAAACAGCAAAAGAAGTTCGTCTCCCTCGTGAGCGCCAAAATGCTAAAATGAAACGATGCACTCTCTCTCCTCCAAGGAAGGTGCTAGGCAGGAATTGTCTTGCTGGTCCTCACTTGCCCTGGCAGTCATTGCAGATAAACAGCAAGACTCGGGCTCTGCTCTTTCCTAGCCTTGCAAACAGCAAAAGAAGTTCGTCTCCCTTGTGAGCGCCAAAATGCTAAAATGAAACGTTGCACTCTCTCTCCTCCAAGGAAGGTGCTAGGCAGGAATTGTCTTGCTGGTCCTCACTTGCCCTGGCAGTCATTGCAGATAAACAGCAAGACGCGGTCTCTGCTCTTTCCTACCCTTGCAAACAGACACTGTGCTTTTTCTCAATCTCGCTCTCCAAAAAGCAAAATGAAACGTTGCACTCTCTCTCCTCCAAGGAAGGTGCTAGGCAGGAATTGTCTTGCTGGTCCTCACTTGCCCTGGCAGTCATTGCAGATAAACAGCAAGACTGGGGCTCTGCTCTTTCCTACCCTTGCAAACAGCCAAAGAAGTTCGTCTCCCTCGTGAGCGCCAAAATGCTAAAATGAAACGTTGCACTCTCACTCCTCCAAGGAAGGTGCTAGGCAGGAATTGTCTTGCTGGTCCTCACTTGCCCTGGCAGTCATTGCAGATAAACAGCAAGACTGGGGCTCTGCTCTTTCCTAGCCTTGCAAACAGCAAAAGAAGTTCGTCTCCCTCGTGAGCGCCAAAATGCTAAAATGAAACGTTGCACTCTCTCTCCTCCAAGGAAGGTGCTAGGCAGGAATTGTCTTGCTGGTCCTCACTTGCCCTGGCAGTCATTGCAGATAAGCAGCAAGACTGGGGCTCTGCTCTTTCCTAGCCTTGCAAACAGCAAAAGAAGTTCGTCTCCCTCGTGAGCGCCAAAATGCTAAAATGAAACGTTGCACTCTCTCTCCTCCAAGGAAGGTGCTAGGCAGGAATTGTCTTGCTGGTCCTCACTTGCCCTGGCAGTCATTGCAGATAAGCAGCAAGACTGGGGCTCTGCTCTTTCCTAGCCTTGCAAACAGCAAAAGAAGTTCGTCTCCCTCGTGAGCGCCAAAATGCTAAAATGAAACGATGCACTCTCTCTCCTCCAAGGAAGGTGCTAGGCAGGAATTGTCTTGCTGGTCCTCACTTGCCCTGGCAGTCATTGCAGATAAACAGCAAGACTCGGGCTCTGCTCTTTCCTAGCCTTGCAAACAGCAAAAGAAGTTCGTCTCCCTTGTGAGCGCCAAAATGCTAAAATGAAACGTTGCACTCTCTCTCCTCCAAGGAAGGTGCTAGGCAGGAATTGTCTTGCTGGTCCTCACTTGCCCTGGCAGTCATTGCAGATAAACAGCAAGACGCGGTCTCTGCTCTTTCCTACCCTTGCAAACAGACACTGTGCTTTTTCTCAATCTCGATCTCCAAAAAGCAAAATGAAACGTTGCACTCTCTCTCCTCCAAGGAAGGTGCTAGGCAGGAATTGTCTTGCTGGTCCTCACTTGCCCTGGCAGTCATTGCAGATAAGCAGCAAGACTGGGGCTCTGCTCTTTCCTAGCCTTGCAAACAGCAAAAGAAGTTCGTATCCCTCGTGAGCGCCAAAATGCTAAAATGAAACGTTGCACTCTCTCTCCTCCAAGGAAGGTGCTAGGCAGGAATTGTCTTGCTGGTCCTCACTTGCCCTGGCAGTCATTGCAGATAAGCAGCAAGACTGGGGCTCTGCTCTTTCCTAGCCTTGCAAACAGCAAAAGAAGTTCGTCTCCCCCGTGAGCGCCAAAATGCTAAAATGAAACGTTGCACTCTCTCTCCTCCAAGGAAGGTGCTAGGCAGGAATTGTCTTGCTGGTCCTCACTTGCCCTGGCAGTCATTGCAGATAAACAGCAAGACTCGGTCTCTGCTCTTTCCTACCCTTGCAAACAGACACTGTGCTTTTTCTCAGTCTTGCTCTCCAAAAAGCAAAATGAAACGTTGCACTCTCTCTCCTCCAAGGAAGGTGCTAGGCAGGAATTGTCTTGCTGGTCCTCACTTGCCCTGGCAGTCATTGCAGATAAACAGCAAGACTCGGTCTCTGCTCTTTCCTACCCTTGCAAACAGACACTGTGCTTTTTCTCAATCTCGCTCTCCAAAAAGCAAAATGAAACGTTGCACTCTCTCTCCTCCAAGGAAGGTGCTAGGCAGGAATTGTCTTGCTGGTCCTCACTTGCCCTGGCAGTCATTGCAGATAAACAGCAAGACTGGGGCTCTGCTCTTTCCTAGCCTTGAAAACAGCAAAAGCAGTTTGTCTCCCTCGTGAGCGCCAAAATGCTAAAATGAAACGTTGCACTCTCTCTCCTCCAAGGAAGGTGCTAGGCAGGAATTGTGTTGCTGGTCCTCACTTGCCCTGGCAGTCATTGCAGATAAACAGCAAGTCTGGGGCTCTGCTCTTTCCTAGCCTAGCAAACAGCAACAGAAGTTCGTCTCTCTCGTGAGTGCCAAAATGCTAAAATGAAACGTTGCACTCTCTCTCCTCCAAGGAAGGTGCTAGGCAGGAATTGTCTTGCTGGTCCTCACTTGCCGTGGCAGTCATTGCAGATAAACAGCAAGACTGGGGCTCGGCTCTTTCCTAGCCTTGAAAACAGCAAAAGCAGTTTGTCTCCCTCGTGAGAGCCTAAATGCTAAAATGAAACGTTGCTCTCTCTCTCCTCCAAGGAAGGCGCTAGGCAGGAATTGTCTTGCTGGTCCTCACTTGCCCTGGCAGTCATTGCAGATAAACAGCAAGACTCGGTCTCTGCTCTTTCCTACCCTTGCAAACAGACACTGTGCTTTTTCTCAGTCTCGCTCTGCAAAAAGCAAAATGAAACGTTGCACTCTCTCTCCTCCAAGAAAGGTGCTAGGCAGGAATTGTCTTGCTGGTCCTCACTTGCCCTGGCAGTCATTGCAGATAAGCAGCAAGACTGGGGCTCTGCTCTTTCCTAGCCTTGCAAACAGCAAACGAAGTTCGTCTCGCTTGTGACCGCCAAAATGCTAAAATGAAACGTTGCACTCTCTCTCCTCCAAGGAAGGTGCTAGGCAGGAATTGTCTTGCTGGTCCTCACTTGCCCTGGCAGTCATTACAGATAAACAGCAAGACTGCGGCTCTTCTCTTTCCTAGCCTTGCAAACAGCAAAAGAAGTTCGTCTCCCTCGTGAGCGCCAAAATGCTAAAATGAAACGATGCACTCTCTCTCCTCCAAGGAAGGTGCTAGAGAGAATTGTCTTGCTGGTCCTCACTTGCCCTGGCAGTCATTGCAGATAAACAGCAAGACGCGGTCTCTGCTCTTTCCTACCCTTGCAAACAGACACTGTGCTTTTTCTCAATCTCGATCTCCAAAAAGCAAAATGAAACGTTGCACTCTCTCTCCTCCAAGGAAGGTGCTAGGCAGGAATTGTCTTGCTGGTCCTCACTTGCCCTGGCAGTCATTGCAGATAAGCAGCAAGACTGGGGCTCTGCTCTTTCCTAGCCTTGCAAACAGCAAAAGAAGTTCGTATCCCTCGTGAGCGCCAAAATGCTAAAATGAAACGTTGCACTCTCTCTCCTCCAAGGAAGGTGCTAGGCAGGAATTGTCTTGCTGGTCCTCACTTGCCCTGGCAGTCATTGCAGATAAGCAGCAAGACTGGGGCTCTGCTCTTTCCTAGCCTTGCAAACAGCAAAAGAAGTTCGTCTCCCCCGTGAGCGCCAAAATGCTAAAATGAAACGTTGCACTCTCTCTCCTCCAAGGAAGGTGCTAGGCAGGAATTGTCTTGCTGGTCCTCACTTGCCCTGGCAGTCATTGCAGATAAACAGCAAGACTCGGTCTCTGCTCTTTCCTACCCTTGCAAACAGACACTGTGCTTTTTCTCAGTCTTGCTCTCCAAAAAGCAAAATGAAACGTTGCACTCTCTCTCCTCCAAGGAAGGTGCTAGGCAGGAATTGTCTTGCTGGTCCTCACTTGCCCTGGCAGTCATTGCAGATAAACAGCAAGACTCGGTCTCTGCTCTTTCCTACCCTTGCAAACAGACACTGTGCTTTTTCTCAATCTCGCTCTCCAAAAAGCAAAATGAAACGTTGCACTCTCTCTCCTCCAAGGAAGGTGCTAGGCAGGAATTGTCTTGCTGGTCCTCACTTGCCCTGGCAGTCATTGCAGATAAACAGCAAGACTGGGGCTCTGCTCTTTCCTAGCCTTGAAAACAGCAAAAGCAGTTTGTCTCCCTCGTGAGCGCCAAAATGCTAAAATGAAACGTTGCACTCTCTCTCCTCCAAGGAAGGTGCTAGGCAGGAATTGTGTTGCTGGTCCTCACTTGCCCTGGCAGTCATTGCAGATAAACAGCAAGTCTGGGGCTCTGCTCTTTCCTAGCCTAGCAAACAGCAACAGAAGTTCGTCTCTCTCGTGAGTGCCAAAATGCTAAAATGAAACGTTGCACTCTCTCTCCTCCAAGGAAGGTGCTAGGCAGGAATTGTCTTGCTGGTCCTCACTTGCCGTGGCAGTCATTGCAGATAAACAGCAAGACTGGGGCTCGGCTCTTTCCTAGCCTTGAAAACAGCAAAAGCAGTTTGTCTCCCTCGTGAGAGCCTAAATGCTAAAATGAAACGTTGCTCTCTCTCTCCTCCAAGGAAGGCGCTAGGCAGGAATTGTCTTGCTGGTCCTCACTTGCCCTGGCAGTCATTGCAGATAAACAGCAAGACTCGGTCTCTGCTCTTTCCTACCCTTGCAAACAGACACTGTGCTTTTTCTCAGTCTCGCTCTGCAAAAAGCAAAATGAAACGTTGCACTCTCTCTCCTCCAAGAAAGGTGCTAGGCAGGAATTGTCTTGCTGGTCCTCACTTGCCCTGGCAGTCATTGCAGATAAGCAGCAAGACTGGGGCTCTGCTCTTTCCTAGCCTTGCAAACAGCAAACGAAGTTCGTCTCGCTTGTGACCGCCAAAATGCTAAAATGAAACGTTGCACTCTCTCTCCTCCAAGGAAGGTGCTAGGCAGGAATTGTCTTGCTGGTCCTCACTTGCCCTGGCAGTCATTACAGATAAACAGCAAGACTGCGGCTCTTCTCTTTCCTAGCCTTGCAAACAGCAAAAGAAGTTCGTCTCCCTCGTGAGCGCCAAAATGCTAAAATGAAACGATGCACTCTCTCTCCTCCAAGGAAGGTGCTAGAGAGAATTGTCTTGCTGGTCCTCACTTGCCCTGGCAGTCATTGCAGATAAGCAGCAAGACTGGGGCTCTGCTCTTTCCTAGCCTTGCAAACAGCAAAAGAAGTTCGTCTCCCCCGTGAGCGCCAAAATGCTAAAATGAAACGTTGCACTCTCTCTCCTCCAAGGAAGGTGCTAGGCAGGAATTGTCTTGCTGGTCCTCACTTGCCCTGGCAGTCATTGCAGATAAACAGCAAGACTCGGTCTCTGCTCTTTCCTACCCTTGCAAACAGACACTGTGCTTTTTCTCAGTCTCGCTCTCCAAAAAGCAAAATGAAACGTTGCACTCTCTCTCCTCCAAGGAAGGTGCTAGGCAGGAATTGTCTTGCTGGTCCTCACTTGCCCTGGCAGTCATTGCAGATAAACAGCAAGACTCGGTCTCTGCTCTTTCCTACCCTTGCAAACAGACACTGTGCTTTTTCTCAATCTCGCTCTCCAAAAAGCAAAATGAAACGTTGCACTCTCTCTCCTCCAAGGAAGGTGCTAGGCAGGAATTGTCTTGCTGGTCCTCACTTGCCCTGGCAGTCATTGCAGATAAACAGCAAGACTGGGGCTCTGCTCTTTCTTAGCCTTGAAAACAGCAAAAGCAGTTTGTCTCCCTCGTGAGCGCCAAAATGCTAAAATGAAACGTTGCACTCTCTCTCCTCCAAGGAAGGTGCTAGGCAGGAATTGTCTTGCTGGTCCTCACTTGCCCTGGCAGTCATTGCAGATAAGCAGCAAGACTGGGGCTCTGCTCTTTCCTAGCCTTGCAAACAGCAAAAGAAGTTCATATCCCTCGTGAGCGCCAAAATGCTAAAATGAAACGTTGCACTCTCTCTCCTCCAAGGAAGGTGCTAGGCAGGAATTGTCTTGCTGGTCCTCACTTGCCCTGGCAGTCATTGCAGATAAGCAGCAAGACTGGGGCTCTGCTCTTTCCTAGCCTTGCAAACAGCAAAAGAAGTTCGTCTCCCCCGTGAGCGCCAAAATGCTAAAATGAAACGTTGCACTCTCTCTCCTCCAAGGAAGGTGCTAGGCAGGAATTGTCTTGCTGGTCCTCACTTGCCCTGGCAGTCATTGCAGATAAACAGCAAGACTCGGTCTCTGCTCTTTCCTACCCTTGCAAACAGACACTGTGCTTTTTCTCAGTCTCGCTCTGCAAAAAGCAAAATGAAACGTTGCACTCTCTCTCCTCCAAGAAAGGTGCTAGGCAGGAATTGTCTTGCTGGTCCTCACTTGCCCTGGCAGTCATTGCAGATAAGCAGCAAGACTGGGGCTCTGCTCTTTCCTAGCCTTGCAAACAGCAAACGAAGTTCGTCTCGCTTGTGACCGCCAAAATGCTAAAATGAAACGTTGCACTCTCTCTCCTCCAAGGAAGGTGCTAGGCAGGAATTGTCTTGCTGGTCCTCACTTGCCCTGGCAGTCATTGCAGATAAACAGCAAGACTGCGGCTCTTCTCTTTCCTAGCCTTGCAAACAGCAAAAGAAGTTCGTCTCCCTCGTGAGCGCCAAAATGCTAAAATGAAACGATGCACTCTCTCTCCTCCAAGGAAGGTGCTAGAGAGAATTGTCTTGCTGGTCCTCACTTGCCCTGGCAGTCATTGCAGATAAGCAGCAAGACTGGGGCTCTGCTCTTTCCTAGCCTTGCAAACAGCAAAAGAAGTTCGTCTCCCCCGTGAGCGCCAAAATGCTAAAATGAAACGTTGCACTCTCTCTCCTCCAAGGAAGGTGCTAGGCAGGAATTGTCTTGCTGGTCCTCACTTGCCCTGGCAGTCATTGCAGATAAACAGCAAGACTCGGTCTCTGCTCTTTCCTACCCTTGCAAACAGACACTGTGCTTTTTCTCAGTCTCGCTCTCCAAAAAGCAAAATGAAACGTTGCACTCTCTCTCCTCCAAGGAAGGTGCTAGGCAGGAATTGTCTTGCTGGTCCTCACTTGCCCTGGCAGTCATTGCAGATAAACAGCAAGACTCGGTCTCTGCTCTTTCCTACCCTTGCAAACAGACACTGTGCTTTTTCTCAATCTCGCTCTCCAAAAAGCAAAATGAAACGTTGCACTCTCTCTCCTCCAAGGAAGGTGCTAGGCAGGAATTGTCTTGCTGGTCCTCACTTGCCCTGGCAGTCATTGCAGATAAACAGCAAGACTGGGGCTCTGCTCTTTCTTAGCCTTGAAAACAGCAAAAGCAGTTTGTCTCCCTCGTGAGCGCCAAAATGCTAAAATGAAACGTTGCACTCTCTCTCCTCCAAGGAAGGTGCTAGGCAGGAATTGTCTTGCTGGTCCTCACTTGCCCTGGCAGTCATTGCAGATAAGCAGCAAGACTGGGGCTCTGCTCTTTCCTAGCCTTGCAAACAGCAAAAGAAGTTCGTCTCCCCCGTGAGCGCCAAAATGCTAAAATGAAACGTTGCACTCTCTCTCCTCCAAGGAAGGTGCTAGGCAGGAATTGTCTTGCTGGTCCTCACTTGCCCTGGCAGTCATTGCAGATAAACAGCAAGACTCGGTCTCTGCTCTTTCCTACCCTTGCAAACAGACACTGTGCTTTTTCTCAGTCTTGCTCTCCAAAAAGCAAAATGAAACGTTGCACTCTCTCTCCTCCAAGGAAGGTGCTAGGCAGGAATTGTCTTGCTGGTCCTCACTTGCCCTGGCAGTCATTGCAGATAAACAGCAAGACTCGGTCTCTGCTCTTTCCTACCCTTGCAAACAGACACTGTGCTTTTTCTCAATCTCGCTCTCCAAAAAGCAAAATGAAACGTTGCACTCTCTCTCCTCCAAGGAAGGTGCTAGGCAGGAATTGTCTTGCTGGTCCTCACTTGCCCTGGCAGTCATTGCAGATAAACAGCAAGACTGGGGCTCTGCTCTTTCCTAGCCTTGAAAACAGCAAAAGCAGTTTGTCTCCCTCGTGAGCGCCAAAATGCTAAAATGAAACGTTGCACTCTCTCTCCTCCAAGGAAGGTGCTAGGCAGGAATTGTCTTGCTGGTCCTCACTTGCCCTGGCAGTCATTGCAGATAAACAGCAAGTCTGGGGCTCTGCTCTTTCCTAGCCTAGCAAACAGCAACAGAAGTTCGTCTCCCTCGTGAGCGCCAAAATGCTAAAATGAAATGATGCACTCTCTCTCCTCCAAGGAAGGTGCTAGGCAGGAATTGTCTTGCTAGTCCTCACTTGCCGTGGCAGTCATTGCAGATAAACAGCAAGACTGGGGCTCGGCTCTTTCCTAGCCTTGAAAACAGCAAAAGCAGTTTGTCTCCCTCGTGAGAGCCTAAATGCTAAAATGAAACGTTGCTCTCTCTCTCCTCCAAGGAAGGCGCTAGGCAGGAATTGTCTTGCTGGTCCTCACTTGCCCTGGCAGTCATTGCAGATAAACAGCAAGACTCGGTCTCTGCTCTTTCCTACCCTTGCAAACAGACACTGTGCTTTTTCTCAGTCTCGCTCTGCAAAAAGCAAAATGAAACGTTGCACTCTCTCTCCTCCAAGAAAGGTGCTAGGCAGGAATTGTCTTGCTGGTCCTCACTTGCCCTGGCAGTCATTGCAGATAAGCAGCAAGACTGGGGCTCTGCTCTTTCCTAGCCTTGCAAACAGCAAACGAAGTTCGTCTCGCTTGTGACCGCCAAAATGCTAAAATGAAACGTTGCACTCTCTCTCCTCCAAGGAAGGTGCTAGGCAGGAATTGTCTTGCTGGTCCTCACTTGCCCTGGCAGTCATTGCAGATAAACAGCAAGACTGGGGCTCTTCTCTTTCCTAGCCTTGCAAACAGCAAAAGAAGTTCGTCTCCCTCGTGAGCGCCAAAATGCTAAAATGAAACGATGCACTCTCTCTCCTCCAAGGAAGGTGCTAGAGAGAATTGTCTTGCTGGTCCTCACTTGCCCTGGCAGTCATTGCAGATAAGCAGCAAGACTGGGGCTCTGCTCTTTCCTAGCCTTGCAAACAGCAAAAGAAGTTCGTCTCCCCCGTGAGCGCCAAAATGCTAAAATGAAACGTTGCACTCTCTCTCCTCCAAGGAAGGTGCTAGGCAGGAATTGTCTTGCTGGTCCTCACTTGCCCTGGCAGTCATTGCAGATAAACAGCAAGACTCGGTCTCTGCTCTTTCCTACCCTTGCAAACAGACACTGTGCTTTTTCTCAGTCTCGCTCTCCAAAAAGCAAAATGAAACGTTGCACTCTCTCTCCTCCAAGGAAGGTGCTAGGCAGGAATTGTCTTGCTGGTCCTCACTTGCCCTGGCAGTCATTGCAGATAAACAGCAAGACTCGGTCTCTGCTCTTTCCTACCCTTGCAAACAGACACTGTGCTTTTTCTCAATCTCGCTCTCCAAAAAGCAAAATGAAACGTTGCACTCTCTCTCCTCCAAGGAAGGTGCTAGGCAGGAATTGTCTTGCTGGTCCTCACTTGCCCTGGCAGTCATTGCAGATAAACAGCAAGACTGGGGCTCTGCTCTTTCCTAGCCTTGAAAACAGCAAAAGCAGTTCGTCTCCCTCGTGAGCGCCAAAATGCTAAAATGAAACGTTGCACTCTCTCTCCTCCAAGGAAGGTGCTAGGCAGGAATTGTCTTGCTGGTCCTCACTTGCCCTGGCAGTCATTGCAGATAAGCAGCAAGACTGGGGCTCTGCTCTTTCCTAGCCTTGCAAACAGCAAAAGAAGTTCGTATCCCTCGTGAGCGCCAAAATGCTAAAATGAAACGTTGCACTCTCTCTCCTCCAAGGAAGGTGCTAGGCAGGAATTGTCTTGCTGGTCCTCACTTGCCCTGGCAGTCATTGCAGATAAGCAGCAAGACTGGGGCTCTGCTCTTTCCTAGCCTTGCAAACAGCAAAAGAAGTTCGTCTCCCCCGTGAGCGCCAAAATGCTAAAATGAAACGTTGCACTCTCTCTCCTCCAAGGAAGGTGCTAGGCAGGAATTGTCTTGCTGGTCCTCACTTGCCCTGGCAGTCATTGCAGATAAACAGCAAGACTCGGTCTCTGCTCTTTCCTACCCTTGCAAACAGACACTGTGCTTTTTCTCAGTCTCGCTCTGCAAAAAGCAAAATGAAACGTTGCACTCTCTCTCCTCCAAGAAAGGTGCTAGGCAGGAATTGTCTTGCTGGTCCTCACTTGCCCTGGCAGTCATTGCAGATAAGCAGCAAGACTGGGGCTCTGCTCTTTCCTAGCCTTGCAAACAGCAAACGAAGTTCGTCTCGCTTGTGACCGCCAAAATGCTAAAATGAAACGTTGCACTCTCTCTCCTCCAAGGAAGGTGCTAGGCAGGAATTGTCTTGCTGGTCCTCACTTGCCCTGGCAGTCATTGCAGATAAACAGCAAGACTGCGGCTCTTCTCTTTCCTAGCCTTGCAAACAGCAAAAGAAGTTCGTCTCCCTCGTGAGCGCCAAAATGCTAAAATGAAACGATGCACTCTCTCTCCTCCAAGGAAGGTGCTAGAGAGAATTGTCTTGCTGGTCCTCACTTGCCCTGGCAGTCATTGCAGATAAGCAGCAAGACTGGGGCTCTGCTCTTTCCTAGCCTTGCAAACAGCAAAAGAAGTTCGTCTCCCCCGTGAGCGCCAAAATGCTAAAATGAAACGTTGCACTCTCTCTCCTCCAAGGAAGGTGCTAGGCAGGAATTGTCTTGCTGGTCCTCACTTGCCCTGGCAGTCATTGCAGATAAACAGCAAGACTCGGTCTCTGCTCTTTCCTACCCTTGCAAACAGACACTGTGCTTTTTCTCAGTCTCGCTCTCCAAAAAGCAAAATGAAACGTTGCACTCTCTCTCCTCCAAGGAAGGTGCTAGGCAGGAATTGTCTTGCTGGTCCTCACTTGCCCTGGCAGTCATTGCAGATAAACAGCAAGACTCGGTCTCTGCTCTTTCCTACCCTTGCAAACAGACACTGTGCTTTTTCTCAATCTCGCTCTCCAAAAAGCAAAATGAAACGTTGCACTCTCTCTCCTCCAAGGAAGGTGCTAGGCAGGAATTGTCTTGCTGGTCCTCACTTGCCCTGGCAGTCATTGCAGATAAACAGCAAGACTGGGGCTCTGCTCTTTCTTAGCCTTGAAAACAGCAAAAGCAGTTTGTCTCCCTCGTGAGCGCCAAAATGCTAAAATGAAACGTTGCACTCTCTCTCCTCCAAGGAAGGTGCTAGGCAGGAATTGTCTTGCTGGTCCTCACTTGCCCTGGCAGTCATTGCAGATAAGCAGCAAGACTGGGGCTCTGCTCTTTCCTAGCCTTGCAAACAGCAAAAGAAGTTCGTATCCCTCGTGAGCGCCAAAATGCTAAAATGAAACGTTGCACTCTCTCTCCTCCAAGGAAGGTGCTAGGCAGGAATTGTCTTGCTGGTCCTCACTTGCCCTGGCAGTCATTGCAGATAAGCAGCAAGACTGGGGCTCTGCTCTTTCCTAGCCTTGCAAACAGCAAAAGAAGTTCGTCTCCCCCGTGAGCGCCAAAATGCTAAAATGAAACGTTGCACTCTCTCTCCTCCAAGGAAGGTGCTAGGCAGGAATTGTCTTGCTGGTCCTCACTTGCCCTGGCAGTCATTGCAGATAAACAGCAAGACTCGGTCTCTGCTCTTTCCTACCCTTGCAAACAGACACTGTGCTTTTTCTCAGTCTTGCTCTCCAAAAAGCAAAATGAAACGTTGCACTCTCTCTCCTCCAAGGAAGGTGCTAGGCAGGAATTGTCTTGCTGGTCCTCACTTGCCCTGGCAGTCATTGCAGATAAACAGCAAGACTCGGTCTCTGCTCTTTCCTACCCTTGCAAACAGACACTGTGCTTTTTCTCAATCTCGCTCTCCAAAAAGCAAAATGAAACGTTGCACTCTCTCTCCTCCAAGGAAGGTGCTAGGCAGGAATTGTCTTGCTGGTCCTCACTTGCCCTGGCAGTCATTGCAGATAAACAGCAAGACTGGGGCTCTGCTCTTTCCTAGCCTTGAAAACAGCAAAAGCAGTTTGTCTCCCTCGTGAGCGCCAAAATGCTAAAATGAAACGTTGCACTCTCTCTCCTCCAAGGAAGGTGCTAGGCAGGAATTGTCTTGCTGGTCCTCACTTGCCCTGGCAGTCATTGCAGATAAACAGCAAGTCTGGGGCTCTGCTCTTTCCTAGCCTAGCAAACAGCAACAGAAGTTCGTCTCCCTCGTGAGCGCCAAAATGCTAAAATGAAATGATGCACTCTCTCTCCTCCAAGGAAGGTGCTAGGCAGGAATTGTCTTGCTAGTCCTCACTTGCCGTGGCAGTCATTGCAGATAAACAGCAAGACTGGGGCTCGGCTCTTTCCTAGCCTTGAAAACAGCAAAAGCAGTTTGTCTCCCTCGTGAGAGCCTAAATGCTAAAATGAAACGTTGCTCTCTCTCTCCTCCAAGGAAGGCGCTAGGCAGGAATTGTCTTGCTGGTCCTCACTTGCCCTGGCAGTCATTGCAGATAAACAGCAAGACTCGGTCTCTGCTCTTTCCTACCCTTGCAAACAGACACTGTGCTTTTTCTCAGTCTCGCTCTGCAAAAAGCAAAATGAAACGTTGCACTCTCTCTCCTCCAAGAAAGGTGCTAGGCAGGAATTGTCTTGCTGGTCCTCACTTGCCCTGGCAGTCATTGCAGATAAGCAGCAAGACTGGGGCTCTGCTCTTTCCTAGCCTTGCAAACAGCAAACGAAGTTCGTCTCGCTTGTGACCGCCAAAATGCTAAAATGAAACGTTGCACTCTCTCTCCTCCAAGGAAGGTGCTAGGCAGGAATTGTCTTGCTGGTCCTCACTTGCCCTGGCAGTCATTGCAGATAAACAGCAAGACTGGGGCTCTTCTCTTTCCTAGCCTTGCAAACAGCAAAAGAAGTTCGTCTCCCTCGTGAGCGCCAAAATGCTAAAATGAAACGATGCACTCTCTCTCCTCCAAGGAAGGTGCTAGAGAGAATTGTCTTGCTGGTCCTCACTTGCCCTGGCAGTCATTGCAGATAAGCAGCAAGACTGGGGCTCTGCTCTTTCCTAGCCTTGCAAACAGCAAAAGAAGTTCGTCTCCCCCGTGAGCGCCAAAATGCTAAAATGAAACGTTGCACTCTCTCTCCTCCAAGGAAGGTGCTAGGCAGGAATTGTCTTGCTGGTCCTCACTTGCCCTGGCAGTCATTGCAGATAAACAGCAAGACTCGGTCTCTGCTCTTTCCTACCCTTGCAAACAGACACTGTGCTTTTTCTCAGTCTCGCTCTCCAAAAAGCAAAATGAAACGTTGCACTCTCTCTCCTCCAAGGAAGGTGCTAGGCAGGAATTGTCTTGCTGGTCCTCACTTGCCCTGGCAGTCATTGCAGATAAACAGCAAGACTCGGTCTCTGCTCTTTCCTACCCTTGCAAACAGACACTGTGCTTTTTCTCAATCTCGCTCTCCAAAAAGCAAAATGAAACGTTGCACTCTCTCTCCTCCAAGGAAGGTGCTAGGCAGGAATTGTCTTGCTGGTCCTCACTTGCCCTGGCAGTCATTGCAGATAAGCAGCAAGACTGGGGCTCTGCTCTTTCCTAGCCTTGCAAACAGCAAAAGAAGTTCGTCTCCCCCGTGAGCGCCAAAATGCTAAAATGAAACGTTGCACTCTCTCTCCTCCAAGGAAGGTGCTAGGCAGGAATTGTCTTGCTGGTCCTCACTTGCCCTGGCAGTCATTGCAGATAAACAGCAAGACTCGGTCTCTGCTCTTTCCTACCCTTGCAAACAGACACTGTGCTTTTTCTCAGTCTCGCTCTCCAAAAAGCAAAATGAAACGTTGCACTCTCTCTCCTCCAAGGAAGGTGCTAGGCAGGAATTGTCTTGCTGGTCCTCACTTGCCCTGGCAGTCATTGCAGATAAACAGCAAGACTCGGTCTCTGCTCTTTCCTACCCTTGCAAACAGACACTGTGCTTTTTCTCAATCTCGCTCTCCAAAAAGCAAAATGAAACGTTGCACTCTCTCTCCTCCAAGGAAGGTGCTAGGCAGGAATTGTCTTGCTGGTCCTCACTTGCCCTGGCAGTCATTGCAGATAAACAGCAAGACTGGGGCTCTGCTCTTTCTTAGCCTTGAAAACAGCAAAAGCAGTTTGTCTCCCTCGTGAGCGCCAAAATGCTAAAATGAAACGTTGCACTCTCTCTCCTCCAAGGAAGGTGCTAGGCAGGAATTGTCTTGCTGGTCCTCACTTGCCCTGGCAGTCATTGCAGATAAGCAGCAAGACTGGGGCTCTGCTCTTTCCTAGCCTTGCAAACAGCAAAAGAAGTTCGTATCCCTCGTGAGCGCCAAAATGCTAAAATGAAACGTTGCACTCTCTCTCCTCCAAGGAAGGTGCTAGGCAGGAATTGTCTTGCTGGTCCTCACTTGCCCTGGCAGTCATTGCAGATAAGCAGCAAGACTGGGGCTCTGCTCTTTCCTAGCCTTGCAAACAGCAAAAGAAGTTCGTCTCCCCCGTGAGCGCCAAAATGCTAAAATGAAACGTTGCACTCTCTCTCCTCCAAGGAAGGTGCTAGGCAGGAATTGTCTTGCTGGTCCTCACTTGCCCTGGCAGTCATTGCAGATAAACAGCAAGACTCGGTCTCTGCTCTTTCCTACCCTTGCAAACAGACACTGTGCTTTTTCTCAGTCTTGCTCTCCAAAAAGCAAAATGAAACGTTGCACTCTCTCTCCTCCAAGGAAGGTGCTAGGCAGGAATTGTCTTGCTGGTCCTCACTTGCCCTGGCAGTCATTGCAGATAAACAGCAAGACTCGGTCTCTGCTCTTTCCTACCCTTGCAAACAGACACTGTGCTTTTTCTCAATCTCGCTCTCCAAAAAGCAAAATGAAACGTTGCACTCTCTCTCCTCCAAGGAAGGTGCTAGGCAGGAATTGTCTTGCTGGTCCTCACTTGCCCTGGCAGTCATTGCAGATAAACAGCAAGACTGGGGCTCTGCTCTTTCCTAGCCTTGAAAACAGCAAAAGCAGTTTGTCTCCCTCGTGAGCGCCAAAATGCTAAAATGAAACGTTGCACTCTCTCTCCTCCAAGGAAGGTGCTAGGCAGGAATTGTCTTGCTGGTCCTCACTTGCCCTGGCAGTCATTGCAGATAAACAGCATGTCTGGGGCTCTGCTCTTTCCTAGCCTAGCAAACAGCAACAGAAGTTCGTCTCCCTCGTGAGCGCCAAAATGCTAAAATGAAATGATGCACTCTCTCTCCTCCAAGGAAGGTGCTAGGCAGGAATTGTCTTGCTAGTCCTCACTTGCCGTGGCAGTCATTGCAGATAAACAGCAAGACTGGGGCTCGGCTCTTTCCTAGCCTTGAAAACAGCAAAAGCAGTTTGTCTCCCTCGTGAGAGCCTAAATGCTAAAATGAAACGTTGCTCTCTCTCTCCTCCAAGGAAGGCGCTAGGCAGGAATTGTCTTGCTGGTCCTCACTTGCCCTGGCAGTCATTGCAGATAAACAGCAAGACTCGGTCTCTGCTCTTTCCTACCCTTGCAAACAGACACTGTGCTTTTTCTCAGTCTCGCTCTGCAAAAAGCAAAATGAAACGTTGCACTCTCTCTCCTCCAAGAAAGGTGCTAGGCAGGAATTGTCTTGCTGGTCCTCACTTGCCCTGGCAGTCATTGCAGATAAGCAGCAAGACTGGGGCTCTGCTCTTTCCTAGCCTTGCAAACAGCAAACGAAGTTCGTCTCGCTTGTGACCGCCAAAATGCTAAAATGAAACGTTGCACTCTCTCTCCTCCAAGGAAGGTGCTAGGCAGGAATTGTCTTGCTGGTCCTCACTTGCCCTGGCAGTCATTGCAGATAAACAGCAAGACTGGGGCTCTTCTCTTTCCTAGCCTTGCAAACAGCAAAAGAAGTTCGTCTCCCTCGTGAGCGCCAAAATGCTAAAATGAAACGATGCACTCTCTCTCCTCCAAGGAAGGTGCTAGAGAGAATTGTCTTGCTGGTCCTCACTTGCCCTGGCAGTCATTGCAGATAAGCAGCAAGACTGGGGCTCTGCTCTTTCCTAGCCTTGCAAACAGCAAAAGAAGTTCGTCTCCCCCGTGAGCGCCAAAATGCTAAAATGAAACGTTGCACTCTCTCTCCTCCAAGGAAGGTGCTAGGCAGGAATTGTCTTGCTGGTCCTCACTTGCCCTGGCAGTCATTGCAGATAAACAGCAAGACTCGGTCTCTGCTCTTTCCTACCCTTGCAAACAGACACTGTGCTTTTTCTCAGTCTCGCTCTCCAAAAAGCAAAATGAAACGTTGCACTCTCTCTCCTCCAAGGAAGGTGCTAGGCAGGAATTGTCTTGCTGGTCCTCACTTGCCCTGGCAGTCATTGCAGATAAACAGCAAGACTCGGTCTCTGCTCTTTCCTACCCTTGCAAACAGACACTGTGCTTTTTCTCAATCTCGCTCTCCAAAAAGCAAAATGAAACGTTGCACTCTCTCTCCTCCAAGGAAGGTGCTAGGCAGGAATTGTCTTGCTGGTCCTCACTTGCCCTGGCAGTCATTGCAGATAAACAGCAAGACTGGGGCTCTGCTCTTTCCTAGCCTTGAAAACAGCAAAAGCAGTTTGTCTCCCTCGTGAGCGCCAAAATGCTAAAATGAAACGTTGCACTCTCTCTCCTCCAAGGAAGGTGCTAGGCAGGAATTGTCTTGCTGGTCCTCACTTGCCCTGGCAGTCATTGCAGATAAACAGCAAGTCTGGGGCTCTGCTCTTTCCTAGCCTAGCAAACAGCAACAGAAGTTCGTCTCCCTCGTGAGCGCCAAAATGCTAAAATGAAATGATGCATTCTCTCTCCTCCAAGGAAGGTGCTAGGCAGGAATTCTCTTGCTAGTCCTCACTTGCCGTGGCAGTCATTGCAGATAAACAGCAAGACTGGGGCTCTGCTCTTTCCTAGCCTTGAAAACAGCAAAAGCAGTTTGTCTCCCTCGTGAGCGCCTAAATGCTAAAATGAAACGTTGCTCTCTCTCTCCTCCAAGGAAGGTGCTAGGCAGGAATTGTCTTGCTGGTCCTCACTTGCCCTGGCAGTCATTGCAGATAAACAGCAAGACTCGGTCTCTGCTCTTTCCTACCCTTGCAAACAGACACTGTGCTTTTTCTCAGTCTCGCTCTCCAAAAAGCAAAATGAAACGTTGCACTCTCTCTCCTCCAAGGAAGGTGCTAGGCAGGAATTGTCTTGCTGGTCCTCACTTGCCCTGGCAGTCATTGCAGATAAACAGCAAGACTCGGTCTCTGCTCTTTCCTACCCTTGCAAACAGACACTGTGCTTTTTCTCAATCTCGCTCTCCAAAAAGCAAAATGAAACGTTGCACTCTCTCTCCTCCAAGGAAGGTGCTAGGCAGGAATTGTCTTGCTGGTCCTCACTTGCCCTGGCAGTCATTGCAGATAAACAGCAAGACTGGGGCTCTGCTCTTTCCTAGCCTTGAAAACAGCAAAAGCAGTTTGTCTCCCTCGTGAGCGCCAAAATGCTAAAATGAAACGTTGCACTCTCTCTCCTCCAAGGAAGGTGCTAGGCAGGAATTGTCTTGCTGGTCCTCACTTGCCCTGGCAGTCATTGCAGATAAACAGCAAGACTGCGGCTCTTCTCTTTCCTAGCCTTGCAAACAGCAAAAGAAGTTCGTCTCCCTCGTGAGCGCCAAAATGCTAAAATGAAACGATGCACTCTCTCTCCTCCAAGGAAGGTGCTAGAGAGAATTGTCTTGCTGGTCCTCACTTGCCCTGGCAGTCATTGCAGATAAGCAGCAAGACTGGGGCTCTGCTCTTTCCTAGCCTTGCAAACAGCAAAAGAAGTTCGTCTCCCCCGTGAGCGCCAAAATGCTAAAATGAAACGTTGCACTCTCTCTCCTCCAAGGAAGGTGCTAGGCAGGAATTGTCTTGCTGGTCCTCACTTGCCCTGGCAGTCATTGCAGATAAACAGCAAGACTCGGTCTCTGCTCTTTCCTACCCTTGCAAACAGACACTGTGCTTTTTCTCAGTCTCGCTCTCCAAAAAGCAAAATGAAACGTTGCACTCTCTCTCCTCCAAGGAAGGTGCTAGGCAGGAATTGTCTTGCTGGTCCTCACTTGCCCTGGCAGTCATTGCAGATAAACAGCAAGACTCGGTCTCTGCTCTTTCCTACCCTTGCAAACAGACACTGTGCTTTTTCTCAATCTCGCTCTCCAAAAAGCAAAATGAAACGTTGCACTCTCTCTCCTCCAAGGAAGGTGCTAGGCAGGAATTGTCTTGCTGGTCCTCACTTGCCCTGGCAGTCATTGCAGATAAACAGCAAGACTGGGGCTCTGCTCTTTCTTAGCCTTGAAAACAGCAAAAGCAGTTTGTCTCCCTCGTGAGCGCCAAAATGCTAAAATGAAACGTTGCACTCTCTCTCCTCCAAGGAAGGTGCTAGGCAGGAATTGTCTTGCTGGTCCTCACTTGCCCTGGCAGTCATTGCAGATAAGCAGCAAGACTGGGGCTCTGCTCTTTCCTAGCCTTGCAAACAGCAAAAGAAGTTCGTATCCCTCGTGAGCGCCAAAATGCTAAAATGAAACGTTGCACTCTCTCTCCTCCAAGGAAGGTGCTAGGCAGGAATTGTCTTGCTGGTCCTCACTTGCCCTGGCAGTCATTGCAGATAAGCAGCAAGACTGGGGCTCTGCTCTTTCCTAGCCTTGCAAACAGCAAAAGAAGTTCGTCTCCCCCGTGAGCGCCAAAATGCTAAAATGAAACGTTGCACTCTCTCTCCTCCAAGGAAGGTGCTAGGCAGGAATTGTCTTGCTGGTCCTCACTTGCCCTGGCAGTCATTGCAGATAAACAGCAAGACTCGGTCTCTGCTCTTTCCTACCCTTGCAAACAGACACTGTGCTTTTTCTCAGTCTTGCTCTCCAAAAAGCAAAATGAAACGTTGCACTCTCTCTCCTCCAAGGAAGGTGCTAGGCAGGAATTGTCTTGCTGGTCCTCACTTGCCCTGGCAGTCATTGCAGATAAACAGCAAGACTCGGTCTCTGCTCTTTCCTACCCTTGCAAACAGACACTGTGCTTTTTCTCAATCTCGCTCTCCAAAAAGCAAAATGAAACGTTGCACTCTCTCTCCTCCAAGGAAGGTGCTAGGCAGGAATTGTCTTGCTGGTCCTCACTTGCCCTGGCAGTCATTGCAGATAAACAGCAAGACTGGGGCTCTGCTCTTTCCTAGCCTTGAAAACAGCAAAAGCAGTTTGTCTCCCTCGTGAGCGCCAAAATGCTAAAATGAAACGTTGCACTCTCTCTCCTCCAAGGAAGGTGCTAGGCAGGAATTGTCTTGCTGGTCCTCACTTGCCCTGGCAGTCATTGCAGATAAACAGCAAGTCTGGGGCTCTGCTCTTTCCTAGCCTAGCAAACAGCAACAGAAGTTCGTCTCCCTCGTGAGCGCCAAAATGCTAAAATGAAATGATGCACTCTCTCTCCTCCAAGGAAGGTGCTAGGCAGGAATTGTCTTGCTAGTCCTCACTTGCCGTGGCAGTCATTGCAGATAAACAGCAAGACTGGGGCTCGGCTCTTTCCTAGCCTTGAAAACAGCAAAAGCAGTTTGTCTCCCTCGTGAGAGCCTAAATGCTAAAATGAAACGTTGCTCTCTCTCTCCTCCAAGGAAGGCGCTAGGCAGGAATTGTCTTGCTGGTCCTCACTTGCCCTGGCAGTCATTGCAGATAAACAGCAAGACTCGGTCTCTGCTCTTTCCTACCCTTGCAAACAGACACTGTGCTTTTTCTCAGTCTCGCTCTGCAAAAAGCAAAATGAAACGTTGCACTCTCTCTCCTCCAAGAAAGGTGCTAGGCAGGAATTGTCTTGCTGGTCCTCACTTGCCCTGGCAGTCATTGCAGATAAGCAGCAAGACTGGGGCTCTGCTCTTTCCTAGCCTTGCAAACAGCAAACGAAGTTCGTCTCGCTTGTGACCGCCAAAATGCTAAAATGAAACGTTGCACTCTCTCTCCTCCAAGGAAGGTGCTAGGCAGGAATTGTCTTGCTGGTCCTCACTTGCCCTGGCAGTCATTGCAGATAAACAGCAAGACTGGGGCTCTTCTCTTTCCTAGCCTTGCAAACAGCAAAAGAAGTTCGTCTCCCTCGTGAGCGCCAAAATGCTAAAATGAAACGATGCACTCTCTCTCCTCCAAGGAAGGTGCTAGAGAGAATTGTCTTGCTGGTCCTCACTTGCCCTGGCAGTCATTGCAGATAAGCAGCAAGACTGGGGCTCTGCTCTTTCCTAGCCTTGCAAACAGCAAAAGAAGTTCGTCTCCCCCGTGAGCGCCAAAATGCTAAAATGAAACGTTGCACTCTCTCTCCTCCAAGGAAGGTGCTAGGCAGGAATTGTCTTGCTGGTCCTCACTTGCCCTGGCAGTCATTGCAGATAAACAGCAAGACTCGGTCTCTGCTCTTTCCTACCCTTGCAAACAGACACTGTGCTTTTTCTCAGTCTCGCTCTCCAAAAAGCAAAATGAAACGTTGCACTCTCTCTCCTCCAAGGAAGGTGCTAGGCAGGAATTGTCTTGCTGGTCCTCACTTGCCCTGGCAGTCATTGCAGATAAACAGCAAGACTCGGTCTCTGCTCTTTCCTACCCTTGCAAACAGACACTGTGCTTTTTCTCAATCTCGCTCTCCAAAAAGCAAAATGAAACGTTGCACTCTCTCTCCTCCAAGGAAGGTGCTAGGCAGGAATTGTCTTGCTGGTCCTCACTTGCCCTGGCAGTCATTGCAGATAAGCAGCAAGACTGGGGCTCTGCTCTTTCCTAGCCTTGCAAACAGCAAAAGAAGTTCGTCTCCCCCGTGAGCGCCAAAATGCTAAAATGAAACGTTGCACTCTCTCTCCTCCAAGGAAGGTGCTAGGCAGGAATTGTCTTGCTGGTCCTCACTTGCCCTGGCAGTCATTGCAGATAAACAGCAAGACTCGGTCTCTGCTCTTTCCTACCCTTGCAAACAGACACTGTGCTTTTTCTCAGTCTCGCTCTCCAAAAAGCAAAATGAAACGTTGCACTCTCTCTCCTCCAAGGAAGGTGCTAGGCAGGAATTGTCTTGCTGGTCCTCACTTGCCCTGGCAGTCATTGCAGATAAACAGCAAGACTCGGTCTCTGCTCTTTCCTACCCTTGCAAACAGACACTGTGCTTTTTCTCAATCTCGCTCTCCAAAAAGCAAAATGAAACGTTGCACTCTCTCTCCTCCAAGGAAGGTGCTAGGCAGGAATTGTCTTGCTGGTCCTCACTTGCCCTGGCAGTCATTGCAGATAAACAGCAAGACTGGGGCTCTGCTCTTTCTTAGCCTTGAAAACAGCAAAAGCAGTTTGTCTCCCTCGTGAGCGCCAAAATGCTAAAATGAAACGTTGCACTCTCTCTCCTCCAAGGAAGGTGCTAGGCAGGAATTGTCTTGCTGGTCCTCACTTGCCCTGGCAGTCATTGCAGATAAGCAGCAAGACTGGGGCTCTGCTCTTTCCTAGCCTTGCAAACAGCAAAAGAAGTTCGTATCCCTCGTGAGCGCCAAAATGCTAAAATGAAACGTTGCACTCTCTCTCCTCCAAGGAAGGTGCTAGGCAGGAATTGTCTTGCTGGTCCTCACTTGCCCTGGCAGTCATTGCAGATAAGCAGCAAGACTGGGGCTCTGCTCTTTCCTAGCCTTGCAAACAGCAAAAGAAGTTCGTCTCCCCCGTGAGCGCCAAAATGCTAAAATGAAACGTTGCACTCTCTCTCCTCCAAGGAAGGTGCTAGGCAGGAATTGTCTTGCTGGTCCTCACTTGCCCTGGCAGTCATTGCAGATAAACAGCAAGACTCGGTCTCTGCTCTTTCCTACCCTTGCAAACAGACACTGTGCTTTTTCTCAGTCTTGCTCTCCAAAAAGCAAAATGAAACGTTGCACTCTCTCTCCTCCAAGGAAGGTGCTAGGCAGGAATTGTCTTGCTGGTCCTCACTTGCCCTGGCAGTCATTGCAGATAAACAGCAAGACTCGGTCTCTGCTCTTTCCTACCCTTGCAAACAGACACTGTGCTTTTTCTCAATCTCGCTCTCCAAAAAGCAAAATGAAACGTTGCACTCTCTCTCCTCCAAGGAAGGTGCTAGGCAGGAATTGTCTTGCTGGTCCTCACTTGCCCTGGCAGTCATTGCAGATAAACAGCAAGACTGGGGCTCTGCTCTTTCCTAGCCTTGAAAACAGCAAAAGCAGTTTGTCTCCCTCGTGAGCGCCAAAATGCTAAAATGAAACGTTGCACTCTCTCTCCTCCAAGGAAGGTGCTAGGCAGGAATTGTCTTGCTGGTCCTCACTTGCCCTGGCAGTCATTGCAGATAAACAGCATGTCTGGGGCTCTGCTCTTTCCTAGCCTAGCAAACAGCAACAGAAGTTCGTCTCCCTCGTGAGCGCCAAAATGCTAAAATGAAATGATGCACTCTCTCTCCTCCAAGGAAGGTGCTAGGCAGGAATTGTCTTGCTAGTCCTCACTTGCCGTGGCAGTCATTGCAGATAAACAGCAAGACTGGGGCTCGGCTCTTTCCTAGCCTTGAAAACAGCAAAAGCAGTTTGTCTCCCTCGTGAGAGCCTAAATGCTAAAAAGAAACGTTGCTCTCTCTCTCCTCCAAGGAAGGCGCTAGGCAGGAATTGTCTTGCTGGTCCTCACTTGCCCTGGCAGTCATTGCAGATAAACAGCAAGACTCGGTCTCTGCTCTTTCCTACCCTTGCAAACAGACACTGTGCTTTTTCTCAGTCTCGCTCTGCAAAAAGCAAAATGAAACGTTGCACTCTCTCTCCTCCAAGAAAGGTGCTAGGCAGGAATTGTCTTGCTGGTCCTCACTTGCCCTGGCAGTCATTGCAGATAAGCAGCAAGACTGGGGCTCTGCTCTTTCCTAGCCTTGCAAACAGCAAACGAAGTTCGTCTCGCTTGTGACCGCCAAAATGCTAAAATGAAACGTTGCACTCTCTCTCCTCCAAGGAAGGTGCTAGGCAGGAATTGTCTTGCTGGTCCTCACTTGCCCTGGCAGTCATTGCAGATAAACAGCAAGACTGGGGCTCTTCTCTTTCCTAGCCTTGCAAACAGCAAAAGAAGTTCGTCTCCCTCGTGAGCGCCAAAATGCTAAAATGAAACGATGCACTCTCTCTCCTCCAAGGAAGGTGCTAGAGAGAATTGTCTTGCTGGTCCTCACTTGCCCTGGCAGTCATTGCAGATAAGCAGCAAGACTGGGGCTCTGCTCTTTCCTAGCCTTGCAAACAGCAAAAGAAGTTCGTCTCCCCCGTGAGCGCCAAAATGCTAAAATGAAACGTTGCACTCTCTCTCCTCCAAGGAAGGTGCTAGGCAGGAATTGTCTTGCTGGTCCTCACTTGCCCTGGCAGTCATTGCAGATAAACAGCAAGACTCGGTCTCTGCTCTTTCCTACCCTTGCAAACAGACACTGTGCTTTTTCTCAGTCTCGCTCTCCAAAAAGCAAAATGAAACGTTGCACTCTCTCTCCTCCAAGGAAGGTGCTAGGCAGGAATTGTCTTGCTGGTCCTCACTTGCCCTGGCAGTCATTGCAGATAAACAGCAAGACTCGGTCTCTGCTCTTTCCTACCCTTGCAAACAGACACTGTGCTTTTTCTCAATCTCGCTCTCCAAAAAGCAAAATGAAACGTTGCACTCTCTCTCCTCCAAGGAAGGTGCTAGGCAGGAATTGTCTTGCTGGTCCTCACTTGCCCTGGCAGTCATTGCAGATAAACAGCAAGACTGGGGCTCTGCTCTTTCCTAGCCTTGAAAACAGCAAAAGCAGTTTGTCTCCCTCGTGAGCGCCAAAATGCTAAAATGAAACGTTGCACTCTCTCTCCTCCAAGGAAGGTGCTAGGCAGGAATTGTCTTGCTGGTCCTCACTTGCCCTGGCAGTCATTGCAGATAAACAGCAAGTCTGGGGCTCTGCTCTTTCCTAGCCTAGCAAACAGCAACAGAAGTTCGTCTCCCTCGTGAGCGCCAAAATGCTAAAATGAAATGATGCATTCTCTCTCCTCCAAGGAAGGTGCTAGGCAGGAATTCTCTTGCTAGTCCTCACTTGCCGTGGCAGTCATTGCAGATAAACAGCAAGACTGGGGCTCTGCTCTTTCCTAGCCTTGAAAACAGCAAAAGCAGTTTGTCTCCCTCGTGAGCGCCTAAATGCTAAAATGAAACGTTGCTCTCTCTCTCCTCCAAGGAAGGTGCTAGGCAGGAATTGTCTTGCTGGTCCTCACTTGCCCTGGCAGTCATTGCAGATAAACAGCAAGACTCGGTCTCTGCTCTTTCCTACCCTTGCAAACAGACACTGTGCTTTTTCTCAGTCTCGCTCTCCAAAAAGCAAAATGAAACGTTGCACTCTCTCTCCTCCAAGGAAGGTGCTAGGCAGGAATTGTCTTGCTGGTCCTCACTTGCCCTGGCAGTCATTGCAGATAAACAGCAAGACTCGGTCTCTGCTCTTTCCTACCCTTGCAAACAGACACTGTGCTTTTTCTCAATCTCGCTCTCCAAAAAGCAAAATGAAACGTTGCACTCTCTCTCCTCCAAGGAAGGTGCTAGGCAGGAATTGTCTTGCTGGTCCTCACTTGCCCTGGCAGTCATTGCAGATAAACAGCAAGACTGGGGCTCTGCTCTTTCCTAGCCTTGAAAACAGCAAAAGCAGTTTGTCTCCCTCGTGAGCGCCAAAATGCTAAAATGAAACGTTGCACTCTCTCTCCTCCAAGGAAGGTGCTAGGCAGGAATTGTCTTGCTGGTCCTCACTTGCCCTGGCAGTCATTGCAGATAAACAGCAAGTCTGGGGCTCTGCTCTTTCCTAGCCTAGCAAACAGCAACAGAAGTTCGTCTCCCTCGTGAGCGCCAAAATGCTAAAATGAAATGATGCATTCTCTCTCCTCCAAGGAAGGTGCTAGGCAGGAATTCTCTTGCTAGTCCTCACTTGCCGTGGCAGTCATTGCAGATAAACAGCAAGACTGGGGCTCTGCTCTTTCCTAGCCTTGAAAACAGCAAAAGCAGTTTGTCTCCCTCGTGAGCGCCTAAATGCTAAAATGAAACGTTGCTCTCTCTCTCCTCCAAGGAAGGTGCTAGGCAGGAATTGTCTTGCTGGTCCTCACTTGCCCTGGCAGTCATTGCAGATAAACAGCAAGACTCGGTCTCTGCTCTTTCCTACCCTTGCAAACAGACACTGTGCTTTTTCTCAATCTCGCTCTCCAAAAAGCAAAATGAAACGTTGCACTCTCTCTCCTCCAAGGAAGGTGCTAGGCAGGAATTGTCTTGCTGGTCCTCACTTGCCCTGGCAGTCATTGCAGATAAACAGCAAGACTGGGGCTCTGCTCTTTCCTACCCTTGCAAACAGCCAAAGCAGTTTATCTCCCTTGTGAGCGCCAAAATGCTAAAATGAAACGTTGCACTCTCTCTCCTCCAAGGAAGGTGCTAGGCAGGAATTGTCTTGCTGGTCCTCACTTGCCCTGGCAGTCATTGCAGATAAGCAGCAAGACTGGGGCTCTGCTCTTTCCTAGCCTTGCAAACAGCAAAAGAAGTTCGTCTCCCTCGTGAGCGCCAAAATGCTAAAATGAAACGTTGCACTCTCTCTCCTCCAAGGAAGGTGCTAGGCAGGAATTGTCTTGCTGGTCCTCACTTGCCCTGGCAGTCATTGCAGATAAGCAGCAAGACTGGGGCTCTGCTCTTTCCTAGCCTTGCAAACAGCAAAAGAAGTTCGTCTCCCCCGTGAGCGCCAAAATGCTAAAATGAAACGTTGCACTCTCTCTCCTCCAAGGAAGGTGCTAGGCAGGAATTGTCTTGCTGGTCCTCACTTGCCCTGGCAGTCATTGCAGATAAACAGCAAGACTCGGTCTCTTCTCTTTCCTACCCTTGCAAACAGACACTGTGCTTTTTCTCAGTCTCGCTCTCCAAAAAGCAAAATGAAACGTTGCACTCTCTCTCCTCCAAGGAAGGTGCTAGGCAGGAAGTGTCTTGCTGGTCCTCACTTGCCCTGGCAGTCATTGCAGATAAACAGCAAGACTCGGTCTCTGCTCTTTCCTACCCTTGCAAACAGACACTGTGCTTTTTCTCAATCTCGCTCTCCAAAAAGCAAAATGAAACGTTGCACTCTCTCTCCTCCAAGGAAGGTGCTAGGCAGGAATTGTCTTGCTGGTCCTCACTTGCCCTGGCAGTCATTGCAGATAAACAGCAAGACTGGGGCTCTGCTCTTTCCTAGCCTTGAAAACAGCAAAAGCAGTTTGTCTCCCTCGTGAGCGCCAAAATGCTAAAATGAAACGTTGCACTCTCTCTCCTCCAAGGAAGGTGCTAGGCAGGAATTGTCTTGCTGGTCCTCACTTGCCCTGGCAGTCATTGCAGATAAACAGCAAGTCTGGGGCTCTGCTCTTTCCTAGCCTAGCAAACAGCAACAGAAGTTCGTCTCCCTCGTGAGCGCCAAAATGCTAAAATGAAATGATGCATTCTCTCTCCTCCAAGGAAGGTGCTAGGCAGGAATTCTCTTGCTAGTCCTCACTTGCCGTGGCAGTCATTGCAGATAAACAGCAAGACTGGGGCTCTGCTCTTTCCTAGCCTTGAAAACAGCAAAAGCAGTTTGTCTCCCTCGTGAGCGCCTAAATGCTAAAATGAAACGTTGCTCTCTCTCTCCTCCAAGGAAGGTGCTAGGCAGGAATTGTCTTGCTGGTCCTCACTTGCCCTGGCAGTCATTGCAGATAAACAGCAAGACTCGGTCTCTGCTCTTTCCTACCCTTGCAAACAGACACTGTGCTTTTTCTCAATCTCGCTCTCCAAAAAGCAAAATGAAACGTTGCACTCTCTCTCCTCCAAGGAAGGTGCTAGGCAGGAATTGTCTTGCTGGTCCTCACTTGCCCTGGCAGTCATTGCAGATAAACAGCAAGACTGGGGCTCTGCTCTTTCCTACCCTTGCAAACAGCCAAATCAGTTTATCTCCCTTGTGAGCGCCAAAATGCTAAAATGAAACGTTGCACTCTCTCTCCTCCAAGGAAGGTGCTAGGCAGGAATTGTCTTGCTGGTCCTCACTTGCCCTGGCAGTCATTGCAGATAAGCAGCAAGACTGGGGCTCTGCTCTTTCCTAGCCTTGCAAACAGCAAAAGAAGTTCGTCTCCCTCGTGAGCGCCAAAATGCTAAAATGAAACGTTGCACTCTCTCTCCTCCAAGGAAGGTGCTAGGCAGGAATTGTCTTGCTGGTCCTCACTTGCCCTGGCAGTCATTGCAGATAAGCAGCAAGACTGGGGCTCTGCTCTTTCCTAGCCTTGCAAACAGCAAAAGAAGTTCGTCTCCCCCGTGAGCGCCAAAATGCTAAAATGAAACGTTGCACTCTCTCTCCTCCAAGGAAGGTGCTAGGCAGGAATTGTCTTGCTGGTCCTCACTTGCCCTGGCAGTCATTGCAGATAAACAGCAAGACTCGGTCTCTTCTCTTTCCTACCCTTGCAAACAGACACTGTGCTTTTTCTCAGTCTCGCTCTCCAAAAAGCAAAATGAAACGTTGCACTCTCTCTCCTCCAAGGAAGGTGCTAGGCAGGAATTGTCTTGCTGGTCCTCACTTGCCCTGGCAGTCATTGCAGATAAACAGCAAGACTCGGTCTCTGCTCTTTCCTACCCTTGCAAACAGACACTGTGCTTTTTCTCAATCTCGCTCTCCAAAAAGCAAAATGAAACGTTGCACTCTCTCTCCTCCAAGGAAGGTGCTAGGCAGGAATTGTCTTGCTGGTCCTCACTTGCCCTGGCAGTCATTGCAGATAAACAGCAAGACTGGGGCTCTGCTCTTTCCTAGCCTTGAAAACAGCAAAAGCAGTTTGTCTCCCTCGTGAGCGCCAAAATGCTAAAATGAAACGTTGCACTCTCTCTCCTCCAAGGAAGGTGCTAGGCAGGAATTGTCTTGCTGGTCCTCACTTGCCCTGGCAGTCATTGCAGATAAACAGCAAGACTGGGGCTCTGCTCTTTCCTAGCCTAGCAAACAGCAACAGAAGTTCGTCTCCCTCGTGAGCGCCAAAATGCTAAAATGAAATGATGCACTCTCTCTCCTCCAAGGAAGGTGCTAGGCAGGAATTGTCTTGCTAGTCCTCACTTGCCGTGGCAGTCATTGCAGATAAACAGCAAGACTGGGGCTCTGCTCTTTCCTAGCCTTGAAAACAGCAAAAGCAGTTTGTCTCCCTCGTGAGAGCCTAAATGCTAAAATGAAACGTTGCTCTCTCTCTCCTCCAAGGAAGCTGCTAGGCAGGAATTGTCTTGCTGGTCCTCACTTGCCCTGGCAGTCATTGCAGATAAACAGCAAGACTGCGGCTCTGCTCTTTCCTAGCCTTGCAAACAGCCAAAGCAGTTTGTCTCCCTCGTGAGCGCCAAAATGCTAAAATGAAACGTTGCACTCTCTCTCCTCCAAGGAAGGTGCTAGGCAGGAATTGTCTTGCTGGTCCTCACTTGCCCTGGCAGTCATTGCAGATAAACAGCAAGACTGGGGCTCTGCTCTTTCCTAGCCTAGCAAACAGCAACAGAAGTTCGTCTCCCTCGTGAGCGCCAAAATGCTAAAATGAAACGTTGCTCTCTCTCTCCTCCAAGGAAGGTGCTAGGCAGGAATTGTCTTGCTGGTCCTCACTTGCCCTGGCAGTCATTGCAGATAAACAGCAAGTCTGGGGCTCTGCTCTTTCCTAGCCTAGCAAACAGCAACAGAAGTTCGTCTCCCTCGTGAGCGCCAAAATGCTAAAATGAAATGATGCACTCTCTCTCCTCCAAGGAAGGTGCTAGGCAGGAATTGTCTTGCTAGTCCTCACTTGCCGTGGCAGTCATTGCAGATAAACAGCAAGGCTGGGGCTCTGCTCTTTCCTAGCCTTGAAAACAGCAAAAGCAGTTTGTCTCCCTCGTGAGCGCCTAAATGCTAAAATGAAACGTTGCTCTCTCTCTCCTCCAAGGAAGGTGCTAGGCAGGAATTGTCTTGCTGGTCCTCACTTGCCCTGGCAGTCATTGCAGATAAGCAGCAAGACTGGGGCTCTGCTCTTTCCTAGCCTTGCAAACAGCAAAAGAAGTTCGTCTCCCCCGTGAGCGCCAAAATGCTAAAATGAAACGTTGCACTCTCTCTCCTCCAAGGAAGGTGCTAGGCAGGAATTGTCTTGCTGGTCCTCACTTGCCCTGGCAGTCATTGCAGATAAACAGCAAGACTCGGTCTCTTCTCTTTCCTACCCTTGCAAACAGACACTGTGCTTTTTCTCAGTCTCGCTCTCCAAAAAGCAAAATGAAACGTTGCACTCTCTCTCCTCCAAGGAAGGTGCTAGGCAGGAATTGTCTTGCTGGTCCTCACTTGCCCTGGCAGTCATTGCAGATAAACAGCAAGACTCGGTCTCTGCTCTTTCCTACCCTTGCAAACAGACACTGTGCTTTTTCTCAATCTCGCTCTCCAAAAAGCAAAATGAAACGTTGCACTCTCACTCCTCCAAGGAAGGTGCTAGGCAGGAATTGTCTTGCTGGTCCTCACTTGCCCTGGCAGTCATTGCAGATAAACAGCAAGACTGGGGCTCTGCTCTTTCCTAGCCTTGAAAACAGCAAAAGCAGTTTGTCTCCCTCTTGAGCGCCAAAATGCTAAAATGAAACGTTGCACTCTCTCTCCTCCAAGGAAGGTGCTAGGCAGGAATTGTCTTGCTGGTCCTCACTTGCCCTGGCAGTCATTGCAGATAAACAGCAAGTCTGGGGCTCTGCTCTTTCCTAGCCTAGCAAACAGCAACAGAAGTTCGTCTCCCTCGTGAGCGCCAAAATGCTAAAATGAAATGATGCACTCTCTCTCCTCCAAGGAAGGTGCTAGGCAGGAATTGTCTTGCTAGTCCTCACTTGCCGTGGCAGTCATTGCAGATAAACAGCAAGACTGGGGCTCTGCTCTTTCCTAGCCTTGAAAACAGCAAAAGCAGTTTGTCTCCCTCGTGAGCGCCTAAATGCTAAAATGAAACGTTGCTCTCTCTCTCCTCCAAGGAAGGTGCTAGGCAGGAATTGTCTTGCTGGTCCTCACTTGCCCTGGCAGTCATTGCAGATAAACAGCAAGACTGCGGCTCTGCTCTTTCCTAGCCTTGCAAACAGCAAAAGAAGTTCGTCTCCCTCGTGAGCGCCAAAATGCTAAAATGAAACGTTGCACTCTCTCTCCTCCAAGGAAGGTGCTAGGCAGGAATTGTCTTGCTGGTCCTCACTTGCCCTGGCAGTCATTGCAGATAAACAGCAAGACTGGGGCTCTGCTCTTTCCTAGCCTAGCAAACAGCAACAGAAGTTCGTCTCCCTCGTGAGCGCCAAAATGCTAAAATGAAACGTTGCTCTCTCTCTCCTCCAAGGAAGGTGCTAGGCAGGAATTGTCTTGCTGGTCCTCACTTGCCCTGGCAGTCATTGCAGATAAACAGCAAGTCTGGGGCTCTGCTCTTTCCTAGCCTAGCAAACAGCAACAGAAGTTCGTCTCCCTCGTGAGCGCCAAAATGCTAAAATGAAATGATGCACTCTCTCTCCTCCAAGGAAGGTGCTAGGCAGGAATTGTCTTGCTGGTCCTCACTTGCCCTGGCAGTCATTGCAGATAAACAGCAAGGCTGGGGCTCTGCTCTTTCCTAGCCTTGAAAACAGCAAAAGCAGTTTGTCTCCCTCGTGAGCGCCTAAATGCTAAAATGAAACGTTGCTCTCTCTCTCCTCCAAGGAAGGTGCTAGGCAGGAATTGTCTTGCTGGTCCTCACTTGCCCTGGCAGTCATTGCAGATAAACAGCAAGACTGCGGCTCTGCTCTTTCCTAGCCTTGCAAACAGCAAAAGAAGTTCGTCTCCCTCGTGAGCGCCAAAATGCTAAAATGAAACGTTGCACTCTCTCTCCTCCAAGGAAGGTGCTAGGCAGGAATTGTCTTGCTGGTCCTCACTTGCCCTGGCAGTCATTGCAGATAAACAGCAAGACTGGGGCTCTGCTCTTTCCTAGCCTAGCAAACAGCAACAGAAGTTCGTCTCCCTCGTGAGCGCCAAAATGCTAAAATGAAACGTTGCTCTCTCTCTCCTCCAAGGAAGGTGCTAGGCAGGAATTGTCTTGCTGGTCCTCACTTGCCCTGGCAGTCATTGCAGATAAACAGCAAGTCTGGGGCTCTGCTCTTTCCTAGCCTAGCAAACAGCAACAGAAGTTCGTCTCCCTCGTGAGCGCCAAAATGCTAAAATGAAATGATGCACTCTCTCTCCTCCAAGGAAGGTGCTAGGCAGGAATTGTCTTGCTAGTCCTCACTTGCCGTGGCAGTCATTGCAGATAAACAGCAAGGCTGGGGCTCTGCTCTTTCCTAGCCTTGAAAACAGCAAAAGCAGTTTGTCTCCCTCGTGAGCGCCTAAATGCTAAAATGAAACGTTGCTCTCTCTCTCCTCCAAGGAAGGTGCTAGGCAGGAATTGTCTTGCTGGTCCTCACTTGCCCTGGCAGTCATTGCAGATAAGCAGCAAGACTGGGGCTCTGCTCTTTCCTAGCCTTGCAAACAGCAAAAGAAGTTCGTCTCCCTCGTGAGCGCCAAAATGCTAAAATGAAACGTTGCACTCTCTCTCCTCCAAGGAAGGTGCTAGGCAGGAATTGTCTTGCTGGTCCTCACTTGCCCTGGCAGTCATTGCAGATAAGCAGCAAGACTGGGGCTCTGCTCTTTCCTAGCCTTGCAAACAGCAAAAGAAGTTCGTCTCCCCCGTGAGCGCCAAAATGCTAAAATGAAACGTTGCACTCTCTCTCCTCCAAGGAAGGTGCTAGGCAGGAATTGTCTTGCTGGTCCTCACTTGCCCTGGCAGTCATTGCAGATAAACAGCAAGACTCGGTCTCTTCTCTTTCCTACCCTTGCAAACAGACACTGTGCTTTTTCTCAGTCTCGCTCTCCAAAAAGCAAAATGAAACGTTGCACTCTCTCTCCTCCAAGGAAGGTGCTAGGCAGGAATTGTCTTGCTGGTCCTCACTTGCCCTGGCAGTCATTGCAGATAAACAGCAAGACTCGGTCTCTGCTCTTTCCTACCCTTGCAAACAGACACTGTGCTTTTTCTCAATCTCGCTCTCCAAAAAGCAAAATGAAACGTTGCACTCTCTCTCCTCCAAGGAAGGTGCTAGGCAGGAATTGTCTTGCTGGTCCTCACTTGCCCTGGCAGTCATTGCAGATAAACAGCAAGACTGGGGCTCTGCTCTTTCCTAGCCTTGAAAACAGCAAAAGCAGTTTGTCTCCCTCGTGAGCGCCAAAATGCTAAAATGAAACGTTGCACTCTCTCTCCTCCAAGGAAGGTGCTAGGCAGGAATTGTCTTGCTGGTCCTCACTTGCCCTGGCAGTCATTGCAGATAAACAGCAAGTCTGGGGCTCTGCTCTTTCCTAGCCTAGCAAACAGCAACAGAAGTTCGTCTCCCTCGTGAGCGCCAAAATGCTAAAATGAAATGATGCACTCTCTCTCCTCCAAGGAAGGTGCTAGGCAGGAATTGTCTTGCTAGTCCTCACTTGCCGTGGCAGTCATTGCAGATAAACAGCAAGACTGGGGCTCTGCTCTTTCCTAGCCTTGAAAACAGCAAAAGCAGTTTGTCTCCCTCGTGAGCGCCTAAATGCTAAAATGAAACGTTGCTCTCTCTCTCCTCCAAGGAAGGTGCTAGGCAGGAATTGTCTTGCTGGTCCTCACTTGCCCTGGCAGTCATTGCAGATAAACAGCAAGACTCGGTCTCTGCTCTTTCCTACCCTTGCAAACAGACACTGTGCTTTTTCTCAATCTCGCTCTCCAAAAAGCAAAATGAAACGTTGCTCTCTCTCTCCTCCAAGGAAGGTGCTAGGCAGGAATTGTCTTGCTGGTCCTCACTTGCCCTGGCAGTCATTGCAGATAAACAGCAAGTCTGGGGCTCTGCTCTTTCCTAGCCTAGCAAACAGCAACAGAAGTTCGTCTCCCTCGTGAGCGCCAAAATGCTAAAATGAAATGATGCACTCTCTCTCCTCCAAGGAAGGTGCTAGGCAGGAATTGTCTTGCTGGTCCTCACTTGCCCTGGCAGTCATTGCAGATAAACAGCAAGGCTGGGGCTCTGCTCTTTCCTAGCCTTGAAAACAGCAAAAGCAGTTTGTCTCCCTCGTGAGCGCCTAAATGCTAAAATGAAACGTTGCTCTCTCTCTCCTCCAAGGAAGATGCTAGGCAGGAATTGTCTTGCTGGTCCTCACTTGCCCTGGCAGTCATTGCAGATAAACAGCAAGACTGCGGCTCTGCTCTTTCCTAGCCTTGCAAACAGCAAAAGAAGTTCGTCTCCCTCGTGAGCGCCAAAATGCTAAAATGAAACGTTGCACTCTCTCTCCTCCAAGGAAGGTGCTAGGCAGGAATTGTCTTGCTGGTCCTCACTTGCCCTGGCAGTCATTGCAGATAAACAGCAAGACTGGGGCTCTGCTCTTTCCTAGCCTAGCAAACAGCAACAGAAGTTCGTCTCCCTCGTGAGCGCCAAAATGCTAAAATGAAACGTTGCTCTCTCTCTCCTCCAAGGAAGGTGCTAGGCAGGAATTGTCTTGCTGGTCCTCACTTGCCCTGGCAGTCATTGCAGATAAACAGCAAGTCTGGGGCTCTGCTCTTTCCTAGCCTAGCAAACAGCAACAGAAGTTCGTCTCCCTCGTGAGCGCCAAAATGCTAAAATGAAATGATGCACTCTCTCTCCTCCAAGGAAGGTGCTAGGCAGGAATTGTCTTGCTAGTCCTCACTTGCCGTGGCAGTCATTGCAGATAAACAGCAAGGCTGGGGCTCTGCTCTTTCCTAGCCTTGAAAACAGCAAAAGCAGTTTGTCTCCCTCGTGAGCGCCTAAATGCTAAAATGAAACGTTGCTCTCTCTCTCCTCCAAGGAAGGTGCTAGGCAGGAATTGTCTTGCTGGTCCTCACTTGCCCTGGCAGTCATTGCAGATAAGCAGCAAGACTGGGGCTCTGCTCTTTCCTAGCCTTGCAAACAGCAAAAGAAGTTCGTCTCCCTCGTGAGCGCCAAAATGCTAAAATGAAACGTTGCACTCTCTCTCCTCCAAGGAAGGTGCTAGGCAGGAATTGTCTTGCTGGTCCTCACTTGCCCTGGCAGTCATTGCAGATAAGCAGCAAGACTGGGGCTCTGCTCTTTCCTAGCCTTGCAAACAGCAAAAGAAGTTCGTCTCCCCCGTGAGCGCCAAAATGCTAAAATGAAACGTTGCACTCTCTCTCCTCCAAGGAAGGTGCTAGGCAGGAATTGTCTTGCTGGTCCTCACTTGCCCTGGCAGTCATTGCAGATAAACAGCAAGACTCGGTCTCTTCTCTTTCCTACCCTTGCAAACAGACACTGTGCTTTTTCTCAGTCTCGCTCTCCAAAAAGCAAAATGAAACGTTGCACTCTCTCTCCTCCAAGGAAGGTGCTAGGCAGGAATTGTCTTGCTGGTCCTCACTTGCCCTGGCAGTCATTGCAGATAAACAGCAAGACTCGGTCTCTGCTCTTTCCTACCCTTGCAAACAGACACTGTGCTTTTTCTCAATCTCGCTCTCCAAAAAGCAAAATGAAACGTTGCACTCTCTCTCCTCCAAGGAAGGTGCTAGGCAGGAATTGTCTTGCTGGTCCTCACTTGCCCTGGCAGTCATTGCAGATAAACAGCAAGACTGGGGCTCTGCTCTTTCCTAGCCTTGAAAACAGCAAAAGCAGTTTGTCTCCCTCGTGAGCGCCAAAATGCTAAAATGAAACGTTGCACTCTCTCTCCTCCAAGGAAGGTGCTAGGCAGGAATTGTCTTGCTGGTCCTCACTTGCCCTGGCAGTCATTGCAGATAAACAGCAAGACTGGGGCTCTGCTCTTTCCTAGCCTAGCAAACAGCAACAGAAGTTCGTCTCCCTCGTGAGCGCCAAAATGCTAAAATGAAATGATGCACTCTCTCTCCTCCAAGGAAGGTGCTAGGCAGGAATTGTCTTGCTAGTCCTCACTTGCCGTGGCAGTCATTGCAGATAAACAGCAAGACTGGGGCTCTGCTCTTTCCTAGCCTTGAAAACAGCAAAAGCAGTTTGTCTCCCTCGTGAGCGCCTAAATGCTAAAATGAAACGTTGCTCTCTCTCTCCTCCAAGGAAGGTGCTAGGCAGGAATTGTCTTGCTGGTCCTCACTTGCCCTGGCAGTCATTGCAGATAAACAGCAAGACTGCGGCTCTGCTCTTTCCTAGCCTTGCAAACAGCAAAAGAAGTTCGTCTCCCTCGTGAGCGCCAAAATGCTAAAATGAAACGTTGCACTCTCTCTCCTCCAAGGAAGGTGCTAGGCAGGAATTGTCTTGCTGGTCCTCACTTGCCCTGGCAGTCATTGCAGATAAACAGCAAGACTGGGGCTCTGCTCTTTCCTAGCCTAGCAAACAGCAACAGAAGTTCGTCTCCCTCGTGAGCGCCAAAATGCTAAAATGAAACGTTGCTCTCTCTCTCCTCCAAGGAAGGTGCTAGGCAGGAATTGTCTTGCTGGTCCTCACTTGCCCTGGCAGTCATTGCAGATAAACAGCAAGTCTGGGGCTCTGCTCTTTCCTAGCCTAGCAAACAGCAACAGAAGTTCGTCTCCCTCGTGAGCGCCAAAATGCTAAAATGAAATGATGCACTCTCTCCTCCAAGGAAGGTGCTAGGCAGGAATTGTCTTGCTAGTCCTCACTTGCCGTGGCAGTCATTGCAGATAAACAGCAAGGCTGGGGCTCTGCTCTTTCCTAGCCTTGAAAACAGCAAAAGCAGTTTGTCTCCCTCGTGAGCGCCTAAATGCTAAAATGAAACGTTGCTCTCTCTCTCCTCCAAGGAAGGTGCTAGGCAGGAATTGTCTTGCTGGTCCTCACTTTCCCTGGCAGTCATTGCAGATAAACAGCAAGACTGCGGCTCTGCTCTTTCCTAGCCTTGCAAACAGCAAAAGAAGTTCGTCTCCCTCGTGAGCGCCAAAATGCTAAAATGAAACGTTGCACTCTCTCTCCTCCAAGGAAGGTGCTAGGCAGGAATTGTCTTGCTGGTCCTCACTTGCCCTGGCAGTCATTGCAGATAAACAGCAAGACTGGGGCTCTGCTCTTTCCTAGCCTAGCAAACAGCAACAGAAGTTCGTCTCCCTCGTGAGCGCCAAAATGCTAAAATGAAACGTTGCTCTCTCTCTCCTCCAAGGAAGGTGCTAGGCAGGAATTGTCTTGCTGGTCCTCACTTGCCCTGGCAGTCATTGCAGATAAGCAGCAAGACTGGGGCTCTGCTCTTTCCTAGCCTTGCAAACAGCAAAAGAAGTTCGTCTCCCCCGTGAGCGCCAAAATGCTAAAATGAAACGTTGCACTCTCTCTCCTCCAAGGAAGGTGCTAGGCAGGAATTGTCTTGCTGGTCCTCACTTGCCCTGGCAGTCATTGCAGATAAACAGCAAGACTCGGTCTCTGCTCTTTCCTACCCTTGCAAACAGACACTCTGCTTTTTCTCAGTCTCGCTCTCCAAAAAGCAAAATGAAACGTTGCACTCTCTCTCCTCCAAGGAAGGTGCTAGGCAGGAATTGTCTTGCTGGTCCTCACTTGCCCTGGCAGTCATTGCAGATAAACAGCAAGACTCGGTCTCTGCTCTTTCCTACCCTTGCAAACAGACACTGTGCTTTTTCTCAATCTCGCTCTCCAAAAAGCAAAATGAAACGTTGCACTCTCTCTCCTCCAAGGAAGGTGCTAGGCAGGAATTGTCTTGCTGGTCCTCACTTGCCCTGGCAGTCATTGCAGATAAACAGCAAGACTGGGGCTCTGCTCTTTCCTAGCCTTGAAAACAGCAAAAGCAGTTTGTCTCCCTCGTGAGCGCCAAAATGCTAAAATGAAACGTTGCACTCTCTCTCCTCCAAGGAAGGTGCTAGGCAGGAATTGTCTTGCTGGTCCTCACTTGCCCTGGCAGTCATTGCAGATAAACAGCAAGTCTGGGGCTCTCCTCTTTCCTAGCCTAGCAAACAGCAACAGAAGTTCGTCTCCCTCGTGAGCGCCAAAATGCTAAAATGAAACGTTGCACTCTCTCTCCTCCAAGGAAGGTGCTAGGCAGGAATTGTCTTGCTAGTCCTCACTTGCCGTGGCAGTCATTGCAGATAAACAGCAAGACTGGGGCTCTGCTCTTTCCTAGCCTTGAAAACAGCAAAAGCAGTTTGTCTCCCTCGTGAGCGCCTAAATGCTAAAATGAAACGTTGCTCTCTCTCTCCTCCAAGGAAGGTGCTAGGCAGGAATTGTCTTGCTGGTCCTCACTTGCCCTGGCAGTCATTGCAGATAAACAGCAAGACTGCGGCTCTGCTCTTTCCTAGCCTTGCAAACAGCAAAAGAAGTTCGTCTCCCTCGTGAGCGCCAAAATGCTAAAATGAAACGTTGCACTCTCTCTCCTCCAAGGAAGGTGCTAGGCAGGAATTGTCTTGCTGGTCCTCACTTGCCCTGGCAGTCATTGCAGATAAACAGCAAGACTGGGGCTCTGCTCTTTCCTAGCCTAGCAAACAGCAACAGAAGTTCGTCTCCCTCGTGAGCGCCAAAATGCTAAAATGAAACGTTGCACTCTCTCTCCTCCAAGGAAGGTGCTAGGCAGGAATTGTCTTGCTGGTCCTCACTTGCCCTGGCAGTCATTGCAGATAAACAGCAAGTCTGGGGCTCTGCTCTTTCCTAGCCTAGCAAACAGCAACAGAAGTTCGTCTCCCTCGTGAGCGCCAAAATGCTAAAATGAAATGATGCACTCTCTCTCCTCCAAGGAAGGTGCTAGGCAGGAATTGTCTTGCTAGTCCTCACTTGCCGTGGCAGTCATTGCAGATAAAGAGCAAGACTGGGGCTCTGCTCTTTCCTAGCCTTGAAAACAGCAAAAGCAGTTTGTCTCCCTCGTGAGCGCCTAAATGCTAAAATGAAACGTTGCTCTCTCTCTCCTCCAAGGAAGGTGCTAGGCAGGAATTGTCTTGCTGGTCCTCACTTGCCCTGGCAGTCATTGCAGATAAACAGCAATACTCGGGCTCTGCTCTTTCCTACCCTTGCAAACAGACACTGTGCTTTTTCTCAGTCTCGCTCTGCAAAAAGCAAAATGAAACGTTGCACTCTCTCTCCTCCAAGAAAGGTGCTAGGCAGGAATTGTCTTGCTGGTCCTCACTTGCCCTGGCAGTCATTGCAGATAAGCAGCAAGACTGGGGCTCTGCTCTTTCCTAGCCTTGCAAACAGCAAAAGAAGTTCGTCTCCCCCGTGAGCGCCAAAATGCTAAAATGAAACGTTGCACTCTCTCTCCTCCAAGGAAGGTGCTAGGCAGGAATTGTCTTGCTGGTCCTCACTTGCCCTGGCAGTCATTGCAGATAAACAGCAAGACTGCGGCTCTGCTCTTTCCTAGCCTTGCAAACAGCAAAAGAAGTTCGTCTCCCTCGTGAGCGCCAAAATGCTAAAATGAAACGTTGCACTCTCTCTCCTCCAAGGAAGGTGCTAGGCAGGAATTGTCTTGCTGGTCCTCACTTGCCCTGGCAGTCATTGCAGATAAACAGCAAGACTGGGGCTCTGCTCTTTCCTAGCCTAGCAAACAGCAACAGAAGTTCGTCTCCCTCGTGAGCGCCAAAATGCTAAAATGAAACGTTGCTCTCTCTCTCCTCCAAGGAAGGTGCTAGGCAGGAATTGTCTTGCTGGTCCTCACTTGCCCTGGCAGTCATTGCAGATAAACAGCAAGTCTGGGGCTCTGCTCTTTCCTAGCCTAGCAAACAGCAACAGAAGTTCGTCTCCCTCGTGAGCGCCAAAATGCTAAAATGAAATGATGCACTCTCTCTCCTCCAAGGAAGGTGCTAGGCAGGAATTGTCTTGCTAGTCCTCACTTGCCGTGGCAGTCATTGCAGATAAACAGCAAGACTGGGGCTCTGCTCTTTCCTAGCCTTGAAAACAGCAAAAGCAGTTTGTCTCCCTCGTGAGCGCCTAAATGCTAAAATGAAACGTTGCTCTCTCTCTCCTCCAAGGAAGGTGCTAGGCAGGAATTGTCTTGCTGGTCCTCACTTGCCCTGGCAGTCATTGCAGATAAACAGCAAGACTGCGGCTCTGCTCTTTCCTAGCCTTGCAAACAGCAAAAGAAGTTCGTCTCCCTCGTGAGCGCCAAAATGCTAAAATGAAACGTTGCACTCTCTCTCCTCCAAGGAAGGTGCTAGGCAGGAATTGTCTTGCTGGTCCTCACTTGCCCTGGCAGTCATTGCAGATAAACAGCAAGACTGGGGCTCTGCTCTTTCCTAGCCTAGCAAACAGCAACAGAAGTTCGTCTCCCTCGTGAGCGCCAAAATGCTAAAATGAAACGTTGCTCTCTCTCTCCTCCAAGGAAGGTGCTAGGCAGGAATTGTCTTGCTGGTCCTCACTTGCCCTGGCAGTCATTGCAGATAAACAGCAAGACTCGGTCTCTGCTCTTTCCTACCCTTGCAAACAGACACTGTGCTTTTTCTCAGTCTCGCTCTGCAAAAAGCAAAATGAAACGTTGCACTCTCTCTCCTCCAAGAAAGGTGCTAGGCAGGAATTGTCTTGCTGGTCCTCACTTGCCCTGGCAGTCATTGCAGATAAGCAGCAAGACTGGGGCTCTGCTCTTTCCTAGCCTTGCAAACAGCAAAAGAAGTTCGTCTTGCTTGTGACCGCCAAAATGCTAAAATGAAACGTTGCACTCTCTCTCCTCCAAGGAAGGTGCTAGGCAGGAATTGTCTTGCTGGTCCTCACTTGCCCTGGCAGTCATTGCAGATAAACAGCAAGACTGGGGCTCTGCTCTTTCCTAGCCTTGCAAACAGCAAAAGAAGTTCGTCTCCCTCGTGAGCGCCAAAATGCTAAAATGAAACGATGCACTCTCTCTCCTCCAAGGAAGGTGCTAGAGAGAATTGTCTTGCTGGTCCTCACTTGCCCTGGCAGTCATTGCAGATAAGCAGCAAGACTGGGGCTCTGCTCTTTCCTAGCCTTACAAACAGCAAAAGAAGTTCGTCTCCCCCGTGAGCGCCAAAATGCTAAAATGAAACGTTGCACTCTCTCTCCTCCAAGGAAGGTGCTAGGCAGGAATTGTCTTGCTGGTCCTCACTTGCCCTGGCAGTCATTGCAGATAAACAGCAAGACTCGGTCTCTTCTCTTTCCTACCCTTGCAAACAGACACTGTGCTTTTTCTCAGTCTCGCTCTCCAAAAAGCAAAATGAAACGTTGCACTCTCTCTCCTCCAAGGAAGGTGCTAGGCAGGAATTGTCTTGCTGGTCCTCACTTGCCCTGGCAGTCATTGCAGATAAACAGCAAGACTCGGTCTCTGCTCTTTCCTACCCTTGCAAACAGACACTGTGCTTTTTCTCAATCTCGCTCTCCAAAAAGCAAAATGAAACGTTGCACTCTCTCTCCTCCAAGGAAGGTGCTAGGCAGGAATTGTCTTGCTGGTCCTCACTTGCCCTGGCAGTCATTGCAGATAAACAGCAAGACTGGGGCTCTGCTCTTTCCTAGCCTTGAAAACAGCAAAAGCAGTTTGTCTCCCTCGTGAGCGCCAAAATGCTAAAATGAAACGTTGCACTCTCTCTCCTCCAAGGAAGGTGCTAGGCAGGAATTGTCTTGCTGGTCCTCACTTGCCCTGGCAGTCATTGCAGATAAGCAGCAAGTCTGGGGCTCTGCTCTTTCCTAGCCTTGCAAACAGCAAAAGAAGTTCGTCTCCCCCGTGAGCGCCAAAATGCTAAAATGAAACGTTGCACTCTCTCTCCTCCAAGGAAGGTGCTAGAGAGAATTGTCTTGCTGGTCCTCACTTGCCCTGGCAGTCATTGCAGATAAACAGCAAGACTCGGTCTCTGCTCTTTCCTACCCTTGCAAACAGACACTGTGCTTTTTCTCAGTCTCGCTCTCCAAAAAGCAAAATGAAACGTTGCTCTCTCTCTCCTCCAAGGAAGGTGCTAGGCAGGAATTATCTTGCTGGTCCTCACTTGCCCTGGCAGTCATTGCAGATAAACAGCAAGACTCGGTCTCTGCTCTTTCCTACCCTTGCAAACAGACACTGTGCTTTTTCTCAGTCTCGCTCTGCAAAAAGCAAAATGAAACGTTGCACTCTCTCTCCTCCAAGGAAGGTGCTAGGCAGGAATTGTCTTGCTGGTCCTCACTTGCCCTGGCAGTCATTGCAGATAAACAGCAAGACTGGGGCTCTGCTCTTTCCTAGCCTTGCAAACAGCAAAAGAAGTTCGTCTCCCTCGTGAGCGCCAAAATGCTAAAATGAAACGATGCACTCTCTCTCCTCCAAGGAAGGTGCTAGAGAGAATTGTCTTGCTGGTCCTCACTTGCCCTGGCAGTCATTGCAGATAAGCAGCAAGACTGGGGCTCTGCTCTTTCCTAGCCTTACAAACAGCAAAAGAAGTTCGTCTCCCCCGTGAGCGCCAAAATGCTAAAATGAAACGTTGCACTCTCTCTCCTCCAAGGAAGGTGCTAGGCAGGAATTGTCTTGCTGGTCCTCACTTGCCCTGGCAGTCATTGCAGATAAACAGCAAGACTCGGTCTCTTCTCTTTCCTACCCTTGCAAACAGACACTGTGCTTTTTCTCAGTCTCGCTCTCCAAAAAGCAAAATGAAACGTTGCACTCTCTCTCCTCCAAGGAAGGTGCTAGGCAGGAATTGTCTTGCTGGTCCTCACTTGCCCTGGCAGTCATTGCAGATAAACAGCAAGACTCGGTCTCTGCTCTTTCCTACCCTTGCAAACAGACACTGTGCTTTTTCTCAATCTCGCTCTCCAAAAAGCAAAATGAAACGTTGCACTCTCTCTCCTCCAAGAAAGGTGCTAGGCAGGAATTGTCTTGCTGGTCCTCACTTGCCCTGGCAGTCATTGCAGATAAGCAGCAAGACTGGGGCTCTGCTCTTTCCTAGCCTTGCAAACAGCAAAAGAAGTTCGTCTTGCTTGTGACCGCCAAAATGCTAAAATGAAACGTTGCACTCTCTCTCCTCCAAGGAAGGTGCTAGGCAGGAATTGTCTTGCTGGTCCTCACTTGCCCTGGCAGTCATTGCAGATAAACAGCAAGACTGGGGCTCTGCTCTTTCCTAGCCTTGCAAACAGCAAAAGAAGTTCGTCTCCCTCGTGATCGCCAAAATGCTAAAATGAAACGATGCACTCTCTCTCCTCCAAGGAAGGTGCTAGGCAGGAATTGTCTTGCTGGTCCTCACTTGCCCTGGCAGTCATTGCAGATAAGCAGCAAGACTGGGGCTCTGCTCTTTCCTAGCCTTGCAAACAGCAAAAGAAGTTCGTCTCCCCCGTGAGCGCCAAAATGCTAAAATGAAACGTTGCACTCTCTCTCCTCCAAGGAAGGTGCTAGGCAGGAATTGTCTTGCTGGTCCTCACTTGCCCTGGCAGTCATTGCAGATAAACAGCAAGACTCGGTCTCTGCTCTTTCCTACCCTTGCAAACAGACACTGTGCTTTTTCTCAGTCTCGCTCTCCAAAAAGCAAAATGAAACGTTGCACTCTCTCTCCTCCAAGGAAGGTGCTAGGCAGGAATTGTCTTGCTGGTCCTCACTTGCCCTGGCAGTCATTGCAGATAAACAGCAAGACTCGGTCTCTGCTCTTTCCTACCCTTGCAAACAGACACTGTGCTTTTTCTCAATCTCGCTCTCCAAAAAGCAAAATGAAACGTTGCACTCTCTCTCCTCCAAGGAAGGTGCTAGGCAGGAATTGTCTTGCTGGTCCTCACTTGCCCTGGCAGTCATTGCAGATAAACAGCAAGACTGGGGCTCTGCTCTTTCCTAGCCTTGAAAACAGCAAAAGCAGTTTGTCTCCCTCGTGAGCGCCAAAATGCTAAAATGAAACGTTGCACTCTCTCTCCTCCAAGGAAGGTGCTAGGCAGGAATTGTCTTGCTGGTCCTCACTTGCCCTGGCAGTCATTGCAGATAAGCAGCAAGTCTGGGGCTCTGCTCTTTCCTAGCCTTGCAAACAGCAAAAGAAGTTCGTCTCCCCCGTGAGCGCCAAAATGCTAAAATGAAACGTTGCACTCTCTCTCCTCCAAGGAAGGTGCTAGAGAGAATTGTCTTGCTGGTCCTCACTTGCCCTGGCAGTCATTGCAGATAAACAGCAAGACTCGGTCTCTGCTCTTTCCTACCCTTGCAAACAGACACTGTGCTTTTTCTCAGTCTCGCTCTCCAAAAAGCAAAATGAAACGTTGCTCTCTCTCTCCTCCAAGGAAGGTGCTAGGCAGGAATTATCTTGCTGGTCCTCACTTGCCCTGGCAGTCATTGCAGATAAACAGCAAGACTCGGTCTCTGCTCTTTCCTACCCTTGCAAACAGACACTGTGCTTTTTCTCAGTCTCGCTCTGCAAAAAGCAAAATGAAACGTTGCACTCTCTCTCCTCCAAGGAAGGTGCTAGGCAGGAATTGTCTTGCTGGTCCTCACTTGCCCTGGCAGTCATTGCAGATAAACAGCAAGACTGGGGCTCTGCTCTTTCCTAGCCTTGCAAACAGCAAAAGAAGTTCGTCTCCCTCGTGAGCGCCAAAATGCTAAAATGAAACGATGCACTCTCTCTCCTCCAAGGAAGGTGCTAGAGAGAATTGTCTTGCTGGTCCTCACTTGCCCTGGCAGTCATTGCAGATAAGCAGCAAGACTGGGGCTCTGCTCTTTCCTAGCCTTGCAAACAGCAAAATAAGTTCGTCTCCCCCGTGAGCGCCAAAATGCTAAAATGAAACGTTGCACTCTCTCTCCTCCAAGGAAGGTGCTAGGCAGGAATTGTCTTGCTGGTCCTCACTTGCCCTGGCAGTCATTGCAGATAAACAGCAAGACTCGGTCTCTTCTCTTTCCTACCCTTGCAAACAGACACTGTGCTTTTTCTCAGTCTCGCTCTCCAAAAAGCAAAATGAAACGTTGCACTCTCTCTCCTCCAAGGAAGGTGCTAGGCAGGAATTGTCTTGCTGGTCCTCACTTGCCCTGGCAGTCATTGCAGATAAACAGCAAGACTCGGTCTCTGCTCTTTCCTACCCTTGCAAACAGACACTGTGCTTTTTCTCAATCTCGCTCTCCAAAAAGCAAAATGAAACGTTGCACTCTCTCTCCTCCAAGGAAGGTGCTAGGCAGGAATTGTCTTGCTGGTCCTCACTTGCCCTGGCAGTCATTGCAGATAAACAGCAAGACTGGGGCTCTGCTCTTTCCTAGCCTTGAAAACAGCAAAAGCAGTTTGTCTCCCTCGTGAGCGCCAAAATGCTAAAATGAAACGTTGCACTCTCTCTCCTCCAAGGAAGGTGCTAGGCAGGAATTGTCTTGCTGGTCCTCACTTGCCCTGGCAGTCATTGCAGATAAACAGCAAGTCTGGGGCTCTGCTCTTTCCTAGCCTTGCAAACAGCAAAAGAAGTTCGTCTCCCTCGTGAGCGCCAAAATGCTAAAATGAAACGATGCACTCTCTCTCCTCCAAGGAAGGTGCTAGAGAGAATTGTCTTGCTGGTCCTCACTTGCCCTGGCAGTCATTGCAGATAAGCAGCAAGACTGGGGCTCTGCTCTTTCCTAGCCTTGCAAACAGCAAAAGAAGTTCGTCTCCCCCGTGAGCGCCAAAATGCTAAAATGAAACGTTGCACTCTCTCTCCTCCAAGGAAGGTGCTAGGCAGGAATTGTCTTGCTGGTCCTCACTTGCCCTGGCAGTCATTGCAGATAAACAGCAAGACTCGGTCTCTGCTCTTTCCTACCCTTGCAAACAGACACTGTGCTTTTTCTCAGTCTCGCTCTCCAAAAAGCAAAATGAAACGTTGCACTCTCTCTCCTCCAAGGAAGGTGCTAGGCAGGAATTGTCTTGCTGGTCCTCACTTGCCCTGGCAGTCATTGCAGATAAACAGCAAGACTCGGTCTCTGCTCTTTCCTACCCTTGCAAACAGACACTGTGCTTTTTCTCAATCTCGCTCTCCAAAAAGCAAAATGAAACGTTGCACTCTCTCTCCTCCAAGGAAGGTGCTAGGCAGGAATTGTCTTGCTGGTCCTCACTTGCCCTGGCAGTCATTGCAGATAAACAGCAAGACTGGGGCTCTGCTCTTTCCTAGCCTTGAAAACAGCAAAAGCAGTTTGTCTCCCTCGTGAGCGCCAAAATGCTAAAATGAAACGTTGCACTCTCTCTCCTCCAAGGAAGGTGCTAGGCAGGAATTGTCTTGCTGGTCCTCACTTGCCCTGGCAGTCATTGCAGATAAACAGCAAGTCTGGGGCTCTGCTCTTTCCTAGCCTAGCAAACAGCAACAGAAGTTCGTCTCCCTCGTGAGCGCCAAAATGCTAAAATGAAATGATGCTCTCTCTCTCCTCCAAGGAAGGTGCTAGGCAGGAATTGTCTTGCTAGTCCTCCCTTGCCGTGGCAGTCATTGCAGATAAACAGCAAGACTGGGGCTCTGCTCTTTCCTAGCCTTGAAAACAGCAAAAGCAGTTTGTCTCCCTCGTGAGCGCCTAAATGCTAAAATGAAACGTTGCTCTCTCTCTCCTCCAAGGAAGGTGCTAGGCAGGAATTGTCTTGCTGGTCCTCACTTGCCCTGGCAGTCATTGCAGATAAACAGCAAGACTCGGTCTCTGCTCTTTCCTACCCTTGCAAACAGACACTGTGCTTTTTCTCAGTCTCGCTCTCCAAAAAGCAAAATGAAACGTTGCACTCTCTCTCCTCCAAGGAAGGTGCTAGGCAGGAATTGTCTTGCTGGTCCTCACTTGCCCTGGCAGTCATTGCAGATAAACAGCAAGACTCGGTCTCTGCTCTTTCCTACCCTTGCAAACAGACACTGTGCTTTTTCTCAATCTCGATCTCCAAAAAGCAAAATGAAACGTTGCACTCTCTCTCCTCCAAGGAAGGTGCTAGGCAGGAATTGTCTTGCTGGTCCTCACTTGCCCTGGCAGTCATTGCAGATAAACAGCAAGACTGCGGCTCTGCTCTTTCCTAGCCTTGCAAACAGCAAAAGAAGTTCGTCTCCCTCGTGAGCGCCAAAATGCTAAAATGAAACGTTGCACTCTCTCTCCTCCAAGGAAGGTGCTAGGCAGGAATTGTCTTGCTGGTCCTCACTTGCCCTGGCAGTCATTGCAGATAAACAGCAAGACTGGGGCTCTGCTCTTTCCTAGCCTAGCAAACAGCAACAGAAGTTCGTCTCCCTCGTGAGCGCCAAAATGCTAAAATGAAATGATGCACTCTCTCTCCTCCAAGGAAGGTGCTAGGCAGGAATTGTCTTGCTAGTCCTCACTTGCCGTGGCAGTCATTGCAGATAAAGAGCAAGACTGGGGCTCTGCTCTTTCCTAGCCTTGAAAACAGCAAAAGCAGTTTGTCTCCCTCGTGAGAGCCTAAATGCTAAAATGAAACGTTGCTCTCTCTCTCCTCCAAGGAAGGTGCTAGGCAGGAATTGTCTTGCTGGTCCTCACTTGCCCTGGCAGTCATTGCAGATAAACAGCAAGACTCGGTCTCTGCTCTTTCCCACCCTTGCAAACAGACACTGTGCTTTTTCTCAGTCTCGCTCTGCAAAAAGCAAAATGAAACGTTGCACTCTCTCTCCTCCAAGGAAGGTGCTAGGCAGGAATTGTCTTGCTGGTCCTCACTTGCCCTGGCAGTCATTGCAGATAAACAGCAAGACTGCGGCTCTGCTCTTTCCTAGCCTTGCAAACAGCAAAAGAAGTTCGTCTCCCTCGTGAGCGCCAAAATGCTAAAATGAAACGTTGCACTCTCTCTCCTCCAAGGAAGGTGCTAGGCAGGAATTGTCTTGCTGGTCCTCACTTGCCCTGGCAGTCATTGCAGATAAACAGCAAGACTGGGGCTCTGCTCTTTCCTAGCCTTGAAAACAGCAAAAGCAGTTTGTCTCCCTCGTGAGCGCCTAAATGCTAAAATGAAACGTTGCACTCTCTCTCCTCCAAGGAAGGTGCTAGGCAGGAATTGTCTTGCTGGTCCTCACTTGCCCTGGCAGTCATTGCAGATAAACAGCAAGACTGGGGCTCTGCTCTTTCCTAGCCTAGCAAACAGCAACAGAAATTCATCTCCCTCGTGAGCGCCAAAATGCTAAAATGAAACGTTGCACTCTCTCTCCTCCAAGGAAGGTGCTAGGCAGGAATTGTCTTTCTAGTCCTCACTTGCCGTGGCAGTCATTGCAGATAAACAGCAAGACTGTGGCTCTGCTCTTTCCTAGCCTTGAAAACAGCAAAAGCAGTTTGTCTCCCTCGTGAGCGCCAAAATGCTAAAATGAAACGTTGCACTCTCTCTCCTCCAAGGAAGGTGCTAGGCAGGAATTGTCTTGCTGGTCCTCACTTGCCCTGGCAGTCATTGCAGATAAACAGCAAGACTGGGGCTCTGCTCTTTCCTAGCCTTGAAAACAGCAAAAGCAGTTTGTCTCCCTCGTGAGCGCCAAAATGCTAAAATGAAACGTTGCACTCTCTCTCCTCCAAGGAAGGTGCTAGGCAGGAATTGTCTTGCTGGTCCTCACTTGCCCTGGCAGTCATTGCAGATCAACAGCAAGACTGGGGCTCTGCTCTTTCCTAGCCTAGCAAACAGCAACAGAAGTTCGTCTCCCTCGTGAGCGCCAAAATGCTAAAATGAAACGATGCACTCTCTCTCCTCCAAGGAAGGTGCTAGGCAGGAATTGTCTTGCTAGTCCTCACTTGCCGTGGCAGTCATTGCAGATAAACAGCAAGACTGGGGCTCTGCTCTTTCCTAGCCTTGAAAACAGCAAAAGCAGTTTGTCTCCCTCGTGAGCGCCAAAATGCTAAAATGAAACGTTGCACTCTCTCTCCTCCAAGGAAGGTGCTAGGCAGGAATTGTCTTGCTGGTCCTCACTTGCCCTGGCAGTCATTGCAGATAAACAGCAAGACTGGGGCTCTGCTCTTTCCTAGCCTTGAAAACAGCAAAAGCAGTTTGTCTCCCTCGTGAGCGCCAAAATGCTAAAATGAAACGTTGCACTCTCTCTCCTCCAAGGAAGGTGCTAGGCAGGAATTGTCTTGCTGGTCCTCACTTGCCCTGGCAGTCATTGCAGATCAACAGCAAGACTGGGGCTCTGCTCTTTCCTAGCCTAGCAAACAGCAACAGAAGTTCGTCTCCCTCGTGAGCGCCAAAATGCTAAAATGAAACGATGCACTCTCTCTCCTCCAAGGAAGGTGCTAGGCAGGAATTGTCTTGCTAGTCCTCACTTGCCGTGGCAGTCATTGCAGATAAACAGCAAGACTGGGGCTCTGCTCTTTCCTAGCCTTGAAAACAGCAAAAGCAGTTTGTCTCCCTCGTGAGCACCTAAATGCAAAAATGAAACGTTGCACTCTCTCTCCTCCAAGGAAGGTGCTAGGCAGGAATTGTCTTGCTGGTCCTCACTTGCCCTGGCAGTCATTGCAGATAAACAGCAAGACTGGGGCTCTGCTCTTTCCTAGCCTAGCAAACAGCAACAGAAATTCATCTCCCTCGTGAGCGCCAAAATGCTAAAATGAAATGATGCACTCTCTCTCCTCCAAGGAATGTGCTAGGCAGGAATTGTCTTTCTAGTCCTCACTTGCCGTGGCAGTCATTGCAGATAAACAGCAAGACTGGGGCTCTGCTCTTTCCTAGCCTTGAAAACAGCAAAAGCAGTTTGTCTCCCTCGTGAGCGCCAAAATGCTAAAATGAAACGTTGCACTCTCTCTCCTCCAAGGAAGGTGCTAGGCAGGAATTGTCTTGCTAGTCCTCACTTGTCCTGGCAGTCATTGCAGATAAACAGCAAGACTGGGGCTCTGCTCTTTCCTAGCCTTGCAAACAGCCAAAGCAGTTCGTCTCCCTCGTGAGCGCCAAAATGCTAAAATGAAACGTTGCACTCTCTCTCCTCCAAGGAAGGTGCTAGGCAGGAATTGTCTTGCTGGTCCTCACTTGCCCTGGCAGTCATTGCAGATAAACAGCAAGACTGGGGCTCTGCTCTTTCCTAGCCTTGCAAACAGCAAAAGAAGTTCGTCTCCCTCGTGAGCGCCAAAATGCTAAAATGAAACGATGCACTCTCTCTCCTCCAAGGAAGGTGCTAGGCAGGAATTGTCTGGCTGGTCCTCACTTGCCCTGGCAGTCATTGCAGATAAACAGCAAGACTCGGGCTCTGCTCTTTCCTAGCCTTGCAAACAGCAAAAGAAGTTCGTCTCCCTCGTGAGCGCCAAAATGCTAAAATGAAACGATGCACTCTCTCTCCTCCAAGGAAGGTGCTAGGCAGGAATTGTCTTGCTGGTCCTCACTTCCCCTGGCAGTCATTGCAGATAAACAGCAAGACTCGGGCTCTGCTCTTTCCTAGCCTTGCAAACAGCAACAGAAGTTCGTCTCCCTTGTGAGCGCCAAAATGCTAAAATGAAACGTTGCACTCTCTCTCCTCCAAGGAAGGTGCTAGGCAGGAATTGTCTTGCTGGTCCTCACTTGCCCTGGCAGTCATTGCAGATAAACAGCAAGACTCGGTCTCTGCTCTTTCCTACCCTTGCAAACAGACACTGTGCTTTTTCTCAATCTCGCTCTCCAAAAAGCAAAATGAAACGTTGCACTCTCTCTCCTCCAAGGAAGGTGCTAGGCAGGAATTGTCTTGCTGGTCCTCACTTGCCCTGGCAGTCATTGCAGATAAACAGCAAGACTGGGGCTCTGCTCTTTCCTACCCTTGCAAACAGCCAAAGCAGTTTATCTCCCTTGTGAGCGCCAAAATTCTAAAATGAAACGTTGCACACTCTGTCCTCCAAGGAAGGTGCTAGGCAGGAATTGTCTTGCTGGTCCTCACTTGCCCTGGCAGTCATTGCAGATAAGCAGCAAGACTGGGGCTCTGCTCTTTCCTAGCCTTGCAAACAGCAAAAGAAGTTCGTCTCCCTCGTGAGCGCCAAAATGCTAAAATGAAACGTTGCACTCTCTCTCCTCCAAGGAAGGTGCTAGGCAGGAATTGTCTTGCTGGTCCTCACTTGCCCTGGCAGTCATTGCAGATCAACAGCAAGACTGGGGCTCTGCTCTTTCCTAGCCTAGCAAACAGCAACAGAAGTTCGTCTCCCTCGTGAGCGCCAAAATGCTAAAATGAAACGATGCACTCTCTCTCCTCCAAGGAAGGTGCTAGGCAGGAATTGTCTTGCTAGTCCTCACTTGCCGTGGCAGTCATTGCAGATAAACAGCAAGACTGGGGCTCTGCTCTTTCCTAGCCTTGAAAACAGCAAAAGCAGTTTGTCTCCCTCGTGAGCACCTAAATGCTAAAATGAAACGTTGCACTCTCTCTCCTCCAAGGAAGGTGCTAGGCAGGAATTGTCTTGCTGGTCCTCACTTGCCCTGGCAGTCATTGCAGATAAACAGCAAGACTGGGGCTCTGCTCTTTCCTAGCCTAGCAAACAGCAACAGAAATTCATCTCCCTCGTGAGCGCCAAAATGCTAAAATGAAATGATGCACTCTCTCTCCTCCAAGGAATGTGCTAGGCAGGAATTGTCTTTCTAGTCCTCACTTGCCGTGGCAGTCATTGCAGATAAACAGCAAGACTGGGGCTCTGCTCTTTCCTAGCCTTGAAAACAGCAAAAGCAGTTTGTCTCCCTCGTGAGCGCCAAAATGCTAAAATGAAACGTTGCACTCTCTCTCCTCCAAGGAAGGTGCTAGGCAGGAATTGTCTTGCTAGTCCTCACTTGTCCTGGCAGTCATTGCAGATAAACAGCAAGACTGGGGCTCTGCTCTTTCCTAGCCTTGCAAACAGCCAAAGCAGTTCGTCTCCCTCGTGAGCGCCAAAATGCTAAAATGAAACGTTGCACTCTCTCTCCTCCAAGGAAGGTGCTAGGCAGGAATTGTCTTGCTGGTCCTCACTTGCCCTGGCAGTCATTGCAGATAAACAGCAAGACTGGGGCTCTGCTCTTTCCTAGCCTTGCAAACAGCAAAAGAAGTTCGTCTCCCTCGTGAGCGCCAAAATGCTAAAATGAAACGATGCACTCTCTCTCCTCCAAGGAAGGTGCTAGGCAGGAATTGTCTGGCTGGTCCTCACTTGCCCTGGCAGTCATTGCAGATAAACAGCAAGACTCGGGCTCTGCTCTTTCCTAGCCTTGCAAACAGCAAAAGAAGTTCGTCTCCCTCGTGAGCGCCAAAATGCTAAAATGAAACGATGCACTCTCTCTCCTCCAAGGAAGGTGCTAGGCAGGAATTGTCTTGCTGGTCCTCACTTCCCCTGGCAGTCATTGCAGATAAACAGCAAGACTCGGGCTCTGCTCTTTCCTAGCCTTGCAAACAGCAACAGAAGTTCGTCTCCCTTGTGAGCGCCAAAATGCTAAAATGAAACGTTGCACTCTCTCTCCTCCAAGGAAGGTGCTAGGCAGGAATTGTCTTGCTGGTCCTCACTTGCCCTGGCAGTCATTGCAGATAAACAGCAAGACTCGGTCTCTGCTCTTTCCTACCCTTGCAAACAGACACTGTGCTTTTTCTCAATCTCGCTCTCCAAAAAGCAAAATGAAACGTTGCACTCTCTCTCCTCCAAGGAAGGTGCTAGGCAGGAATTGTCTTGCTGGTCCTCACTTGCCCTGGCAGTCATTGCAGATAAACAGCAAGACTGGGGCTCTGCTCTTTCCTACCCTTGCAAACAGCCAAAGCAGTTTATCTCCCTTGTGAGCGCCAAAATTCTAAAATGAAACGTTGCACACTCTGTCCTCCAAGGAAGGTGCTAGGCAGGAATTGTCTTGCTGGTCCTCACTTGCCCTGGCAGTCATTGCAGATAAGCAGCAAGACTGGGGCTCTGCTCTTTCCTAGCCTTGCAAACAGCAAAAGAAGTTCGTCTCCCTCGTGAGCGCCAAAATGCTAAAATGAAACGTTGCACTCTCTCTCCTCCAAGGAAGGTGCTAGGCAGGAATTGTCTTGCTGGTCCTCACTTGCCCTGGCAGTCATTGCAGATAAGCAGCAAGACTGGGGCTCTGCTCTTTCCTAGCCTTGCAAACAGCAACAGAAGTTCGTCTCCCTTGTGAGCGCAAAAATGCTAAAATGAAACGTTGCACTCTCTCTCCTCCAAGGAAGGTGCTAGGCAGGAATTGTCTTGCTGGTCCTCACTTGCCCTGGCAGTCATTTCAGATAAACAGCAAGACTCGGTCTCTGCTCTTTCCTACCCTTGCAAACAGACACTGTGCTTTTTCTCAATCTCGCTCTCCAAAAAGCAATACGAAACGATGCACTCTCTCTCCTCCAAGGAAGGTGCTAGGCAGGAATTGTCTTGCTGGTCCTCACTTGCCCTGGCAGTCATTGCAGATAAACAGCAAGACTGGGGCTCTGCTCTTTCCTAGCCTTGCAAACAGCAAAAGAAGTTCGTCTCCCTCGTGAGCGCCAAAATGCTAAAATGAAACGTTGCACTCTCTCTCCTCCAAGGAAGGTGCTAGGCAGGAATTGTCTTGCTGGTCCTCACTTGCCCTGGCAGTCATTGCAGATAAGCAGCAAGACTGGGGCTCTGCTCTTTCCTAGCCTTGCAAACAGCAAAAGAAGTTCGTCTCCCTCGTGAGCGCCAAAATGCTAAAATGAAACGTTGCACTCTCTCTCCTCCAAGGAAGGTGCTAGGCAGGAATTGTCTTGCTGGTCCTCACTTGCCCTGGCAGTCATTGCAGATAAGCAGCAAGACTGGGGCTCTGCTCTTTCCTAGCCTTGCAAACAGCAACAGAAGTTCGTCTCCCTTGTGAGCGCAAAAATGCTAAAATGAAACGTTGCACTCTCTCTCCTCCAAGGAAGGTGCTAGGCAGGAATTGTCTTGCTGGTCCTCACTTGCCCTGGCAGTCATTTCAGATAAACAGCAAGACTCGGTCTCTGCTCTTTCCTACCCTTGCAAACAGACACTGTGCTTTTTCTCAATCTCGCTCTCCAAAAAGCAAAATGAAACGTTGCACTCTCTCTCCTCCAAGGAAGGTGCTAGGCAGGAATTGTCTTGCTGGTCCTCACTTGCCCTGGCAGTCATTGCAGATAAACAGCAAGACTGGGGCTCTGCTCTTTCCTACCCTTGCAAACAGCCAAAGCAGTTTATCTTCCTTTTGAGCGCCAAAATTCTAAAATGAAACGTTGCACACTCTGTCCTCCAAGGAAGGTGCTAGGCAGGAATTGTCTTGCTGGTCCTCACTTGCCCTGGCAGTCATTGCAGATAAGCAGCAAGACTGGGGCTCTGCTCTTTCCTAGCCTTGCAAACAGCAAAAGAAGTTCGTCTCCCCCGTGAGCGCCAAAATGCTAAAATGAAACGTTGCAATCTCTCTCCTCCAAGGAAGGTGCTAGGCAGGAATCGTCTTGCTGGTCCTCACTTGCCCTGGCAGTCATTGCAGATAAACAGCAAGACTGGGGCTCTGCTCTTTCCTAGCCTTGCAAACAGCAACAGAAGTTCCTCTCCCTTGTGAGCGCAAAAATGCTAAAATGAAACGTTGCACTCTCTCTCCTCCAAGGAAGGTGCTAGGCAGGAATTGTCTTGCTGGTCCTCACTTGCCCTGGCAGTCATTGCAGATAAACAGCAAGACTCGGTCTCTGCTCTTTCCTACCCTTGCAAACAGGCACTGTGCTTTTTCTCAATCTCGCTCTCCAAAAAGCAAAATGAAACGTTGCACTCTCTCTCCTCCAAGGAAGGTGCTAGGCAGGAATTGTCTTGCTAGTCCTCACTTGCCCTGGCAGTCATTGCAGATAAACAGCAAGACTGCGGCTCTGCTCTTTCCTAGCCTTGCAAAGAGCAAGAGCAGTTTGTCTCCCTCGTGAGCGCCAAAATGCTAAAATGAAACGTTGCACTCTCTCTCCTCCAAGGAAGGTGCTAGGCAGGAATTGTCTTGCTGGTCCTCACTTGCCCTGGCAGTCATTGCAGATAAACAGCAAGACTGGGGCTCTGCTCTTTCCTAGCCTTGCAAACAGCAAAAGCAGTTTGTCTCCCTCGTGAGCGCCAAAATGCTAAAATGAAACGTTGCACTCTCTCTCCTCCAAGGAAGGTGCTAGGCAGGAATTGTCTTGCTGGTCCTCACTTGCCCTGGCAGTCATTGCAGATAAACAGCAAGACTGGGGCTCTGCTCTTTCCTAGCCTTGCAAACAGCAAAAGAAGTTCGTCTCCCTCGTGAGCGCCAAAATGCTAAAATGAAACGTTGCACTCTCTCTCCTCCAAGGAAGGTGCTAGGCAGGAATTGTCTTGCTGGTCCTCACTTGCCCTGGCAGTCATTGCAGATAAACAGCAAGACTCGGTCTCTGCTCTTTCCTACCCTTGCAAACAGGCACTGTGCTTTTTCTCAATCTCGCTCTCCAAAAAGCAAAATGAAACGTTGCACTCTCTCTTCTCCAAGGAAGTGCTAGGCAGGAATTGTCTTGCTGGTCCTCACTTGCCCTGGCAGTCATTGCAGATAAACAGCAAGACTGGGGCTCTGCTCTTTCCTAGCCTTGCAAACAGCCAAAGCAGTTTGTCTCCCTCGTGAGCGCCAAAATGCTAAAATGAAACGTTGCACTCTCTCTCCTCCAAGGAAGGTGCTAGGCAGGAATTGTCTTGCTGGTCCTCACTTGCCCTGGCAGTCATTGCAGATAAACAGCAAGACTGGGGCTCTGCTCTTTCCTAGCCTTGCAAACAGCCAAAGCAGTTTGTCTCCCTCGTGAGCGCCAAAATGCTAAAATGAAACGTTGCACTCTCTCTCCTCCAAGGAAGGTGCTAGGCAGGAATTGTCTTGCTGGTCCTCACTTGCCCTGGCAGTCATTGCAGATAAGGAGCAAGACTGGGGCTCTGCTCTTTCCTAGCCTTGCAAACAGCAAAAGCAGTTTATCTCCCTTGTGAGCGCCAAAATGCTAAAATGAAACGTTGCACTCTCCCTCCTCCAAGGAAGGTGCTAGGCAGGAATTGTCTTGCTGGTCCTCACTTGCCCTGGCAGTCATTGCAGATAAACAGCAAGACTGCGGCTCTGCTCTTTCCTAGCCTAGCAAACAGCAACAGAAGTTCGTCTCCCTCGTGAGCGCCAAAATGCTAAAATGAAACGTTCCACTCTCTCTCCTCCAAGGAAGGTGCTAGGCAGGAATTGTCTTGCTGGTCCTCACTTGCCCTGGCAGTCATTGCAGATAAACAGCAAGACTGGGGCTCTGCTCTTTCCTAGCCTTGCAAACAGCAAAAGAAGTTCGTCTCCCTCGTGAGCGCCAAAATGCTAAAATGAAACGTTGCACTCTCTCTCCTCCAAGGAAGGTGCTAGGCAGGAATTGTCTTGCTGGTCCTCACTTGCCCTGGCAGTCATTGCAGATAAACAGCAAGACTGCGGCTCTGCTCTTTCCTAGCCTTGCAAACAGCAAAAGAAGTTTATCTCCCTTGTGAGCGCCAAAATGCTAAAATGAAACGTTGCACTCTCTCTCCTCCAAGGAAGGTGCTAGGCAGGAATTGTCTTGCTGGTCCTCACTTGCCCTGGCAGTCATTGCAGATAAACAGCAAGACTCGGTCTCTGCTCTTTCCTACCCTTGCAAACAGGCACTGTGCTTTTTCTCAATCTCGCACTCCAAAAAGCAAAATGAAACGTTGCACTCTCTCTCCTCCAAGGAAGGTGCTAGGCAGGAATTGTCTTGCTGGTCCTCACTTACCCTGGCAGTCATTGCAGATAAACAGCAAGACTGGGGCTCTGCTCTTTCCTAGCCTTGCAAACAGCCAAAGCAGTTTGTCTCCCTCGTGAGCGCCAAAATGCTAAAATGAAACGTTGCACTCTCTCTCCTCCAAGGAAGGTGCTAGGCAGGAATTGTCTTGCTGGTCCTCACTTGCCCTGGCAGTCATTGCAGATAAACAGCAAGACTGGGGCTCTGCTCTTTCCTAGCCTTGCAAACAGCAAAAGAAGTTCGTCTCCCTCGTGAGCGCCAAAATGCTAAAATGAAACGTTGCACTCTCTCTCCTCCAAGGAAGGTGCTAGGCAGGAATTGTCTTGCTGGTCCTCACTTGCCCTGGCAGTCATTGCAGATAAGGAGCAAGACTGGGGCTTCTTTCCTAGCCTTGCAAACAGCAAAAGCAGTTTATCTCCCTTGTGAGCGCCAAAATGCAAAAATGAAACGTTGCACTCTCTCTCCTCCAAGGAAGGTGCTAGGCAGGAATTGTCTTGCTGGTCCTCACTTGCCCTGGCAGTCATTGCAGATAAACAGCAAGACTCGGTCTCTGCTCTTTCCTACCCTTGCAAACAGGCACTGTGCTTTTTCTCAATCTCGCTCTCCAAAAAGCAAAATGAAACGTTGCACTCTCTCTCCTCCAAGGAAGGTGCTAGGCAGGAATTGTCTTGCTGGTCCTCACTTGCCCTGGCAGTCATTGCAGATAAACAGCAAGACTGGGGCTCTGCTCTTTCCTAGCCTTGCAAACAGCAAGAGCAGTTTGTCTCCCTCGTGAGCGCCAAAATGCTAAAATGAAACGTTGCACTCTCTCTCCTCCAAGGAAGGTGCTAGGCAGGAATTGTCTTGCTGGTCCTCACTTGCCCTGGCAGTCATTGCAGATAAACAGCAAGACTGGGGCTCTGCTCTTTCCTAGCCTTGCAAACAGCCAAAGCAGTTTGTCTCCCTCGTGAGCGCCAAAATGCTAAAATGAAACGTTGCACTCTCTCTCGTCCAAGGAAGGTGCTAGGCAGGAATTGTCTTGCTGGTCCTCACTTGCCCTGGCAGTCATTGCAGATAAACAGCAAGACTGGGGCTCTGCTCTTTCCTAGCCTTGCAAACAGCAAAAGAAGTTCGTCTCCCTCGTGAGCGCCAAAATGCAAAAATGAAACGTTGCACTCTCTCTCCTCCAAGGAAGGTGCTAGGCAGGAATTGTCTTGCTGGTCCTCACTTGCCCTGGCAGTCATTGCAGATAAGCAGCAAGACTGGGGCTCTGCTCTTTCCTAGCCTTGCAAACAGCAAAAGAAGTTCGTCTCCCTCGTGAGCGCCAAAATGCTAAAATGAAACGTTGCACTCTCTCTCCTCCAAGGAAGGTGCTAGGCAGGAATTGTCTTGCTGGTCCTCACTTGCCCTGGCAGTCATTGCAGATAAGCAGCAAGACTGGGGCTCTGCTCTTTCCTAGCCTAGCAAACAGCAACAGATGTTCGTCTCCCTCGTGAGCGCCAAAATGCTAAAATGACACGTTGCACTCTCTCTCCTCCAAGGAAGGTGCTAGGCAGGAATTGTCTTGCTGGTCCTCACTTGCCCTGGCAGTCATTGCAGATAAACAGCAAGACTGGGGCTCTGCTCTTTCCTACCCTTGCAAACAGCAAAAGCAGTTTGTCTGCCTTGTGAGCGCCAAAATGCTAAAATGAAACGTTGCACTCTCTCTCCTCCAAGGAAGGTGCTAGGCAGGAATTGTCTTGCTGGTCCTCACTTGCCCTGGCAGTCATTGCAGATAAGCAGCAAGACTGGGGCTCTGCTCTTTCCTAGCCTTGCAAACAGCAAAAGAAGTTCGTCTCCCTCGTGAGCGCCAAAATGCTACAATGAAACGTTGCACTCTCTCTCCTCCAAGGAAGGTGCTAGGCAGGAATTGTCTTGCTGGTCCTCACTTGCCCTGGCAGTCATTGCAGATAAACAGCAAGACTCGGTCTCTGCTCTTTCCTACCCTTGCAAACAGGCACTGTGCTTTTTCTCAATCTCGCTCTCCAAAAAGCAAAATGAAACGTTGCACTCTCTCTTCTCCAAGGAAGTGCTAGGCAGGAATTGTCTTGCTGGTCCTCACTTGCCCTGGCAGTCATTGCAGATAAACAGCAAGACTGCGGCTCTGCTCTTTCCTAGCCTTGCAAACAGCCAAAGCAGTTTGTCTCCCTCGTGAGCGCCAAAATGCTAAAATGAAACGTTGCACTCTCTCTCCTCCAAGGAAGGTGCTAGGCAGGAATTGTCTTGCTGGTCCTCACTTGCCCTGGCAGTCATTGCAGATAAGGAGCAAGACTGGGGCTCTGCTCTTTCCTAGCCTTGCAAACAGCAAAAGCAGTTTATCTCCCTTGTGAGCGCCAAAATGCTAAAATGAAACGTTGCACTCTCCCTCCTCCAAGGAAGGTGCTAGGCAGGAATTGTCTTGCTGGTCCTCACTTGCCCTGGCAGTCATTGCAGATAAACAGCAAGACTGGGGCTCTGCTCTTTCCTAGCCTAGCAAACAGCAACAGAAGTTCGTCTCCCTCGTGAGCGCCAAAATGCTAAAATGAAACGTTCCACTCTCTCTCCTCCAAGGAAGGTGCTAGGCAGGAATTGTCTTGCTGGTCCTCACTTGCCCTGGCAGTCATTGCAGATAAACAGCAAGACTGGGGCTCTGCTCTTTCCTAGCCTTGCAAACAGCAAAAGAAGTTCGTCTCCCTCGTGAGCGCCAAAATGCTAAAATGAAACGTTGCACTCTCTCTTCTCCAAGGAAGGTGCTAGGCAGGAATTGTCTTGCTGGTCGTCACTTGCCCTGGCAGTCATTGCAGATAAACAGGAAGACTGCGGCTCTGCTCTTTCCTAGCCTTGCAAACAGCAAAATCAGTTTATCTCCCTTGTGAGCGCCAAAATGCTAAAATGAAACGTTGCACTCTCTCTCCTCCAAGGAAGGTGCTAGGCAGGAATTGTCTTGCTGGTCCTCACTTGCCCTGGCAGTCATTGCAGATAAACAGCAAGACTCGGTCTCTGCTCTTTCCTACCCTTGCAAACAGGCACTGTGCTTTTTCTCACTCTCGCACTCCAAAAAGCAAAATGAAACGTTGCACTCTCTCTCCTCCAAGGAAGGTGCTAGGCAGGAATTGTCTTGCTGGTCCTCACTTGCCCTGGCAGTCATTGCAGATAAACAGCAAGACTGCAGCTCTGCTCTTTCCTAGCCTTGCAAACAGGCACTGTGCTTTTTCTCAATCTCGCTCTCCAAAAAGCAAAATGAAACGTTGCACTCTCTCTCCTCCAAGGAAGGTGCTAGGCAGGAATTGTCTTGCTAGTCCTCACTTGCCCTGGCAGTCATTGCAGATAAACAGCAAGACTGCGGCTCTGCTCTTTCCTAGCCTTGCAAAGAGCAAGAGCAGTTTGTCTCCCTCGTGAGCGCCAAAATGCTAAAATGAAACGTTGCACTCTCTCTCCTCCAAGGAAGGTGCTAGGCAGGAATTGTCTTGCTGGTCCTCACTTGCCCTGGCAGTCATTGCAGATAAACAGCAAGACTGGGGCTCTGCTCTTTCCTAGCCTTGCAAACAGCAAAAGCAGTTTGTCTCCCTCGTGAGCGCCAAAATGCTAAAATGAAACGTGGCACTCTCTCTCCTCCAAGGAAGGTGCTAGGCAGGAATTGTCTTGCTGGTCCTCACTTGCCCTGGCAGTCATTGCAGATAAACAGCAAGACTGGGGCTCTGCTCTTTCCTAGCCTTGCAAACAGCAAAAGAAGTTCGTCTCCCTCGTGAGCGCCAAAATGCTAAAATGAAACGTTGCACTCTTTCTCCTCCAAGGAAGGTGCTAGGCAGGAATTGTCTTGCTGGTCCTCACTTGCCCTGGCAGTCATTGCAGATAAACAGCAAGACTGGGGCTCTGCTCTTTCCTAGCCTTGCAAACAGCAAAAGCAGTTTGTCTCCCTCGTGAGCGCCAAAATGCTAAAATGAAACGTTGCACTCTCTCTCCTCCAAGGAAGGTGCTAGGCAGGAATTGTCTTGCTGGTCCTCACTTGCCCTGGCAGTCATTGCAGATAAGCAGCAAGACTGGGGCTCTGCTCTTTCCTAGCCTTGCAAACAGCAAAAGAAGTTCGTCTCCCTCGTGAGCGCCAAAATGCTACAATGAAACGTTGCACTCTCTCTCCTCCAAGGAAGGTGCTAGGCAGGAATTGTCTTGCTGGTCCTCACTTGCCCTGGCAGTCATTGCAGACAAGCAGCAAGACTGGGGCTCTGCTCTTTCCTAGCCTAGCAAACAGCAAAAAAGTTCGTCTCCCTCGTGAGCGCCAAAATGCTAAAATGAAATGTTGCACTCTCTCTCCTCCAAGGAAGGTGCTAGGCAGGAATTGTCTTGCTGGTCCTCACTTGCCCTGGCAGTCATTGCAGATAAACAGCAAGACTGGGGCTCTGCTCTTTCCTAGCCTTGCAAACAGCAAAAGAAGTTCGTCTCCCTCGTGAGCGCCAAAATGCTAAAATGAAACGTTGCACTCTCTCTCCTCCAAGGAAGGTGCTAGGCAGGAAGTGTCTTGCTGGTCCTCACTTGCCCTGGCAGTCATTGCAGATAAACAGCAAGACTCGGTCTCTGCTCTTTCCTACCCTTGCAAACAGGCACTGTGCTTTTTCTCACTCTCGCACTCCAAAAAGCAAAATGAAACGTTGCACTCTCTCTTCTCCAAGGAAGTGCTAGGCAGGAATTGTCTTGCTGGTCCTCACTTGCCCTGGCAGTCATTGCAGATAAACAGCAAGACTGGGGCTCTGCTCTTTCCTAGCCTTGCAAACAGCAAAAGAAGTTCGTCTCCCTCGTGAGCGCCAAAATGCTAAAATGAAACGTTGCACTCTCTCTCCTCCAAGGAAGGTGCTAGGCAGGAATTGTCTTGCTGGTCCTCACTTGCCCTGGCAGTCATTGCAGATAAACAGCAAGACTGGGGCTCTGCTCTTTCCTAGCCTTGCAAACAGCAAGAGCAGTTTGTCTCCCTCGTGAGCGCCAAAATGCTAAAATGAAACGTTGCACTCTCTCTCCTCCAAGGAAGGTGCTAGGCAGGAATTGTCTTGCTGGTCCTCACTTGCCCTGGCAGTCATTGCAGATAAACAGCAAGACTGGGGCTCTGCTCTTTCCTAGCCTTGCAAACAGCAAAAGCAGTTTATCTCCCTTGTGAGCGCCAAAATGCAAAAATGAAACGTTGCACTCTCTCTCCTCCAAGGAAGGTGCTAGGCAGGAATTGTCTTGCTGGTCCTCACTTGCCCTGGCAGTCATTGCAGATAAACAGCAAGACTCGGTCTCTGCTCTTTCCTACCCTTGCAAACAGGCACTGTGCTTTTTCTCAATCTCGCTCTCCAAAAAGCAAAATGAAACGTTGCACTCTCTCTCCTCCAAGGAAGGTGCTAGGCAGGAATTGTCTTGCTAGTCCTCACTTGCCCTGGCAGTCATTGCAGATAAACAGCAAGACTGCGGCTCTGCTCTTTCCTAGCCTTGCAAAGAGCAAGAGCAGTTTGTCTCCCTCGTGAGCGCCAAAATGCTAAAATGAAACGTTGCACTCTCTCTCCTCCAAGGAAGGTGCTAGGCAGGAATTGTCTTGCTGGTCCTCACTTGCCCTGGCAGTCATTGCAGATAAACAGCAAGACTGGGGCTCTGCTCTTTCCTAGCCTTGCAAACAGCAAAAGCAGTTTGTCTCCCTCGTGAGCGCCAAAATGCTAAAATGAAACGTTGCACTCTCTCTCCTCCAAGGAAGGTGCTAGGCAGGAATTGTCTTGCTGGTCCTCACTTGCCCTGGCAGTCATTGCAGATAAACAGCAAGACTGGGGCTCTGCTCTTTCCTAGCCTTGCAAACAGCAAAAGAAGTTCGTCTCCCTCGTGAGCGCCAAAATGCTAAAATGAAACGTTGCACTCTTTCTCCTCCAAGGAAGGTGCTAGGCAGGAATTGTCTTGCTGGTCCTCACTTGCCCTGGCAGTCATTGCAGATAAACAGCAAGACTGGGGCTCTGCTCTTTCCTAGCCTTGCAAACAGCAAAAGCAGTTTGTCTCCCTCGTGAGCGCCAAAATGCTAAAATGAAACGTTGCACTCTCTCTCCTCCAAGGAAGGTGCTAGGCAGGAATTGTCTTGCTGATCCTCACTTGCCCTGGCAGTCATTGCAGATAAGCAGCAAGACTGGGGCTCTGCTCTTTCCTAGCCTTGCAAACAGCAAAAGAAGTTCATCTCCCTCGTGAGCGCCAAAATGCTACAATGAAACGTTGCACTCTCTCTCCTCCAAGGAAGGTGCTAGGCAGGAATTGTCTTGCTGGTCCTCACTTGCCCTGGCAGTCATTGCAGATAAACAGCAAGACTGGGGCTCTGCTCTTTCCTAGCCTTGCAAACAGCCAAAGCAGTTAGTCTCCCTCGTGAGCGCCAAAATGCTAAAATGAAACGTTGCACTCTCTCTCCTCCAAGGAAGGTGCTAGGCAGGAATTGTCTTTCTGGTCCTCACTTGCCCTGGCAGTCATTGCAGATAAACAGCAAGACTGGGGCTCTGCTCTTTCCTAGCCTTGCAAACAGCAAGAGCAGTTTGTCTCCCTCGTGAGCGCCAAAATGCTAAAATGAAACGTTGCACTCTCTCTCCTCCAAGGAAGGTGCTAGGCAGGAATTGTCTTGCTGGTCCTCACTTGCCCTGGCAGTCATTGCAGATAAACAGCAAGACTGGGGCTCTGCTCTTTCCTAGCCTTGCAAACAGCAAAAGCAGTTTATCTCCCTTGTGAGCGCCAAAATGCAAAAATGAAACGTTGCACTCTCTCTCCTACAAGGAAGGTGCTAGGCAGGAATTGTCTTGCTGGTCCTCACTTGCCCTGGCAGTCATTGCAGATAAACAGCAAGACTCGGTCTCTGCTCTTTCCTAGCCTTGCAAACAGCAAGAGCAGTTTGTCTCCCTCGTGAGCGCCAAAATGCTAAAATGAAACGTTGCACTCTCTCTCCTGCAAGGAAGGTGCTAGGCAGGAATTGTCTTGCTGGTCCTCACTTGCCCTGGCAGTCATTGCAGATAAACAGCAAGACTGGGGCTCTGCTCTTTCCTAGCCTTGCAAACAGCAAAAGAAGTTCGTCTCCCTCGTGAGCGCTAAAATGCTACAATGAAACGTTGCACTCTCTCTCCTCCAAGGAAGGTGCTAGGCAGGAATTGTCTTGCTGGTCCTCACTTGCCCTGGCAGTCATTGCAGATAAGCAGCAAGACTGGGGCTCTGCTCTTTCCTAGCCTAGCAAACAGCAAAAAAGTTCGTCTCCCTCGTGAGCGCCAAAATGCTAAAATGAAATGTTGCACTCTCTCTCCTCCAAGGAAGGTGCTAGGCAGGAATTGTCTTGCTGGTCCTCACTTGCCCGGGCAGTCATTGCAGATAAACAGCAAGACTGGGGCTCTGCTCTTTCCTAGCCTTGCAAACAGCAAAAGAAGTTCGTCTCCCTCGTGAGCGCCAAAATGCTAAAATGAAACGTTGCACTCTCTCTCCTCCAAGGAAGGTGCTAGGCAGGAAGTGTCTTGCTGGTCCTCACTTGCCCTGGCAGTCATTGCAGATAAACAGCAAGACTCGGTCTCTGCTCTTTCCTACCCTTGCAAACAGGCACTGTGCTTTTTCTCACTCTCGCACTCCAAAAAGCAAAATTAAACGTTGCACTCTCTCTTCTCCAAGGAAGTGCTAGGCAGGAATTGTCTTGCTGGTCCTCACTTGCCCTGGCAGTCATTGCAGATAAACAGCAAGACTCGGTCTCTGCTCTTTCCTACCCTTGCAAACAGGCACTGTGCTTTTTCTCAATCTCGCTCTCCAAAAAGCAAAATGAAACGTTGCACTCTCTCTCCTCCAAGGAAGGTGCTAGGCAGGAATTGTCTTGCTAGTCCTCACTTGCCCTGGCAGTCATTGCAGATAAACAGCAAGACTGCGGCTCTGCTCTTTCCTAGCCTTGCAAAGAGCAAGAGCAGTTTGTCTCCCTCGTGAGCGCCAAAATGCTAAAATGAAACGTTGCACTCTCTCTCCTCCAAGGAAGGTGCTAGGCAGGAATTGTCTTGCTGGTCCTCACTTGCCCTGGCAGTCATTGCAGATAAACAGCAAGACTGGGGCTCTGCTCTTTCCTAGCCTTGCAAACAGCAAAAGCAGTTTGTCTCCCTCGTGAGCGCCAAAATGCTAAAATGAAACGTTGCACTCTCTCTCCTCCAAGGAAGGTGCTAGGCAGGAATTGTCTTGCTGGTCCTCACTTGCCCTGGCAGTCATTGCAGATAAACAGCAAGACTGGGGCTCTGCTCTTTCCTAGCCTTGCAAACAGCAAAAGAAGTTCGTCTCCCTCGTGAGCGCCAAAATGCTAAAATGAAACGTTGCACTCTTTCTCCTCCAAGGAAGGTGCTAGGCAGGAATTGTCTTGCTGGTCCTCACTTGCCCTGGCAGTCATTGCAGATAAACAGCAAGACTGGGGCTCTGCTCTTTCCTAGCCTTGCAAACAGCAAAAGCAGTTTGTCTCCCTCGTGAGCGCCAAAATGCTAAAATGAAACGTTGCACTCTCTCTCCTCCAAGGAAGGTGCTAGGCAGGAATTGTCTTGCTGATCCTCACTTGCCCTGGCAGTCATTGCAGATAAGCAGCAAGACTGGGGCTCTGCTCTTTCCTAGCCTTGCAAACAGCAAAAGCAGTTTATCTCCCTTGTGAGCGCCAAAATGCAAAAATGAAACGTTGCACTCTCTCTCCTACAAGGAAGGTGCTAGGCAGGAATTGTCTTGCTGGTCCTCACTTGCCCTGGCAGTCATTGCAGATAAACAGCAAGACTCGGTCTCTGCTCTTTCCTAGCCTTGCAAACAGCAAGAGCAGTTTGTCTCCCTCGTGAGCGCCAAAATGCTAAAATGAAACGTTGCACTCTCTCTCCTGCAAGGAAGGTGCTAGGCAGGAATTGTCTTGCTGGTCCTCACTTGCCCTGGCAGTCATTGCAGATAAACAGCAAGACTGGGGCTCTGCTCTTTCCTAGCCTTGCAAACAGCAAAAGAAGTTCGTCTCCCTCGTGAGCGCTAAAATGCTACAATGAAACGTTGCACTCTCTCTCCTCCAAGGAAGGTGCTAGGCAGGAATTGTCTTGCTGGTCCTCACTTGCCCTGGCAGTCATTGCAGATAAGCAGCAAGACTGGGGCTCTGCTCTTTCCTAGCCTAGCAAACAGCAAAAAAGTTCGTCTCCCTCGTGAGCGCCAAAATGCTAAAATGAAATGTTGCACTCTCTCTCCTCCAAGGAAGGTGCTAGGCAGGAATTGTCTTGCTGGTCCTCACTTGCCCGGGCAGTCATTGCAGATAAACAGCAAGACTGGGGCTCTGCTCTTTCCTAGCCTTGCAAACAGCAAAAGAAGTTCGTCTCCCTCGTGAGCGCCAAAATGCTAAAATGAAACGTTGCACTCTCTCTCCTCCAAGGAAGGTGCTAGGCAGGAAGTGTCTTGCTGGTCCTCACTTGCCCTGGCAGTCATTGCAGATAAACAGCAAGACTCGGTCTCTGCTCTTTCCTACCCTTGCAAACAGGCACTGTGCTTTTTCTCACTCTCGCACTCCAAAAAGCAAAATTAAACGTTGCACTCTCTCTTCTCCAAGGAAGTGCTAGGCAGGAATTGTCTTGCTGGTCCTCACTTGCCCTGGCAGTCATTGCAGATAAACAGCAAGACTGGGGCTCTGCTCTTTCCTAGCCTTGCAAACAGCCAAAGCAGTTTGTCTCCCTCGTGAGCGCCAAAATGCTAAAATGAAACGTTGCACTCTCTCTCCTCCAAGGAAGGTGCTAGGCAGGAATTGTCTTGCTGGTCCTCACTTGCCCTGGCAGTCATTGCAGATAAACAGCAAGACTGGGGCTCTGCTCTTTCCTAGCCTTGCAAACAGCCAAAGCAGTTTGTCTCCCTCGTGAGCGCCAAAATGCTAAAATGAAACGTTGCACTCTCTCTCCTCCAAGGAAGGTGCTAGGCAGGAATTGTCTTGCTGGTCCTCACTTGCCCTGGCAGTCATTGCAGATAAGGAGCAAGACTGGGGCTCTGCTCTTTCCTAGCCTTGCAAACAGCAAAAGAAGTTCGTCTCCCTCGTGAGCGCCAAAATGCTAAAATGAAACGTTGCACTCTCCCTCCTCCAAGGAAGGTGCTAGGCAGGAATTGTCTTGCTGGTCCTCACTTGCCCTGGCAGTCATTGCAGATAAACAGCAAGACTGGGGCTCTGCTCTTTCCTAGCCTAGCAAACAGCAACAGAAGTTCGTCTCCCTCGTGAGCGCCAAAATGCTAAAATGAAACGTTCCACTCTCTCTCCTCCAAGGAAGGTGCTAGGCAGGAATTGTCTTGCTGGTCCTCACTTGCCCTGGCAGTCATTGCAGATAAACAGCAAGACTGGGGCTCTGCTCTTTCCTAGCCTTGCAAACAGCAAAAGAAGTTCGTCTCCCTCGTGAGCGCCAAAATGCTAAAATGAAACGTTGCACTCTCTCTTCTCCAAGGAAGGTGCTAGGCAGGAATTGTCTTGCTGGTCCTCACTTGCCCTGGCAGTCATTGCAGATAAACAGGAAGACTGCGGCTCTGCTCTTTCCTAGCCTTGCAAACAGCAAAATCAGTTTATCTCCCTTGTAAGCGCCAAAATGCTAAAATGAAACGTTGCACTCTCTCTCCTCCAAGGAAGGTGCTAGGCAGGAATTGTCTTGCTGGTCCTCACTTGCCCTGGCAGTCATTGCAGATAAACAGCAAGACTGGGGCTCTGCTCTTTCCTAGCCTTGCAAACAGCCAAAGCAGTTTGTCTCCCTCGTGAGCGCCAAAATGCTAAAATGAAACGTTGCACTCTCTCTCCTCCAAGGAAGGTGCTAGGCAGGAATTGTCTTGCTGGTCCTCACTTGCCCTGGCAGTCATTGCAGATAAGGAGCAAGACTGGGGCTCTGCTCTTTCCTAGCCTTGCAAACAGCAAAAGAAGTTCGTCTCCCTCGTGAGCGCCAAAATGCTAAAATGAAACGTTGCACTCTCCCTCCTCCAAGGAAGGTGCTAGGCAGGAATTGTCTTGCTGGTCCTCACTTGCCCTGGCAGTCATTGCAGATAAACAGCAAGACTGGGGCTCTGCTCTTTCCTAGCCTTGCAAACAGCAACAGAAGTTCGTCTCCCTCGTGAGCGCCAAAATGCTAAAATGAAACGTTCCACTCTCTCTCCTCCAAGGAAGGTGCTAGGCAGGAATTGTCTTGCTGGTCCTCACTTGCCCTGGCAGTCATTGCAGATAAACAGCAAGACTGGGGCTCTGCTCTTTCCTAGCCTTGCAAACAGCAAAAGAAGTTCGTCTCCCTCGTGAGCGCCAAAATGCTAAAATGAAACGTTGCACTCTCTCTTCTCCAAGGAAGGTGCTAGGCAGGAATTGTCTTGCTGGTCCTCACTTGCCCTGGCAGTCATTGCAGATAAACAGGAAGACTGCGGCTCTGCTCTTTCCTAGCCTTGCAAACAGCAAAATCAGTTTATCTCCCTTGTGAGCGCCAAAATGCTAAAATGAAACGTTGCACTCTCTCTCCTCCAAGGAAGGTGCTAGGCAGGAATTGTCTTGCTGGTCCTCACTTGCCCTGGCAGTCATTGCAGATAAACAGCAAGACTCGGTCTCTGCTCTTTCCTACCCTTGCAAACAGGCACTGTGCTTTTTCTCAATCTCGCACTCCAAAAAGCAAAATGAAACGTTGCACTCTCTCTCCTCCAAGGAAGGTGCTAGGCAGGAATTGTCTTGCTGGTCCTCACTTGCCCTGGCAGTCATTGCAGATAAACAGCAAGACTGGGGCTCTGCTCTTTCCTAGCCTTGTAAACAGCCAAAGCAGTTTGTCTCCCTCGTGAGCGCCAAAATGCTAAAATGAAACGTTGCACTCTCTCTCCTCCAAGGAAGGTGCTAGGCAGGAATTGTCTTGCTGGTCCTCACTTGCCCTGGCAGTCATTGCAGATAAACAGCAAGACTGCAGCTCTGCTCTTTCCTAGCCTTGCAAACAGGCACTGTGCTTTTTCTCAATCTCGCTCTCCAAAAAGCAAAATGAAACGTTGCACTCTCTCTCCTCCAAGGAAGGTGCTAGGCAGGAATTGTCTTGCTAGTCCTCACTTGCCCTGGCAGTCATTGCAGATAAACAGCAAGACTGCGGCTCTGCTCTTTCCTAGCCTTGCAAAGAGCAAGAGCAGTTTGTCTCCCTCGTGAGCGCCAAAATGCTAAAATGAAACGTTGCACTCTCTCTCCTCCAAGGAAGGTGCTAGGCAGGAATTGTCTTGCTGGTCCTCACTTGCCCTGGCAGTCATTGCAGATAAACAGCAAGACTGGGGCTCTGCTCTTTCCTAGCCTTGCAAACAGCAAAAGCAGTTTGTCTCCCTCGTGAGCGCCAAAATGCTAAAATGAAACGTGGCACTCACTCTCCTCCAAGGAAGGTGCTAGGCAGGAATTGTCTTGCTGGTCCTCACTTGCCCTGGCAGTCATTGCAGATAAACAGCAAGACTGGGGCTCTGCTCTTTCCTAGCCTTGCAAACAGCAAAAGAAGTTCGTCTCCCTCGTGAGCGCCAAAATGCTAAAATGAAACGTTGCACTCTTTCTCCTCCAAGGAAGGTGCTAGGCAGGAATTGTCTTGCTGGTCCTCACTTGCCCTGGCAGTCATTGCAGATAAACAGCAAGACTGGGGCTCTGCTCTTTCCTAGCCTTGTAAACAGCCAAAGCAGTTTGTCTCCCTCGTGAGCGCCAAAATGCTAAAATGAAACGTTGCACTCTCTCTCCTCCAAGGAAGGTGCTAGGCAGGAATTGTCTTGCTGGTCCTCACTTGCCCTGGCAGTCATTGCAGATAAACAGCAAGACTGCAGCTCTGCTCTTTCCTAGCCTTGCAAACAGGCACTGTGCTTTTTCTCAATCTCGCTCTCCAAAAAGCAAAATGAAACGTTGCACTCTCTCTCCTCCAAGGAAGGTGCTAGGCAGGAATTGTCTTGCTAGTCCTCACTTGCCCTGGCAGTCATTGCAGATAAACAGCAAGACTGCGGCTCTGCTCTTTCCTAGCCTTGCAAAGAGCAAGAGCAGTTTGTCTCCCTCGTGAGCGCCAAAATGCTAAAATGAAACGTTGCACTCTCTCTCCTCCAAGGAAGGTGCTAGGCAGGAATTGTCTTGCTGGTCCTCACTTGCCCTGGCAGTCATTGCAGATAAACAGCAAGACTGGGGCTCTGCTCTTTCCTAGCCTTGCAAACAGCAAAAGCAGTTTGTCTCCCTCGTGAGCGCCAAAATGCTAAAATGAAACGTGGCACTCTCTCTCCTCCAAGGAAGGTGCTAGGCAGGAATTGTCTTGCTGGTCCTCACTTGCCCTGGCAGTCATTGCAGATAAACAGCAAGACTGGGGCTCTGCTCTTTCCTAGCCTTGCAAACAGCAAAAGAAGTTCGTCTCCCTCGTGAGCGCCAAAATGCTAAAATGAAACGTTGCACTCTTTCTCCTCCAAGGAAGGTGCTAGGCAGGAATTGTCTTGCTGGTCCTCACTTGCCCTGGCAGTCATTGCAGATAAACAGCAAGACTGGGGCTCTGCTCTTTCCTAGCCTTGCAAACAGCAAAAGCAGTTTGTCTCCCTCGTGAGCGCCAAAATGCTAAAATGAAACGTTGCACTCTCTCTCCTCCAAGGAAGGTGCTAGGCAGGAATTGTCTTGCTGGTCCTCACTTGCCCTGGCAGTCATTGCAGATAAGCAGCAAGACTGGGGCTCTGCTCTTTCCTAGCCTAGCAAACAGCAAAAAAGTTCGTCTCCCTCGTGAGCGCCAAAATGCTAAAATGAAATGTTGCACTCTCTCTCCTCCAAGGAAGGTGCTAGGCAGGAATTGTCTTGCTGGTCCTCACTTGCCCTGGCAGTCATTGCAGATAAACAGCAAGACTGGGGCTCTGCTCTTTCCTAGCCTTGCAAACAGCAAAAGAAGTTCGTCTCCCTCGTGAGCGCCAAAATGCTAAAATGAAACGTTGCACTCTCTCTCCTCCAAGGAAGGTGCTAGGCAGGAAGTGTCTTGCTGGTCCTCACTTGCCCTGGCACTCATTGCAGATAAACAGCAAGACTCGGTCTCTGCTCTTTCCTACCCTTGCAAACAGGCACTGTGCTTTTTCTCACTCTCGCACTCCAAAAAGCAAAATGAAACGTTGCACTCTCTCTTCTCCAAGGAAGTGCTAGGCAGGAATTGTCTTGCTGGTCCTCACTTGCCCTGGCAGTCATTGCAGATAAACAGCAAGACTGGGGCTCTGCTCTTTCCTAGCCTTGCAAACAGCCAAAGCAGTTTGTCTCCCTCGTGAGCGCCAAAATGCTAAAATGAAACGTTGCACTCTCTCTCCTCCAAGGAAGGTGCTAGGCAGGAATTGTCTTGCTGGTCCTCACTTGCCCTGGCAGTCATTGCAGATAAACAGCAAGACTGGGGCTCTGCTCTTTCCTAGCCTTGCAAACAGCAAAAGCAGTTTATCTCCCTTGTGAGCGCCAAAATGCAAAAATGAAACGTTGCACTCTCTCTCCTACAAGGAAGGTGCTAGGCAGGAATTGTCTTGCTGGTCCTCACTTGCCCTGGCAGTCATTGCAGATAAACAGCAAGACTCGGTCTCTGCTCTTTCCTACCCTTGCAAACAGGCACTGTGCTTTTTCTCAATCTCGCTCTCCAAAAAGCAAAATGAAACGTTGCACTCTCTCTCCTCCAAGGAAGGTGCTAGGCAGGAATTGTCTTGCTAGTCCTCACTTGCCCTGGCAGTCATTGCAGATAAACAGCAAGACTGCGGCTCTGCTCTTTCCTAGCCTTGCAAACAGCAAGAGCAGTTTGTCTCCCTCGTGAGCGCCAAAATGCTAAAATGAAACGTTGCACTCTCTCTCCTGCAAGGAAGGTGCTAGGCAGGAATTGTCTTGCTGGTCCTCACTTGCCCTGGCAGTCATTGCAGATAAACAGCAAGACTGGGGCTCTGCTCTTTCCTAGCCTTGCAAACAGCAAAAGAAGTTCGTCTCCCTCGTGAGCGCTAAAATGCTACAATGAAACGTTGCACTCTCTCTCCTCCAAGGAAGGTGCTAGGCAGGAATTGTCTTGCTGGTCCTCACTTGCCCTGGCAGTCATTGCAGATAAGCAGCAAGACTGGGGCTCTGCTCTTTCCTAGCCTAGCAAACAGCAAAAAAGTTCGTCTCCCTCGTGAGCGCCAAAATGCTAAAATGAAATGTTGCACTCTCTCTCCTCCAAGGAAGGTGCTAGGCAGGAATTGTCTTGCTGGTCCTCACTTGCCCGGGCAGTCATTGCAGATAAACAGCAAGACTGGGGCTCTGCTCTTTCCTAGCCTTGCAAACAGCAAAAGAAGTTCGTCTCCCTCGTGAGCGCCAAAATGCTAAAATGAAACGTTGCACTCTCTCTCCTCCAAGGAAGGTGCTAGGCAGGAAGTGTCTTGCTGGTCCTCACTTGCCCTGGCAGTCATTGCAGATAAACAGCAAGACTCGGTCTCTGCTCTTTCCTACCCTTGCAAACAGGCACTGTGCTTTTTCTCACTCTCGCACTCCAAAAAGCAAAATTAAACGTTGCACTCTCTCTTCTCCAAGGAAGTGCTAGGCAGGAATTGTCTTGCTGGTCCTCACTTGCCCTGGCAGTCATTGCAGATAAACAGCAAGACTGGGGCTCTGCTCTTTCCTAGCCTTGCAAACAGCCAAAGCAGTTTGTCTCCCTCGTGAGCGCCAAAATGCTAAAATGAAACGTTGCACTCTCTCTCCTCCAAGGAAGGTGCTAGGCAGGAATTGTCTTGCTGGTCCTCACTTGCCCTGGCAGTCATTGCAGATAAACAGCAAGACTGGGGCTCTGCTCTTTCCTAGCCTTGCAAACAGCCAAAGCAGTTTGTCTCCCTCGTGAGCGCCAAAATGCTAAAATGAAACGTTGCACTCTCTCTCCTCCAAGGAAGGTGCTAGGCAGGAATTGTCTTGCTGGTCCTCACTTGCCCTGGCAGTCATTGCAGATAAGGAGCAAGACTGGGGCTCTGCTCTTTCCTAGCCTTGCAAACAGCAAAAGAAGTTCGTCTCCCTCGTGAGCGCCAAAATGCTAAAATGAAACGTTGCACTCTCCCTCCTCCAAGGAAGGTGCTAGGCAGGAATTGTCTTGCTGGTCCTCACTTGCCCTGGCAGTCATTGCAGATAAACAGCAAGACTGGGGCTCTGCTCTTTCCTAGCCTAGCAAACAGCAACAGAAGTTCGTCTCCCTCGTGAGCGCCAAAATGCTAAAATGAAACGTTCCACTCTCTCTCCTCCAAGGAAGGTGCTAGGCAGGAATTGTCTTGCTGGTCCTCACTTGCCCTGGCAGTCATTGCAGATAAACAGCAAGACTGGGGCTCTGCTCTTTCCTAGCCTTGCAAACAGCAAAAGAAGTTCGTCTCCCTCGTGAGCGCCAAAATGCTAAAATGAAACGTTGCACTCTCTCTTCTCCAAGGAAGGTGCTAGGCAGGAATTGTCTTGCTGGTCCTCACTTGCCCTGGCAGTCATTGCAGATAAACAGGAAGACTGCGGCTCTGCTCTTTCCTAGCCTTGCAAACAGCAAAATCAGTTTATCTCCCTTGTGAGCGCCAAAATGCTAAAATGAAACGTTGCACTCTCTCTCCTCCAAGGAAGGTGCTAGGCAGGAATTGTCTTGCTGGTCCTCACTTGCCCTGGCAGTCATTGCAGATAAACAGCAAGACTGGGGCTCTGCTCTTTCCTAGCCTTGCAAACAGCCAAAGCAGTTTGTCTCCCTCGTGAGCGCCAAAATGCTAAAATGAAACGTTGCACTCTCTCTCCTCCAAGGAAGGTGCTAGGCAGGAATTGTCTTGCTGGTCCTCACTTGCCCTGGCAGTCATTGCAGATAAGGAGCAAGACTGGGGCTCTGCTCTTTCCTAGCCTTGCAAACAGCAAAAGAAGTTCGTCTCCCTCGTGAGCGCCAAAATGCTAAAATGAAACGTTGCACTCTCCCTCCTCCAAGGAAGGTGCTAGGCAGGAATTGTCTTGCTGGTCCTCACTTGCCCTGGCAGTCATTGCAGATAAACAGCAAGACTGGGGCTCTGCTCTTTCCTAGCCTAGCAAACAGCAACAGAAGTTCGTCTCCCTCGTGAGCGCCAAAATGCTAAAATGAAACGTTCCACTCTCTCTCCTCCAAGGAAGGTGCTAGGCAGGAATTGTCTTGCTGGTCCTCACTTGCCCTGGCAGTCATTGCAGATAAACAGCAAGACTGGGGCTCTGCTCTTTCCTAGCCTTGCAAACAGCAAAAGAAGTTCGTCTCCCTCGTGAGCGCCAAAATGCTAAAATGAAACGTTGCACTCTCTCTTCTCCAAGGAAGGTGCTAGGCAGGAATTGTGTTGCTGGTCCTCACTTGCCCTGGCAGTCATTGCAGATAAACAGGAAGACTGCGGCTCTGCTCTTTCCTAGCCTTGCAAACAGCAAAATCAGTTTATCTCCCTTGTGAGCGCCAAAATGCTAAAATGAAACGTTGCACTCTCTCTCCTCCAAGGAAGGTGCTAGGCAGGAATTGTCTTGCTGGTCCTCACTTGCCCTGGCAGTCATTGCAGATAAACAGCAAGACTCGGTCTCTGCTCTTTCCTACCCTTGCAAACAGGCACTGTGCTTTTTCTCAATCTCGCACTCCAAAAAGCAAAATGAAACGTTGCACTCTCTCTCCTCCAAGGAAGGTGCTAGGCAGGAATTGTCTTGCTGGTCCTCACTTGCCCTGGCAGTCATTGCAGATAAACAGCAAGACTGGGGCTCTGCTCTTTCCTAGCCTTGTAAACAGCCAAAGCAGTTTGTCTCCCTCGTGAGCGCCAAAATGCTAAAATGAAACGTTGCACTCTCTCTCCTCCAAGGAAGGTGCTAGGCAGGAATTGTCTTGCTGGTCCTCACTTGCCCTGGCAGTCATTGCAGATAAACAGCAAGACTGCAGCTCTGCTCTTTCCTAGCCTTGCAAACAGGCACTGTGCTTTTTCTCAATCTCGCTCTCCAAAAAGCAAAATGAAACGTTGCACTCTCTCTCCTCCAAGGAAGGTGCTAGGCAGGAATTGTCTTGCTAGTCCTCACTTGCCCTGGCAGTCATTGCAGATAAACAGCAAGACTGGGGCTCTGCTCTTTCCTAGCCTTGCAAAGAGCAAGAGCAGTTTGTCTCCCTCGTGAGCGCCAAAATGCTAAAATGAAACGTTGCACTCTCTCTCCTCCAAGGAAGGTGCTAGGCAGGAATTGTCTTGCTGGTCCTCACTTGCCCTGGCAGTCATTGCAGATAAACAGCAAGACTGGGGCTCTGCTCTTTCCTAGCCTTGCAAACAGCAAAAGCAGTTTGTCTCCCTCGTGAGCGCCAAAATGCTAAAATGAAACGTGGCACTCTCTCTCCTCCAAGGAAGGTGCTAGGCAGGAATTGTCTTGCTGGTCCTCACTTGCCCTGGCAGTCATTGCAGATAAACAGCAAGACTGGGGCTCTGCTCTTTCCTAGCCTTGCAAACAGCAAAAGAAGTTCGTCTCCCTCGTGAGCGCCAAAATGCTAAAATGAAACGTTGCACTCTTTCTCCTCCAAGGAAGGTGCTAGGCAGGAATTGTCTTGCTGGTCCTCACTTGCCCTGGCAGTCATTGCAGATAAACAGCAAGACTGGGGCTCTGCTCTTTCCTAGCCTTGTAAACAGCCAAAGCAGTTTGTCTCCCTCGTGAGCGCCAAAATGCTAAAATGAAACGTTGCACTCTCTCTCCTCCAAGGAAGGTGCTAGGCAGGAATTGTCTTGCTGGTCCTCACTTGCCCTGGCAGTCATTGCAGATAAACAGCAAGACTGCAGCTCTGCTCTTTCCTAGCCTTGCAAACAGGCACTGTGCTTTTTCTCAATCTCGCTCTCCAAAAAGCAAAATGAAACGTTGCACTCTCTCTCCTCCAAGGAAGGTGCTAGGCAGGAATTGTCTTGCTAGTCCTCACTTGCCCTGGCAGTCATTGCAGATAAACAGCAAGACTGCGGCTCTGCTCTTTCCTAGCCTTGCAAAGAGCAAGAGCAGTTTGTCTCCCTCGTGAGCGCCAAAATGCTAAAATGAAACGTTGCACTCTCTCTCCTCCAAGGAAGGTGCTAGGCAGGAATTGTCTTGCTGGTCCTCACTTGCCCTGGCAGTCATTGCAGATAAACAGCAAGACTGGGGCTCTGCTCTTTCCTAGCCTTGCAAACAGCAAAAGCAGTTTGTCTCCCTCGTGAGCGCCAAAATGCTAAAATGAAACGTGGCACTCTCTCTCCTCCAAGGAAGGTGCTAGGCAGGAATTGTCTTGCTGGTCCTCACTTGCCCTGGCAGTCATTGCAGATAAACAGCAAGACTGGGGCTCTGCTCTTTCCTAGCCTTGCAAACAGCAAAAGAAGTTCGTCTCCCTCGTGAGCGCCAAAATGCTAAAATGAAACGTTGCACTCTTTCTCCTCCAAGGAAGGTGCTAGGCAGGAATTGTCTTGCTGGTCCTCACTTGCCCTGGCAGTCATTGCAGATAAACAGCAAGACTGGGGCTCTGCTCTTTCCTAGCCTTGCAAACAGCAAAAGCAGTTTGTCTCCCTCGTGAGCGCCAAAATGCTAAAATGAAACGTTGCACTCTCTCTCCTCCAAGGAAGGTGCTAGGCAGGAATTGTCTTGCTGGTCCTCACTTGCCCTGGCAGTCATTGCAGATAAGCAGCAAGACTGGGGCTCTGCTCTTTCCTAGCCTAGCAAACAGCAAAAAAGTTCGTCTCCCTCGTGAGCGCCAAAATGCTAAAATGAAATGTTGCACTCTCTCTCCTCCAAGGAAGGTGCTAGGCAGGAATTGCCTTGCTGGTCCTCACTTGCCCTGGCAGTCATTGCAGATAAACAGCAAGACTGGGGCTCTGCTCTTTCCTAGCCTTGCAAACAGCAAAAGAAGTTCGTCTCCCTCGTGAGCGCCAAAATGCTAAAATGAAACGTTGCACTCTCTCTCCTCCAAGGAAGGTGCTAGGCAGGAAGTGTCTTGCTGGTCCTCACTTGCCCTGGCACTCATTGCAGATAAACAGCAAGACTCGGTCTCTGCTCTTTCCTACCCTTGCAAACAGGCACTGTGCTTTTTCTCACTCTCGCACTCCAAAAAGCAAAATGAAACGTTGCACTCTCTCTTCTCCAAGGAAGTGCTAGGCAGGAATTGTCTTGCTGGTCCTCACTTGCCCTGGCAGTCATTGCAGATAAACAGCAAGACTGGGGCTCTGCTCTTTCCTAGCCTTGCAAACAGCCAAAGCAGTTTGTCTCCCTCGTGAGCGCCAAAATGCTAAAATGAAACGTTGCACTCTCTCTCCTCCAAGGAAGGTGCTAGGCAGGAATTGTCTTGCTGGTCCTCACTTGCCCTGGCAGTCATTGCAGATAAACAGCAAGACTGGGGCTCTGCTCTTTCCTAGCCTTGCAAACAGCAAAAGCAGTTTATCTCCCTTGTGAGCGCCAAAATGCAAAAATGAAACGTTGCACTCTCTCTCCTACAAGGAAGGTGCTAGGCAGGAATTGTCTTGCTGGTCCTCACTTGCCCTGGCAGTCATTGCAGATAAACAGCAAGACTCGGTCTCTGCTCTTTCCTACCCTTGCAAACAGGCACTGTGCTTTTTCTCAATCTCGCTCTCCAAAAAGCAAAATGAAACGTTGCACTCTCTCTCCTCCAAGGAAGGTGCTAGGCAGGAATTGTCTTGCTAGTCCTCACTTGCCCTGGCAGTCATTGCAGATAAACAGCAAGACTGCGGCTCTGCTCTTTCCTAGCCTTGCAAAGAGCAAGAGCAGTTTGTCTCCCTCGTGAGCGCCAAAATGCTAAAATGAAACGTTGCACTCTCTCTCCTCCAAGGAAGGTGCTAGGCAGGAATTGTCTTGCTGGTCCTCACTTGCCCTGGCAGTCATTGCAGATAAACAGCAAGACTGGGGCTCTGCTCTTTCCTAGCCTTGCAAACAGCAAAAGCAGTTTGTCTCCCTCGTGAGCGCCAAAATGCTAAAATGAAACGTTGCACTCTCTCTCCTCCAAGGAAGGTGCTAGGCAGGAATTGTCTTGCTGGTCCTCACTTGCCCTGGCAGTCATTGCAGATAAACAGCAAGACTGGGGCTCTGCTCTTTCCTAGCCTTGCAAACAGCAAAAGAAGTTCGTCTCCCTCGTGAGCGCCAAAATGCTAAAATGAAACGTTGCACTCTTTCTCCTCCAAGGAAGGTGCTAGGCAGGAATTGTCTTGCTGGTCCTCACTTGCCCTGGCAGTCATTGCAGATAAACAGCAAGACTGGGGCTCTGCTCTTTCCTAGCCTTGCAAACAGCAAAAGCAGTTTGTCTCCCTCGTGAGCGCCAAAATGCTAAAATGAAACGTTGCACTCTCTCTCCTCCAAGGAAGGTGCTAGGTAGGAATTGTCTTGCTGGTCCTCACTTGCCCTGGCAGTCATTGCAGATAAGCAGCAAGACTGGGGCTCTGCTCTTTCCTAGCCTTGCAAACAGCAAAAGAAGTTCATCTCCCTCGTGAGCGCCAAAATGCTACAATGAAACGTTGCACTCTCTCTCCTCCAAGGAAGGTGCTAGGCAGGAATTGTCTTGCTGGTCCTCACTTGCCCTGGCAGTCATTGCAGATAAACAGCAAGACTGGGGCTCTACTCTTTCCTAGCCTTGCAAACAGCCAAAGCAGTTAGTCTCCCTCGTGAGCGCCAAAATGCTAAAATGAAACGTTGCACTCTCTCTCCTCCAAGGAAGGTGCTAGGCAGGAATTGTCTTTCTGGTCCTCACTTGCCCTGGCAGTCATTGCAGATAAACAGCAAGACTGGGGCTCTGCTCTTTCCTAGCCTTGCAAACAGCAAGAGCAGTTTGTCTCCCTCGTGAGCGCCAAAATGCTAAAATGAAACGTTGCACTCTCTCTCCTCCAAGGAAGGTGCTAGGCAGGAATTGTCTTGCTGGTCCTCACTTGCCCTGGCAGTCATTGCAGATAAACAGCAAGACTGGGGCTCTGCTCTTTCCTAGCCTTGCAAACAGCAAAAGCAGTTTATCTCCCTTGTGAGCGCCAAAAAGCAAAATGAAACGTTGCACTCTCTCTCCTCCAAGGAAGGTGCTAGGCAGGAATTGTCTTGCTGGTCCTCACTTGCCCTGGCAGTCATTGCAGATAAACAGCAAGACTCGGTCTCTGCTCTTTCCTACCCTTGCAAACAGGCACCGTGCTTTTTCTCAATCTCGCTCTCCAAAAAGCAAAATGAAACGTTGCACTCTCTCTCCTCCAAGGAAGGTGCTAGGCAGGAATTGTCTTGCTAGTCCTCACTTGCCCTGGCAGTCATTGCAGATAAACAGCAAGACTGGGGCTCTGCTCTTTCCTAGCCTTGCAAACAGCCAAAGCAGTTAGTCTCCCTCGTGAGCGCCAAAATGCTAAAATGAAACGTTGCACTCTCTCTCCTCCAAGGAAGGTGCTAGGCAGGAATTGTCTTTCTGGTCCTCACTTGCCCTGGCAGTCATTGCAGATAAACAGCAAGACTGGGGCTCTGCTCTTTCCTAGCCTTGCAAACAGCAAGAGCAGTTTGTCTCCCTCGTGAGCGCCAAAATGCTAAAATGAAACGTTGCACTCTCTCTCCTCCAAGGAAGGTGCTAGGCAGGAATTGTCTTGCTGGTCCTCACTTGCCCTGGCAGTCATTGCAGATAAACAGCAAGACTGGGGCTCTGCTCTTTCCTAGCCTTGCAAACAGCAAAAGCAGTTTATCTCCCTTGTGAGCGCCAAAATGCAAAAATGAAACGTTGCACTCTCTCTCCTACAAGGAAGGTGCTAGGCAGGAATTGTCTTGCTGGTCCTCACTTGCCCTGGCAGTCATTGCAGATAAACAGCAAGACTCGGTCTCTGCTCTTTCCTACCCTTGCAAACAGGCACTGTGCTTTTTCTCAATCTCGCTCTCCAAAAAGCAAAATGAAACGTTGCACTCTCTCTCCTCCAAGGAAGGTGCTAGGCAGGAATTGTCTTGCTAGTCCTCACTTGCCCTGGCAGTCATTGCAGATAAACAGCAAGACTGCGGCTCTGCTCTTTCCTAGCCTTGCAAAGAGCAAGAGCAGTTTGTCTCCCTCGTGAGCGCCAAAATGCTAAAATGAAACGTTGCACTCTCTCTCCTCCAAGGAAGGTGCTAGGCAGGAATTGTCTTGCTGGTCCTCACTTGCCCTGGCAGTCATTGCAGATAAACAGCAAGACTGGGGCTCTGCTCTTTCCTAGCCTTGCAAACAGCAAAAGCAGTTTGTCTCCCTCGTGAGCGCCAAAATGCTAAAATGAAACGTTGCACTCTCTCTCCTCCAAGGAAGGTGCTAGGCAGGAATTGTCTTGCTGGTCCTCACTTGCCCTGGCAGTCATTGCAGATAAACAGCAAGACTGGGGCTCTGCTCTTTCCTAGCCTTGCAAACAGCAAAAGAAGTTCGTCTCCCTCGTGAGCGCCAAAATGCTAAAATGAAACGTTGCACTCTCTCTCCTCCAAGGAAGGTGCTAGGCAGGAATTGTCTTGCTGGTCCTCACTTGCCCTGGCAGTCATTGCAGATAAACAGCAAGACTGGGGCTCTGCTCTTTCCTAGCCTTGCAAACAGTAAAAGCAGTTCGTCTCCCTCGTGAGCGCCAAAATGCTAAAATGAAACGTTGCACTCTCTCTCCTCCAAGGAAGGTGCTAGGCAGGAATTGTCTTGCTGGTCCTCACTTGCCCTGGCAGTCATTGCAGATAAGCAGCAAGACTGGGGCTCTGCTCTTTCCTAGCCTTGCAAACAGCAAAAGAAGTTCATCTCCCTCGTGAGCGCCAAAATGCTAAAATGAAACGTTGCAATCTTTCTCCTCCAAGGAAGGTGCTAGGCAGGAATTGTCTTGCTGGTCCTCACTTGCCCTGGCAGTCATTGCAGATAAACAGCAAGACTGGGGCTCTGCTCTTTCCTAGCCTTGCAAACAGCAAAAGCAGTTTGTCTCCCTCGTGAGCGCCAAAATGCTAAAATGAAACGTTGCACTCTCTCTCCTCCAAGGAAGGTGCTAGGCAGGAATTGTCTTGCTGGTCCTCACTTGCCCTGGCAGTCATTGCAGATAAGCAGCAAGACTGGGGCTCTGCTCTTTCCTAGCCTTGCAAACAGCAAAAGAAGTTCATCTCCCTCGTGAGCGCCAAAATGCTACAATGAAACGTTGCACTCTCTCTCCTCCAAGGAAGGTGCTAGGCAGGAATTGTCTTGCTGGTCCTCACTTGCCCTGGCAGTCATTGCAGATAAGCAGCAAGACTGGGGCTCTGCTCTTTCCTAGCCTAGCAAACAGCAACAGATGTTCGTCTCCCTCGTGAGCGCCAAAATGCTAAAATGAAACGTTGCACTCTCTCTCCTCCAAGGAAGGTGCTAGGCAGGAATTGTCTTGCTGGTCCTCACTTGCCCTGGCAGTCATTGCAGATAAACAGCAAGACTGGGGCTCTGCTCTTTCCTAGCCTTGCAAACAGCAAAAGCAGTTTGTCTCCCTTGTGAGCGCCAAAATGCTAAAATGAAACGTTGCACTCTCTCTCCTCCAAGGAAGGTGCTAGGCAGGAATTGTCTTGCTGGTCCTCACTTGCCCTGGCAGTCATTGCAGATAAACAGCAAGACTGGGGCTCTGCTCTTTCCTAGCCTTGCAAACAGCAAAAGAAGTTCGTCTCCCTCGTGAGGGCCAAAATGCTAAAATGAAACGTTGCACTCTCTCTCCTCCAAGGAAGGTGCTAGGCAGGAATTGTCTTGCTGGTCCTCACTTGCCCTGGCAGTCATTGCAGATAAACAGCAAGACTCGGTCTCTGCTCTTTCCTACCCTTGCAAACAGGCACTGTGCTTTTTCTCAATCTCGCTCTCCAAAAAGCAAAATGAAACGTTGCACTCTCTCTTCTCCAAGGAAGGTGCTAGGCAGGAATTGTCTTGCTGGTCCTCACTTGCCCTGGCAGTCATTGCAGATAAACAGCAAGACTGGGGCTCTGCTCTTTCCTAGCCTTGCAAACAGCCAAAGCAGTTTGTCTCCCTCGTGAGCGCCAAAATGCTAAAATGAAACGTTGCACACTCTCTCCTCCAAGGAAGGCGCTAGGCAGGAATTGTCTTGCTGGTCCTCACTTGCCCTGGCAGTCATTGCAGATAAACAGCAAGACTGGGGCTCTGCTCTTTCCTAGCCTTGCAAACAGCAAAAGAAGTTCGTCTCCCTTGTGAGCGCCAAAATGCTAAAATGAAACGTTGCACTCTCTCTCCTCCAAGGAAGGTGCTAGGCAGGAATTGTCTTGCTGGTCCTCACTTGCCCTGGCAGTCATTGCAGATAAACAGCAAGACTCGGTCTCTGCTCTTTCCTACCCTTGCAAACAGACACTCTGCTTTTTCTCAATCTCGCTCTCCAAAAAGCAAAATGAAACGTTGCGCTCTCTCTCCTCCAAGGAAGGTGCTAGGCAGGAATTGTCTTGCTGGTCCTCACTTGCCCTGGCAGTCATTGCAGATAAACAGCAAGACTGGGGCTCTGCTCTTTCCTAGCCTTGCAAACAGCAAAAGAAGTTCGTCTCCCTTGTGAGCGCCAAAATGCTAAAATGAAACGTTGCACTCTCTCTACTCCAAGGAAGGTGCTAGGCAGGAATTGTCTTGCTGGTCCTCACTTGCCCTGGCAGTCATTGCAGATAAACAGCAAGACTCGGTCTCTGCTCTTTCCTACCCTTGCAAACAGACACTGTGCTTTTTCTCAATCTCGCTCTCCAAAAAGCAAAATGAAACGTTGCAGTCTCTCTCCTCCAAGGAAGGTGCTAGGCAGGAATTGTCTTGCTGGTCCTCACTTGCCCTGGCAGTCATTGCAGATAAACAGCAAGACTGGGGCTCTGCTCTTTCCTAGCCTTGCAAACAGCAAAAGCAGTTTGTCTCCCTCGTGAGCGCCAAAATGCTAAAATGAAACGATGCACTCTCTCTCCTCCAAGGAAGGTGCTAGGCAGGAATTGTCTTGCTGGTCCTCACTTGCCCTGGCAGTCATTGCAGATAAACAGCAAGACTGGGGCTCTGCTCTTTCCTAGCCTTGCAAACAGCAAAAGAAGTTCGTCTCCCTCGTGAGCGCCAAAATGCTAAAATGAAACGTTGCACTCTCTCTCCTCCAAGGAAGGTGCTAGGCAGGAATTGTCTTGCTGGTCCTCACTTGCCCTGGCAGTCATTGCAGATAAACAGCAAGACTGGGGCTCTGCTCTTTCCTAGCCTTGCAAACAGCAAAAGCAGTTTGTCTCCCTTGTGAGCGCCAAAATGCTAAAATGAAACGTTGCACTCTCTCTCCTCCAAGGAAGGTGCTAGGCAGGAATTGTCTTGCTGGTCCTCACTTGCCCTGGCAGTCATTGCAGATAAACAGCAAGACTGGGGCTCTGCTCTTTCCTAGCCTTGCAAACAGCAAAAGCAGTTTGTCTCCCTTGTGAGCGCCAAAATGCAAAAATGAAACGTTGCACTCTCTCTCCTCCAAGGAAGGTGCTAGGCAGGAATTGTCTTGCTGGTCCTCACTTGCCCTGGCAGTCATTGCAGATAAACAGCAAGACTCGGTCTCTGCTCTTTCCTACCCTTGCAAAAAGGCACTGTGCTTTTTCTCAATCTCGCTCTCCAAAAAGCAAAATGAAACGTTGCACTCTCTCTCCTCCAAGGAAGGTGCTAGGCAGGAATTGTCTTGCTAGTCCTCACTTGCCCTGGCAGTCATTGCAGATAAACAGCAAGACTGCGGCTCTGCTCTTTCCTAGCCTTGCAAAGAGCAAGAGCAGTTTGTCTCCCTCGTGAGCGCCAAAATGCTAAAATGAAACGTTGCACTCTCTCTCCTCCAAGGAAGGTGCTAGGCAGGAATTGTCTTGCTGGTCCTCACTTGCCCTGGCAGTCATTGCAGATAAACAGCAAGACTGGGGCTCTGCTCTTTCCTAGCCTTGCAAACAGCAAAAGAATTTCGTCTCCCTCGTGAGCGCCAAAATGCTACAATGAAACGTTGCACTCTCTCTCCTCCAAGGAAGGTGCTAGGCAGGAATTGTCTTGCTGGTCCTCACTTGCCCTGGCAGTCATTGCAGATAAGCAGCAAGACTGGGGCTCTGCTCTTTCCTAGCCTAGCAAACAGCAACAGATGTTCGTCTCCCTCGTGAGCGCCAAAATGCTAAAATGAAACGTTGCACTCTCTCTCCTCCAAGGAAGGTGCTAGGCAGGAATTGTCTTGCTGGTCCTCACTTGCCCTGGCAGTCATTGCAGATAAACAGCAAGACTCGGTCTCTGCTCTTTCCTACCCTTGCAAACAGGCACTGTGCTTTTTCTCAATCTCGCTCTCCAAAAAGCAAAATGAAACGTTGCACTCTCTCTTCTCCAAGGAAGTGCTAGGCAGGAATTGTCTTGCTGGTCCTCACTTGCCCTGGCAGTCATTGCAGATAAACAGCAAGACTGGGGCTCTGCTCTTTCCTACCCTTGCAAACAGCCAAAGCAGTTTGTCTCCCTCGTGAGCGCCAAAAAACTAAAATGAAACGTTGCACTCTCTCTCCTCCAAGGAAGGTGCTAGGCAGGAATTGTCTTGCTGGTCCTCACTTGCCCTGGCAGTCATTGCAGATAAACAGCAAGACTGGGGCTCTGCTCTTTCCTAGCCTTGCAAACAGCAAAAGCAGTTTGTCTCCCTTGTGAGCGCCAAAATGCAAAAATGAAACGTTGCACTCTCTCTCCTCCAAGGAAGGTGCTAGGCAGGAATTGTCTTGCTGGTCCTCACTTGCCCTGGCAGTCATTGCAGATAAACAGCAAGACTCGGTCTCTGCTCTTTCCTACCCTTGCAAAAAGGCACTGTGCTTTTTCTCAATCTCGCTCTCCAAAAAGCAAAATGAAACGTTGCACTCTCTCTCCTCCAAGGAAGGTGCTAGGCAGGAATTGTCTTGCTAGTCCTCACTTGCCCTGGCAGTCATTGCAGATAAACAGCAAGACTGCGGCTCTGCTCTTTCCTAGCCTTGCAAAGAGCAAGAGCAGTTTGTCTCCCTCGTGAGCGCCAAAATGCTAAAATGAAACGTTGCACTCTCTCTCCTCCAAGGAAGGTGCTAGGCAGGAATTGTCTTGCTGGTCCTCACTTGCCCTGGCAGTCATTGCAGATAAACAGCAAGACTGGGGCTCTGCTCTTTCCTAGCCTTGCAAACAGCAAAAGCAGTTTGTCTCCCTTGTGAGCGCCAAAATGCTAAAATGAAACGTTGCACTCTCTCTCCTCCAAGGAAGGTGCTAGGCAGGAATTGTCTTGCTGGTCCTCACTTGCCCTGGCAGTCATTGCAGATAAGCAGCAAGACTGGGGCTCTGCTCTTTCCTAGCCTAGCAAACAGCAACAGATGTTCGTCTCCCTCGTGAGCGCCAAAATGCTAAAATGAAACGTTGCACTCTCTCTCCTCCAAGGAAGGTGCTAGGCAGGAATTGTCTTGCTGGTCCTCACTTGCCCTGGCAGTCATTGCAGAAAAACAGCAAGACTGGGGCTCTGCTCTTTCCTAGCCTTGCAAACAGCAAAAGAAGTTCGTCTCCCTCGTGAGCGCCAAAATGCTAAAATGAAACGTTGCACTCTCTCTCCTCCAAGGAAGGTGCTAGGCAGGAATTGTCTTGCTGGTCCTCACTTGCCCTGGCAGTCATTGCAGATAAACAGCAAGACTCGGTCTCTGCTCTTTCCTACCCTTGCAAACAGGCACTGTGCTTTTTCTCAATCTCGCTCTCCAAAAAGCAAAATGAAACGTTGCACTCTCTCTTCTCCAAGGAAGTGCTAGGCAGGAATTGTCTTGCTGGTCCTCACTTGCCCTGGCAGTCATTGCAGATAAACAGCAAGACTGGGGCTCTGCTCTTTCCTACCCTTGCAAACAGCCAAAGCAGTTTGTCTCCCTCGTGAGCGCCAAAAAACTAAAATGAAACGTTGCACTCTCTCTCCTCCAAGGAAGGTGCTAGGCAGGAATTGTCTTGCTGGTCCTCACTTGCCCTGGCAGTCATTGCAGATAAACAGCAAGACTGGGGCTCTGCTCTTTCCTACCCTTGCAAACAGCCAAAGCAGTTTGTCTCCCTCGTGAGCGCCAAAATGCTACAATGAAACGTTGCACTCTCTCTCCTCCAAGGAAGGTGCTAGGCAGGAATTGTCTTGCTGGTCCTCACTTGCCCTGGCAGTCATTGCAGATAAACAGCAAGACTGGGGCTCTGCTCTTTCCTACCCTTGCAAACAGACACTGTGCTTTTTCTCAATCTCGCTCTCCAAAAAGCAAAATGAAACGTTGCGCTCTCTCTCCTCCAAGGAAGGTGCTAGGCAGGAATTGTCTTGCTGGTCCTCACTTGCCCTGGCAGTCATTGCAGATAAACAGCAAGACTGGGGCTCTGCTCTTTCCTAGCCTTGCAAACAGCAAAAGCAGTTTGTCTCCCTCGTGAGCGCCAAAATGCTAAAATGAAACGTTGCACTCTCACTCCTCCAAGGAAGGTGCTAGGCAGGAATTGTCTTGCTGGTCCTCACTTGCCCTGGCAGTCATTGCAGATAAACAGCAAGACTGGGGCTCTGCTCTTTCCTAGCCTTGCAAACAGCAACAGATGTTCGTCTCCCTCGTGAGCGCCAAAATGCTAAAATGAAACGTTGCACTCTCTCTCCTCCAAGGAAGGTGCTAGGCAGGAATTGTCTTGCTGGTCCTCACTTGCCCTGGCAGTCATTGCAGATAAACAGCAAGACTCGGGCTCTGCTCTTTCCTACCCTTGCAAACAGGCACTGTGCTTTTTCTCAATCTCGCTCTCCAAAAAGCAAAATGAAACGTTGCACTCTCTCTCCTCCAAGGAAGGTGCTAGGCAGGAATTGTCTTGCTGGTCCTCACTTGCCCTGGCAGTCATTGCAGATAAACAGCAAGACTGGGGCTCTGCTCTTTCCTAGCCTTGCAAACAGCAAAAGCAGTTTGTCTCCCTCGTGAGCGCCAAAATGCTAAAATGAAACGTTACACTCTCTCTCCTCCAAGGAAGGTGCTAGGCAGGAATTGTCTTGCTGGTCCTCACTTGCCCTGGCAGTCATTGCAGATAAACAGCAAGACTGGGGCTCTGCTCTTTCCTAGCCTTGCAAACAGCCAAAGCAGTTTGTCTCCCTCGTGAGCGCCAAAATGCTAAAATGAAACGTTGCACTCTCTCTCCTCCAAGGAAGGTGCTAGGCAGGAATTGTCTTGCTGGTCCTCACTTGCCCTGGCAGTCATTGCAGATAAACAGCAAGACTGGGGCTCTGCTCTTTCCTAGCCTTGCAAACAGCAACAGATGTTCGTCTCCCTCGTGAGCGCCAAAATGCTAAAATGAAACGTTGCACTCTCTCTCCTCCAAGGAAGGTGCTAGGCAGGAATTGTCTTGCTGGTCCTCACTTGCCCTGGCAGTCATTGCAGAAAAACAGCAAGACTGGGGCTCTGCTCTTTCCTAGCCTTGCAAACAGCAAAAGAAGTTCGTCTCCCTCGTGAGCGCCAAAATGCTAAAATGAAACGTTGCACTCTCTCTCCTCCAAGGAAGGTGCTAGGCAGGAATTGTCTTGCTGGTCCTCACTTGCCCTGGCAGTCATTGCAGATAAACAGCAAGACTCGGTCTCTGCTCTTTCCTACCCTTGCAAACAGCCAAAGCAGTTTGTCTCCCTCGTGAGCGCCAAAATGCTAAAATGAAACGTTGCACTCTCTCTCCTCCAAGGAAGGTGCTAGGCAGGAATTGTCTTGCTGGTCCTCACTTGCCCTGGCAGTCATTGCAGATAAACAGCAAGACTCGGTCTCTGCTCTTTCCTACCCTTGCAAACAGGCACTGTGCTTTTTCTCAATCTCGCTCTCCAAAAAGCAAAATGAAACGTTGCACTCTCTCTCCTCCAAGGAAGGTGCTAGGCAGGAATTGTCTTGCTAGTCCTCACTTGCCCTGGCAGTCATTGCAGATAAACAGCAAGACTGCGGCTCTGCTCTTTCCTAGCCTTGCAAAGAGCAAGAGCAGTTTGTCTCCCTTGTGAGCGCCAAAATGCAAAATGAAACGTTGCACTCTCTCTCCTCCAAGGAAGGTGCTAGGCAGGAATTGTCTTGCTGGTCCTCACTTGCCCTGGCAGTCATTGCAGAAAAACAGCAAGACTGGGGCTCTGCTCTTTCCTAGCCTTGCAAACAGCAAAAGAAGTTCGTCTCCCTCGTGAGCGCCAAAATGCTAAAATGAAACGTTGCACTCTCTCTCCTCCAAGGAAGGTGCTAGGCAGGAATTGTCTTGCTGGTCCTCACTTGCCCTGGCAGTCATTGCAGATAAACAGCAAGACTGGGGCTCTGCTCTTTCCTAGCCTTGCAAACAGCAACAGATGTTCGTCTCCCTCGTGAGCGCCAAAATGCTAAAATGAAACGTTGCACTCTCTCTCCTCCAAGGAAGGTGCTAGGCAGGAATTGTCTTGCTGGTCCTCACTTGCCCTGGCAGTCATTGCAGAAAAACAGCAAGACTGGGGCTCTGCTCTTTCCTAGCCTTGCAAACAGCAAAAGAAGTTCGTCTCCCTCGTGAGCGCCAAAATGCTAAAATGAAACGTTGCACTCTCTCTCCTCCAAGGAAGGTGCTAGGCAGGAATTGTCTTGCTGGTCCTCACTTGCCCTGGCAGTCATTGCAGAAAAACAGCAAGACTCGGTCTCTGCTCTTTCCTACCCTTGCAAACAGCCAAAGCAGTTTGTCTCCCTCGTGAGCGCCAAAATGCTAAAATGAAACGTTGCACTCTCTCTCCTCCAAGGAAGGTGCTAGGCAGGAATTGTCTTGCTGGTCCTCACTTGCCCTGGCAGTCATTGCAGATAAACAGCAAGACTCGGTCTCTGCTCTTTCCTACCCTTGCAAACAGGCACTGTGCTTTTTCTCAATCTCGCTCTCCAAAAAGCAAAATGAAACGTTGCACTCTCTCTCCTCCAAGGAAGGTGCTAGGCAGGAATTGTCTTGCTAGTCCTCACTTGCCCTGGCAGTCATTGCAGATAAACAGCAAGACTGCGGCTCTGCTCTTTCCTAGCCTTGCAAAGAGCAAGAGCAGTTTGTCTCCCTTGTGAGCGCCAAAATGCAAAATGAAACGTTGCACTCTCTCTCCTCCAAGGAAGGTGCTAGGCAGGAATTGTCTTGCTGGTCCTCACTTGCCCTGGCAGTCATTGCAGAAAAACAGCAAGACTGGGGCTCTGCTCTTTCCTAGCCTTGCAAACAGCAAAAGAAGTTCGTCTCCCTCGTGAGCGCCAAAATGCTAAAATGAAACGTTGCACTCTCTCTCCTCCAAGGAAGGTGCTAGGCAGGAATTGTCTTGCTGGTCCTCACTTGCCCTGGCAGTCATTGCAGATAAACAGCAAGACTCGGTCTCTGCTCTTTCCTACCCTTGCAAACAGGCACTGTGCTTTTTCTCAATCTCGCTCTCCAAAAAGCAAAATGAAACGTTGCACTCTCTCTTCTCCAAGGAAGTGCTAGGCAGGAATTGTCTTGCTGGTCCTCACTTGCCCTGGCAGTCATTGCAGATAAACAGCAAGACTGGGGCTCTGCTCTTTCCTAGCCTTGCAAACAGCAAAAGCAGTTTGTCTCCCTTGTGAGCGCCAAAATGCTAAAATGAAACGTTGCACTCTCTCTCCTCCAAGGAAGGTGCTAGGCAGGAATTGTCTTGCTGGTCCTCACTTGCCCTGGCAGTCATTGCAGATAAACAGCAAGACTGGGGCTCTGCTCTTTCCTAGCCTTGCAAACAGCAAAAGAAGTTCGTCTCCCTTGTGAGCGCCAAAATGCTAAAATGAAACGTTGCACTCTCTCTCCTCCAAGGAAGGTGCTAGGCAGGAATTGTCTTGCTGGTCCTCACTTGCCCTGGCAGTCATTGCAGATAAACAGCAAGACTCGGGCTCTGCTCTTTCCTACCCTTGCAAACAGGCACTGTGCTTTTTCTCAATCTCGCTCTCCAAAAAGCAAAATGAAACGTTGCACTCTCTCTCCTCCAAGGAAGGTGCTAGGCAGGAATTGTCTTGCTGGTCCTCACTTGCCCTGGCAGTCATTGCAGATAAACAGCAAGACTGGGGCTCTGCTCTTTCCTAGCCTTGCAAACAGCAAAAGCAGTTTGTCTCCCTCGTGAGCGCCAAAATGCTAAAATGAAACGTTACACTCTCTCTCCTCCAAGGAAGGTGCTAGGCAGGAATTGTCTTGCTGGTCCTCACTTGCCCTGGCAGTCATTGCAGATAAGCAGCAAGACTGGGGCTCTGCTCTTTCCTAGCCAGCAAACAGCAAAAAAGTTCGTCTCCCTCGTGGGCGCCAAAATGCTAAAATGAAATGTTGCACTCTCTCTCCTCCAAGGAAGGTGCTAGGCAGGAATTGTCTTGCTGGTCCTCACTTGCCCTGGCAGTCATTGCAGATAAACAGCAAGACTGGGGCTCTGCTCTTTCCTAGCCTTGCAAACAGCAAAAGCAGTTTGTCTCCCTCGTGAGCGCCAAAATGCTAAAATGAAACGTTACACTCTCTCTCCTCCAAGGAAGGTGCTAGGCAGGAATTGTCTTGCTGGTCCTCACTTGCCCTGGCAGTCATTGCAGATAAACAGCAAGACTGGGGCTCTGCTCTTTCCTAGCCTTGCAAACAGCCAAAGCAGTTTGTCTCCCTCGTGAGCGCCAAAATGCTAAAATGAAACGTTGCACTCTCTCTCCTCCAAGGAAGGTGCTAGGCAGGAATTGTCTTGCTGGTCCTCACTTGCCCTGGCAGTCATTGCAGATAAACAGCAAGACTGGGGCTCTGCTCTTTCCTAGCCTTGCAAACAGCAACAGATGTTCGTCTCCCTCGTGAGCGCCAAAATGCTAAAATGAAACGTTGCACTCTCTCTCCTCCAAGGAAGGTGCTAGGCAGGAATTGTCTTGCTGGTCCTCACTTGCCCTGGCAGTCATTGCAGAAAAACAGCAAGACTGGGGCTCTGCTCTTTCCTAGCCTTGCAAACAGCAAAAGAAGTTCGTCTCCCTCGTGAGCGCCAAAATGCTAAAATGAAACGTTGCACTCTCTCTCCTCCAAGGAAGGTGCTAGGCAGGAATTGTCTTGCTGGTCCTCACTTGCCCTGGCAGTCATTGCAGATAAACAGCAAGACTCGGTCTCTGCTCTTTCCTACCCTTGCAAACAGCCAAAGCAGTTTGTCTCCCTCGTGAGCGCCAAAATGCTAAAATGAAACGTTGCACTCTCTCTCCTCCAAGGAAGGTGCTAGGCAGGAATTGTCTTGCTGGTCCTCACTTGCCCTGGCAGTCATTGCAGATAAACAGCAAGACTCGGTCTCTGCTCTTTCCTACCCTTGCAAACAGGCACTGTGCTTTTTCTCAATCTCGCTCTCCAAAAAGCAAAATGAAACGTTGCACTCTCTCTCCTCCAAGGAAGGTGCTAGGCAGGAATTGTCTTGCTAGTCCTCACTTGCCCTGGCAGTCATTGCAGATAAACAGCAAGACTGCGGCTCTGCTCTTTCCTAGCCTTGCAAAGAGCAAGAGCAGTTTGTCTCCCTTGTGAGCGCCAAAATGCAAAATGAAACGTTGCACTCTCTCTCCTCCAAGGAAGGTGCTAGGCAGGAATTGTCTTGCTGGTCCTCACTTGCCCTGGCAGTCATTGCAGAAAAACAGCAAGACTGGGGCTCTGCTCTTTCCTAGCCTTGCAAACAGCAAAAGAAGTTCGTCTCCCTCGTGAGCGCCAAAATGCTAAAATGAAACGTTGCACTCTCTCTCCTCCAAGGAAGGTGCTAGGCAGGAATTGTCTTGCTGGTCCTCACTTGCCCTGGCAGTCATTGCAGATAAACAGCAAGACTCGGTCTCTGCTCTTTCCTACCCTTGCAAACAGGCACTGTGCTTTTTCTCAATCTCGCTCTCCAAAAAGCAAAATGAAACGTTGCACTCTCTCTTCTCCAAGGAAGTGCTAGGCAGGAATTGTCTTGCTGGTCCTCACTTGCCCTGGCAGTCATTGCAGATAAACAGCAAGACTGGGGCTCTGCTCTTTCCTAGCCTTGCAAACAGCAAAAGCAGTTTGTCTCCCTTGTGAGCGCCAAAATGCTAAAATGAAACGTTGCACTCTCTCTCCTCCAAGGAAGGTGCTAGGCAGGAATTGTCTTGCTGGTCCTCACTTGCCCTGGCAGTCATTGCAGATAAACAGCAAGACTGGGGCTCTGCTCTTTCCTAGCCTTGCAAACAGCAAAAGAAGTTCGTCTCCCTTGTGAGCGCCAAAATGCTAAAATGAAACGTTGCACTCTCTCTCCTCCAAGGAAGGTGCTAGGCAGGAATTGTCTTGCTGGTCCTCACTTGCCCTGGCAGTCATTGCAGATAAACAGCAAGACTCGGGCTCTGCTCTTTCCTACCCTTGCAAACAGGCACTGTGCTTTTTCTCAATCTCGCTCTCCAAAAAGCAAAATGAAACGTTGCACTCTCTCTCCTCCAAGGAAGGTGCTAGGCAGGAATTGTCTTGCTGGTCCTCACTTGCCCTGGCAGTCATTGCAGATAAACAGCAAGACTGGGGCTCTGCTCTTTCCTAGCCTTGCAAACAGCCAAAGCAGTTTGTCTCCCTCGTGAGCGCCAAAATGCTAAAATGAAACGTTGCACTCTCTCTCCTCCAAGGAAGGTGCTAGGCAGGAATTGTCTTGCTGGTCCTCACTTGCCCTGGCAGTCATTGCAGATAAACAGCAAGACTGGGGCTCTGCTCTTTCCTAGCCTTGCAAACAGCAACAGATGTTCGTCTCCCTCGTGAGCGCCAAAATGCTAAAATGAAACGTTGCACTCTCTCTCCTCCAAGGAAGGTGCTAGGCAGGAATTGTCTTGCTGGTCCTCACTTGCCCTGGCAGTCATTGCAGAAAAACAGCAAGACTGGGGCTCTGCTCTTTCCTAGCCTTGCAAACAGCAAAAGAAGTTCGTCTCCCTCGTGAGCGCCAAAATGCTAAAATGAAACGTTGCACTCTCTCTCCTCCAAGGAAGGTGCTAGGCAGGAATTGTCTTGCTGGTCCTCACTTGCCCTGGCAGTCATTGCAGATAAACAGCAAGACTGGGGCTCTGCTCTTTCCTACCCTTGCAAACAGCCAAAGCAGTTTGTCTCCCTCGTGAGCGCCAAAATGCTAAAATGAAACGTTGCACTCTCTCTCCTCCAAGGAAGGTGCTAGGCAGGAATTGTCTTGCTGGTCCTCACTTGCCCTGGCAGTCATTGCAGATAAACAGCAAGACTCGGTCTCTGCTCTTTCCTACCCTTGCAAACAGGCACTGTGCTTTTTCTCAATCTCGCTCTCCAAAAAGCAAAATGAAACGTTGCACTCTCTCTCCTCCAAGGAAGGTGCTAGGCAGGAATTGTCTTGCTAGTCCTCACTTGCCCTGGCAGTCATTGCAGATAAACAGCAAGACTGCGGCTCTGCTCTTTCCTAGCCTTGCAAAGAGCAAGAGCAGTTTGTCTCCCTTGTGAGCGCCAAAATGCAAAATGAAACGTTGCACTCTCTCTCCTCCAAGGAAGGTGCTAGGCAGGAATTGTCTTGCTGGTCCTCACTTGCCCTGGCAGTCATTGCAGAAAAACAGCAAGACTGGGGCTCTGCTCTTTCCTAGCCTTGCAAACAGCAAAAGAAGTTCGTCTCCCTCGTGAGCGCCAAAATGCTAAAATGAAACGTTGCACTCTCTCTCCTCCAAGGAAGGTGCTAGGCAGGAATTGTCTTGCTGGTCCTCACTTGCCCTGGCAGTCATTGCAGATAAACAGCAAGACTCGGTCTCTGCTCTTTCCTACCCTTGCAAACAGGCACTGTGCTTTTTCTCAATCTCGCTCTCCAAAAAGCAAAATGAAACGTTGCACTCTCTCTTCTCCAAGGAAGTGCTAGGCAGGAATTGTCTTGCTGGTCCTCACTTGCCCTGGCAGTCATTGCAGATAAACAGCAAGACTGGGGCTCTGCTCTTTCCTAGCCTTGCAAACAGCAAAAGCAGTTTGTCTCCCTTGTGAGCGCCAAAATGCTAAAATGAAACGTTGCACTCTCTCTCCTCCAAGGAAGGTGCTAGGCAGGAATTGTCTTGCTGGTCCTCACTTGCCCTGGCAGTCATTGCAGATAAACAGCAAGACTGGGGCTCTGCTCTTTCCTAGCCTTGCAAACAGCAAAAGAAGTTCGTCTCCCTTGTGAGCGCCAAAATGCTAAAATGAAACGTTGCACTCTCTCTCCTCCAAGGAAGGTGCTAGGCAGGAATTGTCTTGCTGGTCCTCACTTGCCCTGGCAGTCATTGCAGATAAACAGCAAGACTCGGGCTCTGCTCTTTCCTACCCTTGCAAACAGGCACTGTGCTTTTTCTCAATCTCGCTCTCCAAAAAGCAAAATGAAACGTTGCACTCTCTCTCCTCCAAGGAAGGTGCTAGGCAGGAATTGTCTTGCTGGTCCTCACTTGCCCTGGCAGTCATTGCAGATAAACAGCAAGACTGGGGCTCTGCTCTTTCCTAGCCTTGCAAACAGCAAAAGCAGTTTGTCTCCCTCGTGAGCGCCAAAATGCTAAAATGAAACGTTACACTCTCTCTCCTCCAAGGAAGGTGCTAGGCAGGAATTGTCTTGCTGGTCCTCACTTGCCCTGGCAGTCATTGCAGATAAACAGCAAGACTGGGGCTCTGCTCTTTCCTAGCCTTGCAAACAGCCAAAGCAGTTTGTCTCCCTCGTGAGCGCCAAAATGCTAAAATGAAACGTTGCACTCTCTCTCCTCCAAGGAAGGTGCTAGGCAGGAATTGTCTTGCTGGTCCTCACTTGCCCTGGCAGTCATTGCAGATAAACAGCAAGACTGGGGCTCTGCTCTTTCCTAGCCTTGCAAACAGCAACAGATGTTCGTCTCCCTCGTGAGCGCCAAAATGCTAAAATGAAACGTTGCACTCTCTCTCCTCCAAGGAAGGTGCTAGGCAGGAATTGTCTTGCTGGTCCTCACTTGCCCTGGCAGTCATTGCAGAAAAACAGCAAGACTGGGGCTCTGCTCTTTCCTAGCCTTGCAAACAGCAAAAGAAGTTCGTCTCCCTCGTGAGCGCCAAAATGCTAAAATGAAACGTTGCACTCTCTCTCCTCCAAGGAAGGTGCTAGGCAGGAATTGTCTTGCTGGTCCTCACTTGCCCTGGCAGTCATTGCAGATAAACAGCAAGACTCGGTCTCTGCTCTTTCCTACCCTTGCAAACAGGCACTGTGCTTTTTCTCAATCTCGCTCTCCAAAAAGCAAAATGAAACGTTGCACTCTCTCTTCTCCAAGGAAGTGCTAGGCAGGAATTGTCTTGCTGGTCCTCACTTGCCCTGGCAGTCATTGCAGATAAACAGCAAGACTGGGGCTCTGCTCTTTCCTACCCTTGCAAACAGCCAAAGCAGTTTGTCTCCCTCGTGAGCGCCAAAAAACTAAAATGAAACGTTGAACTCTCTCTCCTCCAAGGAAGGTGCTAGGCAGGAATTGTCTTGCTGGTCCTCACTTGCCCTGGCAGTCATTGCAGATAAACAGCAAGACTGGGGCTCTGCTCTTTCCTAGCCTTGCAAACAGCCAAAGCAGTTTGTCTCCCTCGTGAGCGCCAAAATGCTACAATGAAACGTTGCACTCTCTCTCCTCCAAGGAAGGTGCTAGGCAGGAATTGTCTTGCTGGTCCTCACTTGCCCTGGCAGTCATTGCAGATAAACAGCAAGACTGGGGCTCTGCTCTTTCCTACCCTTGCAAACAGACACTCTGCTTTTTCTCAATCTCGCTCTCCAAAAAGCAAAATGAAACGTTGCGCTCTCTCTCCTCCAAGGAAGGTGCTAGGCAGGAATTGTCTTGCTGGTCCTCACTTGCCCTGGCAGTCATTGCAGATAAACAGCAAGACTGGGGCTCTGCTCTTTCCTAGCCTTGCAAACAGCAAAAGAAGTTCGTCTCCCTTGTGAGCGCCAAAATGCTAAAATGAAACGTTGCACTCTCTCTACTCCAAGGAAGGTGCTAGGCAGGAATTGTCTTGCTGGTCCTCACTTGCCCTGGCAGTCATTGCAGATAAACAGCAAGACTCGGTCTCTGCTCTTTCCTACCCTTGCAAACAGACACTGTGCTTTTTCTCAATCTCGCTCTCCAAAAAGCAAAATGAAACGTTGCACTCTCTCTCCTCCAAGGAAGGTGCTAGGCAGGAATTGTCTTGCTGGTCCTCACTTGCCCTGGCAGTCATTGCAGATAAACAGCAAGACTGGGGCTCTGCTCTTTCCTAGCCTTGCAAACAGCAAAAGCAGTTTGTCTCCCTCGTGAGCGCCAAAATGCTAAAATGAAACGTTGCACTCTCACTCCTCCACGGAAGGTGCTAGGCAGGAATTGTCTTGCTGGTCCTCACTTGCCCTGGCAGTCATTGCAGATAAACAGCAAGACTGGGGCTCTGCTCTTTCCTAGCCTTGCAAACAGCAAAAGAAGTTCGTCTCCCTCGTGAGCGCCAAAATGCTAAAATGAAACGTTGCACTCTCTCTCCTCCAAGGAAGGTGCTAGGCAGGAATTGTCTTGCTGGTCCTCACTTGCCCTGGCAGTCATTGCAGATAAACAGCAAGACTCGGGCTCTGCTCTTTCCTACCCTTGCAAACAGGCACTGTGCTTTTTCTCAATCTCGCTCTCCAAAAAGCAAAATGAAACGTTGCACTCTCTCTCCTCCAAGGAAGGTGCTAGGCAGGAATTGTCTTGCTGGTCCTCACTTGCCCTGGCAGTCATTGCAGATAAACAGCAAGACTGGGGCTCTGCTCTTTCCTAGCCTTGCAAACAGCAAAAGCAGTTTGTCTCCCTCGTGAGCGCCAAAATGCTAAAATGAAACGTTGCACTCTCTCTCCTCCAAGGAAGGTGCTAGGCAGGAATTGTCTTGCTGGTCCTCACTTGCCCTGGCAGTCATTGCAGATAAACAGCAAGACTGGGGCTCTGCTCTTTCCTAGCCTTGCAAACAGCAAAAGAAGTTCGTCTCCCTCGTGAGCGCCAAAATGCTAAAATGAAACGTTGCACTCTCTCTCCTCCAAGGAAGGTGCTAGGCAGGAATTGTCTTGCTGGTCCTCACTTGCCCTGGCAGTCATTGCAGATAAACAGCAAGACTCGGTCTCTGCTCTTTCCTACCCTTGCAAACAGGCACTGTGCTTTTTCTCAATCTCGCTCTCCAAAAAGCAAAATGAAACGTTGCACTCTCTCTTCTCCAAGGAAGTGCTAGGCAGGAATTGTCTTGCTGGTCCTCACTTGCCCTGGCAGTCATTGCAGATAAACAGCAAGACTGGGGCTCTGCTCTTTCCTAGCCTTGCAAACAGCAAAAGCAGTTTGTCTCCCTTGTGAGCGCCAAAATGCTAAAATGAAACGTTGCACTCTCTCTCCTCCAAGGAAGGTGCTAGGCAGGAATTGTCTTGCTGGTCCTCACTTGCCCTGGCAGTCATTGCAGATAAACAGCAAGACTGGGGCTCTGCTCTTTCCTAGCCTTGCAAACAGCAAAAGCAGTTTGTCTCCCTTGTGAGCGCCAAAATGCTAAAATGAAACGTTGCACTCTCTCTCCTCCAAGGAAGGTGCTAGGCAGGAATTGTCTTGCTGGTCCTCACTTGCCCTGGCAGTCATTGCAGATAAACAGCAAGACTGGGGCTCTGCTCTTTCCTAGCCTTGCAAACAGCAAAAGAAGTTCGTCTCCCTTGTGAGCGCCAAAATGCTAAAATGAAACGTTGCACTCTCTCTCCTCCAAGGAAGGTGCTAGGCAGGAATTGTCTTGCTGGTCCTCACTTGCCCTGGCAGTCATTGCAGATAAACAGCAAGACTCGGGCTCTGCTCTTTCCTACCCTTGCAAACAGGCACTGTGCTTTTTCTCAATCTCGCTCTCCAAAAAGCAAAATGAAACGTTGCACTCTCTCTCCTCCAAGGAAGGTGCTAGGCAGGAATTGTCTTGCTGGTCCTCACTTGCCCTGGCAGTCATTGCAGATAAACAGCAAGACTGGGGCTCTGCTCTTTCCTAGCCTTGCAAACAGCAAAAGCAGTTTGTCTCCCTCGTGAGCGCCAAAATGCTAAAATGAAACGTTGCACTCTCTCTCCTCCAAGGAAGGTGCTAGGCAGGAATTGTCTTGCTGGTCCTCACTTGCCCTGGCAGTCATTGCAGATAAACAGCAAGACTGGGGCTCTGCTCTTTCCTAGCCTTGCAAACAGCCAAAGCAGTTTGTCTCCCTCGTGAGCGCCAAAATGCTAAAATGAAACGTTGCACTCTCTCTCCTCCAAGGAAGGTGCTAGGCAGGAATTGTCTTGCTGGTCCTCACTTGCCCTGGCAGTCATTGCAGATAAACAGCAAGACTCGGGCTCTGCTCTTTCCTAGCCTTGCAAACAGGCACTGTGCTTTTTCTCAATCTCGCTCTCCAAAAAGCAAAATGAAACGTTGCACTCTCTCTTCTCCAAGGAAGTGCTAGGCAGGAATTGTCTTGCTGGTCCTCACTTGCCCTGGCAGTCATTGCAGATAAACAGCAAGACTGGGGCTCTGCTCTTTCCTAGCCTTGCAAACAGCAAAAGCAGTTTGTCTCCCTCGTGAGCGCCAAAATGCTAAAATGAAACGTTGCACTCTCTCTCCTCCAAGGAAGGTGCTAGGCAGGAATTGTCTTGCTGGTCCTCACTTGCCCTGGCAGTCATTGCAGATAAACAGCAAGACTGGGGCTCTGCTCTTTCCTAGCCTTGCAAACAGCAAAAGCAGTTTATCTCCCTTGTGAGCGCCAAAATGCAAAAATGAAACGTTGCACTCTCTCTCCTCCAAGGAAGGTGCTAGGCAGGAATTGTCTTGCTGGTCCTCACTTGCCCTGGCAGTCATTGCAGATAAACAGCATGACTCGGTCTCTGCTCTTTCCTACCCTTGCAAACAGGCACTGTGCTTTTTCTCAATCTCGCTCTCCAAAAAGCAAAATGAAACGTTGCACTCTCTCTCCTCCAAGGAAGGTGCTAGGCAGGAATTGTCTTGCTAGTCCTCACTTGCCCTGGCAGTCATTGCAGATAAACAGCAAGACTGCGGCTCTGCTCTTTCCTAGCCTTGCAAAGAGCAAGAGCAGTTTGTCTCCCTTGTGAGCGCCAAAATGCTAAAATGAAACGTTGCACTCTCTCTCCTCCAAGGAAGGTGCTAGGCAGGAATTGTCTTGCTGGTCCTCACTTGCCCTGGCAGTCATTGCAGAAAAACAGCAAGACTGGGGCTCTGCTCTTTCCTAGCCTTGCAAACAGCAAAAGAAGTTCGTCTCCCTCGTGAGCGCCAAAATGCTAAAATGAAACGTTGCACTCTCTCTCCTCCAAGGAAGGTGCTAGGCAGGAATTGTCTTGCTGGTCCTCACTTGCCCTGGCAGTCATTGCAGATAAACAGCAAGACTCGGTCTCTGCTCTTTCCTACCCTTGCAAACAGGCACTGTGCTTTTTCTCAATCTCGCTCTCCAAAAAGCAAAATGAAACGTTGCACTCTCTCTTCTCCAAGGAATTGCTAGGCAGGAATTGTCTTGCTGGTCCTCACTTGCCCTGGCAGTCATTGCAGATAAACAGCAAGACTGGGGCTCTGCTCTTTCCTAGCCTTGCAAACAGCAAAAGCAGTTTGTCTCCCTTGTGAGCGCCAAAATGCTAAAATGAAACGTTGCACTCTCTCTCCTCCAAGGAAGGTGCTAGGCAGGAATTGTCTTGCTGGTCCTCACTTGCCCTGGCAGTCATTGCAGATAAACAGCAAGACTGGGGCTCTGCTCTTTCCTAGCCTTGCAAACAGCAAAAGAAGTTCGTCTCCCTTGTGAGCGCCAAAATGCTAAAATGAAACGTTGCACTCTCTCTCCTCCAAGGAAGGTGCTAGGCAGGAATTGTCTTGCTGGTCCTCACTTGCCCTGGCAGTCATTGCAGATAAACAGCAAGACTGGGGCTCTGCTCTTTCCTAGCCTTGCAAACAGCAAAAGCAGTTTGTCTCCCTTGTGAGCGCCAAAATGCTAAAATGAAACGTTGCACTCTCTCTCCTCCAAGGAAGGTGCTAGGCAGGAATTGTCTTGCTGGTCCTCACTTGCCCTGGCAGTCATTGCAGAAAAACAGCAAGACTGGGGCTCTGCTCTTTCCTAGCCTTGCAAACAGCAAAAGAAGTTCGTCTCCCTCGTGAGCGCCAAAATGCTAAAATGAAACGTTGCACTCTCTCTCCTCCAAGGAAGGTGCTAGGCAGGAATTGTCTTGCTGGTCCTCACTTGCCCTGGCAGTCATTGCAGATAAACAGCAAGACTCGGTCTCTGCTCTTTCCTACCCTTGCAAACAGGCACTGTGCTTTTTCTCAATCTCGCTCTCCAAAAAGCAAAATGAAACGTTGCACTCTCTCTTCTCCAAGGAAGTGCTAGGCAGGAATTGTCTTGCTGGTCCTCACTTGCCCTGGCAGTCATTGCAGATAAACAGCAAGACTCGGGCTCTGCTCTTTCCTACCCTTGCAAACAGCAAAAGCAGTTTGTCTCCCTCGTGAGCGCAAAAAAACTAAAATGAAACGTTGCACTCTCTCTCCTCCAAGGAAGGTGCTAGGCAGGAATTGTCTTGCTGGTCCTCACTTGCCCTGGCAGTCATTGCAGATAAACAGCAAGACTGGGGCTCTGCTCTTTCCTAGCCTTGCAAACAGCAAAAGAAGTTCGTCTCCCTCGTGAGCGCCAAAATGCTAAAATGAAACGTTGCACTCTCTCTCCTCCAAGGAAGGTGCTAGGCAGGAATTGTCTTGCTGGTCCTCACTTGCCCTGGCAGTCATTGCAGATAAACAGCAAGACTCGGTCTCTGCTCTTTCCTACCCTTGCAAACAGACACTCTGCTTTTTCTCAATCTCGCTCTCCAAAAAGCAAAATGAAACGTTGCACTCTCTCTTCTCCAAGGAAGTGCTAGGCAGGAATTGTCTTGCTGGTCCTCACTTGCCCTGGCAGTCATTGCAGATAAACAGCAAGACTGCGGCTCTGCTCTTTCCTAGCCTTGCAAAGAGCAAGAGCAGTTTGTCTCCCTCGTGAGCGCCAAAATGCTAAAATGAAACGTTGCACTCTCTCTCCTCCAAGGAAGGTGCTAGGCAGGAATTGTCTTGCTGGTCCTCACTTGCCCTGGCAGTCATTGCAGAAAAACAGCAAGACTGGGGCTCTGCTCTTTCCTAGCCTTGCAAACAGCAAAAGAAGTTCGTCTCCCTCGTGAGCGCCAAAATGCTAAAATGAAACGTTGCACTCTCTCTCCTCCAAGGAAGGTGCTAGGCAGGAATTGTCTTGCTGGTCCTCACTTGCCCTGGCAGTCATTGCAGATAAACAGCAAGACTCGGTCTCTGCTCTTTCCTACCCTTGCAAACAGACACTCTGCTTTTTCTCAATCTCGCTCTCCAAAAAGCAAAATGAAACGTTGCGCTCTCTCTCCTCCAAGGAAGGTGCTAGGCAGGAATTGTCTTGCTGGTCCTCACTTGCCCTGGCAGTCATTGCAGATAAACAGCAAGACTGGGGCTCTGCTCTTTCCTAGCCTTGCAAACAGCAAAAGAAGTTCGTCTCCCTTGTGAGCGCCAAAATGCTAAAATGAAACGTTGCACTCTCTCTACTCCAAGGAAGGTGCTAGGCAGGAATTGTCTTGCTGGTCCTCACTTGCCCTGGCAGTCATTGCAGATAAACAGCAAGACTCGGTCTCTGCTCTTTCCTACCCTTGCAAACAGACACTGTGCTTTTTCTCAATCTCGCTCTCCAAAAAGCAAAATGAAACGTTGCACTCTCTCTCCTCCAAAGAAGGTGCTAGGCAGGAATTGTCTTGCTGGTCCTCACTTGCCCTGGCAGTCATTGCAGATAAACAGCAAGACTGGGGCTCTGCTCTTTCCTAGCCTTGCAAACAGCCAAAGCAGTTTGTCTCCCTCGTGAGCGCCAAAATGCTAAAATGAAACGTTGCACTCTCTCTCCTCCAAGGAAGGTGCTAGGCAGGAATTGTCTTGCTGGTCCTCACTTGCCCTGGCAGTCATTGCAGATAAACAGCAAGACTGGGGCTCTGCTCTTTCCTAGCCTTGCAAACAGCAAAAGTAGTTCGTCTCCCTCGTGAGCGCCAAAATGCTAAAATGAAACGTTGCACTCTCTCTCCTCCAAGGAAGGTGCTAGGCAGGAATTGTCTTGCTGGTCCTCACTTGCCCTGGCAGTCATTGCAGATAAACAGCAAGACTGGGGCTCTGCTCTTTCTTAGCCTTGCAAACAGCCAAAGCAGTTTGTCTCCCTCGTGAGCGCCAAAATGCTAAAATGAAACGTTGCACTCTCTCTCCTCCAAGGAAGGTGCTAGGCAGGAATTGTCTTGCTGGTCCTCACTTGCCCTGGCAGTCATTGCAGATAAACAGCAAGACTGGGGCTCTGCTCTTTCCTAGCCTTGCAAACAGCAAAAGAAGTTCGTCTCCCTCGTGAGCGCCAAAATGCTAAAATGAAACGTTGCACTCTCTCTCCTCCAAGGAAGGTGCTAGGCAGGAATTGTCTTGCTGGTCCTCACTTGCCCTGGCAGTCATTGCAGATAAGGAGCAAGACTGGGGCTCTGCTCTTTCCTAGCCTTGCAAACAGCAAAAGCAGTTTATCTCCCTTGTGAGCGCCAAAATGCAAAAATGAAACGTTGCACTCTCTCTCCTCCAAGGAAGGTGCTAGGCAGGAATTGTCTTGCTGGTCCTCACTTGCCCTGGCAGTCATTGCAGATAAACAGCAAGACTCGGTCTCTGCTCTTTCCTACCCTTGCAAACAGGCACTGTGCTTTTTCTCAATCTCGCTCTCCAAAAAGCAAAATGAAACGTTGCACTCTCTCTCCTCCAAGGAAGGTGCTAGGCGGGAATTGTCTTGCTAGTCCTCACTTGCCCTGGCAGTCATTGCAGATAAACAGCAAGACTGCGGCTCTGCTCTTTCCTAGCCTTGCAAAGAGCAAGAGTAGTTTGTCTCCCTCGTGAGCGCCAAAATGCTAAAATGAAACGTTGCACTCTCTCTCCTCCAAGGAAGGTGCTAGGCAGGAATTGTCTTGCTGGTCCTCACTTGCCCTGGCAGTCATTGCAGATAAACAGCAAGACTTGGGCTCTGCTCTTTCCTAGCCTTGCAAACAGCAAAAGCAGTTTGTCTCCCTCGTGAGCGCCAAAATGCTAAAATGAAACGTTGCACTCTCTCTCCTCCAAGGAAGGTGCTAGGCAGGAATTGTCTTGCTGGTCCTCACTTGCCCTGGCAGTCATTGCAGATAAACAGCAAGACTGGGGCTCTGCTCTTTCCTAGCCTTGCAAACAGCAAAAGAAGTTCGTCTCCCTCGTGAGCGCCAAAATGCTAAAATGAAACGTTGCACTCTTTCTCCTCCAAGGAAGGTGCTAGGCAGGAATTGTCTTGCTGGTCCTCACTTGCCCTGGCAGTCATTGCAGATAAACAGCAAGACTGGGGCTCTGCTCTTTCCTAGCCTTGCAAACAGCAAAAGCAGTTTGTCTCCCTCGTGAGCGCCAAAATGCTAAAATGAAACGTTGCACTCTCTCTCCTCCAAGGAAGGTGCTAGGCAGGAATTGTCTTGCTGGTCCTCACTTGCCCTGGCAGTCATTGCAGATAAACAGCAAGACTGGGGCTCTGCTCTTTCCTAGCCTTGCAAACAGCAAAAGAAGTTCGTCTCCCTTGTGAGCGCCAAAATGCTAAAATGAAACGTTGCACTCTCTCTCCTCCAAGGAAGGTGCTAGGCAGGAATTGTCTTGCTGGTCCTCACTTGCCCTGGCAGTCATTGCAGATAAACAGCAAGACTGGGGCTCTGCTCTTTCCTAGCCTTGCAAACAGCAAAAGAAGTTCGTCTCCCTTGTGAGCGCCAAAATGCTAAAATGAAACGTTGCACTCTCTCTCCTCCAAGGAAGGTGCTAGGCAGGAATTGTCTTGCTGGTCCTCACTTGCCCTGGCAGTCATTGCAGATAAACAGCAAGACTCGGTCTCTGCTCTTTCCTACCCTTGCAAACAGACACTCTGCTTTTTCTCAATCTCGCTCTCCAAAAAGCAAAATGAAACGTTGCGCTCTCTCTCCTCCAAGGAAGGTGCTAGGCAGGAATTGTCTTGCTGGTCCTCACTTGCCCTGGCAGTCATTGCAGATAAACAGCAAGACTGGGGCTCTGCTCTTTCCTAGCCTTGCAAACAGCAAAAGAAGTTCGTCTCCCTTGTGAGCGCCAAAATGCTAAAATGAAACGTTGCACTCTCTCTACTCCAAGGAAGGTGCTAGGCAGGAATTGTCTTGCTGGTCCTCACTTGCCCTGGCAGTCATTGCAGATAAACAGCAAGACTCGGTCTCTGCTCTTTCCTACCCTTGCAAACAGACACTGTGCTTTTTCTCAATCTCGCTCTCCAACAAGGAAAATGAAACGTTGCAGTCTCTCTCCTCCAAGGAAGGTGCTAGGCAGGAATTGTCTTGCTGGTCCTCACTTGCCCTGGCAGTCATTGCAGATAAACAGCAAGACTGGGGCTCTGCTCTTTCCTAGCCTTGCAAACAGCAAAAGCAGTTTGTCTCCCTCGTGAGCGCCAAAATGCTAAAATGAAACGTTGCACTCTCTCTCCTCCAAGGAAGGTGCTAGGCAGGAATTGTCTTGCTGGTCCTCACTTGCCCTGGCAGTCATTGCAGATAAACAGCAAGACTCGGTCTCTGCTCTTTCCTACCCTTGCAAACAGGCACTGTGCTTTTTCTCAATCTCGCTCTCCAAAAAGCAAAATGAAACGTTGCACTCTCTCTTCTCCAAGGAAGTGCTAGGCAGGAATTGTCTTGCTGGTCCTCACTTGCCCTGGCAGTCATTGCAGATAAACAGCAAGACTGGGGCTCTGCTCTTTCCTACCCTTGCAAACAGCCAAAGCAGTTTGTCTCCCTCGTGAGCGCCAAAATGCTAAAATGAAACGTTGCACTCTCTCTCCTCCAAGGAAGGTGCTAGGCAGGAATTGTCTTGCTGGTCCTCACTTGCCCTGGCAGTCATTGCAGATAAACAGCAAGACTGGGGCTCTGCTCTTTCCTAGCCTTGCAAACAGCAAAAGCAGTTTGTCTCCCTCGTGAGCGCCAAAATGCTAAAATGAAACGTTGCACTCTCTCTCCTCCAAGGAAGGTGCTAGGCAGGAATTGTCTTGCTGGTCCTCACTTGCCCTGGCAGTCATTGCAGATAAACAGCAAGACTCGGTCTCTGCTCTTTCCTACCCTTGCAAACAGGCACTGTGCTTTTTCTCAATCTCGCTCTCCAAAAAGCAAAATGAAACGTTGCACTCTCTCTTCTCCAAGGAAGTGCTAGGCAGGAATTGTCTTGCTGGTCCTCACTTGCCCTGGCAGTCATTGCAGATAAACAGCAAGACTGGGGCTCTGCTCTTTCCTACCCTTGCAAACAGCCAAAGCAGTTTGTCTCCCTCGTGAGCGCCAAAATGCTAAAATGAAACGTTGCACTCTCTCTCCTCCAAGGAAGGTGCTAGGCAGGAATTGTCTTGCTGGTCCTCACTTGCCCTGGCAGTCATTGCAGATAAACAGCAAGACTGGGGCTCTGCTCTTTCCTAGCCTTGCAAACAGCAAAAGAAGTTCGTCTCCCTTGTGAGCGCCAAAATGCTAAAATGAAACGTTGCACTCTCTCTCCTCCAAGGAAGGTGCTAGGCAGGAATTGTCTTGCTGGTCCTCACTTGCCCTGGCAGTCATTGCAGATAAACAGCAAGACTCGGTCTCTGCTCTTTCCTACCCTTGCAAACAGACACTCTGCTTTTTCTCAATCTCGCTCTCCAAAAAGCAAACTGAAACGTTGCGCTCTCTCTCCTCCAAGGAAGGTGCTAGGCAGGAATTGTCTTGCTGCTCCTCACTTGCCCTGGCAGTCATTGCAGATAAACAGCAAGACTGGGGCTCTGCTCTTTCCTAGCCTTGCAAACAGCAAAAGAAGTTCGTCTCCCTCGTGAGCGCCAAAATGCTAAAATGAAACGTTGCACTCTCTCTCCTCCAAGGAAGGTGCTAGGCAGGAATTGTCTTGCTGGTCCTCACTTGCCCTGGCAGTCATTGCAGATAAACAGCAAGACTGGGGCTCTGCTCTTTCCTAGCCTTGCAAACAGCAAAAGAAGTTTGTCTCCCTCGTGAGCGCCAAAATGCTAAAATGAAACGTTGCACTCTCTCTCCTCCAAGGAAGGTGCTAGGCAGGAATTGTCTTGCTGGTCCTCACTTGCCCTGGCAGTCATTGCAGACAAGGAGCAAGACTGGGGCTCTGCTCTTTCCTAGCCTTGCAAACAGCAAAAGCATTTTATCTCCCTTGTGAGCGCCAAAATGCAAAAATGAAACGTTGCACTCTCTCTCCTCCAAGGAAGGTGCTAGGCAGGAATTGTCTTGCTGGTCCTCACTTGCCCTGGCAGTCATTGCAGATAAACAGCAAGACTCGGTCTCTGCTCTTTCCTACCCTTGCAAACAGGCACTGTGCTTTTTCTCAATCTCGCTCTCCAAAAAGCAAAATGAAACGTTGCACTCTCTCTTCTCCAAGGAAGTGCTAGGCAGGAATTGTCTTGCTGGTCCTCACTTGCCCTGGCAGTCATTGCAGATAAACAGCAAGACTGGGGCTCTGCTCTTTCCTACCCTTGCAAACAGCCAAAGCAGTTTGTCTCCCTCGTGAGCGCCAAAATGCTAAAATGAAACGTTGCACTCTCTCTCCTCCAAGGAAGGTGCTAGGCAGGAATTGTCTTGCTGGTCCTCACTTGCCCTGGCAGTCATTGCAGATAAACAGCAAGACTCGGTCTCTGCTCTTTCCTACCCTTTCAAACAGACACTCTGCTTTTTCTCAATCTCGCTCTCCAAAAAGCAAACTGAAACGTTGCGCTCTCTCTCCTCCAAGGAAGGTGGTAGGCAGGAATTGTCTTGCTGGTCCTCACTTGCCCTGGCAGTCATTGCAGATAAACAGCAAGACTGGGGCTCTGCTCTTTCCTAACCTTGCAAACAGCAAAAGAAGTTCGTCTCCCTTGTGAGCGCCAAAATGCTAAAATGAATCGTTGCACTCTCTCTACTCCAAGGAAGGTGCTAGGCAGGAATTGTCTTGCTGGTCCTCACTTGCCCTGGCAGTCATTGCAGATAAACAGCAAGACTGGGGCTCTGCTCTTTCCTAGCCTTGCAAACAGCAAAAGAAGTTCGTCTCCCTTGTGAGCGCCAAAATGCTAAAATGAAACGTTGCACTCTCTCTCCTCCAAGGAAGGTGCTAGGCAGGAATTGTCTTGCTGGTCCTCACTTGCCCTGGCAGTCATTGCAGATAAACAGCAAGACTGGGGCTCTGCTCTTTCCTAGCCTTGCAAACAGCAAAAGCAGTTTGTCTCCCTCGTGAGCGCCAAAATGCTAAAATGAAACGTTGCACTCTCTCTCCTCCAAGGAAGGTGCTAGGCAGGAATTGTCTTGCTGGTCCTCACTTGCCCTGGCAGTCATTGCAGACAAGGAGCAAGACTGGGGCTCTGCTCTTTCCTAGCCTTGCAAACAGCAAAAGCAGTTTATCTCCCTTGTGAGCGCCAAAATGCAAAAATGAAACGTTGCACTCTCTCTCCTCCAAGGAAGGTGCTAGGCAGGAATTGTCTTGCTGGTCCTCACTTGCCCTGGCAGTCATTGCAGATAAACAGCAAGACTCGGTCTCTGCTCTTTCCTACCCTTGCAAACAGGCACTGTGCTTTTTCTCAATCTCGCTCTCCAAAAAGCAAAATGAAACGTTGCATTCTCTCTCCTCCAAGGAAGGTGCTAGGCAGGAATTGTCTTGCTAGTCCTCACTTGCCCTGGCAGTCATTGCAGATAAACAGCAAGACTGCGGCTCTGCTCTTTCCTAGCCTTGCAAAGAGCAAGAGCAGTTTGTCTCCCTCGTGAGCGCCAAAATGCTAAAATGAAACGTTGCACTCTCTCTCCTCCAAGGAAGGTGCTAGGCAGGAATTGTCTTGCTGGTCCTCACTTGCCCTGGCAGTCATTGCAGATAAACAGCAAGACTGGGGCTCTGCTCTTTCCTAGCCTTGCAAACAGCAAAAGCAGTTTGTCTCCCTCGTGAGCGCCAAAATGCTAAAATGAAACGTTGCACTCTCTCTCCTCCAAGGAAGGTGCTAGGCAGGAATTGTCTTGCTGGTCCTCACTTGCCCTGGCAGTCATTGCAGATAAACAGCAAGACTGGGGCTCTGCTCTTTCCTAGCCTTGCAAACAGCAAAAGAAGTTCGTCTCCCTCGTGAGCGCCAAAATGCTAAAATGAAACGTTGCACTCTTTCTCCTCCAAGGAAGGTGCTAGGCAGGAATTGTCTTGCTGGTCCTCACTTGCCCTGGCAGTCATTGCAGATAAACAGCAAGACTGGGGCTCTGCTCTTTCCTAGCCTTGCAAACAGCAAAAGCAGTTTGTCTCCCTCGTGAGCGCCAAAATGCTAAAATGAAACGTTGCACTCTCTCTCCTCCAAGGAAGGTGCTAGGCAGGAATTGTCTTGCTGGTCCTCACTTGCCCTGGCAGTCATTGCAGATAAACACCAAGACTGGGGCTCTGCTCTTTCCTAGCCTTGCAAACAGCAAAAGAAGTTCGTCTCCCTCGTGAGCGCCAAAATGCTACAATGAAACGTTGCACTCTCTCTCCTCCAAGGAAGGTGCTAGGCAGGAATTGTCTTGCTGGTCCTCACTTGCCCTGGCAGTCATTGCAGATAAGCAGAAAGACTGGGGCTCTGCTCTTTCCTAGCCTAGCAAACAGCAACAGATATTCGTCTCCCTCGTGAGCGCCAAAATGCTAAAATGAAACGTTGCACTCTCTCTCCTCCAAGGAAGGTGCTAGGCAGGAATTGTCTTGCTGGTCCTCACTTGCCCTGGCAGTCATTGCAGATAAACAGCAAGACTGGGGCTCTGCTCTTTCCTAGCCTTGCAAACAGCAAAAGAAGTTCGTCTCCCTTGTGAGCGCCAAAATGCTAAAATGAAACGTTGCACTCTCTCTCCTCCAAGGAAGGTGCTAGGCAGGAATTGTCTTGCTGGTCCTCACTTGCCCTGGCAGTCATTGCAGATAAACAGCAAGACTCGGTCTCTGCTCTTTCCTACCCTTGCAAACAGACACTCTGCTTTTTCTCAATCTCGCTCTCCAAAAAGCAAAATGAAACGTTGCGCTCTCTCTCCTCCAAGGAAGGTGGTAGGCAGGAATTGTCTTGCTGGTCCTCACTTGCCCTGGCAGTCATTGCAGATAAACAGCAAGACTGGGGCTCTGCTCTTTCCTAGCCTTGCAAACAGCAAAAGAAGTTCGTCTCCCTTGTGAGCGCCAAAATGCTAAAATGAAACGTTGCACTCTCTCTACTCCAAGGAAGGTGCTAGGCAGGAATTGTCTTGCTGGTCCTCACTTGCCCTGGCAGTCATTGCAGATAAACAGCAAGACTCGGTCTCTGCTCTTTCCTACCCTTGCAAACAGACACTGTGCTTTTTCTCAATCTCGCTCTCCAAAAAGCAAAATGAAACGTTGCACTCTCTCTCCTCCAAGGAAGGTGCTAGGCAGGAATTGTCTTGCTGGTCCTCACTTGCCCTGGCAGTCATTGCAGATAAACAGCAAGACTGGGGCTCTGCTCTTTCCTAGCCTTGCAAACAGCCAAAGAAGTTCGTCTCCCTCGTGAGCGCCAAAATGCTAAAATGAAACGTTGCACCCTCTCTCCTCCAAGGAAGGTGCTAGGCAGGAATTGTCTTGCTGGTCCTCACTTGCCCTGGCAGTCATTGCAGATAAACAGCAAGACTGGGGCTCTGCTCTTTCCTAGCCTTGCAAACAGCAAAAGCAGTTTATCTCCCTTGTGAGCGCCAAAATGCTAAAATGAAACGTTGCACTCTCTCTCCTCCAAGGAAGGTGCTAGGCAGGAATTGTCTTGCTGGTCCTCACTTGCCCTGGCAGTCATTGCAGATAAACAGCAAGACTCGGTCTCTGCTCTTTCCTACCCTTGCAAACAGGCACTGTGCTTTTTCTCAATCTCGCTCTCCAAAAAGCAAAATGAAAACGTTGCACTCTCTCTCCTCCAAGGAAGGTGCTAGGCAGGAATTGTCTTGCTAGTCCTCACTTGCCCTGGCAGTCATTGCAGATAAACAGCAAGACTGCGGCTCTGCTCTTTCCTAGCCTTGCAAACAGCAAGAGCAGTTTGTCTCCCTCGTGAGCGCCAAAATGCTAAAATGAAACGTTGCACTCTCTCTCCTCCAAGGAAGGTGCTAGGCAGGAATTGTCTTGCTGGTCCTCACTTGCCCTGGCAGTCATTGCAGATAAACAGCAAGACTGGGGCTCTGCTCTTTCCTAGCCTTGCAAACAGCAAAAGCAGTTTGTCTCCCTCGTGAGCGCCAAAATGCTAAAATGAAACGTTGCACTCTCTCTCCTCCAAGGAAGGTGCTAGGCAGGAATTGTCTTGCTGGTCCTCACTTGCCCTGGCAGTCATTGCAGATAAACAGCAAGACTCGGTCTCTGCTCTTTCCTACCCTTGCAAACAGGCACTGTGCTTTTTCTCAATCTCGCTCTCCAAAAAGCAAAATGAAACGTTGCACTCTCTCTTCTCCAAGGAAGTGCTAGGCAGGAATTGTCTTGCTGGTCCTCACTTGCCCTGGCAGTCATTGCAGATAAACAGCAAGACTGGGGCTCTGCTCTTTCCTAGCCTTGCAAACAGCAAAAGAAGTTCGTCTCCCTTGTGAGCGCCAAAATACTAAAATGAAACGTTGCACTCTCTCTCCTCCAAGGAAGGTGCTAGGCAGGAATTGTCTTGCTGGTCCTCACTTGCCCTGGCAGTCATTGCAGATAAACAGCAAGACTCGGTCTCTGCTCTTTCCTACCCTTGCAAACAGACACTCTGCTTTTTCTCAATCTCGCTCTCCAAAAAGCAAACTGAAACGTTGCGCTCTCTCTCCTCCAAGGAAGGTGGTAGGCAGGAATTGTCTTGCTGGTCCTCACTTGCCCTGGCAGTCATTGCAGATAAACAGCAAGACTGGGGCTCTGCTCTTTCCTAGCCTTGCAAACAGCAAAAGAAGTTCGTCTCCCTTGTGAGCGCCAAAATGCTAAAATGAATCGTTGCACTCTCTCTACTCCAAGGAAGGTGCTAGGCAGGAATTGTCTTGCTGGTCCTCACTTGCCCTGGCAGTCATTGCAGATAAACAGCAAGACTGGGGCTCTGCTCTTTCCTAGCCTTGCAAACAGCAAAAGAAGTTCGTCTCCCTCGTGAGCGCCAAAATGCTAAAATGAAACGTTGCACTCTTTCTCCTCCAAGGAAGGTGCTAGGCAGGAATTGTCTTGCTGGTCCTCACTTGCCCTGGCAGTCATTGCAGATAAACAGCAAGACTGGGGCTCTGCTCTTTCCTAGCCTTGCAAACAGCAAAAGCAGTTTGTCTCCCTCGTGAGCGCCAAAATGCTAAAATGAAACGTTGCACTCTCTCTCCTCCAAGGAAGGTGCTAGGCAGGAATTGTCTTGCTGGTCCTCACTTGCCCTGGCAGTCATTGCAGATAAGCAGCAAGACTGGGGCTCTGCTCTTTCCTAGCCTTGCAAACAGCAAAAGAAGTTCGTCTCCCTCGTGAGCGCCAAAATGCTACAATGAAACGTTGCACTCTCTCTCCTCCAAGGAAGGTGCTAGGCAGGAATTGTCTTGCTGGTCCTCACTTGCCCTGGCAGTCATTGCAGATAAGCAGAAAGACTGGGGCTCTGCTCTTTCCTAGCCTAGCAAACAGCAACAGATATTCGTCTCCCTCGTGAGCGCCAAAATGCTAAAATGAAACGTTGCACTCTCTCTCCTCCAAGGAAGGTGCTAGGCAGGAATTGTCTTGCTGGTCCTCACTTGCCCTGGCAGTCATTGCAGATAAACAGCAAGACTGGGGCTCTGCTCTTTCCTAGCCTTGCAAACAGCCAAAGCAGTTTGTCTCCCTCGTGAGCGCCAAAATGCTAAAATGAAACGTTGCACTCTCTCTCCTCCAAGGAAGGTGCTAGGCAGGAATTGTCTTGCTGGTCCTCACTTGCCCTGGCAGTCATTGCAGATAAACAGCAAGACTGGGGCTCTGCTCTTTCCTAGCCTTGCAAACAGCAAAAGAAGTTCGTCTCCCTTGTGAGCGCCAAAATGCTAAAATGAAACGTTGCACTCTCTCTCCTCCAAGGAAGGTGCTAGGCAGGAATTGTCTTGCTGGTCCTCACTTGCCCTGGCAGTCATTGCAGATAAACAGCAAGACTCGGTCTCTGCTCTTTCCTACCCTTGCAAACAGACACTCTGCTTTTTCTCAATCTCGCTCTCCAAAAAGCAAAATGAAACGTTGCGCTCTCTCTCCTCCAAGGAAGGTGCTAGGCAGGAATTGTCTTGCTGGTCCTCACTTGCCCTGGCAGTCATTGCAGATAAACAGCAAGACTGGGGCTCTGCTCTTTCCTAGCCTTGCAAACAGCAAAAGAAGTTCGTCTCCCTTGTGAGCGCCAAAATGCTAAAATGAAACGTTGCACTCTCTCTACTCCAAGGAAGGTGCTAGGCAGGAATTGTCTTGCTGGTCCTCACTTGCCCTGGCAGTCATTGCAGATAAACAGCAAGACTCGGTCTCTGCTCTTTCCTACCCTTGCAAACAGACACTGTGCTTTTTCTCAATCTCGCTCTCCAAAAAGCAAAATGAAACGTTGCAGTCTCTCTCCTCCAAGGAAGGTGCTAGGCAGGAATTGTCTTGCTGGTCCTCACTTGCCCTGGCAGTCATTGCAGATAAACAGCAAGACTGGGGCTCTGCTCTTTCCTAGCCTTGCAAACAGCCAAAGAAGTTCGTCTCCCTCGTGAGCGCCAAAATGCTAAAATGAAACGTTGCACCCTCTCTCCTCCAAGGAAGGTGCTAGGCAGGAATTGTCTTGCTGGTCCTCACTTGCCCTGGCAGTCATTGCAGATAAACAGCAAGACTGGGGCTCTGCTCTTTCCTAGCCTTGCAAACAGCAAAAGCAGTTTATCTCCCTTGTGAGCGCCAAAATGCTAAAATGAAACGTTGCACTCTCTCTCCTCCAAGGAAGGTGCTAGGCAGGAATTGTCTTGCTGGTCCTCACTTGCCCTGGCAGTCATTGCAGATAAACAGCAAGACTCGGTCTCTGCTCTTTCCTACCCTTGCAAACAGGCACTGTGCTTTTTCTCAATCTCGCTCTCCAAAAAGCAAAATGAAAACGTTGCACTCTCTCTCCTCCAAGGAAGGTGCTAGGCAGGAATTGTCTTGCTAGTCCTCACTTGCCCTGGCAGTCATTGCAGATAAACAGCAAGACTGCGGCTCTGCTCTTTCCTAGCCTTGCAAAGAGCAAGAGCAGTTTGTCTCCCTCGTGAGCGCCAAAATGCTAAAATGAAACGTTGCACTCTCTCTCCTCCAAGGAAGGTGCTAGGCAGGAATTGTCTTGCTGGTCCTCACTTGCCCTGGCAGTCATTGCAGATAAACAGCAAGACTGGGGCTCTGCTCTTTCCTAGCCTTGCAAACAGCAAAAGCAGTTTGTCTCCCTCGTGAGCGCCAAAATGCTAAAATGAAACGTTGCACTCTCTCTCCTCCAAGGAAGGTGCTAGGCAGGAATTGTCTTGCTGGTCCTCACTTGCCCTGGCAGTCATTGCAGATAAACAGCAAGACTGGGGCTCTGCTCTTTCCTAGCCTTGCAAACAGCAAAAGAAGTTCGTCTCCCTCGTGAGCGCCAAAATGCTAAAATGAAACGTTGCACTCTCTCTCCTCCAAGGAAGGTGCTAGGCAGGAATTGTCTTGCTGGTCCTCACTTGCCCTGGCAGTCATTGCAGATAAACAGCAAGACTGGGGCTCTGCTCTTTCCTAGCCTTGCAAACAGCAAAAGCAGTTTGTCTCCCTCGTGAGCGCCAAAATGCTAAAATGAAACGTTGCACTCTCTCTCCTCCAAGGAAGGTGCTAGGCAGGAATTGTCTTGCTGGTCCTCACTTGCCCTGGCAGTCATTGCAGATAAGCAGCAAGACTGGGGCTCTGCTCTTTCCTAGCCTAGCAAACAGCAACAGATGTTCGTCTCCCTCGTGAGCGCCAAAATGCTAAAATGAAACGTTGCACTCTCTCTCCTCCAAGGAAGGTGCTAGGCAGGAATTGTCTTGCTGGTCCTCACTTGCCCTGGCAGTCATTGCAGATAAACAGCAAGACTGGGGCTCTGCTCTTTCCTAGCCTTGCAAACAGCAAAAGCAGTTTGTCTCCCTCGTGAGCGCCAAAATGCTAAAATGAAACGTTGCACTCTCTCTCCTCCAAGGAAGGTGCTAGGCAGGAATTGTCTTGCTGGTCCTCACTTGCCCTGGCAGTCATTGCAGATAAACAGCAAGACTGGGGCTCTGCTCTTTCCTAGCCTTGCAAACAGCAAAAGCAGTTTGTCTCCCTTGTGAGCGCCAAAATGCTAAAATGAAACGTTGCACTCTCTCTCCTCCAAGGAAGGTGCTAGGCAGGAATTGTCTTGCTGGTCCTCACTTGCCCTGGCAGTCATTGCAGATAAACAGCAAGACTGGGGCTCTGCTCTTTCCTAGCCTTGCAAACAGCAAAAGAAGTTTGTCTCCCTCATGAGCGCCAAAATGCTAAAATGAAACGTTGCACTCTCTCTCCTCCAAGGAAGGTGCTAGGCAGGAATTGTCTTGCTGGTCCTCAGTTGCCCTGGCAGTCATTGCAGATAAACAGCAAGACTCGGTCTCTGCTCTTTCCTACCCTTGCAAACAGGCACTGTGCTTTTTCTCAATCTCGCTCTCCAAAAAGCAAAATGAAACGTTGCACTCTCTCTTCTCCAAGGAAGTGCTAGGCAGGAATTGTCTTGCTGGTCCTCACTTGCCCTGGCAGTCATTGCAGATAAACAGCAAGACTGGGGCTCTGCTCTTTCCTACCCTTGCAAACAGCCAAAGCAGTTTGTCTCCCTCGTGAGCGCCAAAATGCTAAAATGAAACGTTGCACTCTCTCTCCTCCAAGGAAGGTGCTAGGCAGGAATTGTCTTGCTGGTCCTCACTTGCCCTGGCAGTCTTTGCAGATAAGGAGCAAGACTGGGGCTCTGCTCTTTCCTAGCCTTGCAAACAGCAAAAGAAGTTCGTCTCCCCCGTGAGCGCCAAAATGCTAAAATGAAACGTTGCACTCTCCCTCCTCCAAGGAAGGTGCTAGGCAGGAATTGTCTTGCTGGTCCTCACTTGCCCTGGCAGTCATTGCAGATAAACAGCAAGACTGCGGCTCTGCTCTTTCCTAGCCTAGCAAACAGCAACAGAAGTTCGTCTCCCTCGTGAGCGCCAAAATGCTAAAATGAAACGTTGCACTCTCTCTCCTCCAAGGAAGGTGCTAGGCAGGAATTGTCTTGCTGGTCCTCACTTGCCCTGGCAGTCATTGCAGATAAACAGCAAGACTGGGGCTCTGCTCTTTCCTAGCCTTGCAAACAGCAAGAGAAGTTCGTCTCCCTCGAGAGCGCCAAAATGCTAAAATGAAACGTTGCACTCTCTCTCCTCCAAGGAAGGTGCTAGGCAGGAATTGTCTTGCTGGTCCTCACTTGCCCTGGCAGTCATTGCAGATAAACAGGAAGACTGCGGCTCTGCTCTTTCCTAGCCTTGGAAACAGCAAAATCAGTTTATCTCCCTTGTGAGCGCCAAAATGCTAAAATGAAACGTTGCACTCTCTCTCCTCCAAGGAAGGTGCTAGGCAGGAATTGTCTTGCTGGTCCTCACTTGCCCTGGCAGTCATTGCAGATAAACAGCAAGACTCGGTCTCTGCTCTTTCTTACCCTTGCAAACAGGCACTGTGCTTTTTCTCAATCTCGCTCTCCAAAAAGCAAAATGAAACGTTGCACTCTCTCTCCTCCAAGGAAGGTGCTAGGCAGGAATTGTCTTGCTAGTCCTCACTTGCCCTGGCAGTCATTGCAGATAAACAGCAAGACTGCGGCTCTGCTCTTTCCTAGCCTTGCAAAGAGCAAGAGCAGTTTGTCTCCCTCGTGAGCGCCAAAATGCTAAAATGAAACGTTGCACTCTCTCTCCTCCAAGGAAGGTGCTAGGCAGGAATTGTCTTGCTGGTCCTCACTTGCCCTGGCAGTCATTGCAGATAAACAGCAAGACTGGGGCTCTGCTCTTTCCTAGCCTTGCAAACAGCCAAAGCAGTTTGTCTCCCTCGTGAGCGCCAAAATGCTAAAATGAAACGTTGCACTCTCTCTCCTCCAAGGAAGGTGCTAGGCAGGAATTGTCTTGCTGGTCCTCACTTGCCCTGGCAGTCATTGCAGATAAACAGCAAGACTCGGTCTCTGCTCTTTCCTACCCTTGCAAACAGGCACTGTGCTTTTTCTCAATCTCGCTCTCCAAAAAGCAAAATGAAACGTTGCACTCTCTCTTCTCCAAGGAAGTGCTAGGCAGGAATTGTCTTGCTGGTCCTCACTTGCCCTGGCAGTCATTGCAGATAAACAGCAAGACTGGGGCTCTGCTCTTTCCTACCCTTGCAAACAGCCAAAGCAGTTTGTCTCCCTCGTGAGCGCCAAAATGCTAAAATGAAACGTTGCACTCTCTCTCCTCCAAGGAAGGTGCTAGGCAGGAATTCTCTTGCTGGTCCTCACTTGCCCTGGCAGTCATTGCAGATAAACAGCAAGACTGGGGCTCTGCTCTTTCCTAGCCTTGCAAACAGCAAAAGAAGTTTATCTCCCTTGTGAGCGCCAAAATGCAAAAATGAAACGTTGCACTCTCTCTCCTCCAAGGAAGGTGCTAGGCAGGAATTGTCTTGCTGGTCCTCACTTGCCCTGGCAGTCATTGCAGATAAACAGCAAGACTCGGGCTCTGCTCTTTCCTACCCTTGCAAACAGCAAAAGCAGTTTGTCTCCCTCGTGAGCGCCAAAATGCTAAAATGAAACGTTGCACTCTCTCTCCTCCAAGGAAGGTGCTAGGCAGGAATTGTCTTGCTGGTCCTCACTTGCCCTGGCAGTCATTGCAGATAAACAGCAAGACTGGGGCTCTGCTCTTTCCTAGCCTTGCAAACAGCCAAAGAAGTTCGTCTCCCTCGTGAGCGCCAAAATGCTAAAATGAAACGTTGCACCCTCTCTCCTCCAAGGAAGGTGCTAGGCAGGAATTGTCTTGCTGGTCCTCACTTGCCCTGGCAGTCATTGCAGATAAACAGCAAGACTGGGGCTCTGCTCTTTCCTAGCCTTGCAAACAGCAAAAGCAGTTTATCTCCCTTGTGAGCGCCAAAATGCTAAAATGAAACGTTGCACTCTCTCTCCTCCAAGGAAGGTGCTAGGCAGGAATTGTCTTGCTGGTCCTCACTTGCCCTGGCAGTCATTGCAGATAAACAGCAAGACTCGGTCTCTGCTCTTTCCTACCCTTGCAAACAGGCACTGTGCTTTTTCTCAATCTCGCTCTCCAAAAAGCAAAATGAAAACGTTGCACTCTCTCTCCTCCAAGGAAGGTGCTAGGCAGGAATTGTCTTGCTAGTCCTCACTTGCCCTGGCAGTCATTGCAGATAAACAGCAAGACTGCGGCTCTGCTCTTTCCTAGCCTTGCAAAGAGCAAGAGCAGTTTGTCTCCCTCGTGAGCGCCAAAATGCTAAAATGAAACGTTGCACTCTCTCTCCTCCAAGGAAGGTGCTAGGCAGGAATTGTCTTGCTGGTCCTCACTTGCCCTGGCAGTCATTGCAGATAAACAGCAAGACTGGGGCTCTGCTCTTTCCTAGCCTTGCAAACAGCCAAAGCAGTTTGTCTCGCTCGTGAGCGCCAAAATGCTAAAATGAAACGTTGCACTCTCTCTCCTCCAAGGAAGGTGCTAGGCAGGAATTGTCTTGCTGGTCCTCACTTGCCCTGGCAGTCATTGCAGATAAACAGCAAGACTGGGGCTCTGCTCTTTCCTAGCCTTGCAAACAGCAAAAGAAGTTCGTCTCCCTCGTGAGCGCCAAAATGCTAAAATGAAACGTTGCACTCTCTCTCCTCCAAGGAAGGTGCTAGGCAGGAATTGTCTTGCTGGTCCTCACTTGCCCTGGCAGTCATTGCAGATAAACAGCAAGACTGGGGCTCTGCTCTTTCCTAGCCTTGCAAACAGCAAAAGCAGTTTGTCTCCCTCGTGAGCGCCAAAATGCTAAAATGAAACGTTGCACTCTCTCTCCTCCAAGGAAGGTGCTAGGCAGGAATTGTCTTGCTGGTCCTCACTTGCCCTGGCAGTCATTGCAGATAAGCAGCAAGACTGGGGCTCTGCTCTTTCCTAGCCTAGCAAACAGCAACAGATGTTCGTCTCCCTCGTGAGCGCCAAAATGCTAAAATGAAACGTTGCACTCTCTCTCCTCCAAGGAAGGTGCTAGGCAGGAATTGTCTTGCTGGTCCTCACTTGCCCTGGCAGTCATTGCAGATAAACAGCAAGACTGGGGCTCTGCTCTTTCCTAGCCTTGCAAACAGCAAAAGCAGTTTGTCTCCCTCGTGAGCGCCAAAATGCTAAAATGAAACGTTGCACTCTCTCTCCTCCAAGGAAGGTGCTAGGCAGGAATTGTCTTGCTGGTCCTCACTTGCCCTGGCAGTCATTGCAGATAAACAGCAAGACTGGGGCTCTGCTCTTTCCTAGCCTTGCAAACAGCAAAAGCAGTTTGTCTCCCTTGTGAGCGCCAAAATGCTAAAATGAAACGTTGCACTCTCTCTCCTCCAAGGAAGGTGCTAGGCAGGAATTGTCTTGCTGGTCCTCACTTGCCCTGGCAGTCATTGCAGATAAACAGCAAGACTGGGGCTCTGCTCTTTCCTAGCCTTGCAAACAGCAAAAGAAGTTTGTCTCCCTCATGAGCGCCAAAATGCTAAAATGAAACGTTGCACTCTCTCTCCTCCAAGGAAGGTGCTAGGCAGGAATTGTCTTGCTGGTCCTCAGTTGCCCTGGCAGTCATTGCAGATAAACAGCAAGACTCGGTCTCTGCTCTTTCCTACCCTTGCAAACAGGCACTGTGCTTTTTCTCAATCTCGCTCTCCAAAAAGCAAAATGAAACGTTGCACTCTCTCTTCTCCAAGGAAGTGCTAGGCAGGAATTGTCTTGCTGGTCCTCACTTGCCCTGGCAGTCATTGCAGATAAACAGCAAGACTGGGGCTCTGCTCTTTCCTACCCTTGCAAACAGCCAAAGCAGTTTGTCTCCCTCGTGAGCGCCAAAATGCTAAAATGAAACGTTGCACTCTCTCTCCTCCAAGGAAGGTGCTAGGCAGGAATTGTCTTGCTGGTCCTCACTTGCCCTGGCAGTCATTGCAGATAAGGAGCAAGACTGGGGCTCTGCTCTTTCCTAGCCTTGCAAACAGCAAAAGAAGTTCGTCTCCCCCGTGAGCGCCAAAATGCTAAAATGAAACGTTGCACTCTCCCTCCTCCAAGGAAGGTGCTAGGCAGGAATTGTCTTGCTGGTCCTCACTTGCCCTGGCAGTCATTGCAGATAAACAGCAAGACTGCGGCTCTGCTCTTTCCTAGCCTAGCAAACAGCAACAGAAGTTCGTCTCCCTCGTGAGCGCCAAAATGCTAAAATGAAACGTTCCACTCTCTCTCCTCCAAGGAAGGTGCTAGGCAGGAATTGTCTTGCTGGTCCTCACTTGCCCTGGCAGTCATTGCAGATAAACAGCAAGACTGCGGCTCTGCTCTTTCCTAGCCTTGCAAAGAGCAAGAGCAGTTTGTCTCCCTCGTGAGCGCCAAAATGCTAAAATGAAACGTTGCACTCTCTCTCCTCCAAGGAAGGTGCTAGGCAGGAATTGTCTTGCTGGTCCTCACTTGCCCTGGCAGTCATTGCAGATAAACAGCAAGACTGGGGCTCTGCTCTTTCGTAGCCTTGCAAACAGCCAAAGCAGTTTGTCTCCCTCGTGAGCGCCAAAATGCTAAAATGAAACGTTGCACTCTCTCTCCTCCAAGGAAGGTGCTAGGCAGGAATTGTCTTGCTGGTCCTCACTTGCCCTGGCAGTCATTGCAGATAAACAGCAAGACTCGGTCTCTGCTCTTTCCTACCCTTGCAAACAGGCACTGTGCTTTTTCTCAATCTCGCTCTCCAAAAAGCAAAATGAAACGTTGCACTCTCTCTTCTCCAAGGAAGTGCTAGGCAGGAATTGTCTTGCTGGTCCTCACTTGCCCTGGCAGTCATTGCAGATAAACAGCAAGACTGGGGCTCTGCTCTTTCCTACCCTTGCAAACAGCCAAAGCAGTTTGTCTCCATCGTAGAGCGCCAAAATGCTAAAATGAAACGTTGCACTCTCTCTCCTCCAAGGAAGGTGCTAGGCAGGAATTGTCTTGCTGGTCCTCACTTGCCCTGGCAGTCATTGCAGATAAACAGCAAGACTGGGGCTCTGCTCTTTCCTAGCCTTGCAAACAGCAAAAGCAGTTTATCTCCCTTGTGAGCGCCAAAATGCAAAAATGAAACGTTGCACTCTCTCTCCTCCAAGGAAGGTACTAGGCAGGAATTGTCTTGCTGGTCCTCACTTGCCCTGGCAGTCATTGCAGATAAACAGGAAGACTGCGGCTCTGCTCTTTCCTAGCCTTGGAAACAGCAAAATCAGTTTATCTCCCTTGTGAGCGCCAAAATGCTAAAATGAAACGTTGCACTCTCTCTCCTCCAAGGAAGGTGCTAGGCAGGAATTGTCTTGCTGGTCCTCACTTGCCCTGGCAGTCATTGCAGATAAACAGCAAGACTCGGTCTCTGCTCTTTCCTACCCTTGCAAACAGGCACTGTGCTTTTTCTCAATCTCGCTCTCCAAAAAGCAAAATGAAACGTTGCACTCTCTCTCCTCCAAGGAAGGTGCTAGGCAGGAATTGTCTTGCTAGTCCTCACTTCCCTGGCAGTCATTGCAGATAAACAGCAAGACTGCGGCTCTGCTCTTTCCTAGCCTTGCAAAGAGCAAGAGCAGTTTGTCTCCCTCGTAGAGCGCCAAAATGCTAAAATGAAACGTTGCACTCTCTCTCCTCCAAGGAAGGTGCTAGGCAGGAATTGTCTTGCTGGTCCTCACTTGCCCTGGCAGTCATTGCAGATAAACAGCAAGACTCGGGCTCTGCTCTTTCCTACCCTTGCAAACAGCAAAAGCAGTTTGTCTCCCTCGTGAGCGCCAAAATGCTAAAATGAAACGTTGCACTCTCTCTCCTCCAAGGAAGGTGCTAGGCAGGAATTGTCTTGCTGGTCCTCACTTGCCCTGGCAGTCATTGCAGATAAACAGCAAGACTGGGGCTCTGCTCTTTCCTAGCCTTGCAAACAGCAAAAGAAGTTCGTCTCCCTCGTGAGCGCCAAAATGCTAAAATGAAACGTTGCACTCTCTCTCCTCCAAGGAAGGTGCTAGGCAGGAATTGTCTTGCTGGTCCTCACTTGCCCTGGCAGTCATTGCAGATAAACAGCAAGACTGGGGCTCTGCTCTTTCCTAGCCTTGCAAACAGCCAAAGCAGTTTGTCTCCCTCGTGAGCGCCAAAATGCTAAAATGAAACGTTGCACTCTCTCTCCTCCAAGGAAGGTGCTAGGCAGGAATTGTCTTGCTGGTCCTCACTTGCCCTGGCAGTCATTGCAGATAAACAGCAAGACTGGGGCTCTGCTCTTTCCTAGCCTTGCAAACAGCCAAAGCAGTTTATCTCCCTCGTGAGCGCCAAAATGCTAAAATGAAACGTTGCACTCTCTCTCCTCCAAGGAAGGTGCTAGGCAGGAATTGTCTTGCTGGACCTCACTTGCCCTGGCAGTCATTGCAGATAAACAGCAAGACTGGGGCTCTGCTCTTTCGTAGCCTTGCAAACAGCAAAAGCAGTTTGTCTCCCTTGTGAGCGCCAAAATGCTAAAATGAAACGTTGCACTCTCTCTCCTCCAAGGAAGGTGCTAGGCAGGAATTGTCTTGCTGGTCCTCACTTGCCCTGGCAGTCATTGCAGATAAACAGCAAGACTGGGGCTCTGCTCTTTCCTAGCCTTGCAAACAGCAAAAGCAGTTTGTCTCCCTCGTGAGCACCAAAATGCTAAAATGAAACGTTGCACTCTCTCTCCTCCAAGGAAGGTGCTAGGCAGGAATTGTCTTGCTGGTCCTCACTTGCCCTGGCAGTCATTGCAGATAGGCAGCAAGACTGGGGCTCTGCTCTTTCCTAGCCTTGCAAACAGCAAAAGAAGTTCGTCTCCCTCGTGAGCGCCAAAATGCTAAAATGAAACGTTGCACTCTCTCTCCTCCAAGGAAGGTGCTAGGCAGGAATTGTCTTGCTGGTCCTCACTTGCCCTGGCAGTCATTGCAGATAAACAGCAAGACTGGGGCTCTGCTCTTTCCTAGCCTTGCAAACAGCCAAAGCAGTTTATCTCCCTCGTGAGCGCCAAAATGCTAAAATGAAACGTTGCACTCTCTCTCCTCCAAGGAAGGTGCTAGGCAGGAATTGTCTTGCTGGACCTCACTTGCCCTGGCAGTCATTGCAGATAAACAGCAAGACTGGGGCTCTGCTCTTTCGTAGCCTTGCAAACAGCAAAAGCAGTTTGTCTCCCTTGTGAGCGCCAAAATGCTAAAATGAAACGTTGCACTCTCTCTCCTCCAAGGAAGGTGCTAGGCAGGAATTGTCTTGCTGGTCCTCACTTGCCCTGGCAGTCATTGCAGATAAACAGCAAGACTGGGGCTCTGCTCTTTCCTAGCCTTGCAAACAGCAAAAGCAGTTTGTCTCCCTCGTGAGCACCAAAATGCTAAAATGAAACGTTGCACTCTCTCTCCTCCAAGGAAGGTGCTAGGCAGGAATTGTCTTGCTGGTCCTCACTTGCCCTGGCAGTCATTGCAGATAGGCAGCAAGACTGGGGCTCTGCTCTTTCCTAGCCTTGCAAACAGCAAAAGAAGTTCGTCTCCCTCGTGAGCGCCAAAATGCTAAAATGAAACGTTGCACTCTCTCTCCTCCAAGGAAGGTGCTAGGCAGGAATTGTCTTGCTGGTCCTCACTTGCCCTGGCAGTCATTGCAGATAAACAGCAAGACTCGGTCTCTGCTCTTTCCTACCCTTGCAAACAGGCACTGTGCATTTTCTCAATCTCGCTCTCCAAAAAGCAAAATGAAACGTTGCACTCTCTCTCCTCCAAGGAAGGTGCTAGGCAGGAATTGTCTTGCTAGTCCTCACTTGCCCTGGCAGTCATTGCAGATAAACAGAAAGACTGCGGCTCTGCTCTTTCCTACCCTTGCAAACAGCCAAAGCAGTTTGTCTCCCTCGTGAGCGCCAAAATGCTAAAATGAAACGTTGCACTCTCTCTCCTCCAAGGAAGGTGCTAGGCAGGAATTGTCTTGCTGCTCCTCACTTGCCCTGGCAGTCATTGCAGATAAGCAGCAAGACTGGGGCTCTGCTCTTTCCTATCCTTGCAAACAGCAAAAGAAGTTCGTCTCCCCCGTGAGCGCCAAAATGCTAAAATGAAACGTTGCACGCTCCCTCCTCCAAGGAAGGTGCTAGGCAGGAATTGTCTTGCTGGTCCTCACTTGCCCTGGCAGTCATTGCAGATAAACAGCAAGACTGCGGCTCTGCTCTTTCCTAGCCTAGCAAACAGCAACAGAAGTTCGTCTCCCTCGTGAGCGCCAAAATGCTAAAATGAAACGTTCCACTCTCTCTCCTCCAAGGAAGGTGCTAGGCAGGAATTGTCTTGCTGGTCCTCACTTGCCCTGGCAGTCATTGCAGATAAACAGCAAGACTGGGGCTCTGCTCTTTCCTAGCCTTGCAAACAGCAAAAGAAGTTCGTCTCCCTCGTGAGCGCCAAAATGCTAAAATGAAACGTTGCACTCTCTCTCCTCCAAGGAAGGTGCTAGGCAGGAATTGTCTTGCTGGTCCTCACTTGCCCTGGCAGTCATTGCAGATAAACAGGAAGACTGCGGCTCTGCTCTTTCCTAGCCTTGGAAACAGCAAAATCAGTTTATCTCCCTTGTGAGCGCCAAAATGCTAAAATGAAACGTTGCACTCTCTCTCCTCCAAGGAAGGTGCTAGGCAGGAATTGTCTTGCTGGTCCTCACTTGCCCTGGCAGTCATTGCAGATAAACAGCAAGACTCGGTCTCTGCTCTTTCCTACCCTTGCAAACAGGCACTGTGCTTTTTCTCACTCTCGCACTCCAAAAAGCAAAATGAAACGTTGCACTCTCTCTCCTCCAAGGAAGGTGCTAGGCAGGAATTGTCTTGCTGGTCCTCACTTGCCCTGGCAGTCATTGCAGATAAACAGCAAGACTCGGTCTCTGCTCTTTCCTACCCTTGCAAACAGGCACTGTGCTTTTTCTCAATCTCGCTCTCCAAAAAGCAAAATGAAACGTTGCACTCTCTCTCCTCCAAGGAAGATGCTAGGCAGGAATTGTCTTGCTAGTCCTCACTTGCCCTGGCAGTCATTGCAGATAAACAGCAAGACTGCGGCTCTGCTCTTTCCTAGCCTTGCAAAGAGCAAGAGCAGTTTGTCTTCCTCGTGAGCGCCAAAATGCTAAAATGAAACGTTGCACTCTCTCTCCTCCAAGGAAGGTGCTAGGCAGGAATTGTCTTGCTGGTCCTCACTTGCCCTGGCAGTCATTGCAGATAAACAGCAAGACTGGGGCTCTGCTCTTTCCTAGCCTTGCAAACAGCAAAAGCAGTTTGTCTCCCTCGTGAGCGCCAAAATGCTAAAATGAAACGTTGCACTCTCTCTCCTCCAAGGAAGGTGCTAGGCAGGAATTGTCTTGCTGGTCCTCACTTGCCCTGGCAGTCATTGCAGATAAACAGCAAGACTCGGTCTCTGCTCTTTCCTACCCTTGCAAACAGGCACTGTGCTTTTTCTCAATCTCGCTCTCCAAAAAGCAAAATGAAACGTTGCACTCTCTCTCCTCCAAGGAAGGTGCTAGGCAGGAATTGTCTTGCTAGTCCTCACTTGCCCTGGCAGTCATTGCAGATAAACAGCAAGACTGCGGCTCTGCTCTTTCCTAGCCTTGCAAAGAGCAAGAGCAGTTTGTCTCCCTCGTGAGCGCCAAAATGCTAAAATGAAACGTTGCACTCTCTCTCCTCCAAGGAAGGTGCTAGGCAGGAATTGTCTTGCTGGTCCTCACTTGCCCTGGCAGTCATTGCAGATAAACAGCAAGACTGGGGCTCTGCTCTTTCGTAGCCTTGCAAACAGCCAAAGCAGTTTGTATCCCTCGTGAGCGCCAAAATGCTAAAATGAAACGTTGCACTCTCTCTCCTCCAAGGAAGGTGCTAGGCAGGAATTGTCTTGCTGGTCCTCACTTGCCCTGGCAGTCATTGCAGATAAACAGCAAGACTCGGTCTCTGCTCTTTCCTACCCTTGCAAACAGGCACTGTGCTTTTTCTCAATCTCGCTCTCCAAAAAGCAAAATGAAACGTTGCACTCTCTCTTCTCCAAGGAAGTGCTAGGCAGGAATTGTCTTGCTGGTCCTCACTTGCCCTGGCAGTCATTGCAGATAAACAGCAAGACTGGGGCTCTGCTCTTTCCTACCCTTGCAAACAGCCAAAGCAGTTTGTCTCCCTCGTGAGCGCCAAAATGCTAAAATGAAACGTTGCACTCTCTCTCCTCCAAGGAAGGTGCTAGGCAGGAATTGTCTTGCTGGTCCTCACTTGCCCTGGCAGTCATTGCAGATAAACAGCAAGACTGGGGCTCTGCTCTTTCCTAGCCTTGCAAACAGCAAAAGCAGTTTATCTCCCTTGTGAGCGCCAAAATGCAAAAATGAAACGTTGCACTCTCTCTCCTCCAAGGAAGGTGCTAGGCAGGAATTGTCTTGCTGGTCCTCACTTGCCCTGGCAGTCATTGCAGATAAACAGCAAGACTCGGTCTCTGCTCTTTCCTACCCTTGCAAACAGGCACTGTGCTTTTTCTCAATCTCGCTCTCCAAAAAGCAAAATGAAACGTTGCACTCTCTCTCCTCCAAGGAAGGTGCTAGGCAGGAATTGTCTTGCTAGTCCTCACTTCCCTGGCAGTCATTGCAGATAAACAGCAAGACTGCGGCTCTGCTCTTTCCTAGCCTTGCAAAGAGCAAGAGCAGTTTGTCTCCCTCGTAGAGCGCCAAAATGCTAAAATGAAACGTTGCACTCTCTCTCCTCCAAGGAAGGTGCTAGGCAGGAATTGTCTTGCTGGTCCTCACTTGCCCTGGCAGTCATTGCAGATAAACAGCAAGACTCGGGCTCTGCTCTTTCCTACCCTTGCAAACAGCCAAAGCAGTTTGTCTCCCTCGTGAGCGCCAAAATGCTAAAATGAAACGTTGCACTCTCTCTCCTCCAAGGAAGGTGCTAGGCAGGAATTGTCTTGCTGGTCCTCACTTGCCCTGGCAGTCATTGCAGATAAACAGCAAGACTGGGGCTCTGCTCTTTCCTAGCCTTGCAAACAGCAAAAGAAGTTCGTCTCCCTCGTGAGCGCCAAAATGCTAAAATGAAACGTTGCACTCTCTCTCCTCCAAGGAAGGTGCTAGGCAGGAATTGTCTTGCTGGTCCTCACTTGCCCTGGCAGTCATTGCAGATAAACAGCAAGACTGGGGCTCTGCTCTTTCCTAGCCTTGCAAACAGCCAAAGCAGTTTGTCTCCCTCGTGAGCGCCAAAATGCTAAAATGAAACGTTGCACTCTCTCTCCTCCAAGGAAGGTGCTAGGCAGGAATTGTCTTGCTGGTCCTCACTTGCCCTGGCAGTCATTGCAGATAAACAGCAAGACTGGGGCTCTGCTCTTTCCTAGCCTTGCAAACAGCCAAAGCAGTTTATCTCCCTCGTGAGCGCCAAAATGCTAAAATGAAACGTTGCACTCTCTCTCCTCCAAGGAAGGTGCTAGGCAGGAATTGTCTTGCTGGTCCTCACTTGCCCTGGCAGTCATTGCAGATAAACAGCAAGACTGGGGCTCTGCTCTTTCGTAGCCTTGCAAACAGCAAAAGCAGTTTGTCTCCCTTGTGAGCGCCAAAATGCTAAAATGAAACGTTGCACTCTCTCTCCTCCAAGGAAGGTGCTAGGCAGGAATTGTCTTGCTGGTCCTCACTTGCCCTGGCAGTCATTGCAGATAAACAGCAAGACTGGGGCTCTGCTCTTTCCTAGCCTTGCAAAGAGCAAAAGAAGTTCGTCTCCCTCGTGAGCGCCAAAATGCTAAAATGAAACGTTGCACTCTCTCTCCTCCAAGGAAGGTGCTAGGCAGGAATTGTCTTGCTGGTCCTCACTTGCCCTGGCAGTCATTGCAGATAAACAGCAAGACTGGGGCTCTGCTCTTTCCTAGCCTTGCAAACAGCAAAAGCAGTTTGTCTCCCTCGTGAGCACCAAAATGCTAAAATGAAACGTTGCACTCTCTCTCCTCCAAGGAAGGTGCTAGGCAGGAATTGTCTTGCTGGTCCTCACTTGCCCTGGCAGTCATTGCAGATAAGCAGCAAGACTGGGGCTCTGCTCTTTCCTAGCCTTGCAAACAGCAAAAGAAGTTCGTCTCCCTCGTGAGCGCCAAAATGCTAAAATGAAACGTTGCACTCTCTCTCCTCCAAGGAAGGTGCTAGGCAGGAATTGTCTTGCTGGTCCTCACTTGCCCTGGCAGTCATTGCAGATAAGCAGCAAGACTGGGGCTCTGCTCTTTCCTAGCCTTGCAAACAGCAAAAGAAGTTCGTCTCCCTCGTGAGCGCCAAAATGCTAAAATGAAACGTTGCACTCTCTCTCCTCCAAGGAAGGTGCTAGGCAGGAATTGTCTTGCTGGTCCTCACTTGCCCTGGCAGTCATTGCAGATAAACAGCAAGACTCGGTCTCTGCTCTTTCCTACCCTTGCAAACAGGCACTGTGCTTTTTCTCAATCTCGCTCTCCAAAAAGCAAAATGAAACGTTGCACTCTCTCTCCTCCAAGGAAGGTGCTAGGCAGGAATTGTCTTGCTAGTCCTCACTTGCCCTGGCAGTCATTGCAGATAAACAGAAAGACTGCGGCTCTGCTCTTTCCTACCCTTGCAAACAGCCAAAGCAGTTTGTCTCCCTCGTGAGCGCCAAAATGCTAAAATGAAACGTTGCACTCTCTCTCCTCCAAGGAAGGTGCTAGGCAGGAATTGTCTTGCTGCTCCTCACTTGCCCTGGCAGTCATTGCAGATAAGCAGCAAGACTGGGGCTCTGCTCTTTCCTAGCCTTGCAAACAGCAAAAGAAGTTCGTCTCCCCCGTGAGCGCCAAAATGCTAAAATGAAACGTTGCACGCTCCCTCCTCCAAGGAAGGTGCTAGGCAGGAATTGTCTTGCTGGTCCTCACTTGCCCTGGCAGTCATTGCAGATAAACAGCAAGACTGCGGCTCTGCTCTTTCCTAGCCTAGCAAACAGCAACAGAAGTTCGTCTCCCTCGTGAGCGCCAAAATGCTAAAATGAAACGTTCCACTCTCTCTCCTCCAAGGAAGGTGCTAGGCAGGAATTGTCTTGCTGGTCCTCACTTGCCCTGGCAGTCATTGCAGATAAACAGCAAGACTGGGGCTCTGCTCTTTCCTAGCCTTGCAAACAGCAAAAGCAGTTTGTCTCCCTCGTGAGCGCCAAAATGCTAAAATGAAACGTTGCACTCTCTCTCCTCCAAGGAAGGTGCTAGGCAGGAATTGTCTTGCTGGTCCTCACTTGCCCTGGCAGTCATTGCAGATAAACAGCAAGACTCGGTCTCTGCTCTTTCCTACCCTTGCAAACAGGCACTGTGCTTTTTCTCAATCTCGCTCTCCAAAAAGCAAAATGAAACGTTGCACTCTCTCTCCTCCAAGGAAGGTGCTAGGCAGGAATTGTCTTGCTAGTCCTCACTTGCCCTGGCAGTCATTGCAGATAAACAGCAAGACTGGGGCTCTGCTCTTTCCTAGCCTTGCAAAGAGCAAGAGCAGTTTGTCTCCCTCGTGAGCGCCAAAATGCTAAAATGAAACGTTGCACTCTCTCTCCTCCAAGGAAGGTGCTAGGCAGGAATTGTCTTGCTGGTCCTCACTTGCCCTGGCAGTCATTGCAGATAAACAGCAAGACTGGGGCTCTGCTCTTTCCTAGCCTTGCAAACAGCAAAAGCAGTTTGTCTCCCTTGTGAGCGCCAAAATGCTAAAATGAAACGTTGCACTCTCTCTCCTCCAAGGAAGGTGCTAGGCAGGAATTGTCTTGCTGGTCCTCACTTGCCCTGGCAGTCATTGCAGATAAACAGCAAGACTCGGTCTCTGCTCTTTCCTACCCTTGCAAACAGACACTCTGCTTTTTCTCACTCTCGCACTCCAAAAAGCAAAATGAAACGTTGCACTCTCTCTCCTCCAAGGAAGGTGCTAGGCAGGAATTGTCTTGCTGGTCCTCACTTGCCCTGGCAGTCATTGCAGATAAACAGCAAGACTGGGGCTCTGCTCTTTCCTAGCCTTGCAAACAGCCAAAGCAGTTTGTCTCCCTCGTGAGCGCCAAAATGCTAAAATGAAACGTTGCACTCTCTCTCCTCCAAGGAAGGTGCTAGGCAGGAATTGTCTTGCTGGTCCTCACTTGCCCTGGCAGTCATTGCAGATAAACAGCAAGACTCGGTCTCTGCTCTTTCCTACCCTTGCAAACAGGCACTGTGCTTTTTCTCAATCTCGCTCTCCAAAAAGCAAAATGAAACGTTGCACTCTCTCTCCTCCAAGGAAGGCGCTAGGCAGGAATTGTCTTGCTAGTCCTCACTTGCCCTGGCAGTCATTGCAGATAAACAGCAAGACTGCGGCTCTGCTCTTTCCTAGCCTTGCAAAGAGCAAGAGCAGTTTGTCTCCCTCGTGAGCGCCAAAATGCTAAAATGAAACGTTGCACTCTCTCTCCTCCAAGGAAGGTGCTAGGCAGGAATTGTCTTGCTGGTCCTCACTTGCCCTGGCAGTCATTGCAGATAAACAGCAAGACTGGGGCTCTGCTCTTTCCTAGCCTTGCAAACAGCAAAAGCAGTTTGTCTCCCTCGTGAGCGCCAAAATGCTAAAATGAAACGTTGCACTCTCTCTCCTCCAAGGAAGGTGCTAGGCAGGAATTGTCTTGCTGGTCCTCACTTGCCCTGGCAGTCATTGCAGATAAACAGCAAGACTGGGGCTCTGCTCTTTCCTAGCCTTGCAAACAGCAAAAGAAGTTCGTCTCCCTCGTGAGCGCCAAAATGCTAAAATGAAACGTTGCACTCTCTCTCCTCCAAGGAAGGTGCTAGGCAGGAATTGTCTTGCTGGTCCTCACTTGCCCTGGCAGTCATTGCAGATAAACAGCAAGACTCGGTCTCTGCTCTTTCCTACCCTTGCAAACAGACACTGTGCTTTTTCTCAATCTCGCTCTCCAAAAAGCAAAATGTGTAGCACTCTCTCTCCTCCAAGGAAGGTGCTAGGCAGGAATTGTCTTGCTGGTCCTCACTTGCCCTGGCAGTCATTGCAGATAAACAGCAAGACTCGGTCTCTGCTCTTTCCTACCCTTGCAAACAGACACTCTGCTTTTTCTCAATCTCGCTCTCCAAAAAGCAAACTGAAACGTTGCGCTCTCTCTCCTCCAAGGAAGGTGGTAGGCAGGAATTGTCTTGCTGGTCCTCACTTGCCCTGGCAGTCATTGCAGATAAACAGCAAGACTGGGGCTCTGCTCTTTCCTAACCTTGCAAACAGCAAAAGAAGTTCGTCTCCCTTGTGAGCGCCAAAATGCTAAAATGAAACGTTGCACTCTCTCTACTCCAAGGAAGGTGCTAGGCAGGAATTGTCTTGCTGGTCCTCACTTGCCCTGGCAGTCATTGCAGATAAACAGCAAGACTGGGGCTCTGCTCTTTCCTAGCCTTGCAAACAGCAAAAGAAGTTCGTCTCCCTCGTGAGCGCCAAAATGCTAAAATGAAACGTTGCACTCTCTCTCCTCCAAGGAAGGTGCTAGGCAGGAATTGTCTTGCTAGTCCTCACTTGCCCTGGCAGTCATTGCAGATAAACAGCAAGACTGCGGCTCTGCTCTTTCCTAGCCTTGCAAAGAGCAAGAGCAGTTTGTCTCCCTCGTGAGCGCCAAAATGCTAAAATGAAACGTTGCACTCTCTCTCCTCCAAGGAAGGTGCTAGGCAGGAATTGTCTTGCTGGTCCTCACTTGCCCTGGCAGTCATTGCAGATAAACAGCAAGACTGGGGCTCTGCTCTTTCCTAGCCTTGCAAACAGCAAAAGCAGTTTGTCTCCCTCGTGAGCGCCAAAATGCTAAAATGAAACGTTGCACTCTCTCTCCTCCAAGGAAGGTGCTAGGCAGGAATTGTCTTGCTGGTCCTCACTTGCCCTGGCAGTCATTGCAGATAAACAGCAAGACTGGGGCTCTGCTCTTTCCTAGCCTTGCAAACAGCAAAAGAAGTTCGTCTCCCTCGTGAGCGCCAAAATGCTAAAATGAAACGTTGCACTCTCTCTCCTCCAAGGAAGGTGCTAGGCAGGAATTGTCTTGCTGGTCCTCACTTGCCCTGGCAGTCATTGCAGATAAACAGCAAGACTCGGTCTCTGCTCTTTCCTACCCTTGCAAACAGACACTGTGCTTTTTCTCAATCTCGCTCTCCAAAAAGCAAAATGTGTAGCACTCTCTCTCCTCCAAGGAAGGTGCTAGGCAGGAATTGTCTTGCTGGTCCTCACTTGCCCTGGCAGTCATTGCAGATAAACAGCAAGACTCGGTCTCTGCTCTTTCCTACCCTTGCAAACAGACACTCTGCTTTTTCTCAATCTCGCTCTCCAAAAAGCAAACTGAAACGTTGCGCTCTCTCTCCTCCAAGGAAGGTGGTAGGCAGGAATTGTCTTGCTGGTCCTCACTTGCCCTGGCAGTCATTGCAGATAAACAGCAAGACTGGGGCTCTGCTCTTTCCTAACCTTGCAAACAGCAAAAGAAGTTCGTCTCCCTTGTGAGCGCCAAAATGCTAAAATGAAACGTTGCACTCTCTCTACTCCAAGGAAGGTGCTAGGCAGGAATTGTCTTGCTGGTCCTCACTTGCCCTGGCAGTCATTGCAGATAAACAGCAAGACTGGGGCTCTGCTCTTTCCTAGCCTTGCAAACAGCAAAAGAAGTTCGTCTCCCTCGTGAGCGCCAAAATGCTAAAATGAAACGTTGCACTCTCTCTCCTCCAAGGAAGGTGCTAGGCAGGAATTGTCTTGCTGGTCCTCACTTGCCCTGGCAGTCATTGCAGATAAACAGCAAGACTGGGGCTCTGCTCTTTCCTAGCCTTGCAAACAGCAAAAGCAGTTTGTCTCCCTCGTGAGCGCCAAAATGCTAAAATGAAACGTTGCACTCTCTCTCCTCCAAGGAAGGTGCTAGGCAGGAATTGTCTTGCTGGTCCTCACTTGCCCTGGCAGTCATTGCAGATAAACAGCAAGACTGGGGCTCTGCTCTTTCCTAGCCTTGCAAACAGCAAAAGCAGTTTATCTCCCTTGTGACCGCCAAAATGCAAAAATGAAACGTTGCACTCTCTCTCCTCCAAGGAAGGTGCTAGGCAGGAATTGTCTTGCTGGTCCTCACTTGCCCTGGCAGTCATTGCAGATAAACAGCAAGACTCGGTCTCTGCTCTTTCCGACCCTTGCAAACAGGCACTGTGCTTTTTCTCAATCTCGCTCTCCAAAAAGCAAAATGAAACGTTGCACTCTCCCTCCTCCAAGGAAGGTGCTAGGCAGGAATTGTCTTGCTAGTCCTCACTTGCCCTGGCAGTCATTGCAGATAAACAGCAACACTGCGGCTCTGCTCTTTCCTAGCCTTGCAAAGAGCAAGAGCAGTTTGTCTCCCTCGTGAGCGCCAAAATGCTAAAATGAAACGTTGCACTCTCTCTCCTCCAAGGAAGGTGCTAGGCAGGAATTGTCTTGCTGGTCCTCACTTGCCCTGGCAGTCATTGCAGATAAACAGCAAGACTGGGGCTCTGCTCTTTCCTAGCCTTGCAAACAGCAAAAGCAGTTTGTCTCCCTCGTGAGCGCCAAAATGCTAAAATGAAACGTTGCACTCTCTCTCCTCCAAGGAAGGTGCTAGGCAGGAATTGTCTTGCTGGTCCTCACTTGCCCTGGCAGTCATTGCAGATAAACAGCAAGACTGGGGCTCTGCTCTTTCCTAGCCTTGCAAACAGCAAAAGAAGTTCGTCTCCCTCGTGAGCGCCAAAATGCTAAAATGAAACGTTGCACTCTTTCTCCTCCAAGGAAGGTGCTAGGCAGGAATTGTCTTGCTGGTCCTCACTTGCCCTGGCAGTCATTGCAGATAAACAGCAAGACTGGGGCTCTGCTCTTTCCTAGCCTTGCAAACAGCCAAAGCAGTTTGTCTCCCTCGTGAGCGCCAAAATGCTAAAATGAAACGTTGCACTCTCTCTCCTCCAAGGAAGGTGCTAGGCAGGAATTGTCTTGCTGGTCCTCACTTGCCCTGGCAGTCATTGCAGATAAACAGCAAGACTGGGGCTCTGCTCTTTCCTAGCCTAGCAAACAGCAAAAGAAGTTCGTCTCCCTCGTGAGCGCCAAAATGCTAAAATGAAACGTTGCACTCTCTCTCCTCCAAGGAAGGTGCTAGGCAGGAATTGTCTTGCTGGTCCTCACTTGCCCTGGCAGTCATTGCAGATAAGCAGAAAGACTGGGGCTCTGCTCTTTCCTAGCCTAGCAAACAGCAACAGATATTCGTCTCCCTCGTGAGCGCCAAAATGCAAAAATGAAACGTTGCACTCTCTCTCCTCCAAGGAAGGTGCTAGGCAGGAATTGTCTTGCTGGTCCTCACTTGCCCTGGCAGTCATTGCAGATAAACAGCAAGACTGGGGCTCTGCTCTTTCCTAGCCTTGCAAACAGCCAAAGCATTTTGTCTCCCTCGTGAGCGCCAAAATGCTAAAATGAAACGTTGCACTCTCTCTCCTCCAAGGAAGGTGCTAGGCAGGAATTGTCTTGCTGGTCCTCACTTGCCCTGGCAGTCATTGCAGATAAACAGCAAGACTGGGGCTCTGCTCTTTCCTAGCCTTGCAAACAGCAACAGAAGTTCGTCTCCCTTGTGAGCGCCAAAATGCTAAAATGAAACGTTGCACTCTCTCTCCTCCAAGGAAGGTGCTAGGCAGGAATTGTCTTGCTGGTCCTCACTTGCCCTGGCAGTCATTGCAGATAAACAGCAAGACTCGGTCTCTGCTCTTTCCTACCCTTGCAAACAGACACTCTGCTTTTTCTCAATCTCGCTCTCCAAAAAGCAAAATGAAACGTTGCGCTCTCTCTCCTCCAAGGAAGGTGCTAGGCAGGAATTGTCTTGCTGGTCCTCACTTGCCCTGGCAGTCATTGCAGATAAACAGCAAGACTGGGGCTCTGCTCTTTCCTAGCCTTGCAAACAGCAAAAGAAGTTCGTCTCCCTTGTGAGCGCCAAAATGCTAAAATGAAACGTTGCACTCTCTCTCCTCCAAGGAAGGTGCTAGGCAGGAATTGTCTTGCTGGTCCTCACTTGCCCTGGCAGTCATTGCAGATAAACAGCAAGACTCGGTCTCTGCTCTTTCCTACCCTTGCAAACAGACACTGTGCTTTTTCTCAATCTCGCTCTCCAAAAAGCAAAATGAAACGTTGCAGTCTCTCTCCTCCAAGGAAGGTGCTAGGCAGGAATTGTCTTGCTGGTCCTCACTTGCCCTGGCAGTCATTGCAGATAAACAGCAAGACTGGGGCTCTGCTCTTTCCTAGCCTTGCAAACAGCAAAAGAAGTTCGTCTCCCTCGTGAGCGCCAAAATGCTAAAATGAAACGTTGCACTCTCTCTCCTCCAAGGAAGGTGCTAGGCAGGAATTGTCTTGCTGGTCCTCACTTGCCCTGGCAGTCATTGCAGATAAACAGCAAGACTGGGGCTCTGCTCTTTCCTAGCCTTGCAAACAGCAAAAGCAGTTTGTCTCCCTCGTGAGCGCCAAAATGCTAAAATGAAACGTTGCACTCTCTCTCCTCCAAGGAAGGTGCTAGGCAGGAATTGTCTTGCTGGTCCTCACTTGCCCTGGCAGTCATTGCAGATAAACAGCAAGACTGGGGCTCTGCTCTTTCCTAGCCTTGCAAACAGCAAAAGAAGTTCGTCTCCCTCGTGAGCGCCAAAATGCTAAAATGAAACGTTGCACTCTCTCTCCTCCAAGGAAGGTGCTAGGCAGGAATTGTCTTGCTGGTCCTCACTTGCCCTGGCAGTCATTGCAGATAAGGAGCAAGACTGGGGCTCTGCTCTTTCCTAGCCTTGCAAACAGCAAAAGAAGTTCGTCTCCCCCGTGAGCGCCAAAATGCTAAAATGAAACGTTGCACTCTCCCTCCTCCAAGGAAGGTGCTAGGCAGGAATTGTCTTGCTGGTCCTCACTTGCCCTGGCAGTCATTGCAGATAAACAGCAAGACTGCGGCTCTGCTCTTTCCTAGCCTAGCAAACAGCAACAGAAGTTCGTCTCCCTCGTGAGCGCCAAAATGCTAAAATGAAACGTTCCACTCTCTCTCCTCCAAGGAAGGTGCTAGGCAGGAATTGTCTTGCTGGTCCTCACTTGCCCTGGCAGTCATTGCAGATAAACAGCAAGACTGGGGCTCTGCTCTTTCCTAGCCTTGCAAACAGCCAAAGAAGTTCGTCTCCCTCGTGAGCGCCAAAATGCTAAAATGAAACGTTGCACTCTCTCTCCTCCAAGGAAGGTGCTAGGCAGGAATTGTCTTGCTGGTCCTCACTTGCCCTGGCAGTCATTGCAGATAAACAGGAAGACTGCGGCTCTGCTCTTTCCTAGCCTTGGAAACAGCAAAATCAGTTTATCTCCCTTGTGAGCGCCAAAATGCTAAAATGAAACGTTGCACTCTCTCTCCTCCAAGGAAGGTGCTAGGCAGGAATTGTCTTGCTGGTCCTCACTTGCCCTGGCAGTCATTGCAGATAAACAGCAAGACTCGGTCTCTGCTCTTTCCTAGCCTTGCAAACAGCAAAAGAAGTTCGTCTCCCTCGTGAGCGCCAAAATGCTAAAATGAAACGTTGCACTCTCTCTCCTCCAAGGAAGGTGCTAGGCAGGAATTGTCTTGCTGGTCCTCACTTGCCCTGGCAGTCATTGCAGATAAACAGGAAGACTGCGGCTCTGCTCTTTCCTAGCCTTGGAAACAGCAAAATCAGTTTATCTCCCTTGTGAGCGCCAAAATGCTAAAATGAAACGTTGCACTCTCTCTCCTCCAAGGAAGGTGCTAGGCAGGAATTGTCTTGCTGGTCCTCACTTGCCCTGGCAGTCATTGCAGATAAACAGCAAGACTCGGTCTCTGCTCTTTCCTACCCTTGCAAACAGGCACTGTGCTTTTTCTCAATCTCGCTCTCCAAAAAGCAAAATGAAACGTTGCACTCTCTCTCCTCCAAGGAAGGTGCTAGGCAGGAATTGTCTTGCTGGTCCTCACTTGCCCTGGCAGTCATTGCAGATAAACAGCAAGACTGGGGCTCTGCTCTTTCCTAGCCTTGCAAAGAGCAAGAGCAGTTTGTCTCCCTCGTGAGCGCCAAAATGCTAAAATGAAACGTTGCACTCTCTCTCCTCCAAGGAAGGTGCTAGGCAGGAATTGTCTTGCTGGTCCTCACTTGCCCTGGCAGTCATTGCAGATAAACAGCAAGACTGGGGCTCTGCTCTTTCCTAGCCTTGCAAACAGCAAAAGCAGTTTGTCTCCCTTGTGAGCGCCAAAATGCTAAAATGAAACGTTGCACTCTCTCTCCTCCAAGGAAGGTGCTAGGCAGGAATTGTCTTGCTGGTCCTCACTTGCCCTGGCAGTCATTGCAGATAAACAGCAAGACTGGGGCTCTGCTCTTTCCTAGCCTTGCAAACAGCCAAAGAAGTTCGTCTCCCTCGTGAGCGCCAAAATGCTAAAATGAAACGTTGCACTCTCTCTCCTCCAAGGAAGGTGCTAGGCAGGAATTGTCTTGCTGGTCCTCACTTGCCCTGGCAGTCATTGCAGATAAACAGGAAGACTGCGGCTCTGCTCTTTCCTAGCCTTGGAAACAGCAAAATCAGTTTATCTCCCTTGTGAGCGCCAAAATGCTAAAATGAAACGTTGCACTCTCTCTCCTCCAAGGAAGGTGCTAGGCAGGAATTGTCTTGCTGGTCCTCACTTGCCCTGGCAGTCATTGCAGATAAACAGCAAGACTGGGGCTCTGCTCTTTCCTAGCCTTGCAAACAGCAAAAGAAGTTCGTCTCCCTCGTGAGCGCCAAAATGCTAAAATGAAACGTTGCACTCTCTCTCCTCCAAGGAAGGTGCTAGGCAGGAATTGTCTTGCTGGTCCTCACTTGCCCTGGCAGTCATTGCAGATAAACAGGAAGACTGCGGCTCTGCTCTTTCCTAGCCTTGGAAACAGCAAAATCAGTTTATCTCCCTTGTGAGCGCCAAAATGCTAAAATGAAACGTTGCACTCTCTCTCCTCCAAGGAAGGTGCTAGGCAGGAATTGTCTTGCTGGTCCTCACTTGCCCTGGCAGTCATTGCAGATAAACAGCAAGACTCGGTCTCTGCTCTTTCCTACCCTTGCAAACAGGCACTGTGCTTTTTCTCAATCTCGCTCTCCAAAAAGCAAAATGAAACGTTGCACTCTCTCTCCTCCAAGGAAGGTGCTAGGCAGGAATTGTCTTGCTAGTCCTCACTTGCCCTGGCAGTCATTGCAGATAAACAGCAAGACTGCGGCTCTGCTCTTTCCTAGCCTTGCAAACAGCCAAAGCAGTTTGTCTCCCTCGTGAGCGCCAAAATGCTAAAATGAAACGTTGCACTCTCTCTCCTCCAAGGAAGGTGCTAGGCAGGAATTGTCTTGCTGGTCCTCACTTGCCCTGGCAGTCATTGCAGATAAACAGCAAGACTGGGGCTCTGCTCTTTCCTACCCTTGCAAACAGCCAAAGCAGTTTGTCTCCCTCGTGAGCGCCAAAATGCTAAAATGAAACGTTGCACTCTCTCTCCTCCAAGGAAGGTGCTAGGCAGGAATTGTCTTGCTGGTCCTCACTTGCCCTGGCAGTCATTGCAGATAAACAGCAAGACTGGGGCTCTGCTCTTTCCTAGCCTTGCAAACAGCAAAAGCAGTTTATCTCCCTTGTGAGCGCCAAAATGCAAAAATGAAACGTTGCACTCTCTCTCCTCCAAGGAAGGTGCTAGGCAGGAATTGTCTTGCTGGTCCTCACTTGCCCTGGCAGTCATTGCAGATAAACAGCAAGACTCGGTCTCTGCTCTTTCCTACCCTTGCAAACAGGCACTGTGCTTTTTCTCAATCTCGCTCTCCAAAAAGCAAAATGAAACGTTGCACTCTCTCTCCTCCAAGGAAGGTGCTAGGCAGGAATTGTCTTGCTAGTCCTCACTTCCCTGGCAGTCATTGCAGATAAACAGCAAGACTGCGGCTCTGCTCTTTCCTAGCCTTGCAAAGAGCAAGAGCAGTTTGTCTCCCTCGTAGAGCGCCAAAATGCTAAAATGAAACGTTGCACTCTCTCTCCTCCAAGGAAGGTGCTAGGCAGGAATTGTCTTGCTGGTCCTCACTTGCCCTGGCAGTCATTGCAGATAAACAGCAAGACTGGGGCTCTGCTCTTTCCTACCCTTGCAAACAGCAAAAGCAGTTTGTCTCCCTCGTGAGCGCCAAAATGCTAAAATGAAACGTTGCACTCTCTCTCCTCCAAGGAAGGTGCTAGGCAGGAATTGTCTTGCTGGTCCTCACTTGCCCTGGCAGTCATTGCAGATAAACAGCAAGACTGGGGCTCTGCTCTTTCCTAGCCTTGAAACAGCAAAAGAAGTTCGTCTCCCTCGTGAGCGCCAAAATGCTAAAATGAAACGTTGCACTCTCTCTCCTCCAAGGAAGGTGCTAGGCAGGAATTGTCTTGCTGGTCCTCACTTGCCCTGGCAGTCATTGCAGATAAACAGCAAGACTGGGGCTCTGCTCTTTCCTAGCCTTGCAAACAGCCAAAGCAGTTTGTCTCCCTCGTGAGCGCCAAAATGCTAAAATGAAACGTTGCACTCTCTCTCCTCCAAGGAAGGTGCTAGGCAGGAATTGTCTTGCTGGTCCTCACTTGCCCTGGCAGTCATTGCAGATAAGCAGCAAGACTGGGGCTCTGCTCTTTCCTAGCCTTGCAAACAGCAAAAGAAGTTCGTCTCCCTTGTGAGCGCCAAAATGCTAAAATGAAACGTTGCACTCTCTCTCCTCCAAGGAAGGTGCTAGGCAGGAATTGTCTTGCTGCTTCTCACTTGCCCTGGCAGTCATTGCAGATAAGCAGCAAGACTGGGGCTCTGCTCTTTCCTAGCCTAGCAAACAGCAATAGATGTTCGTCTCCCTCGTGAGCGCCAAAATGCTAAAATGAAACGTTGCACTCTCTCTCCTCCAAGGAAGGTGCTAGGCAGGAATTGTCTTGCTGGTCCTCACTTGCCCTGGCAGTCATTGCAGATAAACAGCAAGACTCGGGCTCTGCTCTTTCCTAGCCTTGCAAACAGCAAAAGCAGTTTGTCTCCCTCGTGAGCGCCAAAATGCTAAAATGAAACGTTGCACTCTCTCTCCTCCAAGGAAGGTGCTAGGCAGGAATTGTCTTGCTGGTCCTCACTTGCCCTGGCAGTCATTGCAGATAAGCAGCAAGACTGGGGCTCTGCTCTTTCCTAGCCTTGCAAACAGCCAAAGCAGTTTGTCTCCCTCGTGAGCGCCAAAATGCTAAAATGAAACGTTGCACTCTCTCTCCTCCAAGGAAGGTGCTAGGCAGGAATTGTCTTGCTGGTCCTCACTTGCCCTGGCAGTCATTGCAGATAAACAGCAAGACTGGGGCTCTGCTCTTTCGTAGCCTTGCAAACAGCAACAGAATTTCGTCTCCCTCGTGAGCGCCAAAATGCTAAAATGAAACGTTCCACTCTCTCTCCTCCAAGGAAGGTGCTAGGCAGGAATTGTCTTGCTGGTCCTCACTTGCCCTGGCAGTCATTGCAGATAAACAGCAAGACTGGGGCTCTGCTCTTTCCTAGCCTTGCAAACAGCAAAAGAAGTTCGTCTCCCTCGTGAGCGCCAAAATGCTAAAATGAAACGTTGCACTCTCTCTCCTCCAAGGAAGGTGCTAGGCAGGAATTGTCTTGCTGGTCCTCACTTGCCCTGGCAGTCATTGCAGATAAACAGGAAGACTGCGGCTCTGCTCTTTCCTAGCCTTGGAAACAGCAAAATCAGTTTATCTCCCTTGTGAGCGCCAAAATGCTAAAATGAAACGTTGCACTCTCTCTCCTCCAAGGAAGGTGCTAGGCAGGAATTGTCTTGCTGGTCCTCACTTGCCCTGGCAGTCATTGCAGATAAACAGCAAGACTCGGTCTCTGCTCTTTCCTACCCTTGCAAACAGGCACTGTGCTTTTTCTCACTCTCGCACTCCAAAAAGCAAAATGAAACGTTGCACTCTCTCTCCTCCAAGGAAGGTGCTAGGCAGGAATTGTCTTGCTGGTCCTCACTTGCCCTGGCAGTCATTGCAGATAAACAGCAAGACTCGGTCTCTGCTCTTTCCTACCCTTGCAAACAGGCACTGTGCTTTTTCTCAATCTCGCTCTCCAAAAAGCAAAATGAAACGTTGCACTCTCTCTCCTCCAAGGAAGGTGCTAGGCAGGAATTGTCTTGCTAGTCCTCACTTGCCCTGGCAGTCATTGCAGATAAACAGCAAGACTGCGGCTCTGCTCTTTCCTAGCCTTGCAAACAGCCAAAGCAGTTTGTCTCCCTCGTGAGCGCCAAAATGCTAAAATGAAACGTTGCACTCTCTCTCCTCCAAGGAAGGTGCTAGGCAGGAATTGTCTTGCTGGTCCTCACTTGCCCTGGCAGTCATTGCAGATAAGCAGCAAGACTGGGGCTCTGCTCTTTCCTAGCCTTGCAAACAGCAAAAGAAGTTCGTCTCCCTTGTGAGCGCCAAAATGCTAAAATGAAACGTTGCACTCTCTCTCCTCCAAGGAAGGTGCTAGGCAGGAATTGTCTTGCTGCTTCTCACTTGCCCTGGCAGTCATTGCAGATAAGCAGCAAGACTGGGGCTCTGCTCTTTCCTAGCCTAGCAAACAGCAATAGATGTTCGTCTCCCTCGTGAGCGCCAAAATGCTAAAATGAAACGTTGCACTCTCTCTCCTCCAAGGAAGGTGCTAGGCAGGAATTGTCTTGCTGGTCCTCACTTGCCCTGGCAGTCATTGCAGATAAACAGCAAGACTCGGGCTCTGCTCTTTCCTAGCCTTGCAAACAGCAAAAGCAGTTTGTCTCCCTCGTGAGCGCCAAAATGCTAAAATGAAACGTTGCACTCTCTCTCCTCCAAGGAAGGTGCTAGGCAGGAATTGTCTTGCTGGTCCTCACTTGCCCTGGCAGTCATTGCAGATAAGCAGCAAGACTGGGGCTCTGCTCTTTCCTAGCCTTGCAAACAGCCAAAGCAGTTTGTCTCCCTCGTGAGCGCCAAAATGCTAAAATGAAACGTTGCACTCTCTCTCCTCCAAGGAAGGTGCTAGGCAGGAATTGTCTTGCTGGTCCTCACTTGCCCTGGCAGTCATTGCAGATAAACAGCAAGACTGGGGCTCTGCTCTTTCGTAGCCTTGCAAACAGCAAAAGCAGTTTGTCTCCCTTGTGAGCGCCAAAATGCTAAAATGAAACGTTGCACTCTCTCTCCTCCAAGGAAGGTGCTAGGCAGGAATTGTCTTGCTGGTCCTCACTTGCCCTGGCAGTCATTGCAGATAAACAGCAAGACTGGGGCTCTGCTCTTTCCTAGCCTTGCAAACAGCAAAAGCAGTTTGTCTCCCTCGTGAGCGCCAAAATGCTAAAATGAAACGTTGCACTCTCTCTCCTCCAAGGAAGGTGCTAGGCAGGAATTGTCTTGCTGGTCCTCACTTGCCCTGGCAGTCATTGCAGATAAACAGCAAGACTGGGGCTCTGCTCTTTCCTAGCCTTGCAAACAGCAAAAGAAGTTCGTCTCCCTCGTGAGCGCCAAAATGCTAAAATGAAACGTTGCACTCTCTCTCCTCCAAGGAAGGTGCTAGGCAGGAATTGTCTTGCTGGTCCTCACTTGCCCTGGCAGTCATTGCAGATAAACAGCAAGACTGGGGCTCTGCTCTTTCCTAGCCTTGCAAACAGCAAAAGCAGTTTGTCTCCCTCGTGAGCGCCAAAATGCTAAAATGAAACGTTGCACTCTCTCTCCTCCAAGGAAGGTGCTAGGCAGGAATTGTCTTGCTGGTCCTCACTTGCCCTGGCAGTCATTGCAGATAAGCAGCAAGACTGGGGCTCTGCTCTTTCCTAGCCTTGCAAACAGCAAAAGAAGTTCGTCTCCCTCGTGAGCGCCAAAATGCTAAAATGAAACGTTCCACTCTCTCTCCTCCAAGGAAGGTGCTAGGCAGGAATTGTCTTGCTGCTCCTCACTTGCCCTGGCAGTCATTGCAGATAAGCAGCAAGACTGGGGCTCTGCTCTTTCCTAGCCTTGCAAACAGCAAAAGAAGTTCGTCTCCCTCGTGAGCGCCAAAATGCTAAAATGAAACGTTGCACTCTCTCTCCTCCAAGGAAGGTGCTAGGCAGGAATTGTCTTGCTGGTCCTCACTTGCCCTGGCAGTCATTGCAGATAAACAGCAAGACTCGGTCTCTGCTCTTTCCTACCCTTGCAAACAGGCACTGTGCTTTTTCTCAATCTCGCTCTCCAAAAAGCAAAATGAAACGTTGCACTCTCTCTTCTCCAAGGAAGTGCTAGGCAGGAATTGTCTTGCTGGTCCTCACTTGCCCTGGCAGTCATTGCAGATAAACAGCAAGACTGGGGCTCTGCTCTTTCCTAGCCTTGCAAACAGCAAAAGCAGTTCGTCTCCCTCGTGAGCGCCAAAATGCTAAAATGAAACGTTGCACTCTCTCTCCTCCAAGGAAGGTGCTAGGCAGGAATTGTCTTGCTGCTCCTCACTTGCCCTGGCAGTCATTGCAGATAAGCAGCAAGACTGGGGCTCTGCTCTTTCCTAGCCTTGCAAACAGCAAAAGAAGTTCGTCTCCCTCGTGAGCGCCAAAATGCTAAAATGAAACGTTGCACTCTCTCTCCTCCAAGGAAGGTGCTAGGCAGGAATTGTCTTGCTGGTCCTCACTTGCCCTGGCAGTCATTGCAGATAAACAGCAAGACTCGATCTCTGCTCTTTCCTACCCTTGCAAACAGCCAAAGCAGTTTGTCTCCCTCGTGAGCGCCAAAATGCTAAAATGAAACGTTGCACTCTCTCTCCTCCAAGGAAGGTGCTAGGCAGGAATTGTCTTGCTGGTCCTCACTTGCCCTGGCAGTCATTGCAGATAAGGAGCAAGACTGGGGCTCTGCTCTTTCCTAGCCTTGCAAACAGCAAAAGAAGTTCGTCTCCCCCGTGAGCGCCAAAATGCTAAAATGAAACGTTGCACTCTCCCTCCTCCAAGGAAGGTGCTAGGCAGGAATTGTCTTGCTGGTCCTCACTTGCCCTGGCAGTCATTGCAGATAAACAGCAAGACTGCGGCTCTGCTCTTTCCTAGCCTAGCAAACAGCAACAGAATTTCGTCTCCCTCGTGAGCGCCAAAATGCTAAAATGAAACGTTCCACTCTCTCTCCTCCAAGGAAGGTGCTAGGCAGGAATTGTCTTGCTGGTCCTCACTTGCCCTGGCAGTCATTGCAGATAAACAGCAAGACTGGGGCTCTGCTCTTTCCTAGCCTTGCAAACAGCAAAAGAAGTTCGTCTCCCTCGTGAGCGCCAAAATGCTAAAATGAAACGTTGCACTCTCTCTCCTCCAAGGAAGGTGCTAGGCAGGAATTGTCTTGCTGGTCCTCACTTGCCCTGGCAGTCATTGCAGATAAACAGCAAGACTGGGGCTCTGCTCTTTCCTAGCCTTGCAAACAGCAAAAGAAGTTCGTCTCCCTTGTGAGCGCCAAAATGCTAAAATGAAACGTTGCACTCTCTCTCCTCCAAGGAAGGTGCTAGGCAGGAATTGTCTTGCTGGTCCTCACTTGCCCTGGCAGTCATTGCAGATAAACAGCAAGACTCGGTCTCTGCTCTTTCCTACCCTTGCAAACAGGCACTGTGCTTTTTCTCACTCTCGCACTCCAAAAAGCAAAATGAAACGTTGCACTCTCTCTCCTCCAAGGAAGGTGCTAGGCAGGAATTGTCTTGCTGGTCCTCACTTGCCCTGGCCGTCATTGCAGATAAGCAGCAAGACTGGGGCTCTGCTCTTTCCTAGCCTTGCAAACAGCAAAAGAAGTTCGTCTCCCTTGTGAGCGCCAAAATGCTAAAATGAAACGTTGCACTCTCTCTCCTCCAAGGAAGGTGCTAGGCAGGAATTGTCTTGCTGCTTCTCACTTGCCCTGGCAGTCATTGCAGATAAGCAGCAAGACTGGGGCTCTGCTCTTTCCTAGCCTAGCAAACAGCAATAGATGTTCGTCTCCCTCGTGAGCGCCAAAATGCTAAAATGAAACGTTGCACTCTCTCTCCTCCAAGGAAGGTGCTAGGCAGGAATTGTCTTGCTGGTCCTCACTTGCCCTGGCAGTCATTGCAGATAAACAGCAAGACTGGGGCTCTGCTCTTTCCTAGCCTTGCAAACAGCCAAAGCAGTTTGTCTCCCTCGTGAGCGCCAAAATGCTAAAATGAAACGTTGCACTCTCTCTCCTCCAAGGAAGGTGCTAGGCAGGAATTGTCTTGCTGGTCCTCACTTGCCCTGGCAGTCATTGCAGATAAACAGCAAGACTGGGGCTCTGCTCTTTCGTAGCCTTGCAAACAGCAAAAGCAGTTTGTCTCCCTTGTGAGCGCCAAAATGCTAAAATGAAACGTTGCACTCTCTCTCCTCCAAGGAAGGTGCTAGGCAGGAATTGTCTTGCTGGTCCTCACTTGCCCTGGCAGTCATTGCAGATAAACAGCAAGACTGGGGCTCTGCTCTTTCCTAGCCTTGCAAACAGCAAAAGAAGTTCGTCTCCCTCGTGAGCGCCAAATTGCTAAAATGAAACGTTGCACTCTCTCTCCTCCAAGGAAGGTGCTAGGCAGGAATTGTCTTGCTGGTCCTCACTTGCCCTGGCAGTCATTGCAGATAAACAGCAAGACTGGGGCTCTGCTCTTTCCTAGCCTTGCAAACAGCAAAAGCAGTTTGTCTCCCTCGTGAGCGCCAAAATGCTAAAATGAAACGTTGCACTCTCTCTCCTCCAAGGAAGGTGCTAGGCAGGAATTGTCTTGCTGGTCCTCACTTGCCCTGGCAGTCATTGCAGATAAACAGCAAGACTGGGGCTCTGCTCTTTCCTAGCCTTGCAAACAGCAAAAGAAGTTCGTCTCCCTCGTGAGCGCCAAAATGCTAAAATGAAACGTTGCACTCTCTCTCCTCCAAGGAAGGTGCTAGGCAGGAATTGTCTTGCTGGTCCTCACTTGCCCTGGCAGTCATTGCAGATAAACAGCAAGACTGGGGCTCTGCTCTTTCCTAGCCTTGCAAACAGCAAAAGCAGTTCGTCTCCCTCGTGAGCGCCAAAATGCTAAAATGAAACGTTGCACTCTCTCTCCTCCAAGGAAGGTGCTAGGCAGGAATTGTCTTGCTGCTCCTCACTTGCCCTGGCAGTCATTGCAGATAAGCAGCAAGACTGGGGCTCTGCTCTTTCCTAGCCTTGCAAACAGCAAAAGAAGTTCGTCTCCCTCGTGAGCGCCAAAATGCTAAAATGAAACGTTGCACTCTCTCTCCTCCAAGGAAGGTGCTAGGCAGGAATTGTCTTGCTGGTCCTCACTTGCCCTGGCAGTCATTGCAGATAAACAGCAAGACTCGGTCTCTGCTCTTTCCTACCCTTGCAAACAGGCACTGTGCTTTTTCTCAATCTCGCTCTCCAAAAAGCAAAATGAAACGTTGCACTCTCTCTTCTCCAAGGAAGTGCTAGGCAGGAATTGTCTTGCTGGTCCTCACTTGCCCTGGCAGTCATTGCAGATAAACAGCAAGACTGGGGCTCTGCTCTTTCCTAGCCTTGCAAACAGCAAAAGCAGTTCGTCTCCCTCGTGAGCGCCAAAATGCTAAAATGAAACGTTGCACTCTCTCTCCTCCAAGGAAGGTGCTAGGCAGGAATTGTCTTGCTGCTCCTCACTTGCCCTGGCAGTCATTGCAGATAAGCAGCAAGACTGGGGCTCTGCTCTTTCCTAGCCTTGCAAACAGCAAAAGAAGTTCGTCTCCCTCGTGAGCGCCAAAATGCTAAAATGAAACGTTGCACTCTCTCTCCTCCAAGGAAGGTGCTAGGCAGGAATTGTCTTGCTGGTCCTCACTTGCCCTGGCAGTCATTGCAGATAAACAGCAAGACTCGGTCTCTGCTCTTTCCTACCCTTGCAAACAGCCAAAGCAGTTTGTCTCCCTCGTGAGCGCCAAAATGCTAAAATGAAACGTTGCACTCTCTCTCCTCCAAGGAAGGTGCTAGGCAGGAATTGTCTTGCTGGTCCTCACTTGCCCTGGCAGTCATTGCAGATAAGGAGCAAGACTGGGGCTCTGCTCTTTCCTAGCCTTGCAAACAGCAAAAGAAGTTCGTCTCCCCCGTGAGCGCCAAAATGCTAAAATGAAACGTTGCACTCTCCCTCCTCCAAGGAAGGTGCTAGGCAGGAATTGTCTTGCTGGTCCTCACTTGCCCTGGCAGTCATTGCAGATAAACAGCAAGACTGCGGCTCTGCTCTTTCCTAGCCTAGCAAACAGCAACAGAATTTCGTCTCCCTCGTGAGCGCCAAAATGCTAAAATGAAACGTTCCACTCTCTCTCCTCCAAGGAAGGTGCTAGGCAGGAATTGTCTTGCTGGTCCTCACTTGCCCTGGCAGTCATTGCAGATAAACAGCAAGACTGGGGCTCTGCTCTTTCCTAGCCTTGCAAACAGCAAAAGAAGTTCGTCTCCCTCGTGAGCGCCAAAATGCTAAAATGAAACGTTGCACTCTCTCTCCTCCAAGGAAGGTGCTAGGCAGGAATTGTCTTGCTGGTCCTCACTTGCCCTGGCAGTCATTGCAGATAAACAGGAAGACTGCGGCTCTGCTCTTTCCTAGCCTTGGAAACAGCAAAATCAGTTTATCTCCCTTGTGAGCGCCAAAATGCTAAAATGAAACGTTGCACTCTCTCTCCTCCAAGGAAGGTGCTAGGCAGGAATTGTCTTGCTGGTCCTCACTTGCCCTGGCAGTCATTGCAGATAAACAGCAAGACTCGGTCTCTGCTCTTTCCTACCCTTGCAAACAGGCACTGTGCTTTTTCTCACTCTCGCACTCCAAAAAGCAAAATGAAACGTTGCACTCTCTCTCCTCCAAGGAAGGTGCTAGGCAGGAATTGTCTTGCTAGTCCTCACTTGCCCTGGCAGTCATTGCAGATAAACAGCAAGACTCGGTCTCTGCTCTTTCCTACCCTTGCAAACAGGCACTGTGCTTTTTCTCAATCTCGCTCTCCAAAAAGCAAAATGAAACGTTGCACTCTCTCTCCTCCAAGGAAGGTGCTAGGCAGGAATTGTCTTGCTAGTCCTCACTTGCCCTGGCAGTCATTGCAGATAAACAGCAAGACTGCGGCTCTGCTCTTTCCTAGCCTTGCAAAGAGCAAGAGCAGTTTGTCTCCCTCGTGAGCGCCAAAATGCTAAAATGAAACGTTGCACTCTCTCTCCTCCAAGGAAGGTGCTAGGCAGGAATTGTCTTGCTGGTCCTCACTTGCCCTGGCAGTCATTGCAGATAAACAGCAAGACTGCGGCTCTGCTCTTTCCTAGCCTTGCAAACAGTAAAAGCAGTTTGTCTCCCTCGTGAGCGCCAAAATGCTAAAATGAAACGTTGCACTCTCTCTCCTCCAAGGAAGGTGCTAGGCAGGAATTGTCTTGCTGGTCCTCACTTGCCCTGGCAGTCATTGCAGATAAACAGCAAGACTCGGTCTCTGCTCTTTCCTACCCTTGCAAACAGGCACTGTGCTTTTTCTCAATCTCGCTCTCCAAAAAGCAAAATGAAACGTTGCACTCTCTCTCCTCCAAGGAAGGTGCTAGGCAGGAATTGTCTTGCTGGTCCTCACTTGCCCTGGCAGTCATTGCAGATAAACAGCAAGACTGGGGCTCTGCTCTTTCCTAGCCTTGCAAAGAGCAAGAGCAGTTTGTCTCCCTCGTGAGCGCCAAAATGCTAAAATGAAACGTTGCACTCTCTCTCCTCCAAGGAAGGTGCTAGGCAGGAATTGTCTTGCTGGTCCTCACTTGCCCTGGCAGTCATTGCAGATAAACAGCAAGACTGGGGCTCTGCTCTTTCCTAGCCTTGCAAACAGCAAAAGCAGTTTGTCTCCCTTGTGAGCGCCAAAATGCTAAAATGAAACGTTGCACTCTCTCTCCTCCAAGGAAGGTGCTAGGCAGGAATTGTCTTGCTGGTCCTCACTTGCCCTGGCAGTCATTGCAGATAAACAGCAAGACTGGGGCTCTGCTCTTTCCTAGCCTTGCAAACAGCAAAAGAAGTTCGTCTCCCTCGTGAGCGCCAAAATGCTAAAATGAAACGTTGCACTCTCTCTCCTCCAAGGAAGGTGCTAGGCAGGAATTGTCTTGCTGGTCCTCACTTGCCCTGGCAGTCATTGCAGATAAACAGGAAGACTGCGGCTCTGCTCTTTCCTAGCCTTGGAAACAGCAAAATCAGTTTATCTCCCTTGTGAGCGCCAAAATGCTAAAATGAAACGTTGCACTCTCTCTCCTCCAAGGAAGGTGCTAGGCAGGAATTGTCTTGCTGGTCCTCACTTGCCCTGGCAGTCATTGCAGATAAACAGCAAGACTCGGTCTCTGCTCTTTCCTACCCTTGCAAACAGGCACTGTGCTTTTTCTCACTCTCGCACTCCAAAAAGCAAAATGAAACGTTGCACTCTCTCTCCTCCAAGGAAGGTGCTAGGCAGGAATTGTCTTGCTGGTCCTCACTTGCCCTGGCAGTCATTGCAGATAAACAGCAAGACTGGGGCTCTGCTCTTTCCTAGCCTTGCAAACAGCCAAAGCAGTTTGTCTCCCTCGTGAGCGCCAAAATGCTAAAATGAAACGTTGCACTCTCTCTCCTCCAAGGAAGGTGCTAGGCAGGAATTGTCTTGCTGGTCCTCACTTGCCCTGGCAGTCATTGCAGATAAACAGCAAGACTCGGTCTCTGCTCTTTCCTACCCTTGCAAACAGGCACTGTGCTTTTTCTCAATCTCGCTCTCCAAAAAGCAAAATGAAACGTTGCACTCTCTCTCCTCCAAGGAAGGCGCTAGGCAGGAATTGTCTTGCTAGTCCTCACTTGCCCTGGCAGTCATTGCAGATAAACAGCAAGCCTGCGGCTCTGCTCTTTCCTAGCCTTGCAAAGAGCAAGAGCAGTTTGTCTCCCTCGTGAGCGCCAAAATGCTAAAATGAAACGTTGCACTCTCTCTCCTCCAAGGAAGGTGCTAGGCAGGAATTGTCTTGCTGGTCCTCACTTGCCCTGGCAGTCATTGCAGATAAACAGCAAGACTGGGGCTCTGCTCTTTCCTAGCCTTGCAAACAGCAAAAGCAGTTTGTCTCCCTCGTGAGCGCCAAAATGCTAAAATGAAACGTTGCACTCTCTCTCCTCCAAGGAAGGTGCTAGGCAGGAATTGTCTTGCTGGTCCTCACTTGCCCTGGCAGTCATTGCAGATAAACAGCAAGACTGGGGCTCTGCTCTTTCCTAGCCTTGCAAACAGCAAAAGAAGTTCGTCTCCCTCGTGAGCGCCAAAATGCTAAAATGAAACGTTGCACTCTCTCTCCTCCAAGGAAGGTGCTAGGCAGGAATTGTCTTGCTGGTCCTCACTTGCCCTGGCAGTCATTGCAGATAAACAGCAAGACTCGGTCTCTGCTCTTTCCTACCCTTGCAAACAGGCACTGTGCTTTTTCTCAATCTCGCTCTCCAAAAAGCAAAATGAAACGTTGCACTCTCTCTCCTCCAAGGAAGGTGCTAGGCAGGAATTGTCTTGCTAGTCCTCACTTGCCCTGGCAGTCATTGCAGATAAACAGCAAGACTGGGGCTCTGTTCTTTCCTAGCCTTGCAAAGAGCAAGAGCAGTTTGTCTCCCTCGTGAGCGCCAAAATGCTAAAATGAAACGTTGCACTCTCTCTCCTCCAAGGAAGGTGCTAGGCAGGAATTGTCTTGCTGGTCCTCACTTGCCCTGGCAGTCATTGCAGATAAACAGCAAGACTGGGGCTCTGCTCTTTCCTAGCCTTGCAAACAGCAAAAGCAGTTTGTCTCCCTTCTGAGCGCCAAAATGCTAAAATGAAACGTTGCACTCTCTCTCCTCCAAGGAAGGTGCTAGGCAGGAATTGTCTTGCTGGTCCTCACTTGCCCTGGCAGTCATTGCAGATAAACAGCAAGACTGGGGCTCTGCTCTTTCCTAGCCTTGCAAACAGCCAAAGCAGTTTGTCTCCCTCGTGAGCGCCAAAATGCTAAAATGAAACGTTGCACTCTCTCTCCTCCAAGGAAGGTGCTAGGCAGGAATTGTCTTGCTGGTCCTCACTTGCCCTGGCAGTCATTGCAGATAAACAGCAAGACTCGGTCTCTGCTCTTTCCTACCCTTGCAAACAGGCACTGTGCTTTTTCTCAATCTCGCTCTCCAAAAAGCAAAATGAAACGTTGCACTCTCTCTCCTCCAAGGAAGGCGCTAGGCAGGAATTGTCTTGCTAGTCCTCACTTGCCCTGGCAGTCATTGCAGATAAACAGCAAGACTGGGGCTCTGCTCTTTCCTAGCCTTGCAAAGAGCAAGAGCAGTTTGTCTCCCTCGTGAGCGCCAAAATGCTAAAATGAAACGTTGCACTCTCTCTCCTCCAAGGAAGGTGCTAGGCAGGAATTGTCTTGCTGGTCCTCACTTGCCCTGGCAGTCATTGCAGATAAACAGCAAGACTGGGGCTCTGCTCTTTCGTAGCCTTGCAAACAGCAAAAGCAGTTTGTCTCCCTTGTGAGCGCCAAAATGCTAAAATGAAACGTTGCACTCTCTCTCCTCCAAGGAAGGTGCTAGGCAGGAATTGTCTTGCTGGTCCTCACTTGCCCTGGCAGTCATTGCAGATAAACAGCAAGACTGGGGCTCTGCTCTTTCCTAGCCTTGCAAACAGCAAAAGAAGTTCGTCTCCCTCGTGAGCGCCAAAATGCTAAAATGAAACGTTGCACTCTCTCTCCTCCAAGGAAGGTGCTAGGCAGGAATGGTCTTGCTGGTCCTCACTTGCCCTGGCAGTCATTGCAGATAAACAGCAAGACTCGGTCTCTGCTCTTTCCTACCCTTGCAAACAGGCACTGTGCTTTTTCTCAATCTCGCTCTCCAAAAAGCAAAATGAAACGTTGCACTCTCTCTCCTCCAAGGAAGGTGCTAGGCAGGAATTGTCTTGCTAGTCCTCACTTGCCCTGGCAGTCATTGCAGATAAACAGCAAGACTGGGGCTCTGCTCTTTCCTAGCCTTGCAAAGAGCAAGAGCAGTTTGTCTCCCTCGTGAGCGCCAAAATGCTAAAATGAAACGTTGCACTCTCTCTCCTCCAAGGAAGGTGCTAGGCAGGAATTGTCTTGCTGGTCCTCACTTGCCCTGGCAGTCATTGCAGATAAACAGCAAGACTGGGGCTCTGCTCTTTCCTAGCCTTGCAAACAGCAAAAGCAGTTTGTCTCCCTTGTGAGCGCCAAAATGCTAAAATGAAACGTTGCACTCTCTCTCCTCCAAGGAAGGTGCTAGGCAGGAATTGTCTTGCTGGTCCTCACTTGCCCTGGCAGTCATTGCAGATAAACAGCAAGACTGGGGCTCTGCTCTTTCCTACCCTTGCAAACAGCCAAAGCAGTTTGTCTCCCTCGTGAGCGCCAAAATGCTAAAATGAAACGTTGCACTCTCTCTCCTCCAAGGAAGGTGCTAGGCAGGAATTGTCTTGCTGGTCCTCACTTGCCCTGGCAGTCATTGCAGATAAACAGCAAGACTGGGGCTCTGCTCTTTCCTAGCCTTGCAAACAGCAAAAGCAGTTTGTCTCCCTCGTGAGCGCCAAAATGCTAAAATGAAACGTTGCACTCTCTCTCCTCCAAGGAAGGTGCTAGGCAGGAATTGTCTTGCTGGTCCTCACTTGCCCTGGCAGTCATTGCAGATAAGCAGCAAGACTGGGGCTCTGCTCTTTCCTAGCCTTGCAAACAGCAAAAGAAGTTCGTCTCCCTCGTGAGCGCCAAAATGCTAAAATGAAACGTTGCACTCTCTCTCCTCCAAGGAAGGTGCTAGGCAGGAATTGTCTTGCTGGTCCTCACTTGCCCTGGCAGTCATTGCAGATAAACAGCAAGACTCGGTCTCTGCTCTTTCCTACCCTTGCAAACAGGCACTGTGCTTTTTCTCAATCTCGCTCTCCAAAAAGCAAAATGAAACGTTGCACTCTCTCTTCTCCAAGGAAGTGCTAGGCAGGAATTGTCTTGCTGGTCCTCACTTGCCCTGGCAGTCATTGCAGATAAACAGCAAGACTGGGGCTCTGCTCTTTCCTACCCTTGCAAACAGCCAAAGCAGTTTGTCTCCCTCGTGAGCGCCAAAATGCTAAAATGAAACGTTGCACTCTCTCTCCTCCAAGGAAGGTGCTAGGCAGGAATTGTCTTGCTGGTCCTCACTTGCCCTGGCAGTCATTGCAGATAAACAGCAAGACTCGGTCTCTGCTCTTTCCTACCCTTGCAAACAGGCACTGTGCTTTTTCTCAATCTCGCTCTCCAAAAAGCAAAATGAAACGTTGCACTCTCTCTCCTCCAAGGAAGGTGCTAGGCAGGAATTGTCTTGCTAGTCCTCACTTGCCCTGGCAGTCATTGCAGATAAACAGCAAGACTGCGGCTCTGCTCTTTCCTAGCCTTGCAAAGAGCAAGAGCAGTTTGTCTCCCTCGTGAGCGCCAAAATGCTAAAATGAAACGTTGCACTCTCTCTCCTCCAAGGAAGGTGCTAGGCAGGAATTGTCTTGCTGGTCCTCACTTGCCCTGGCAGTCATTGCAGATAAACAGCAAGACTCGGGCTGTGCTCTTTCCTAGCCTTGCAAACAGCAAAAGAAGTTCGTCTCCCTCGTGAGCGCCAAAATGCTAAACTGAAACGTTGCACTCTCTCTCCTCCAAGGAAGGTGCTAGGCAGGAATTGTCTTGCTGGTCCTCACTTGCCCTGGCAGTCATTGCAGATAAACAGCAAGACTCGGTCTCTGCTCTTTCCTACCCTTGCAAACAGCAAAAGCAGTTTGTCTCCCTTGTGAGCGCCAAAATGCTAAAATGAAACGTTGCACTCTCTCTCCTCCAAGGAAGGTGCTAGGCAGGAATTGTCTTGCTGCTCCTCACTTGCCCTGGCAGTCATTGCAGATAAGCAGCAAGACTGGGGCTCTGCTCTTTCCTAGCCTTGCAAACAGCAAAAGAAGTTCGTCTCCCTCGTGAGCGCCAAAATGCTAAAATGAAACGTTGCACTCTCTCTCCTCCAAGGAAGGTGCTAGGCAGGAATTGTCTTGCTGGTCCTCACTTGCCCTGGCAGTCATTGCAGATAAACAGCAAGACTCGGTCTCTGCTCTTTCCTACCCTTGCAAACAGGCACTGTGCTTTTTCTCAATCTCGCTCTCCAAAAAGCAAAATGAAACGTTGCACTCTCTCTTCTCCAAGGAAGTGCTAGGCAGGAATTGTCTTGCTGGTCCTCACTTGCCCTGGCAGTCATTGCAGATAAACAGCAAGACTGGGGCTCTGCTCTTTCCTACCCTTGCAAACAGCCAAAGCAGTTTGTCTCCCTCGTGAGCGCCAAAATGCTAAAATGAAACGTTGCACTCTCTCTCCTCCAAGGAAGGTGCTAGGCAGGAATTGTCTTGCTGGTCCTCACTTGCCCTGGCAGTCATTGCAGATAAACAGCAAGACTCGGTCTCTGCTCTTTTCTACCCTTGCAAACAGGCACTGTGCTTTTTCTCAATCTCGCTCTCCAAAAAGCAAAATGAAACGTTGCACTCTCTCTCCTCCAAGGAAGGTGCTAGGCAGGAATTGTCTTGCTAGTCCTCACTTGCCCTGGCAGTCATTGCAGATAAACAGCAAGACTGCGGCTCTGCTCTTTCCTAGCCTTGCAAAGAGCAAGAGCAGTTTGTCTCCCTCGTGAGCGCCAAAATGCTAAAATGAAACGTTGCACTCTCTCTCCTCCAAGGAAGGTGCTAGGCAGGAATTGTCTTGCTGGTCCTCACTTGCCCTGGCAGTCATTGCAGATAAACAGCAAGACTCGGGCTGTGCTCTTTCCTAGCCTTGCAAACAGCAAAAGAAGTTCGTCTCCCTCGTGAGCGCCAAAATGCTAAAATGAAACGTTGCACTCTCTCTCCTCCAAGGAAGGTGCTAGGCAGGAATTGTCTTGCTGGTCCTCACTTGCCCTGGCAGTCATTGCAGATAAACAGCAAGACTCGGTCTCTGCTCTTTCCTACCCTTGCAAACAGCAAAAGCAGTTTGTCTCCCTTGTGAGCGCCAAAATGCTAAAATGAAACGTTGCACTCTCTCTCCTCCAAGGAAGGTGCTAGGCAGGAATTGTCTTGCTGCTCCTCACTTGCCCTGGCAGTCATTGCAGATAAGC